>NC_135582.1:77963553-78616053 GCF_965152235.1 Eretmochelys imbricata | reverse complement strand
GAGTTCCTCCCAGTAACAGGGATAGCCGTCTGCCTCTGAACATAGCTCAATTCTTATTGTACTTAACACGCTGGAATATGAATGGCTGCTATGGGTGGCTGATAATCTATGAACATCATGTAGTAATTCCTGGATTTTTAAATTATTGTTTTAGCGGGATGCATGTATAATGTTTGATCAAATACTGTTCAGGGAGAAAGGTATAAAACCATCCAAGTATTTGCTATGTTTAGAGTGGTCATGTTCTGTGGGATACCTTCTGGAAGAACAGTAGTGTGGTTAAGTAATTCGTGTCACATTCTGTGCTGCACCCCTGCACCGAAAAAAGGATTTTCTGCTGCTTACACTATTTGCAGCTTCATTGGGTGAAAATAAAGAAGCAACAGTGGCCAGGTCTGAGTGTCCCTGTAAAATTAAAAACCAACTGTGGCTTGTCTTAAGTAATGGTAAGGTGACGTTTAGAAGGAAGCCTCCAGGTGCATCCTCACCTGTTCGTTGATCCAGCACAACTTCCTATACATTAGACTCTTACGACAGTCAGTAACGCTCTCTCTACCTCCACAATAGAGCTATTTAGAAAACGGGAGTTTGTATTCAGTTTGTATGAATGCTGTAATCTGGAAGGCCAGATCCACAAAGATATTTTCGTTCTTGACTTCCATTGGATTTCAGTGGAATTTAGGAGCCTAAATTTTACCTTGGTGGATCTGGGCCTAAGTAATTGCAGTTTGACAAACATGAAAGGTTAATAATTTGTGAAAAATAAGAAGTAATTAACAAATGAGGACAATCAGAATCCTTGTCTGAGGACTCCTAAAGCTTCAAAATACTTTAATGTTCTTATGAAATAATTCACATCCACTATTATTTCTTTGTCTGTAGTAAATATATTGTCCTTTTTAGTTGGCACACTGTTCTGATCATTGTCTGTACAGTAATCTTTTGAGTAATTCAGTTCAGTTAGATGTTATCAGTCACCTGGAGTTTCTTCCTCAGAAGCTGTTATGGCTTTCAAGGCTCTTCTCTTCCTTAATCTTTCTGCATTTGTGATTGTCATAGGATGCAATGGGAAAAATCCAGAAAGACCTGAAAGAAAGATGATTTATGTTTATAGCTGGAGTTGCAATATGACTGTTCTAGACGCACAGATTCAAAGGCTAGAAGGGAGCGCTGTGATTATCTCGTCTGACATCCTATATAACACATGTTATAAACTTCCCCAAAATAATTCTTAGCATATATATTTCAGAAAAACATCCAATCTCAAGTTAAATTGTCAGTGACGGAGAATTCACGACAACCCTGGATCAACTGTTCCAATAGTTAATGAGACTTTTAAGAAGTGAGAGTAATTGTCTCTCTCACCAACCCTCTAGTGGCTTGAAGTGCCTTTTACTGCTGTCTCGGCCAGCTCAGCGTCTCCATAAATGAGACCCGTTCCCATTTCCTCAAAAAGAACAGGAGTACTTGTGACACCTTAGAGACTAACAAATTATAGCTCATCTTAATTAGCCTCTTACAGTTTGTATGGCAACTCCCACCTTTTCATGATTCTCTGTATGTGTAAATAGATCTTCTTACTATATGTTCCATTCTATTCATCTGATGAAGTGAGCTGTAGCCCACGAAAGCTTATGCTCAAATGAATTTGTTAGTCTCTAAGGTGCCACAAGTCCTCCCGTTCTTTTTCCGGATACAGACTAACAAGGCTGCTACTCTGAAACATCCCATTTCCTGTGGCCAAAAGAAGGGTGATTGCATATATACATATTCTCAAGGATTCATGCAAAGAAATGAAGAAAGAGTCTTTGGTACTCCAAGTATGCGGAGGATCACCAAGGAAAACCTATTGTCTTTGAAGAGAAATAAGCAAATAGTTGAGATTGGAAAACACACTGAGTTACCTAGAAGTTTTTCAACCGGTTTTGTGACATGTGCTCAAGAAAACTGCTGTAACCTTCCCTTACGCAGCAACAATAGATTATTCTTCATGATGGAATCGAAGTCTGTACCTTGCCAGGAGATTGAGGTCTTAAAGCAATTTATTTACAATAAAGATGACAGATTTGCTCTACCAACCCTTAAGAGAGTTCAGCGGTGAAGGCTGCACATTCTCCACTAACTGTGATTGATTTAGAGGGATGCAGAAACTGGGGTCTTTCAGTACAACATGATGTGCACGCAACCCTTAACAAGCCCTGTCTGCACTTACCAAGGTGCACCATGATGACCCTTGAAAGCACTTGAAAGAGGAAAAAGACCATGAAGGAATCCCCTGCCACTCCCAAACACAGAACAAGGGGCTAGCCCACTGCAGCTGTGCCGCTGTAAATGCTATAAGGTAGACATAGCCTGAGTTGACAGAGACGAGAACCTGAAAGTTATACACCGGACCCTCACTAGAACACGTGTCTATATAACACAAATTCTGATAGAACGTGGTTGCGGATCCCAAATTTAGTAACCGTCATTAACTTTCATTGTAACGTGGTCCCCACTGTAATGCAGTACCCGCTAGAATGCGGGATTTGGCATGGATCCCAAATCCCACATTCTAGTGAGGGTCCAGTGTAGTTTGAAAATCCTGAGGGAAACATGGGAGTTTAGTTGCAAGCCCTGCCCTGTAGACTCTGTCTCTCATGACCCATTTGCCATGGCGATCCTGGGAATGGAAGTTTCAAAGCACCTGCCCCCACTCCCACTTTTATGCTTTGGGGTTTAGGTAACTTTCAACCTCTTAGGAGTACAGGCAAAATGAAAAGATTTTTTTTCCCCCCTGGTAGCCCTGCGAGGCATCAGCCTCACTGCCGCACCCTGCCTGCTTTTCTGTTTCAATAGCTTTGTTGCTAGGGCAATGCCAACAAGTGCCACATGAGTACATAAAATCACTTGTCATTTTAAGGTAAGAATTAGTTTCCCCATTATATTGGTGTTCTGAGGATTTGGTATTATTTTATATATGTACGTTAAGGCTGTCAATCAGTTATCTCACACGATTAACTCAAAAAAATCAATCGCGATTAATCACACTTATAACAATAGAATACCATTTGCAATTTATTATATATTTTTTGATACATTTTCAATACTGATTTCAATTACAACACAGAACACAAAGTGCAGAGTGCTCACTTTATATTATTATTTTTTTATTACAAATATATGCTCTGTAAAAATGATAAAACAAAAAAAATAGTATTTTTCAATTCACCTCATACAAGTACTGAAGTGCAAACTCTTTATTGTGAAAGTGTAACAAATGCAGTTGGGTTTTTTCTGATTGCATAACTGCACTCAAAAACAAAACAGTTGAAAACTTTAGCGCCTACAAGTCCACTCAGTCCTACTTCTTATTCTGCCAATCGCTAAGACAAAAGTTTGTTTACAACTGACAGGAGATACTGTTGCCTGCTTCTTATTTACAATGTCACCTGAAAGTGAGAACAGGCGTTCCCATGGCACTTTTGTAGCCGGCGATGCAAGATATGCCAGATATGCTAAACATTCGTATGACCCTTCATGCTTCGGCCACCATTCCAGAGGACATATTTCCATGCTGATGATGCTCGTTAAAAAAATAATACATCAATTAAATTTGTGACTGTACTCCTTGGGGGGAGAATTGTAGGTCTCCTGCTCTATTTTACCTGCATTCTGCATATGTTTCATGTTACTGCAGTCTTGGAAGATGACCCAGCACATACTCGTTTTAAGAACACTTTCACAGCAGATTTGACAAAACGCAAAGAAGGTACCAATGTGAGATTTCTAAAAACAGCAACAGCGCTCGGCCCAAGGTTTAAGAATCTTTACAATTTTTTTGTTTTTTACAGAGCAAATATTTGTAATCAAAAATAAATATAAATTGAGGACTGTACACTTCGTATTGTGTTGTAATTAAAATTAATATATTTGAAAATGTAAGCATGCCAAATATTTAAAGTAAATGGTATTCTATTGTTGAAAAACCGCACAGTTAATCGTGATTTTTTTTAATCGCTTGACAGACCCAATATATGTGTGTGTGTGTGTCTATATGTACACACACTATGAAAATTACTTGATCGGGTTGCAGTAATTGTTATTCTTGGATATTAACTAGTTCAGGGACTCCTCAAATCTTGCTGCTAATTGCCCGCGGTTTAAGAAATAGCAGAGAACTCCCGGTTCACAGGACGTGTGTGCGGGTCTCTGTGTGTGTGGGGGGTGTCTCTGGGTCTCTGTGGGGGGCGTGTGGGGGGGGTCTCTGTCTCTGGGTCTCTGTGTGTGGGGGGGGTCTCTGGGTCTCTGTGGGGGGTTTGTGGGGGGGTCTCTGTCTCTGGGTCTCTGTGTGAGGGGGGGTCTCGGTCTCTGGGTCTGTGTGTCTGGGGGTGTGGGGGGGGGTCTCTCTGTGGGTCTCTGTGTGTGGCGGTGTCTCTGGGTCTGTGTGGGGTGTGTGTGGGGGGGTCTCTGTCTCTGGGTCTCTGTGTGTGTGGGTGTCTCTGGGTCTGTGTGGGGTGTGTGTGTGGGGGTGTCTCTGTCTCAGGGTCTCTGTGTGTGGGGGGTCTCGGTCTCTGGGTCTGTGTGTCTGGGGGTGTGGGGGGGTCTCTGTCTCTGGTTCTCTGTGTGTGGGGGGGTCTCGGTCTCTGGGTCTGTGTGTCGGGGGTGTGGGGGGGTCTCTGGGTCTGTGTGGGGGGGGTGTGGGGGGGTCTCTGTGTGTGGGGGGGTTTCGGTCTCTGGGTCTGTGTGCGGGGTGTGTGTGGGGGGGTCTCGGTCTCTGGGTCGGTGTGGGAGGGTCTCTCTGTGGGTCTCTGTGTGTGGGGGGGTCTCTGGGTCTGTGCGGGGGGTGTGTGTGGGGGTGTCTCTGTCTCTGGGTCTCTGTGTGAGGGGGGGTCTCGGTCTCTGGGTCTGTGTGTCGGGGGTGTGGGGGGGTCTCTCTGTGGGTCTCTGTGTGTGGGGGTGTCTCTGAGTCTGTGTGGGGGGTGTGTGGGGGGGGTCTCGGTCTCTGTGTGTGTGGGTGTCTCTGGGTCTGTGTGGGGTGTGTGTGTGGGGGTGTCTCTGTCTCAGGGTCTCTGTGTGTGGGGGGTCTCGGTCTCTGGGTCTGTGTGTCGGGGGGTGTGGGGGGGTCTCTGTCTCTGGGTCTCTGTGTGTGGGGGGGTCTCGGTCTCTCTGTCTGTGTGTCGGGGGTGTGGGGGGGTCTCTGGGTCTGTGTGGGGTGTGTGTGGGGGGGTCTCTGTCTCAGGGTCTCTGTGTGGGGGGGGTCTCGGTCTCTGGGTCTGTGTGTCGGGGGTGTGGGGGGGGTCTCTGTCTCAGGGTCTCTGTGTGTGGGGGGGTCTCTGGGTCTGTGTGGGGGGTGTGTGGGGGGGGTCTCTGTCTCTGGGTCTCTGTGTGTGGGGGGGTCTCTGGGTCTGTGTGTCGGGGGTGTGGGGGGGTCTCTCTGTGGGTCTCTGGGTGTGGGGGGGTCGGGAATTCAAAGCCGCTGGTTTTATGCTGCGCCCCCCCCCTCGTGGCTGGCCCCACTCCCGCCGCCGGCTCAGGGCGGCCTCGACCCCGGCCCCCTCTCGCGGCCGGCGCGCGACTACCTGGCGGAGGGGCGGCGCTGCCAGGCCCGGCTCCTCCCCCCGCTCCCGCGCACGCCGGCTGAATCCCCCGGATCCGGGCCTCACGGGCCGCCGAGCGCCCCGGGGCCCAGCTGCCGGCCGCGGAACGGACTCGTCCGGCTGGCCGCAGCGCCACGGGGCGCCGGGGGGACAGCTCCCGTCCCGGTGCCCGGGGCCCCTGCGAGCGCCCGGGGGCTGAGTTCCCCCCCTGCGCCCGGGGGCGCTGCGCACGCTCCCCGCCTGGCCCCCGGACCCGGGGCGGCCGCTGGGGGGCGGGGAGCCCGTTACTTCTTAGTCAGGTCCAGATGCCTTGGTCGAGGCATCGTCAAGGTCCAGACTTCAGAGAAAACAATAAAAACTAGTAACAATCCTGATCTAATAAAACAATCAAAAGATTTCAGGATCTGCTGGAAAGCAGCGGGTGGCCCAGCTTTGGCCCGCGGTCTGCCCACCTTGATTATCATGCACATTGTAGGGAGAGTGGTCACTTTGGATGAGCTATTACCAGCAGGATAGTGAGTTTGTGTGTGTGGTTTTTGGGAGGGGGGTGAGGGGGTGAGAGAACCTGGATTTGTGCAGGAAATGGCCTAACTTGATTATCATGCACATTGTGTAGAGAGTTGTCACTTTGGATGGGCTATCACCAGCAGGAGAGTGAATTTGTGGGGGGTGGGGTGGAGGGTGAGAAAACCTGGATTTGTGCTGTAAATGGCCCAACTTGATGATCACTTTAGATAAGCTATTACCAACAGGACAGTGGGGTGGGAGGAGGTATTGTTTCATATTCTCTGTGTGTATATAAAGTCTGCTGCAGTTTCCACGGTATGCATCCGATGAAGTGAGCTGTAGCTCACGAAAGCTCATGCTCAAATAAATTGGTTAGTCTCTAAGGTGCCACAAGTACTCCTTTTCTTTTTGCGAATACACGGCTGTTACTCTGAAAACTGGAAAAAGTGTGACCTTAAGGGGTTGCCACACTAAAGAGCTCCTCCCAGGGACTGTTCAAGAGCACCAGACCTATGGCAGGGAAACAGCCTGGAGAATGGGATTTTCAAAAGGGCTGAAGCAGGTTAGGCAAGTCCATAGGAGTTAGGTGCTTTGGAGGTTCCCACCAGACACCTAAATACCATTGAAAGTGTGGCCCAAGGTGCTTAAACACTAGGGCCCTGAGGCTCAGCTGGTGTCAGTCAGGGAGGCTGAGAATCCGTGATAACGTCTCCTGTTAACCAAGAGCACCCGCCCCTGCCCTCAGATAGCCAGGGAGAGAGCAGGAGACAGCACTGGGCACACAGATTCATGATTATGAATTATCTGCTCTCCTGAAATCTTCCCCTTTGGGCTCTGCTCTGAGCAGCCAGGGAAGCTGGGACCCCAAGGGCTCTCCCAGGATCTGGGCCCCTCTGGCTGGGCAGTCACAGTGCTCTGAATGAAGCTCTGATCCACGAGTAATAGGGGCACACAGGAACCCCAGCAGCGCCCCTTACCCAGGAATCCCGTCACAGCCCCCTGGAGATTGTTCTCTCGAGGGAAATCCCGGATTCTCTTTTCCAGCTCAGGGGACTTGGGCACCGGATGCGGAGACATGGCCTTCTCATCCCTGCAGAGACATGAGCGTGTTTATTCCTCCCATTCCTTTGCTCTAAGTTCCTTCCCCCCAGAGCCAGATGGGGAGTGGGTGGGAGCTGGGCCACAGGCAGGGCTAACGGGGCCGTGACCTCTGCTGCCAGGGAATTTACTGCCTGCACGATCTGCCGGGGAGGGGGCTGGCCTGGAGACTGGGGGCCTCTCTCCATCCAGAGAGAAAACCCAGCCCAGGCAGGGCCAGCTCCCCTCACACCTGGCCCAGCCCCACGTTCCCTACAAGGGCCTGGAGGGGCTTCTCCCAGGGATGAGAGAGGGGCTCATTCTCCAGGCCCAGCTTCTTCTCAGCTTCTTCTCTCAGCCTCCAAGGGGCCTGGTCACTCCCCGTGGGGTGGGGGTACTGGGACCGAGACACTGCCCCACGAGGGCCTGGGCTGGGACACTCAGCTCTTTCCCCACAGGCCCTTGGGCCCCCCTCACACGGGACAGGCTTTGCGCCATGTCAGAGCTGGGGCCAGGTCCCAGCTGGGCCCTCGGGGTGACAGGCTCTCAGCCCCATTAATGATCCCCCAAGCCAGCCTGGTCCCAGGGAGGGTTCTCCAGCCCAGAGCTGTGGGGCACTCCCCTTCCCAGGGTGGGTCACACAGACACAGCGGCAGCAGCCCCAGGGCTATGGGGATGGAGGGGGGCTGGATCCAGAGGGTGAGACCGTCCCACGGTCGGGATGCTGGGTCTGCTGCCTGGGCTCTGAGCCCTTGTCTACACTAGGACTTTAGGTCGAATTTAGCAGCTTTAAATCGATGTAAACCTGCACCTGTCCACACGATGAAGCCCTTTATTTCGACTTAAAGGGCTCTTAAAATTTATTTCCTTACTGCACCCCTGACAAGTGGATTAGCACTTAAATCGGCCTTGCTGGGTTGAATTTGGGGTACTGTGGACACAATTCGACGGTATTGGCATCCGGGAGCTATCCCAGAGTGCTCCATTGTGACTGCTCTGGACAGCACTCTCAACTCAGATGCACGATTGTTTGCCGTTGCTCTGACGGAGGGAGGGGCGACTGAGGACACGGCTTACAGGGTTGGCTTCAGGGAGCTAAAATCAACAAAGTGGGTGGCTTTACATGAAGGAGTATTTCAGGCAGGACTTCACGGAGGGTTCCAATAAGAAATGGTGCACCTAAGTTATTGTTCTTATTGGAACAAGGAGGTTAGCCTGGCCTCTGATTGATACATGGCTAGATTTACCTCGCTGCACCTTCTCTGTGAGTGACTGCAGTGTGACCTAGAGGAATGAGTCCCTTAGACGGGGTGCGGGGGGCGGGTGTTTGCAAATGAGTATAAAACAAATCTGGTCTATTTCTTGTTTTGATCCACTCCATCTATCTTTTACATCTTTGGCTGGCAGCAGATGGTGCAGAAGGACTGCATGCCATCCACATCTCATGGCTGCTCGGCAGAAGATGGTACAATAGGACTGCTAGCCATCCTCATCGCTTGCCTGCTCACCATAAGATGGTTCAATAGGACTGACTGCAGGCCTAAAGAGAATGACCGGATCAAGTCACTCCAAATTTAGTCCCTGCGCCCATGTCTGCCCAGGTGCTCCTGATCGACCTCACACAGGCGACCAGGAGCACCTCGGACACGACGATGACGGCTACCAGTCCTATTGCACCGTCTGCTGCCACAAGGCAATGGGTGGCTGCTGCTGTGTAGCAATGCCGTACCGCGTCTGCCAGCACCCAGGAGACATACGGTGACGGTGAGCTGAGCGGCTCCAGGCTTGCCGTGGTCTGGCGTCTGCACGGGTAACTCAGGAAAAAAGGCGCGAAACCATTGTCTGCCCTTGCTTTCACGGAGGGAGGGAGGGAGGGAACGGAGGCCTGACGATATGTGCCCAGAACCACCCGCGACAATGTTTTAGCCCCATCAGGCATTGGGATCTCAACCCAGAATTCCAGTGGGCAGCGGAGGCTGCGGGAACTGGGGGGTAGCGACCCACAGTGCAACGCTCCGGAAGTCGACGCTGGCCTCGGCCCTGTGGAAGCGCTCCGCCCAGTGAATGCCCTTAATGCACTTAGAGCATTTTCTGTGGGGACGCACACACTCGACTATATAAACCCGATTTCCAAAACACCGACTGCTATAAATTCGACCTCATTCCGTAGTGTAGACGTACCCCTAGGTAGGTTTGGCTTTAAAATGTTTGCTCTGAACTTATGAGCCCAAACATAGGAATCACACACACACCCCACCCATCCAGAAGGACTATCAAAATCAGATGGGCCATCAAGGAATATCACAACACAAAGGGTAGGGTAATGGCCCTATTGTACCTTGAAAATGCTACCTGCCAGGCAGCTAATCCTTGGGGACTTGGAAGCTGAATGAAGGGAATAAAATAAGGTCACAGGAAATTTTTCCATCTCTTCACTGTTTGATCTCTCACAGGGCCAGAGAAACCAAGGTGAAGCCAGAGGTCCCCAGGGGCTGCCTCCTGGGTGTGCCCTGAAAGACACTTAAACTTGACAGATCCTACAGCTCTGTCACTCTTAGGATTTATATGGTGACTCATTTGTGTGTGTATGTTTGCTTGCTTTAACCTGTAAATAACTTTTTTATTTCTTTTTCATAGTTAATAAATCCTCAGATAGTTTATTACAGGATTGGCTACAGGCATTGTCTTTGGTGTAAGATCTAGGGTACCAAATAATCTGGGGTAAGTGACTGGTTTCTTGGGACTGGAAGCAACCTGAACTTGGTGTGAGTTTTGGTGTAAGTGACCATGTATCACTAAGTCCAGTTTGTCTGGGTGGCAAGATAGACTGGAGAGTCTATGGGGACTGTCTGTGGTAAACCAGGAATTCACATTTCTTACCGGCTTGGAGCAATCTAATTATAGAACACACTGCCAGTCTGGGGTATCTGCCCTGTTTCTGACAGTCTGCCCTGAGGTCGGTTGTGAACCACGCCAGACAGTGACAGTCACACACACATGGGTGATGGGTAGGGGGAGTTGTAAAATCTAAAAAATAGACCGAAAACTTTATATAATCTTTAAAAGTAAGATCATGATTTGGGGTCAACCTCTTCATTTTTCAGCATCTGACTCATGATTTTTAACTTTCGGGGTTGGCAAAACTGGAAGAGACAGGGACAGGGCTGCCTCAACCAGAGGAAATAGAAGACACAAGAATAAAAGGTGCATGAAAGTAAAACAGGAACATACAGTGTCCTGGAGTGTGGCTTGTGACTGGGATTTGAAGAGAGTGGGAGAGAGACAGAGAAATAAACAGGGAGGGGAAACTAGTGCCAGAAAAAATGAGTAAAAATGAACAGTATGAAAAAAAAGGGAGAAGAAAAGGGCACATGAGAGGCTGGATATTGGTGCTATTTTAGCCCTCTTCTTTCCATACCCTGTAAAGGCGTCTCTGAATGGTCCACAGTCCACAAGAAAGGGAGGAGATGAAGGCAGGGAGGGCAAGGGGAGGAGTGGGCAGTTTGAGGATGAGGCAGAACCATCTAATCCTCCCTATGAGCCCCCAGAACTGACCCCGGAAAGTCCATGTAGCCACAGGCTCTAGTCACTTGTTGCCAGAGCCCTCACCCAAAGGCATGGGAACAAGGGCAGTCATGGCCATGGTGAGTCCTTGCTGCCAGGGAATGGAGGCCCAGAATCAAAGTGGGATCAAATGGTCTGGGTGTGGAAGTCCCTGAACTTTTGCAGATCCTAGGGGATGCCCCCAGTCTGGGGCATGTCTCACACAGCCTTTACTGCAGGGAACCAATCCCCACCTGACCCAGTGGCAGGGAAACTCAGGAAGTGAATACTTATAAAAAGAACAGGAGGACTTGTGGCACCTTAGAGACTAACAAATTCATTTGAGCATAAGCTTTCGTGCTGGAAATGGCCCACCTTGATTATCACTACAAAAGGTTTTCTCCCCCCCACCCCGCTCTCCTGCTGGTAATAGCTCATCTTAAGTGATCACTCTCCTTACCGTCTGTATGGTAACACCCATTGTTTCATGTTCTCTGTGTATATAAATCTCCCCACTGTATTTTCCACTGAATGCATCCGATGAAGTGAGCTGTAGCTCACGAAAGCTTATGCTCAAATAAATTGGTTAGTCTCTAAGCTGCCACCAGCCCTCCTGTTCTTTTTGCGAATACAGAGGAACACGGCTGCTACTCTGAAACCCGAATACTTATAGATTCCCTCCTAAAATCTTTGCTTGGGGACTTTCCACTCAGTATTTCAAGGAATGCAGAACAACCAGAACTCTTGGTAGGGACTGGTTCAGAGAAATACTTTGATGAATTGATTTGTTCAGAATATTAGAAATGACCGGAGTCAGTCCCATAGGCGGAGCTGAAACATTACAATGGCAACAAAGAAGGAGCAGTCCCATGCTGAGAAATTTGGATCAATCTATTGTTGTAAACTGAATTAAAAGAAGCAGATAATTACAGATTTCCCTTTGAGGTCATTCAGTCCTGTCTTCATGAATAATGTGTGAAACAATTATTTCCTTACTAATGTTCTGTGGTCTGAAAGTCTGGGGCAAAGATCTCATAGGCTCATGGACTTTGAAGTCAGAGGGGACCATCGTGATCATCTAGTCTGACCTCCTGCACGTTGCAGGCCATGGAACCTCGCCGACAAGTTACAAGGGAAGTGAACTGAAATACAGTTTATATTGCTTTGAATTTCTATTTCTAATGAGATATATGTATATGTCAGACAAATTTAACATGGGAGATTTGATATCAGCGTTTCCCCCATGGAATAGATAAAGGCTCACTTAGGTGATATTCAAGCAGCCAGTACTCACCAAGTAGATGCAGAGGCGACAAGGGGAGGGGCAAGGGCCACATGCCCCTCCCCAGACGCCGTGGGGGGCACAGGAGTAGCCCCATGCCAGCAGCTCTCCAGCGCGGCTGTTCTGGTACCGCCCCAGCCCCGCCCCAAGCCCTGTCTTCTGGCGGGGCTGGACAGATGCCGAGAGATGGAGCCGCGTCAGGGCTAGGGATGGTACCGGAACGGCTGTGCCGGAGGAGTTGTCAGTGTGAGGCCGCCAGGCAGCCCCACTTTCTGCTGCTTTCACCACTGCTGTTCCTGGGAGAGCCCTGCAGCTCAACCGCAAACCGCAGCGGCGAGAGGAGCAGAACATGGGGCCACTGATCCCAAGAGCACCCCCAGCTCTGTCCTCTGACAGGGCTGTACAGACCCCTGGGCCAGGAGTCCGCTGCGGCGAGAGCCTTGTGGCTCAGGACAGAGGCCCCCGCAGGTAACATGGGATGGATGGGAGGGACAGGGAGAGCGCGGGGGGCAGGGTGGGGAGGAGTCACATGGGGCTTCATGTGGCAGGCTGACCTTCCCCCCCACCCGCCTTTAGCTGGTGCCACCTTTGTGTCCCTCCTGGATCCTGGAATGAAGCTTCTGAGAAGTTTTAAGATCACTTGGCTTTTTAAATTCCATCAGCTCTCCTGAGCTGGTTTGCGAAAGCAGCTGATTAATTGGATAGTTACAGTAATTCCAGTTAATTAATGTGAGAGGAGAGGTATCCTTAAAGAACCACCCACCGTTAGTTCTACTGAGCTGCAAGGGTTGGCAGCAGGAGACTCGCATTTTCAAGTACCTCCCTTTGGCTGAAGACAACGGCAGTGTTGAGGAGATTGCTCTTTTTGGTTCCGTGGCAGTTCAGAATAAAAATCATTTCAGGTCCAACTAGTCGGTCTTTTCTGGAATTTCCAGTGAATCAAAAAAGTCAATTTTGGGGCTATTCTGGAGATTCAAGCCTGGGTGCCTCACACACCTGGTGAGTGCCATAACCACCGGGTGAAATGGGGATGGGGTGGGGGGTGGGGGGGATAGTATGAATTCCTCTGGCCTTTTTGTGACCGACCAAAACTATTTGTGTGAAATCTGCAAATAATTTCCTGCAGCACATCGAAAACAAATTCATGATACTTACACACTTGTATGCACCACAAGCTGACAGTGCTGCCTGGGAAACAACTTTTCCTAGACTTTGTCGGACTATTGACACTTGTGTTTTCTTTCCCCGGTGGCGTGAAGGTCATGGAGCACATGACGTGGTTTTCTTTTTTTCCTTTTGTTTTGAAATTAACATAACGCGATGACAGACATGAAAGTTGCGATATTACAACAGAAAAACTTCAAAACCAGACTCCAGCGAGAGACTGCTGAATTGGAATTCATTTGCAAATTGGATACAATTAACTTAGGCTTGAATAGAGACTGGGAGTGGCTAAGTCATTCTGCAAGGTAACCTATTTCCCCTTGTTTTTTCCTACCTGTCCCCCCCCCCCCGCCCCACTGTTCCTCAGACTTTCTTGTTAAACCCTGGATTTGTGCTGGAAGTGGCCCACCTTGATTATCATACAGATTGTAAGGAGAGTGATCACTTTAGATAAGCTATTACCAGCAGGAGAGTGGGGTGGGAGGAGAGAAAACCTTTTGTAGTGTTAAACACCCATTTTTTCATGGTCTGTGTGTATAAAAATATCCTCACTGCATTTTCCACTTTATGCATCCGACGAAGTGAGCTGTAACTCACGAAAGCTTATGCTCAGATAAATTGGTTAGTCTCTAAGGTGCCACAAGTACTCCTTTTCTTTTTATTTTAAAAAGTGTTTTTAATTTATAAGGGGGGGGTCGCCCTCCAAGGCTTGCTGTGTGAAAGGGGTCACTACCACTACAAAAGTTTGAGAACCACTGGTTTACCTGACATCTGGTGGTGAGCTGTGGAAAAGGACTTCAGGGGCTGATCTCATTTGCATGGACCCACCCACCCTGCCTAGGTGCACAGCATGATGGGATTTCTGGCCTAACTGTCACTTTCGGCTGGTGTGGGATCCCCAGTCTCTTTGTTATTGAGGCAAGGGTAACAATACTGGTTGTGTGAATGAAGGACAACAGAACTGCATTTGGCATTTTCCAATTGAGGTACTCACCCTCAACTGAACAGCACTCACTAGGCATGGGACATGGGTTCCACAGCCTAGTGAGTTGAAAGAGTGTGGGGGATTTTTTTTTTTTTTTTTTTTTTTTTAAAAAAAGCATTGTGAGTACAGGAAAATGGGGCCCTGGGGTGATTACTAGCCATGTTGGAATGTGTGGCCAATTTGTACCAGCAACAGGGCCCAGCTAGGTCACAGGAAGGGATGGGAATAACTGCATATATCTCCCACTGAGGGTGCCCAGCCCTGGTTTGTCTGGTCCTAGCTAATCCTCTTCAGATGCTAATCACCAGCCTTTTCCCCATGGCTGCTCCCTCCAGCTGCCTCTCTACCCCTGTTAACGCAAAGCTGCCCAGGGCTCCCTGCTGCCAATGTCAATGGCAGGGCTAGGGGGACTAGTTATGTATTCAAACTCCCCATACTTGTTTCTGGGCTATGGTGACCTCTCTGCCGCTGACCTCCCACTGGGGCTATGAGAGCTGGCAGGGGAGGGCCCAACACACACACAACTGAATCCATCCCTTTTTCAACCCAATTCTGCTCTTTGGTGGGTAAATGGGCCAGAAATTACAGCCAGAAAAACAGGAAGCACAAAATAATGTGGGCGTCAACGACACCTTTATTGGGTCTATGAAATGACAGGGGTTAAGGCCATGCTCAGCAGGTGCATCTTAGCACATAGGCATGGACAGTGAGTTGTATGGGCCGGTGGTGCCCATGCTTCACCAATATTTAGAGCATGGGGCCCAGCTCCACCAAAGTTCAAGGCCGGGTCTCTCCCGCAGCCATGCCTGCTGCCACCTCTGCACGCCCCCCGGTGTGATTTTTGCTGCCACCTGGCAGTGCAATGGGGCTAAAATGGCTTCCTATCCACCCGCTCCGTGCCTGGCGTCTGCGGCCCCTAATGGGAATGTGTGTGTTTCCGCATGAAATTTAATGTGGATAAACGTAAAGTAATGCACACTGGAAAAAATAACCCCAACTATACATACAGTATGATGGGGGCTAATTTAGCTACAACAAATGAGGAAAAAGACCTTAAGTCATCATGGACAGTTCTCCGAATACGTCCACGCAGTGTGCAGTGGCAGTTAAAAAAGCAAACGGGATGTTAGGAATCATTAAAAAAGGGATAGAGAATAAGACGGAGAATATCTTATTGCTCTTATATAAATCCATGGTACCCCCACATCTTGAATACTGTGTACAGATATGGGTCCCCTCATCTCGAAAAAGATAGACTGGCATTAGAAAAGGTTCAGAAAAGGGCAACTAAAATGATTAGGGGTTTGGAACGGGTCCCATATGAGGACAGATTAAGGAGGCTAGGACTTTTCTGCTTGGAAAAGAGGAGACTAAGGGGGGATATGATAGAGGTCTATAAAATCTTGAGTGGTGTGGAGAAAGTGAATAAGGAAACGTTATTTACTTGTTCCCATAATAGAAGAACTAGGGGCCACAAATGAAATTAATGGGCAGCAGTTTTAAAACAAATAAAAGGAAGTTCTTCTTCACTCAGCGCACAGTCAACCTGTGGAACTCCTTGCCTGAGGAGGTTGTGACGGCAAGGACTATAACAGGGTTTAAAAGAGAACTGGATACATTCATGGAGGTTAAGTCCATGAATGGCTATTAGCCAGGATGGGTAAGGAAGGGTGTCCCTAGCCTCTCTTTGTCAGGGGAGGGAGCTGGATGGCAGGAGACAGATCCCTGGATCATTCCCTGTTAGGTCCCCTCACTCCGGGGCACCCGGCACTGGCCGCTGTCGGCAGACAGGACACTGGGCTGGATGGACCTTGGGTCTGACCCCGTCTGGCCGCTCTTATGTTTTTATGCTGCCCCTGCCCTGAGCCCCTCTGCTGGCAATGGGCGCTGCGAGGCCAGGGCCTGCAGTCAGCAGCATTCAGAGACCCCTCCCCACCAAGGAGCTGCTGCCAGAGAGGGGGTGCAGGTCACTTATGGGAGTTGCCCCAGGTAAGAGCCACACCCCCCACCCCATCTTGCACCCCGCACCCTTTCCCACACCCAAACTCCCTCCCAGAGCCCAACCCCTCACCCCCTCCTACACCCCAATCTCCTGCCCCAGCCTAGATCCTGCACCCTGCACCTTACTCCCTCCCAGAGCCCAACCTCTCAACCCTCCTGCACCCCAATCCTCTGCCCCAGCCCAGAGCCTGCACCCCACACCCAAACTCCCTCCCAGAGCCTGCACCCCAAACCGCCTCCCACACCCAAACTCCCTCCCAGAGCCCACACCCCTCCCGCAACCAAACTCCCTCCCAGAGCCTTAGGGGGCAGGGAACGACTTGGACCCGTTCTGGGCACCACCAAAAATTCTACAAACCTGCCACCCCTGCACACAAGGGAGCTATACTGGTATTCTCGTTGTGTTACAGCAGGGCAGTACAGAGACAGGAACACAAAGGAAAAGTGAATATCTTTGATAATGTCGTGTCTCCCATAGTGTGTGTGTGGCTGCTAAATCATTTGCACCCTCTGCTAAAGGCAGGGACAGTATCTTAAATCAGTTGCATCACCAGGGGTGTAGAATGAAGCCCTTTTAACAGCAAAATGCAAACCTGCTTCCAGTCTCCCCTGCCTGACCGCAGCATGACAGTCAGGCAGCTCTGATTCATCAGCTCCCTCCCCACAGACAGCACCAAGGATGGACTCGACTGGGTGCATAGTAGGGCTGGGAAGGTTAGTTGTATGGTCGTATGGGAAAGTGCTGAGATGAGAAACGTGGGAGGAGGCAGGGGGGAGCCATGTAGCCTGGGTGGAATGAACATATGGGGAGAGAGGGAGAAAAGCCATCTTGGTTCCTTCCCCTGAGTGAGTCCGATTCATCCAGCCCGGGCCCCTCGCTCACGCCGCCCTGGGGCCGCGCTCTCACTCCCCTTCCCCTGGCCCAGCTTCCGAATCCTCTTCCCCAGCTCTCCCACCCCTCCCTCCATCGCGCTGGGACCAGCTCCCTGCACATGGCTGAAGTCTCACTCCTCCCCTGTGCTGCCCCCCTGTGGCTATTTCCTCCAGGGCTGGGGTATTTCCCTGGCCTACTGGCCCCCTTACACTTACTGGGGGCCTGGGCTTGCCATTCCTTTGGAAGTTGTATAATGCAGTTAATGGCCCCGAGGGGACCTGAGAATCCTCCAAGTCCCTTCCCACTCCTTCACCGTCACAGTCATCCCCATCAGGTAGGTGAAGTGCAAAACTCACATTCCTCACTTTTCACCACCTTAAACACTGTGGGGACGTAACAGAGCACAGGGTGAGCCTGAAATAGGGGGGCCTCCTTGGAGCAAGAGGGAGGGAGGAGGGATCACTTGGGTGGGGGGGCCTGTCTCCAGCAATAAACAGGTCTCCCTGAGCCCCCACCTACAGAAGCACCTCCCTCCCCATCTCCTGAGAGAAAAATCAAACCTATGTGGGAGGGGTGTAAAGTTCTGTTCCGGACACCCAGAACTGTAAACCAAAGTGTTACCCCTCTGTTTTAGAAAGAGTGAGCTTTACTGGAGATTAGACGGTGTCCGCTCCCTGCCACACCTTTCTGTTCAATTCACCAGCAAACTCCTCGAGACTCTGCCAGTCTCTACCATAGCTTGCAGGTAACAAATCAATGATCTCCACTTCCCGAGTTCCCCAGAGACATTTCTCTGCAGCGTCCAGTCGCTCTCACAGGACACTGGCAAAACGTTACTAAGTTTTCTGTCTCCAAAGAGACACACAGCACACCCCAGCCTGTGAGCTGAGCTGAGGACTCAGTCTACACTCCAGTATAACAGCATTGATAGGTAGGAAAAATAAGACTCAGTTTATTAACAAAGAACAGCCATTTAAGTGATACTAAGCAAGAGAAGAAGAGACCAGATTGGTTCCAAACAAAACTAAACAAAGCAGACTTTCCAGTGACTACAACTCAGTTTTAGCACGTTACAATTGTTACCTAAGAAGTGGTTTCAGCGACGTCACCAGCCATCCAGGCCAGGGGACCCAGCTTCCACGGGCTCGGAGGGGGCCGTTCTCTTTCTTCCTTAACTAACAGTATGTCCTGGAAGTCGACTGCATTTTTTTCAGGAGCCAGGAAGACTTCCTGAGGGTGCGGACTCTGTCCCTGGCGTGCTCACTAAGCCCTTCCCTGCCGGCCGCATTGCTTCATTTACCTTATCTGTAAATGTACTTTCGTTGTTCTCTGCCTGTACCCAAGCCAGTCGGACGTTCCTCTGGCTAGGGCTGGCTGGCTTTATGCACTGCCTCCCAAACACATTAAGAACATATTTCCAGCACTCACGTATAACTCTTCTGTACACAGCCCACACAGACATCACACAATGATTTTGGGGACCAGCATGTCACCAGTTTATATATGACACCGTCTGGATACCTATTAGGACAACCGTGTTGGGGGGATAATGAGTGTGTCAGACCTGATTTGAGTTACTGTACAGTGGGTACTCTGCCAGTTGGCATTGAAGGGCTCATGGAGCACCTCAGGAATATTTTGGCCCTGACGTTGCTATACAGCACCGTCCACTGTAACTCCCTGCTCTCTGTCCCATTTTCTCTCTCTGCCAGATGTCTCCCTGCTCCCCTGGCAGCTGCCTTTTCACCATCAGTCCCAGAAACTGTTTTCCATCCAACGCCCCACTTATCCCCCCCTCCCCCTCTATGCAGCTATCTCCTCTCCATCAAACCCCCTGTCTTGGAATCTAGTCACGGCACAGATCTGCACCGTCCTGGCTAACGCTGGGTGGGGTTTGCAATGGAACATGGTTCTGATCTATGTTCATCTTCCCCTGAGTCATACAGGGCCCTGCAGGTGCCTCCCGGGACAGAGCAGCTCAGGGCACAGATGAGACCGAGGTTAGTCCTGTCTACACTGCAGCGCCCGGCCGTGCTCTGAGGGTGTTGGCAGCCACCGTGCCCTCAATGGCTCCTGCAGGAACAAGAAACGGAGAGTGCAGACAGGGCCAATCCCTCCTCTCTCATCCCTCCCTCCTCTGACTCCAGCCTTCCCCGCTCCTGGATCCCTCCCTTCTGCCAACTCTTACCCTGCCCAAGATCCTCCTGCTCCTCACACTGGGGTCTTCTCCCCTTTGTCATTTCTGACATGGTTCTCTTCCTCCTTGTGGTCTCTCTCCCCTCCCCTCGCCCCTCCCCTCTCATTACATCCCCCAACCCCCTCCCCAGCGTCTCTCTCATGATCTGGGCTCTTCTCTTCCTGCTGCTGCAGCCCCCTCCCCACTCCACCCCACCCTTGGCCACAGCATCCACCGCTGACATTGCATCCACACATCCCCATCTGTCCCTGCACCCCCACAGCCCAGCAGCCTGCTCCCCGCACCCCCTTCTCTGCCCCCTCCTCTCCCCCAGCTCACAGGCCTGGGACTGGGAACTGAGGGAGGGGGCAGGCAGGTGATACCCTTTGTACCATCCCCATGGGAACAGGGCTGGGCGCTGGTCAGCGCTGGGAGGGGATAGTCTCTGCCACGGGTGTCACTCTCAGGGACAAAGATTCCCTTTGGCCTGAGCTGGGACAGGACAGATTATTAGGGGAGCAGTGTTTTTACCCTCCTCTTTGTAACCAACATAAAAATAAGGACGGAGCGTCCCGGAGAAGGTGTCAGTGAAAGTGAAGAGATGGGACCTGTCAGTCACACTGTAAAATGAGACCTCGCCTGCTTCATAGTCCAGGAAAACCCCCACCCGGCTGGGCCTGATGCCTGTGGGGAGGGGGATCTTGGGGGGGGAGGTGCAGGCCTCGTATTTCCCATCCCTCAGCCACACAGCCCAGTATCCATTCCCAGGAGTGAGTCTGACCTTCCCTGTCCTGATCACAGATTCCCTACAAACCCCCACAGTCCAATTTATTTTGTCTCCCACCTCCACCTCCCAGTAAAACCTCCCGCCTGTGAATCCATTTGTGCCCAGGACAATCGGATAAGTATTGAATCTCTCAGGATTGTCAGGTCGATCCTGTCGTCTATCATCGTATGTCACAGTTTTCTGATCCTCAGACAGGATGAGGTTGGGATGAGCCGTGTTTGGATCCAGAGTCACGTCCACTGGGGAGAGAATCAGAGTCAGTGCTGGGGGCAGGGGCTGGTCACTGGGATCAAAGGGCAATTCACCCACATGCCCATTAATCACTGTGATATGGGGTTCCTCACCCTTAAGGGGAGTCAGGAGCTCAGCTAATGCTGGGGGGACAGGGCAGGGGGAGGGGGGTGGGGAGCAGGAGTGGAAGGGAAGGAAGGGGGAGATCTCTAGGCAGACAGCAGGGAATCAGAGGGGGACGAAAGGGTGGGGGCCAGGGATGGAGCAGGCACCAGGGAGGGCACGTACCAGGGTGCAGAGGGTGAAGGGAGGAGTGGGCGCCAGGGTGATGGGGAAGGGGAGGGCTGGGCACCAAAGGGGGAGGGGAGGGGCAGGTGCCAGGGGGTCGGGTAGAGGGGAAGGACATGGGGGGAGGGGAGACAGGAACGGAGGGGAGACGGGGGGAGGGTGTGTTGAGGGGGCTGAGGGTGGGTTGCACGAGGGGAGCAGAGAGGAGGGGCAGGTGCCATGGGGCTGGGAGGAGGGAAGTAATGGGGGCAGAGGAGTGGCGGGGGGCGGAGGGGGAAGGGTGAGGGGAGGGGGAAGGGCAGGCTGGGCGGTGGAGAACACCCCTGGCACAGCCGTTGCCACCAGGTGAGGGAGCCCCCCCCCTTCCCCTCCTTTCCGCTCCCGAGGTCCCTGCCGCCCACCACCTCCCTCCTCTCCCCCCCCATGAGCCCCCCCGCCTGCCCCTCACTGCGTCCCTCCTCACCCCCCAGCCCACCGCTCGCCATCCCGAGGACGAGGTGCGGTGAGCGGTGGGCGGGGGTCTCACGGGGGCAGGGGGTGAGGTGGGATGCATCGAGTGACGGCCAAGTGGGGGAGGGAGGTGGGGGGAGAGGCCTGGGGCCCAGTGGGGGTGGAGTGTGGGCAGGGCAGCGGGTGGAAGAGGTGAGACGGGGGGCTAGCCTCCCCCAAGGGAAGCTTCGCCCACTGCTCATGACGGCAGGCGCCAGGGGGCAGAGGAAGGTGCTCAGGGCTGGGGCAGGAGGCAGACATTGGGGGGCAGCAAAGGAACGGGAGGGGCAGGTACTGTGGGAGCTGCTGTGGGGCTCTGAGGCCACTCAAGCCGGTTCCCCGATGTGCTGGTTGCTACACGGGCAGAGGGGGATCTTCACCTGGATCTGAATGACTGAGGGCACAGATCCCAGGGACTGTCAACAGGACAGTCCACGGGATCCGGAGTCACCTAGGGCGGCACAAAAGGAGCTCGGGGCCTAAGTCCCTGGTTTCAGCTCCACGGTGAGGCACAAACCTCCTGCTGACCCCGTAGCTGCCAAAACTCACTCACAGTCGAAGTTTGTGCAGTAAAAGTTCCCTCGGTGCCCGTGTTTCTCCCTCCAGCCATGACCATGGCTGCCTCCCTCCAGGCGCGTGGACGCCTATTCCCCTGCCTGAGCCCCAGCGTGATCCACAGACTGGGGGAAGATCGGGGTCCAGCCATCCCAGCCTAGTTTGGTAGGCGGGCTCAGGGGCACTCTCTCAGACCGGGTCCCTCAGGCGAGGCCACGCAGCAGCTGGTTGGGGAGGGCTTCCCTCATACATTTTAACCCAGTGGCTAGAGCATTCCCCTAGGATGGGGGGGACTCCCAGTCCCTGCTCCCCTCGGGCAGAGGGGGAGCTTAAACTGAAACAGGGCTCTGCCAGTCTCAGGAGAGCGCTTTGACCACTAGGCAAGGCTGAGGTGGGGGGCTCCCGCACTCTCCCCTGCTGAGGATTTTCCATGGTGGATAAATAAAGGTCCATTGGTGCAGGGATGGGACCCTGGCTTCCCCCCTCGCTGGGGGGGTGCTCTAACCCCCCAGCTGTAGAGTCAGCCGCATACTTACTCTCTCTGACCCAATCACAGGTGCCGACTCCGTGGGTGCTCCGGGGCTAGAGCACCCTCAGAAACAAAACAGTGGGTGCCCATCAGCCACCCTCCAATCAGCTGTTTGGTGGGCCCAGCTGTTTGGCAGTGGGCAGGAGGTGCTGGTGTGGGGCAGAGCGGGGGCAGGAAGAGATGGAGCAAGGGCAGGGCCTTGGGGGAAGGGGCAGAGTGTGGGCAGGGCCTTGGGGTGGGGGTGGAGCACCCACCCAGAAAGAAGAAAGACGGCACCTGTGCCCAATGATCTTTAATTATTCAGTCCGTTGTGGAACAGCTTCCAGAGAGAGGAGGTCTCAGAACAGACTAACTTATACCCCAGGGGTTAGGGCCCTCCCCGGAGAGCTAGAAGGCCCCTGTTCAAATCCTTCCCTGCCTTGGGCAGAAGGGGGAATTGAAGCAGGGTCTCCCAGGTGATGGCTTTAACCACGGGGCTACAAGTCATTGCCAGCTCCTCCACCCCTGGCCGGTTTGTGTGGCGTGAGGAAGGCATCCAATTCATTCCCACAAGATCTGCCGTACGTGCTAAGCAGCCTGACTCCAAGAAAGGGGATCCCTTTGTGGACCACTGAGCAGAGATAGGTGCCCGTCTCCACGAGAGAGGCAGGGCTTAGCACACACCACTTTCATCCGCATCTCCTATTGTCTAGCGTAGGCATCTCCTCACCTCATGTCTTGGCTTTTGTGACTCACAGTCTAAGGGCAGGTCCTGCACCGATGCAGCTGCGCCGCCGTAGCGCTTTCACGAAGATGCTCGAAACTGAGAGGAAGGAGCTTTTCCCATCAGTTTAGTTCATCCAGCCCTGCCCCGCCCCCGGCTCAGTGCATTAGGATACCCTGGCGTGCGAGGAGCCCGGGGCTCCCGGGGCTACAACGTGCGTGCACATCCCCTGGACTCTCATCCCTGCTGGAGCTGCCAGACTCTCCCAGCCTGCTCGAGTACACACACGGTCAGGCTGCGAGCCAGCTGAAAACACGCACACACAGCCACAGGTGTGAGGCAGAAAAGCTGCCGTATGGGCACAATTTGTGGCAACTGGGTCGGGGAGTGTCACAAGCTGGTTGTAAAAACCTGTCTGACCTTGCAGTGGGGACAGGGCCTGCCTCACCCCAGAGCCAGGGGGACACTGAACAGCTCTTGTCTGCTCCTGTTACATGAGAAGAACACTGTGGGTAGAGCTCGGTCTGAGCATGGAAATCCTGCCGTTGGGAAGAGAGCTGAGCCGTTCAGTGCCAGTGATGGGCAGATAAGAATGCCCATCCTGCAGAACCCAGGTACGGCCCTGGGAAGGGGACACTAAGGGACATATTTCATCACTAATCAGCCCTTTCCCAAAGGGAGTGTGTCCCTGTGCTCAGCAATAAATCTGCGTTTCGTCTGCCCCCAGTGACATTGCTATTTCCAGCCGACTGAATGTCACAGGGAAATGCTCTGTGCAGGGAAAGGAGCAGAGAGCTCCCAGGGGAAGGTGGGTCTCACCATGGATACAATGCCAGCGGTATGTACAGTACCTGTGTAGAGCCGGGCGCTTCTCCACTCTGCAACCAAACACAGACAGAGGGGTAAGAACGCCCCTGGACACAGACACACTGAGCAGGAGACAATGTCACACAAGGGTCGTACTGGGGGGAATGGAACTTACTGAGCTCAGCCTGGAGTTTGTCTGAAAATAAAACAGAGAGAAATGAGTCAGTGTCACATTACCTTGCAGAAGGGAAGTGAGTGAAAAAGACCTTAAAGCAAGGAAGCCTCCCGGGCAGCAAAGGAAAAGGAAAGGAAGAAATACAGTACAGTAACCTCATCTGGCCACCTGGTCAGGAGCAAGAGGTTGTTAGAGCTAAAGAGGGATCCTTCAGCAAATGAAAAGTATTAACCCTGTGAAGCCAGTAGAAAGCCACATTAAGTACATTGGGTGAAGCGAATGATAGGAATTAGGGGTTTAAAATGGAATTAGAAGAGGGAATAGCAAAAAATATAAAACAAATAAAGGGAACAATTGAGGAGGGTAATGACAATGCCGAGAGACTGATTTCTTTGCAACAGTTTTTACCATACTGAGTGTGGTGGGAAGAGACCAGCCCTGGAGCTGCTCTGTTCAAGAAATAAACATCAGGGATTGAGGTGTGAAGCAGAGATAATAGAACAGACTGATTATGAAAGAGCTTGACGTCACCAAGACCAGAGGAGATCCTTGCCAGGTTGCAAATGCCCAAGAGTTGTGAAATGACCTAAGAACGATATGGCTGAGCTGTTAACAATAATATGCATCTCATTAAAATCAGCTACTCTTCTGGAGAATCGGAATGTTGTAACCAGCTTTTCAAATTTTGGTAGGACTTGTCCTGAGAATGACAGCTCAGTGAGCCTTGGGGAAGCGGTTGGAATAGGGGAGGGAGGAGGCAGAGTTGGGGTGGGGCCTTGGGGTAAGGGGTTGGAATGGGGGGTGGGGCTAGGGTGGGAAGAGATGGGGTGGGGCAGGGTCATATGGAAGGGGTGGAGTGGAGTCAGGGCCGGGAGTAGAGGGGGCTCGAGCACACAGGGGAAACGGGGAAGTCAGCGCCTATGGTGGTATTAGTTAAGTTTTTCCTCGGTGATGCCCTCATCAGGGACAAACATTGTCGTTCTTGTTCCCAGCAGTGATCCTCACACATGGTGCTTGCCGTGCCTGTGTGAGGCCCACGTTAAAGAAGCGTTGCTCAGTCATGAAATGGACTCAAGTGGCTCGAGACCTTTGCCTAAAGCAGCACCTGCTTGAACAGGCTATGTGACCTGCTTTCGTTTTGAGGTCCTTGTCTGATTGGAAGTGGCCCTCGGGCTCTGAGAGCACTGTTGCTTCGCAGTCCAGAGCAGGTGTCTCTCTCACGAAACGGGGGAGCTGTTCCCCATTGCATGCACCAAGGAAAGGATCTCATAAGACCAACTGAGACTCCAGGAGACTCTTTCACTTTGCACAGGGCTGGTGCTCGTGTGCGATATGGCATGGGTGCCTCTAACCTTTCCCTGGTACCATGCGGAGAGATGAGAGACCTGGTATTATGGGCTCTGGTTCCGGCCCCAGGGCATCTGTGGAGTCTGGTACCAAAGAGGATGACGGTGGCACTGACTGTCTCCATGTCCGTGGCATTCCAGGCAGCTACCGACCTCCTTTGCCTTTCACCCCAACCTCTCCTTTGGTCCAGGGCTATGCCATCTATAGCCCCATTGGCTGAACAGGCTGTTGAATCAGGGACAGTATCGAGGTTGGTGTGGGAGATCTCAACAGCGTTCACCGTCCTTGACTTCGGCACTGTCAACCAGTCCAGTACAACTGATGACTTTGGGACTGATACTGCCTCCAGCCTTGGCATACGCAGTGCAGGCGGAGCTGCTTCCACTATCAGCACTGGTCCCTGCCTTGTTATGGGTAACAGATGAGTCAGGCCAGTTACTTGCGCCCTCTGGTCTGGCTCTGACTTTATTCCTGGAATCCCAAGGCTTCTCAGTTTCAAGGTTGGGATCTTCCTTCTCCTGGTCTCCACCGCCAAACCAGCATCGGGGACTGTTTACGGAGCATTATAGGCATCAGGGCTGGTGCTTCTCTCATGGTCGAGATGGGGGTCTCTGGCCACAATGCCTTATCCTTACCAGAGGCCTCCACGGAATCTGTGGGACCTTCCTGGGTGATGGAGGCCATACTGCTTAGCTCAAGCAAAGGTGACATTGCTGGTCAGATCAGCAGTAGGAAATATAGGCCCACCACAGGTTCCAGCACTGGTGAGCTTTACCCATGGAGTATTTCGAGGCCTATCAGGACCTCTTGTCCCCTGCTTCACCAGGGATTCAGGCAGAGTTCCTTCGATGAATGTTCATCAGTTAGCGGATGCCCTGCAGCCATCTGCTCCTGGTAGCGTAGCCCTCCCGATCAATGATGCACTACTGTAGTCTGCAAAGGTTTCTGGAGCTTGCTGACTTCCATGCTGCCCACCACACTGCATTGATTCGGCCTTAACTGGAGTATTGTGCCCAGCTCTGGGCGCCACATTTCAGGAAAGATGTGAACAAATTGGAGAGAGTTCAGAGAAGAGCAACAAGGATGATTAGGGGTCTGGAAAACATGACCTATGAGGGAAGATTGAAAGAACTGAGTTTGTTTAGTCTGGAAAAGAGAAGACTGAGAGGGGACATGATAACAGTTTTCAAATGCCTAAAAGGTTGTTACAAGCAGGAGAGAGAAAAATTGGTCTCCTTAACCTCTGATGATAGGACAAGAATCAATGGACTTAAATAGCAGCCAGGGAGGTCTAGGTTGGACATTAGGAAGAACTTCCTACCTGCCAGGGTGGTTGAGCACGGGAATAAATTGCCTCGGGAGGTTGTGGAGTCTCCATCACTGGAGATTTTTAAGAGCAGGTTAGACAAACACCTGTCAGGGATGTTCTAGATGGTGCTGGTCCTGCCATGAGTGCAGGGACTGGACTTGATGACCTCTCGAGGTCCCCTCCAGTTCTATGATTCTATGAAAGTGCACAGAAAGGGCTTCTTCTCTCACTTGGCATAAACTCCCTCGTCATGACTGCTGTGAATGATAGAGCCCAGCAGGGCAGGTTTAGGTCCATTCTGAAGGACAAATTCTCCAAAAGGATGGATTAAATGGGCAGGAAGATTGACACTTGCTCCTCCCTGCACATGGGAATTGTATGCCAGCAGGCATTGCTGTCCAGTTATGACTTCATAAATTGGACAGTGATGCCTAAGTTTGCAAACCAGCTGCAAGTAGCCACTAGAGAGGAATTTCAGGAATCTGATTTTCGGCAAAATCTACAGGGTTCTGACCAGAGTGCGGAGTGAGGGGATCAGCCTACGTAAGCAATGAAGTATGCAACCTTCTAGTTGAAAAAAAGCCACATAATTTTGCTCCATGATCTAAATTTTCACCGTGAGATTCTGTGCTCAGAACCTGCAGCATCGGTGCGCGGAAGAGCTAAGGTGACCGTGACGGGTTGTATCACAGAAACCCCCTGGGGCTGCCAACTGATGTGCCAAGAATATGTCTGCCCCTGCTTACCCTGCCAGCTTGGGACTCCAGCACCCTGTCCTGTGGAGCCAGACACGCCAGTCTGCTCCAACACAGACCCAGGGTCTGAGCCACATGCCCCAAAGCTGCAGGCTTATCTGAAAGCAACTTAGGAAGTGTTCCTGTCTTTAACACTCAGATGCCCAACTCCCAATGGGGTCCAAACCCCAAATAAATCCGGTTTACCCTGTATAAAGCTTACACAGGGTAAACTCATAAATTGTTCGCCCTCTATAGCACGGATAGAGAGATATGCACAGCTGTTTGCCCCCCCCCCCAGGTATTAATAAATACTCTGGGTTAATTAATAAGTAAAAAGTGATTTTATTAAATATAGAAAGTAGGATTTAAGTGGTTCCAAGTAATAACAGACAGAAAAAAGTGAATTACCAAGCAAAATAAAATAAAACATGCAAATCTAAGCCTAGTACAGTAATAAAACTGAATACAGATAAAATCTCACCCTCCGAGATGTTTCAATAAGTTTATTTCACAGACTGGCCGCCTTCCCAGTCTGGGCACAATCCTTTCCCCTGGTTCAGCCCTTGTTCCAGCTCAGGTGGTAGCTAGGGGATTTCTCATGATGGCCGCCCCCTGTGTTCTGTTCTACCCCCTTATATGGCGTTGGCATAAGGTGGGAATCTTTTGTCTCTCTGGGTCCCCACCTCCACTTCTAAATGGAAAAGCACCAAGTTTAAGATGGAGTCCAGTACCAGGTGACATGGTCACATGTCACTGTGAGACCCCCCCAAGCCTTCATTGCTCCCAGCCTGGCTCACAGGAAGGCCTGCCTGCAAACAGCCATCCACCGTCAATTGTCCTGGTTGATGGGAGCCATCAAGATTCCAAACCACCATTAATGGCACACACTTTGCATAATTACAATCGGCCCTCAGAGTTATATTTCATATTTCTAGTTTCAGATACAAGAGTGATACATTTATACAAATAGGATGACCACACTCAGTAGATTATAAGCTTTGGAATGATACCTTACAAGAGACCTTTTGCATGAGGCATATTTCAGTTACGTTATATTCATACTCATTAGCATATTTTCATAAAATCATACAGCCTGCAACGTCACTGTGACTTTTAACATTCCTGGCATCCGCCGGATCCTGGGCTGCTCTGGTGCCAAAGCAGCCCCTGAGGTAAGTCAGGGCTAGTCCACAGGGGTGTTGCAGTGATGTCATCTCCAGAGCACCGTCTTCTAGCACACGGTGACTTGCATGCACAACACCCTCATTTCTATCCTGGGGCTCCCTATGGTTTTTCACAGGCCAAAGCACATAAAATCAATTTCCCCTTCTGCGGGGTTCTGATATACTATAAATAAATTCATTTATTTATTTTCTCCCCTCTTGTCACTTTACCTTTCTCTCTGTGTTGCCTCTACAAGCAGTACCCGGCCAGGGCAATGAGAACCACCAGGAGAGCCAGGATCACCCCAGAGCCACAGTCCAGGCATCGACTCTCGGGAAAAACAGCTCTGCAAGAGAAAGTGTTATTGACTTGGGAACAAATATGTACACAAGAATATTAGAACAGCCAGACTGGGTCAAACAAATGTTCCATGTAGCCCAGTATCCTGTCTTCTGACAGTGGCCAAAGCCAGATGCTGCAGAGGGTATGAACAGAACAGGGCAATAATCACGTGATCCATCCCCTGTCACCCACACCCAGCTTCTGGCAGTCAGAGGTTTAAGGACACCCAGAGCATGGGGCCACATCCCTGCCCATCTTGGCTAATAGCCATTGGTGGACCCGTCCTCCATGAACACACCTTCTTTTCTGAACCCAGTTATACTTTTGGCCTTCACTAGATGGCAATGAGCTCCACAGGTTGACTGTGCGTTGTGTGAAGAAATATTTCTTTTTGTTTGCTTTAAACCTGCTGCCTATTTGTTTCATTCCTTGGTTCTTGTATTATGTGAAGGGGTAAGTAACACTTCCTTGTTCACTTTCTCCACACCCGTCACAATTTTATAGACCTCTGCCCTATCCTCCCTTAGCTGTCTCTTTCCCAAGCTGAAAAGTCCCAATCATTTTAATTTCTCCTCAGAGTGAAGCTGTTCCAGGCCCTTAAACATTTTTGTTGCCATTCTCTGCACCTTTCCATTTCTAATATAGCTTTTTTGAGATGGGGCAACCAGAACTGCCTACAGTATTCAAGATGTGGGCGTACCATGGGTTTATATATATTTATTATGATATTTACTGTTTTATGATCTACCCCCTTTCTAATAGTTCCTAACATTCTGTTAGCTTTTGTTAATACCACTGCACATTGAGTGGATGTTTTCAGAGAACTATCCGCAATGACTCCAAGATCTCTTTCTTGAGTAGAAACAGGTAAGTAAGACCTGATCATTGTATATGTCTAGTTGGGATTATGTTTATCAATGTGCATCACTTTTCATTTATCCACATTGAATTTCATCTGCCACTTTGTTCCCCAGTTTTTTGAGATCCCTTCATAATTCTTCATAGTCTGTTTTGGACTTAACTATCTTGAGTAATTTTGTATCATCTGCAAGTTTTACCATCTCATTGTTTACCTCTTTTTCAGACCTTTTATAAGTATGTTGAACAACACTGGTCCCAGTACAGATTCCTGAAGGACATCACGATTTACCTCTCTTCTTTCTGAAAACTGACCATCTATTCCTACACTTTGTGTCCTGTCTTTTAAGCAGGTACTGATCCATGAAAGCACCTTCCCTCTTATTCCATAACAGCTTACTCTGCTTAAGAGCCTTTGGTGAGGGGCCTTGCCAAAGGCTTTCTGAAAGTCAAGGTACCCTGCATGTACTGGATCACCCTTCTCCACATGTTTGTTGACCCCCTTCAAAAAATTCTAATAGACTAATGAAGCATGATTTCCTTCTACAAATGCCACGTTGACTTTTCCCCCGACAAATCATGTTCACCTATGTGTCTGGTAATTCTGTTCTTTACTATAGTATCAACCAATTTGTCTGGTACTGAAGTTAGGCTGTAACTGCCAAGCTCGGTTCTGGAGACTTTTTGTTTTTAAATAAGAATTCTCTTCATCACCCCCTTGAGAACTGTGATGTTCCAGCACAGAGAGAGAAGTCACATACAAACCTAAATACTCTTGCTTGAAGCTTGCAGCGTAACACAATGTTTTGGTTTTTAGAATCCAGAATCTTAACACCCAAGAACGCAAAACAGAGAGGGGCTGCTCCCTAAGGCAGCAGGCACCACTTCCACCTTGCAGGGCCCTAGAGCTCAGTCTCTAGCCCAAGCCCAAATGTCTACACTGCAATTTAACAGCCCCTTAGCCCAAGCTCCACAAGCCTGAGTCAGCTGGCATGGGCCAGCCATGGGTTTTGAATTGCCGTGTAGACATATCCAAAGAGAACTAAGCTTATTCACAAGTTTCCAAGAAGTGCTCAACATGTTGAAGATCCAGGCCAATAAATAGGAGACACAATGATAAATACTTTCTGCCCATGTCTGTGGCATCTCAGTCCATCCATGTGCGGCACGGACGGGCACTGACCTGCTATGGAAATCGCTGACTCTCTCTCCTGGTCGAGTCGGGGGTTCCTGACACAGCAGGACACTTTATGGTTGGACTCTTCTGTTAGAACAATGGCAATCTCTGTCTGAAACAGGCCACCGGCCTCTTGGGATATTTTTTCAGAGGCTGATGGAAAGAGCTTCCCCTGGAGATCTCTCCACTGAGCCTCAGGCTCTGGGTACCATCCAGATGATCGACACACCACCTGGATCCCTCCATCCTGATGTCCCTCTACAGAGATGTCAGGATCGGAGCCCAAACCTACAGAAGAAATAAATAAATTTGTGATAACCCAGTAATGAGCCAAAAGCTTTATTACACTGTTATCAAAAGCCATTTCCTATCAAACTAATAATTGAATGTGAGTCCACGAGTGCAGCTGGTCACCTAATTTGGCCAGATTCCTATTTGATATAGAGTAGAATTAATGTTAATGTCAGTGCTGTTCTATGCACAAACTTTCTCCAGTTTAGTTAACCTGGTTTAGTTAATCAAGTGCAAATCCCTTAAATCAAGACTAAAACGAAATCAATATAAGCCATTTCCAAACTCGTTTCAGAGGTTCCACCTGGATGTTTCCACTAGTTCAGCAGTTCTCAAATTTTAGCAACCTAAGGACCCCCATTTTGATTTCAAATTTTCAGCAAACCCCCTCGCCCAACCCACTCAGCACCAGGCCCTGCTCTCACTCCACCCCTTCCCCCAAGACCCCATCCTCGCCCCACCTCTTCCTGCCCCTGCTCCACCCCTGCCCCTCCTCTTCCCCACCTCTTTCTATCCCCTCCCCTGAGCACACCCCATCTCTGCTCCTTCCCCTCCCTCCCAGCCCCTGCTGCACACCGCTGAACAGCTGTTCCCCAGCACACAGGAAGCACTGGGAGGGAGGAGGCGGTGTTGAGGGAGGAAGGGGAAGGAGTTGATCAGCGGGGTCAGTGCACTCCCTGGAGTACCTGGGGGTCCACGGACCCCGTTTGAAAAACTCTTCACTAGTTCATTGAAACCAGTGTAAGTGTATGTGTTAACAAGCCTTAAATAATTCACTAATAAAAAACTTTATTATAGGGGAATTCAGGTTGCCTTGGCAGGGCCTTGTATCCTTCCAGAATGCTGAAATGGGTAGCAGAAAACTGATACCTCTCAGAGCCAGGAAATACACTCACCAAAACAGAAACACAAACCATGGGCGGCAGGGAAAGCTGAGCCTTCCCAAACAGCCAGGATGTGGCCCATCCACACTCCGCCCCTTCTCTCCGTCCTGCTTCTCACTCTGCAGGTGTCCGGCTCTTCCGGGGCTGCCAGCCTCCTGATGCTCTGGGGCCAGGGCGGCTGGGGCTGCTCTGCCCGGCTTCGGAGTCCTGGCACACCGGGGCCGGGAAGGCAGGGGCCTTGCTGCCCAACAGCCCAGTGCTTTGGGGCCAGGAGGGCTGCGGCCACGCTGTCTGGCCTCCCCACACTCCAGGGCCGCGTGGTGCTCCGTGGCCGGGAGGGCTGGTCCCTTCGTCCCTCCCAATGTACTGGTCGACAGCCTGGTGCTTTGGGGCCAGGAGGGCTGTGGCCACACTGCCCAGTGTAATGGCAAAAACAACAGCCAGAAAATTTTCCTACTCCAGCCCTCCCAGCCCCGGAGCACCAGGGGTAGGAAAATTTGCTGGCTGCTGTTTTTGCCATTACATTGGCACTCCAGCTTGGAAAGGCTGGAGCTGCACTGCCTGGCCTCCTGGTTCTCGGGGCCGGGGGGGAGGACGGGCGCAAACCTGGGGCAGGGACCAGTGGCTACAATGGAAGGGGGCTGGGGGCACAGGGCAGGGGCCATGCCCACAATGTGAGCTGGGCTCCATTGGACACTGAGGGGATGAGGCCTCGGGTGGAAGGGGCAGGGCTGGGTCGGGGGAGAGATGGGGGCTGTCGCAAACACTAGATAAGGTCACACTGGGGATTTTTTATTACTGATGAGCTAAACTGAAATAAAATGATCTTAATTTGAAGCACGTGTCTTGTGAATTCAAATGGATTTCTTGATTGCGGGGTCAGTCTGTGGGCAGAGAGGCCCTTAGGTTGCTTGGAAATTGCATACAGACCATCCTAGAGAGGGAAAACACCCGCCCAGGAGAGACAAAGAAGGGATGGGTGTCTGGTACCATTTCCGCTCGGGAGTCTTCACCAGAAAAGCACGGGCTAGCAGGGGTTCTCACAATAATGTTTTTGGTGGCCTAAGTGTGTGCAGCCACTCCGGTGGCCACTCCGAAAAACCCCTCTCCGACCTGCAGCCCTTAAGCAATAGCCCACCCTGAGGAAGGTGAGTCAGGAACTCACCAGCCAGCTGCAAAGTCCCAGCCTCCCCATGCCTTGGCCGGGTGGGAGCCGGGCAACTGCCCAGGGGAGTGCCTCAGTGACCGAACCCTGCTGACAAGAGCCACCTCCAGTGCCATTCACACTGGTCCCACATGTCTTGTTTGTCTTACAGAAGCAATTAGAGGTCCCAGCTGAGACTGGGTCCCCAGCGGGCTGGGCATGGTGCACACATCGTAGGAGACAGTCTGCGCTGAAGAGTTTACAGTCTCAACAGGCATGATGGAGAAAGGGCGAGCGAGGAAACAGAGGCACAGAGACGTGCCCAAATTCTTGCACAGCTCAGTAGCAAAGGCAAGACTGGAACCCTGTCCCTTGATGCTCAGTCGACGGCTCTATCCACCAGGTAACCCTGCCTCTCACTTATTGCTGGTCTAGCATATGTGCACCTGCTTCACATTCTCCAGTGATGCTGGGTGAGCGGCCCCATAATCCTGCCAGCTCCTGAGCAGGGGCAAGGGACTGGCTTTCCCGTTGATGAACACAGACCGTGCCTCTCGCCACAGACACTTCGCGGCAGGTGTGAAGGGTTGAATAAGAACCACTGGAAGCAGCTGTGCACAGTTTAACTGATGGGCAGGGAGGCTAAACTCTTCCACTACTTTCACTTGCAAAGGTAATTTTAGAAACATATTTGTAATCCCCTTGGGCTTAGAGAAGCCCCTTTAACACCTGCCTCAGGCAGAGGAAGGGCTGGGTGTTCCAGAGGGAGCAGGGTGGAGAGAGGGAGAGGACAGGGGTGGAGGCGCCGACTCCGTGGGTGCTGCGGGGCTGGAGCCCCCCTGGAGAAAAATTAGTGGGTGCACCCAGGGGCAGCCAAGCCCAAGTGGCAGGCGGTGGGCTACAGGACCCTGAATATCAACCACGGTTACCCTGTGGGTGCCAGACAGGAGGCCAGACATTAGCGTGAGGAGGATCAGCTATTGTTTGGCCCCAGGGGTGCACAAGAGAGTTGTAATAAACACAACATATTCATATCACCCAACTTTTTAGGCGTGTTTGTGTATTTGATTAACCCCGTAAATGTAACCCATTAATGCTACCCCAGACTCCCAAGAGCCACAACACTCTTCGAGACAATCTGAGTACTTGTGTGGATTTTAGAGCCCTTAGAAAAAACAGTCAACTAGAATAAACCTTCACCAGAGCAGAGCTGCTGCCCCACTGTAATGAGATCAATCAGGTGTCATCTCACAATGAATCTTTGATCCACTCATTACCCTACTGAAGACATCCAAGTATCACAACAAGTTACTGACCTGCCACCTGTAGTTCCAACAAAGCTTCTTCATAAGCCACTCTAGACTGAAAAAAACACTTGTATTGTCCATCGTCGGAGGGTTGGATATCGCGTATTCTCAGGGAAACACTCCCATCGGTGATGTGGTCTTTTAAGAGCTCAGTCCTTCCTTGATATTCTGGCATCTGCTCACCATACTGATCCTGCCCATCGTGGTACAGATGCACAACTGCAGAGTACTGGGACCTGAACCATCTCACCTCCATGCTCTGAGCATCCATCCTGGGGGAAAGGTGGCAGGGCAGGAAGGCCTCCCCACCTAAGGAAGCGGTGATTGGATGGGCAGGTCCAGTTACTGTGAACTGTGCTGAGAAAAATGCAATGAAAATAGAAATTAAATTGACAGGGGGCTGAGGGTGGCATTAATTCAGCAGTAAGACAAAATGAAAGAGCGTCCTGCATTAGAAGTGAACACCCCGTCTCCATGCAGTGCCCTAGGCATGTCTATAAGTGCAGAGAGTCACATGCTTGGGGTAGCTGCATCTTTGACTCCCTCGGGGTCTGCTTAAGGATTGTCCCTTAGGTCTCAGGCCTCCAGCTGTCACCTCTCTCTGGGCAGGGACCCATGGCCCTCTCTCTCCACTGGGGTTTAAGGCTTGCAGCTTCATAGAATCATAGAATCATAGAATATCAGGATTGGAAGGGACCTCAGGAGGTCATCTAGTCCAACCCCCTGCTCAAAGCTTCCTTGCAATTCACTGTGGTTTTCCCACCAGGTCTGACCAAAGTCCAGCACCTGTGCTTTGCTTTCCATCCCAGGGCTATGAACAGTGTGTGCCAGAGGTTACCAGTAACCAAACAGGTTTTCCAAAGCAGGGAACATTTATGGACAAAAGCCCAAGAGAGAAAAGTTACCACAAACCAATCAAACATCTTACACTTATCGCAAAGGATTCTCATCTGGCACATGGGGACAGACTCTCTGTCAAACCTTTCTCTGAGGGTTTCTCTCAGTTTGTAGCCCAAGATCCCAGGCTTCTGGTTAGTTTACATCAGCTTTTCATACCAAAAATCTTCATTCTCTTTGGTTTCTGGAACCTGCTGTGAACTAGTTTAACTGCCTGGGGTGGTACTTCTCTGGAGCTGTTATCTGTCCCACAAGAAATTACGCCCCATCATTTGTATATCCTGCAGGAGATGGGGTGACCCTCCCCCACGGAGTAGATTACAATCCGGAGCCCACAAAGATACATATAGAACAGATCGATACTGTGAAGTTCCACTCCGTATGCTTTATGAAAATAGGCTTATGAATCTGAAAATGACATAGCTGGAATGTGCTTTATGCAAAAGGTCTCTTGTAACACATCATTGACAAAGTTATAATGTGCTGAATTTGATTTCCCTATTTGTATGCATGTATCGTTCTCATAGAAATATGAGGTATGAACCTGTATTGCTGGTGTAGTCATACTAGCTGAGGGCCGTCAATGGGGAATCAGGACTTGGTGACTCCCATTGACAGGACAATTGGCTGTAAATGGCCTTGTTTACCTTAAAGCCTTCCTGTGTATGGGTCAGGCAACCTAGGAAGAATGGAGACTGGGGTCTTACACAGACATGTGACCATGTCACCTGATACTGAAATCCATCTTGAAGCGGGTACTTTTCCAGAGTGGGGGTGGGATTCCAAACAAGGGTTTCCCCGCCTTAGGGAAATTCTATATAAGGCGGGGGAAGTAAACAATGAGGGTCTTCATCTGGCTTAAGAGATGGCCTCCCCACCCCAAGGAGATACCTGAAAGCATCTGGAAACAAAAGAACTGTAACTACAGGGGTGGGAGAGAACAGGCTGGACCCAGGTCAGAAAAGGCAACTGACCTGGGAAGCATTTTACTTGAAATAACATCGAGGGTGAGAAGTTATCATCTGTAACTGATTTCTTAGTGTATTAAGCTGAGCCGTGCGTGTTTTGGTTTATCTTGCTTTATGTTTTACTTTGTTCTGTCTGTTATTACTTAAAACCACTTAAATCCTACTTTTTATACTTAATAAAATCGCTTTTGTTTATTAATAAACCCAGTGTAAGTAATTGTTACCTGGGGGAAAAACAGTTGTGCACGTCTCTCTTTCAGTGATATAGAGGGCGAACATTTTATGAGTTTACCCTGTATAAGCTTTATACAGAGTAAAACGGATTTATTTGGGGTTCAGGCTCCCAGAAAGGCTGAACACTGGGCGCTGGGAAAGTCCCTGTTAACTGAAAAGCCCCACGGCTGAGTGAATCTCAGTTTCTGTGAACTGCAGAGGGGCGTGGCCCAACCTCTGAGTCTGGGCTGGAGCTGAATTGGAGTGTCTGGCTCAGCAAGACAAGAGCGGAGGGGCACCCGTTCTGGCAGGAGGGTTGTTCTCTGTGGTACCCCAGAGCATCAAGTGACAGTCTCAAGGGGGTCTCTGTGACCGAACCCATCACAGATACTATCTATGGAGAGGGTGCAAAATAGACAGAATATTCATGATGTTAATTTGATAGTCCCCAAATATGGCATGTGGTTGCCATATCTGTCACCCAGAGTTCACAGGTGAATGTTATACACTGTCCCTATCATCGCTGAATAGGGCTGAACACTTCTCACAAGCACCTTGGGTATAATGGGTAATGGGGGGGGGGGGGGGGGGGCTGGTTCTCTGACACACCAAGGACTTTTCATGCTGCTCCAGTGCAGTGCCCTCCCTGACTGCTGTAAGGATGGTGTAAGGGCCAGCAGGATGTGAAAAGAGATCATTGCCACTGTGCAGGTAAAGTCAGAAGTCAGATAATGAAGAGGGAGAAGGAGGCAGATAGAAAAGTGCAGGGGGCAGAGAACCAGCCATTGTGGAACTGAACAGAAAGGGGGGGTCTCTGGGCAGAGACTCAGCATCCAGAGCAACAAAGAGAGCTGGTTAAATTAGCAGAATGGAAATCACAGCAGGAGGGAATCAAAATGTCTGTGTAGCTGTGGGGACAACCCCGGGGGTGCCATGGGATACGATAAGACTTTCACTGAGGGCACAGAATGAAGAAGGTCTCACTTCTCACCCCTAGACGGCTGTGCCTAGTGCAGTGTGAATGACTTGTGGGTTTTAATTTCATAACTGGAGAGTTGGGAAGTCATGATTTGTTTGTGGCTGAAGAGTCTGATCTGTGACTTACATGGTCCAGCGGTGTAGTGTAGCGGAATTGTGTAGTGTCCCTTTAAATAGTTTGTGAGCCCAATAACGGCGCTCACCATGTTCTATGTCTTAGAAGCCTCCAGTCAGAGCAGCAGCGTGTGTATAGATAAACACCATCACTAGGACCCAGCTGTGCTCTGCGGTTTATGGTCGTTGTGTAAAGAGCAAAAGACCAGGGCTGGATTTAGGGGCAGGCGACCCTGCCAACCACCTGGAGTGCCAGGATTGGTGGGCGCCAGGCTTGGGGGGTGCCAGGCTTGGGGTCCTGTGTCTGTTAGTGACAAAAGGGAAAACAGAATGTTTGAAGTGAAATGTTTCAAGTATAGATGTTAGTACATTCCAGTTATTCCTACAATTAAAAATTTTCTTTGAGGAAACTTTTTTTTTTTTGCTTATATAGGCATGAATAGATACAGATGTACAGATCCTAGCATGCACATTTATTGTCTTATATGACAGGGATAAATCATGCATGCAAATCGTGCATCAAAGCCATGAAATGGGCTACAAATACAATAAAAGAAAAGTATTCAAAAATTTAACAAATGGAAGGGGGGGGCACCAAAGAAACGCTCCTCGCCGAGGGCACCATTTGGTCTAGGGCTGGCCCTGCAAAAAGCAGACGTGGTTTACGAGACAAGGCAGTGAAGCGAGGTGGATGGTGATGACCAGCAACAGAACATCAGCAAACCCAGCGAGGAGCCGAGAGCTCCTACCTGACACCAGACTGTGAACCTGTAGAGCGAGGCAGAGAGCGATGTAGCCGGGCAGAGCGGAGCTCACTGTGGAGCCGGGAGAGAACAAGGGAACCTTCCCCATCATCGTAGCTGGGTCTGGGGAACAGGAGAAATAACAAACCAGATGGTGAGTGAGCGGGACGTGGTGACAGCGACACAGGGCAGTGGGGAGGAGGTAACAAGCACCAGAAGGGAAGGGATTTCCCCCACAGGTCTCGCCTGCCTGGCTCTGAGCAGGGTCAGATGTCACTGGGCCAGCAGCCGGTCCATACCACACTCACACCATGGCTGCACCTGTGGAGATGTCTGGTGTAATTTAGATTGCCATAGGACATCTACACTGAACACATCACCGGCCACCGACAGTGCCAGGAGGCATGAGCTGGAGCGACATGGTGCATCAACGATGAGAGAGGGACCGAGAGACTTTGTCCGTTGGACCATATGAACTGGAGCCATAAACTCACTGAACGTTAAATCTCTCCAAATGAGGGTCAATCCATCCTCATCATCGCATTCACTCACTGTACTCCACACCTGAACATAAGCATTATATGAACAACATACCCTCATACCTCAATGTCTGTCCTTTGACCCGTTAACCTTTTACCCCCAATCGGGGATATTGCAGATTATGTATTCCTTAGCCACCCGATCTTAAACCGAACTTCGCACCCCTTGATAATCTGTACGTTATTCCCTGATAACCTGAAACGTCTGTGCTTAAATTCTGTACCGTTCACTTTTTTAAAAAACATCATCTTAATAAAAATTTTAAATCTGTAAACTCTCCAGGGCAAGGATGGTTCCTCACTAGTGGTGTGTCCAGGGCACAGCACAATGGGGCCCGCATCTTGGTTGGGCCATTTAGGTGTTACTGTAATATAAATAAATAAATAAATAAGAAAGGAGGTATTAAGGAGAGCAAGTGAGTGCAAGCAATGTTTCTGAGCATGGTAGGAATGGCCCCTTATTGCTGTAGGAGAAAGCAGCGCCATCTCCCAGCCACACCTGTCTTGGGTGAGGGCATGGGCAGTAGGTATCACAGGCCAGGGAGGCTCAGCCTCCCCAAACAGCCCAGCCTGCCCAGCCCAGCCCATGCTCTGCCCCCAGCCCCCACCTGCCTGCTTCCAGTTCCCTCTTTTCCGCTGGGACTTGGGCAGGGGCAGCCAGCATGTGGCTGGGACTTGGGGCAGCTGGGGCTGGTACAAGCACCGGCCTATGGCCAGGACTCAGGGTGGTGCTCCGGGGCTGGGGGTGGCTGGGGTGGCCTGGGACTGGGGGGCCAGTGGCTATGGTGGGGGTGCACCGGCAGGGACGGGGGCGGGAACTTGGGCAGAATGGGAGAGGCCCAGGGCTAGGGTCCTGCAACGGGCAGGTCACGTGCTGCCCATAGGTGAGGGCTCTCTGAGGAGCTCCCTAAGAGCAAATCAGCCCCCGGCCCCAGTGATTTTACATGTCAGTGACCCACCCAACATCTCCAGGGTTGGTGCAATGTCAGGGTTGAATTATGATCAAGGTCACCACATCTCTGTGGCCCCTCAGTGCCGCAACATTTAAACAATTCTAAAGTGAGATTCCCAGAGGCGGTACGGTCTGTGGTCCTGTCTCTGACAGCCGGGAACACGTAGCCTGTAGGGTCCTTAGGCTTCCTAGGTGTGTCTGCAATCTGCGGGTACCGGGCGTAGGAGTGCCCAAGTGACTGCATACGCTGGGCATCACCTCTGGCTGGCTGGGGGCTCACTGGAGGGCTCGTGGGTCTCTTTTTGGAGTCTTTTTCCTACGTTCACCCTCTGGAGGGAGAAGGCTGCGGCGCTGGCATGCATGGCCAAGGAGACTTGGGACCAGGTCAGTCGCCTCTTGGATGGCTTCCTCCGTACGGAGAAGTTTTGATTTTAGTTCCTGGTATTTTTCAGGATCTGTGTGAAGGGGTGTACCGGCCCCTCGTTAGGCCACCAGGGACAGACCAGTCGCTGCAGGCCTCAGAAGGCCACGTCCCCTCAGCCTTGCTGCACCCGCTCCCAGTGGAAGCGACAGATAAAAGGAGGCGGCCCAGCCCAGTCTGGGTCGGCTGAGGAGGAGGAAGGACGAGTGTTGCAAGCTCCTGCAGAGAGGCCGGAGGCTCCCCAAGCAGTGGGAACCTGAGACCCGGACTACACTGTGAGCAGCCAGGCAAGCGCAGAGGTTGACAGGGATGCTGAGCTGCGGCGAGCCGGGAGGTGTATGAGAAGCGCCCTGGGGTAGGAAGTGACCCAGGGAACGTAGTAGGAGCTGATGGTTCATCCCTTAACGTGGAATTCCCTGGCTTCATCGGGCCCTGGGTCGGAACCCGGTGGAGCTGGATGGGCCCGGGTGACCCTGCCGCTCCCCCACTTCCCGCTAGGTTTGGCTACTGTTTGTTCTGCCCGGCCCAGAAGGTCAGGAACCCGAACTGTTACTGTCAGCCACAGGCAAGAGGCTCGGAGGCTACAGACTGCTTGTTCTACCCTGCCTGTGGGTTGATATTTGCTCAGCCCTGCCAGGAATCCTGAGACCCCACTGTTGCAATTATTTGATCCCACAGGGAGTCCAGACACGTGTGTGACGGCATGGGCGGCGGGTGAAACCTGGGCTTGGGGAAGCTAGCCCCTGGCCTGGCCCATCCCTTCTGCCTGAGGCTCTTCCCCTCCCACCAGAGCCCAGAGCCCCACCCTGCACGGCCACCACCGCCTCCCCCCACCCCCGGGCTGCCTGAGTGCCCCCAGCCCCAGAGTGCCAGGCAGGTGGCGCAGCCCTGCTCCCGCAGCCCCGGAGCGCCAGGCAGTTGGGGTGGGTGGCGTGGCCCCCCTGCCCCAGTCCCAGAGCACGGGCAGTTGGGCAGGCAACATGGTCCCCCTCCTCCAGCCCTGGAGCACCAGGTGGGCACCTCCCCTTAGCCCCAGAGCACCCCCTCAGCCCCGGAGTGCCGGGTGGGAGGGCAGGCAGCATGCCCCCCTACCAGCACCAGAGCACAGGCCGGCCCCCAGTGGCCCCAGCCTGGGGCCCTGGCCATGGGGGGGAAGAGCCCCCCACAGCACAGCACCAGGAAGCAGGAAGAGGCCTGGGGGTGGCGCGTCAGTGGGGCCATGCAAGGCTGTTTGGGGAGGCTCAGCCTTTCCCGGCCTTCGATCCCCACTACCTCTGTGTGAGGAAGTGTACGACCTCCACACTGGATCTATGAGCGTGGCCCCCTTTGACAAACAGCCCCCCACCCCCCATCACAATCTGACGTTCAGTTGGTGAGAGAAACCATTAAAACGTGAGTCTACAATTCCCTGGTCCTCTTTGCTCCTAGACTTAGGGCTAGATTCAGAAAGATTTAGGCGCTTTTCGTCAGTAAAACTTTCGTTGGCCCAGGGTGTGTTTTTTTCAAACTCTTGGCCGACCCAGAAGTTGTACTGATAAAAGTGAAGCGTAAACACAACCCTGGAATGTGACTCACAAAAGCCAGCACACTACGCATGGAACTGCCTACGCTAGACACTGGGAGGTGCCAGCCACAGCCAGGAACCCTCTTTGGAGATACCCGCCTCTGCTGGTTTTGCAAGAAGCCAGGGGAAGCGACACTTCCCTCGCACCTTTTTAGCCCCCTGGTTAGAGCGCTCACCTGGGATGTGAGCGACCCAGGCGACAGCCCCCCTCTGCCTGAGGGTGAGAAGGGATTTGGACAGGGATCCGCTCTTTTTAGGAGCGTGCTCTGAGCACTAAGCTATGGGATACTGTGTTGCGAGGCCCCGTCAGTCTGTCCTATTGAAGCTGTTGCCCTCTGGATAAATAATTAAAGCTGAATTGGAGCAGGGGGACTGGACTCTGGTCTCCCACCTTGTGGGTGGGTACGCTAACCACCCTCCGATAGCGTCAGTCTCATGCGTGTGTTTTCTTGTGCTCTCTCCCTCTCCTTCAAAGAGTGATCTGGGCCAGAGCCTGAGAGAGGGAACATAAACTTGAGTAGGACCCGCTTGCCGGGGGGTTACAGCACTGACCAGCGTCCAGGCCTGTGTCCCCAGTGCAGCTTTAACTGGAGAGACAGGGAACGCCTCACATCAGCATAGCCCCATGGTTCGAGCACCCTCCTGAGTCACCAGCTGCCCGGGGGGCTCTTACCATAACCCAGTTGTGGCTCTGAGGCCCCGTCCCCGTCTGGAACCAGGTCGGGGGAAGAGCCGTGCAGACAGCTGTGGGGAGCTGCAGACCCCCCACCTGCCCTGGCCCGGGGGATGGAGGGTGGGGATATGGGCTGGGGGCTGTTCTCAGGCCCGCCCAGCCTGGGCACACGGGGGGTCTGTGGCTTCCCAGCCCTGCTCCGGCTTCCAGCTTGGCTGGGGGTGGGGGGGCTTCAGGGAAAGAGGCAGGGCAGGGGTGGGGCCATGGAGGGAGCAGGAGCTCCTGGCCCCCCATTTTTGGGAAGGCTCCGCTCCCCTGTGCTGAAGGCCTTTTCTTCCCCTGGTTTGTGACTTGCTCTGGGGCTCAGGCGGGAGATAGGCACCGGGTGCCTACAATATGGCAGCAGGGCACGTGCCCAGAGACAGAAACATAGTCAAAAGCTTAGGTGCTGAGTGAGTTTAGACCCCTGCATTTTCAGCTGGAATTTTGTGCGCCACTGGGGAGCCTAAAACGGGAACTTGGCCTGGTGCCTAAACCCCAGACTTAGCTGCCTGGCTCCTTTTGTGCCTCGGGACCTTAGTAATGAAGGGAAGGGAAGAGAAACACACACACGCACACGCCATCATAACCTCACCTAAGGAAAATGACATAGGGTCATTACCTGCCCATCGCATCTAACATTAAAGAAAGCAGATGAGAGGAAGGGAGGCCAGCACTGTGGATCTCTGAATTTGCATGGCCACTTCCACAGCCTTGTTTATTTTCAGAGTAAGGAGGTGCCTGTTGACCCCTATGGCCTTTTGGCAGTAACAGCTCATCTAGATTAAGTACTCTAAGGAAATCTCAGCCAGAGCCATTTACCTGGAGCTCCCCTACCTGCTGAATCCCGGAGAGACCTTTTCCAGCTGTTTCTGCCTCTGCAGGGCGCTCCTACCCACAGCCATTTGAGGAAGAGTTGGTCTCACAATTGTCCATTTCCCTTGCTGAGGCTGTCTCATCCATTCCATTCAGGGAGTCCTGGAGCCCAGGGGCTTGAGGCCGGATTCTTCATGCTTTATTGATTCATTTAAGGTATTTTAAACTGTCCTGCTTCCTGATGCTTCCACCTGCTGCAAAAATGAAAGTAAGAAACCGGCTGGAAAATTACAGTCATAGACTCCCTGGCACACGTTGATTGCTGCACAGAGATCAAAGTTCTCTTAAAGAGGCATACACCTGCAGTAAGTACCAAGATGGCAGGTCAGGTGCCAGCAGTCTCAGTGATCCATGTGAGCCAACCTGGGGTGTGTCAGCCCTGAAACCTGCTTTTCCTCCTCTCCACTGATCACTATAACAACAATAAATTCTGTTTATACCACACCTTCTGCCTCAGCTTTCTGCTCCCGATCTGAGCAGCTACTCAAAGTTTGGGGCCCTGTGGGTTTTTCCAGGTGGGAGAAGAAATTGAAGGTGGAAAATGATATCTTTGGGGCAATCTTGTTTATTTACAAGGAATGGACAAAATTGGGTTTCCCTGAACGTGGAAGGAACCAGCAACAGGTTTCTTGCTCAAAACACCCAAACCATTCTTCAGCGAGCACCCCAAAACCGCTCTGCAGGCTTTTCCCATGGCTGTGCTGCCAGCTGTTTGGACACGCTGTGGCCTTGTCTACACGGCCACTTACAGCCCTGAGACTTTCCTCGCTCAAGGGTGTGAAAAAACACCCCCTGAGCGATGCAGGTTTCAGCGCTGGAAAGGGGCCGTGTAGACAGTGCACCAGTCCTGGGAGCTACGCCCTTCGTGGCGATGGCTCTTTACAGCGCTGGGAGAGCTCTTGCTCCATGGCAGCACTTTAACGTCAGCTGTGTAGACATACCCTCTGTCTGTCTGTCTGGCTTCTCCCTCACCCACCCTTACTCTAAGACAATACTTCACTCTGGAGCCCTCTGCTGACAGACTCAGAATGGCTGGTTGGCTCACACACACCTTTGTCGCAGGTGGGGCTGTTCAGCTGGAGCGTCCAGCTAGCTCAGACGAAGGGTGGAGGTTACAGCAGTTTAAATGAGCTCTAATCTGACGCTCAGCGGAAAACTAGCCTGTGCCCATGTTATTAAAGACTCTGTTGTAATCCGTACACACAAGGGGGCTGGATGAAGGTTTCACAGTCACCAGCAGTACTGGCATTTCCTCACTTATGACCGAGCGCTTGACTTCGCAACCTGAACATTCTTTTAACGTTGTTGTTTTGCATGTAATTTCCCAGGTTTTAAAAAATAATAAATGGGGGGAAAAATAGAAATATTTTCATCGGCACCAGCCACCAGAGCAGTGTGAGCACGGGAGAGAAAGTGTCGCTGCTCTCAGGGCAAGTGCCTGGCACCCCAGGAATCCGGCATCCAGGAGGTGCAATTGTAGGTTACCTCCTGCTCAGCTCCTTCAGTCTTGGGCTGGGCCATGCTCAGGGTTGCTCTGTGTGGATGGGGCATGTGCAGCCCCATCTCTCATAGGAGTGGTGAGAGGCTGGAACATGTTCCGTGCAGATGGGAGCTTTGGAGAATTTAGGTGCATGTGTGAAATGCAATTTTTCAGAGGCTCATAACTGGGCCAGATTGCAAAAGACACAGCCCTGACTCCAGTCTGATTCCCCTGTCAAATTTTAAATCCCAGCTTGAAAGCCTGGAGGCGCAAGGCCTTCTCAGAGAAACAGGTGCAATATTTTTTCCATCAGAGCAAGAGAAGAGAGAATCATAGAAATGCAGGGATGGAAGGGACGACAGGACGTCACCAAGTCTAGCTCCCTGCGCTAAGGCAGGGCCAAGTAACCCGAGCCCATCTCACACAGGTGGTTGCTCAACCTGCTCTTAAAAACGCCCAGCGACGGAGATTCCACAGCATCTCTTGGAACCCTGTTCCCGTGCGTCACTGCGGCTGTCATGAGACACTTTATCCTAGGGCCTGGCTCCACTGACAAGTTCCTGCGCTGAAAAATCACCCCCGCGCGCAGCAAGTTTCAGCGCAGGAACTTGCCGTTAGTTTTGTCCCGCTGCTGGGCGAGCTCCCTCCCCGCGCTGGCGTCGCGACCGGCTGCAGGTGCACGCAAAGCCTTAATAGCGAACCCAAGTCTCCCTTGCTGCACAGTAAGCCCCCCACTTCTTGTCTCACCCTCAGCGGACACGGAGAACAACTGAGCACCGTCCTCTTCAGATCAGCCCTTAACATCTTTGAAGACTGTGATCGGGTCCCTCCTCTGTCCTTTTTCTTGAGACTAAACACACCCAGTTATTTTAACCTTTGCTCCTAGGCCAGGTTTTCTAACCCTTTTATCATGTCCCCTGTTCTCATTCTCAGACATGTCGGAGCCATTTTTGCTGAAATTTTCCAAAACTGCTCAGCCTGAGGCAGGCACCCAACATGGAAAATTTGTAGCCCTAACTGTTTAAATTGATTTAGTTGGGGCTTGGTCCCGCTCTGGGCAGGGGTGGGACTAGGTGATCTCTTGGGGTCCCTTCCAACCCGGATCTTCTATGATTGGGGATCGGTCCTGCTTTGAGCAGGGGTGGGACTAGGTGACCTCCTGGGGTCCCTTCCAACCCGGATCTTCTATGATTGGGGATCGGTCCCGCTTTGAGCAGGGGTGGGACTAGGTGACCTCCTGGGGTCCCTTCCAACCCAGATCTTCTATGATTGGGGATCGGTCCCGCTTTGAGCAGGGGTTGGACTAGGTGACCTCCTGGGGTCCCTTCCAACCCAGATCTTCTATGATTGGGGATCGGTCCCGCTTTGAGCAGGGGTTGGACTAGGTGACCTCCTGGGGTCCCTTCCAACCCAGATCTTCTATGATTGGGGATCGGTCCTGCTTTGAGCAGGGGTGGGACTAGGTGACCTCCTGGGGTCCCTTCCAACCCAGATCTTCTATGATTGGGGATCGGTCCTGCTTTGAGCAGGGGTGGGACTAGGTGACCTCCTGGGGTCCCTTCCAACCCTGATCTTCTATGATTGGGGATTGGTCCTGCTCTGGGCAGGGGTGGGACTAGGTGATCTCCTGGGGTCCCTTCCAACCCGGATCTTCTATGATTGGGGATCGGTCCTGCTTTGAGCAGGGGTGGGACTAGGTGACCTCCTGGGGTCCCTTCCAACCCAGATCTTCTATGATTGGGGATTGGTCCTGCTCTGGGCAGGGGTGGGACTAGGTGACCTCCTGGGGTCCCTTCCAACTCGGATCTTCTATGATTGGGGATTGGTCCTGCTCTGGGCAGGGGTGGGACTAGGTGACCTCCTGGGGTCCCTGCCAACCCTGATCTTCTAGGATTCTACGATAAATTTGTCAAAGTTATCAGAAATTGAAAATAGGGTCTTATGGGAACTGCCAGGCCACCTTAATTACAGGTTTCAGAGCAGCAGCCGTGGTAGTCTGTATTCACAAAAAGAACAGGAGGACTTGTGGCACCTTAGAGACGAACCAATTTATTTGAGCACGAGCTTGCGTGAGCTACAGCTCGCTTCATCGGATGCATCACTAGCAGCTGGGCCTGCAATACTCGTTCGTTAGCGTTGGTATTCAGGCTTTTCAGGTGAAAATTCTAAAGTGCTTTCACAGATGGAGGAACATTATAATCCCCACTTTTCAGATGGGGAAACCGAGGCACAGAGACAGTAATGACCTGCCCAAGCTCTTCAGTGCTCCCTGTCCTGGATTTTAGAGAAGAAAACCTAGCCTGAATCCATGGCTGTTGAAAGAATCTCCACCCCTTTTCAAGGCTCCAAGCCTGACAGGGCTGCAGGCCGGATGCTGTGTGTTTTATAGTAAATGTGAGAGCTGCCTACCTAAATAAGTGCTATGATCTCCAGGGTACTGAGCAAATACAGAGGTTCTCAAACGGGGAGGATGCACCCCTCTGGGGGGGCACAGAGTGTATTCAAGATGGGCCATAAGAAACTTTAGGAGGGCCATACCAACCTACCTTCTGGGCTGCTCCTGGCGGGGGCACTGCTTTCAGACCTGGGTGCCCAGCCAGCAGCTGCCGCTCCTTGCTCTGTCTTCAGCGTTGGATGGTGGCAGATGCACGTGTGTGGTGGGAGTGGTGTGAGGGGAGGGGCGTAAACGACTAAAGACACCAAGGAGAGGGAGCATGATGACATCCGTTTGAGAACCACTCGTATATGTTAAGCGTGAGACCTGCCTACCTAAATACGTGCCCGATTTTCAGGGTACTGAGCAACTACTGATCCAGCTAACTAAAATGGTAGGTACACGCGCTCAGCACCATTGAAAGCCAGACCACTTATTTAGGTACCTAAATAAGAATGTTGGTAACTCAGTTCAGACCCCAGCTTTGAAAACATGGTTTCAAATAATCCTTTGTAAATTATTGTTCCTCAAATCCTGGAACCACAAGTTTGTGTTGAAAGTCTCTGTCCCTCCCATCTCTGGAAGCAGGAGTTGTTCTAAACTTCAGACTTGGCAGCAATACATTAAAACCCCCTCTCCTTAACTAATGTTTTCCCCGCACACGGTCCCTGCAGGTCAGAACAGATGTTGAGAGTCGTGCGGAATTAACATCAACCTCTGTGTAAGGTGGCAGTAAAGAGAAACTTCCCTGCGGTCCATCTCTAAGCACGAAAACATGCTGCGCAGGTGTCTAAATCTGGCACTGATGCTGCAATCCAGGCAGTCAGAAACCCATTGACCTCAGTGGAAACACACAGGTGAGCGGTAGACAACACTGATCTGATCCGTGTAACGTAATCTCTGTACACTCACGCACATCACACATCATTTGAAGGCCTGTTAGGTCTACTTCAAGATGAGCTATGAGATGGAGCTGTCCAACGTCACTGTTACCGTACAAATGGAGATAAACAATGACACCATCAACACTTTAAAATGACCACTTCGAAATATTTGCATTTTTTCTGTTAGTGTAATGACTTCATGTATTAGTTCAAGACATAAGATTGGAGTTCTTTGTGACCTTAAAGCCCCAACAACTAAAGGGTAAAACAAAATTGAATAATAAATTTGCATGGATATCACGGAAATGTAATAGCGCGGGTGACATTTCTATTCACCGTCAACATCATCTTATTCACCATTACAGGCTCTGTGGAGAGTGCGTGGGTAACCCCAGTCTTCACTGCCTTGACACATACGCAGTTCCATGCAGGAAAGAGTTTTCTGACAACAATGCCACTTCTGCCCTTTGAGTCTGTGATGACAGTTTTCTCTGTTCCCATATCGCTCCGAGTTCCATTGACAGAACCAGTAGTCTGACACACAGCAAATTCCCCAGAGTCAAATGTACTGTGTACTTCTTCAGGGAGATTTAACATACCAAGGATGGTAGCCATCTGGCCTAGTTTGGCCTGTCTGCTGTAAAGAAGTATGGAAACATGGCACACTGTCCATGTAAGTGGAGTTTCCAATCGCCCTCTCACTCTGCACAGACATTTAACAGTAGTAGCCCCATAACTTGGAGAAAATGATCCCAAACTTGAAACTAGGAGACGGGGCATTCACCCATGTCTGAAATTCCTCCCATAGTGGTAGCCTGTGCTGAGTTACAGCGTCATCAAACTCTTTAACGACATGTAATAAGGACTCAGTGTCTTCAAACTCCAACACCTTTTGAGTGACAAGGTGGGGGAGGTAATATCTTTTATTGGAGCAACTTCTGTTCCTGAGAGAGTCAAGCTTTTGAGCTTACAGTGTCAGCCACCACTCGGGAGACAAAAGCTGGAACGAGATGAGGTGTACCTCCTCCCTGCTCACACCATTTAACAAATGAAGAGAGTTTCAGAGCACTTGGCCTCAAATGCTGGAGTCAAGCCATGCCCAGCATGGTTGAATTGCATACCAGCAGGCATTTGATCTGTGGTACAAGGTGCATACACATCAGAATCAACAAGAAGTCTCGCAATCCTTTGCCTCCCTCAAATTTCCTAATACATGCAACACAGGAGCACAGGGTGCGAAAACCACCCAGGTGAATCACACTGGTACCCTATTCATTTGGGAATGTTTATTTCATTTGCTGAGCAACAGCATATCGCTGCTGATCCATGGGCTGAACGGCAGGCTGCTGTCCTAGAGCTGCTGCCCTTTCCTTTCATTTCAGGATTGTAGCATAGACTGTGGCCAGGTCAGCTTGTTTGGCATCCACAGGAGGTGCTTATGCAAGTTTTGTGTAGGTGCTCTTCTATGTTGCAAACTTGTGGTTGAAACCCCTCCATAAATGGAGTCATTTGAGTGTGAACAACATCTTCCTTTGGTAGTGGTAAGACATCCGGAGATAGTCGTCTTAATAGACATCAGGAGAAATCTTGGACAGCGTTCATTTGTAGGAGACAGTTTCCTTTTCAGTCCAACCCCGACAAATTTCTTAACAAATATTTAGAATTGCCAGAGGACCAAAACCTCCATTCTCCTCCCAGCTCCAACGCTATGGGGACCCAGCATGTGCAGCTTTCCCTGGGGTGGCAGCATGTTTTCTTGCAGTTCCCACTCCAGCCTCCTTTGCTATTTATTTAGTAGTATTTTATGTGGCTAGGGTGGGTTAATCCCCATTGCTGATTTGGCCCCTTGGGCAGATATTGTTTCTGACTCAGGGACTCAGAACTGTCGGGCCAGAAGCAGGTGTATGTGGCTCAGCAGATGTGCCAAGGGGTGGCAGGTATTTTCCAGGATGTACTGGATCCAATCACATATTCTTTGGGATTGTCCAGCATTCCCAGATACCAAAGCCATCAGCTCTTGCCAGACATGTTCTAAAGGCAGAATCAGAAAGTCCCAGCCCTTGAGCTGAGGATCAGGAGTTCCCTCCCCTGGTCCAGACCCCATTTCCAATGCACAAGTAAAGTGACATGAATCCCTGTTCCTGAGGTGTGTGTTGGGAATGTTGGCCAGTGACGGATCTCTGAGTGGAATTCCAGAGCGGATTTCTGGGTGTAATTTCTGGTGTCGTGTTTGGTTTGGTGTGTATAATCCCTTCTCTAGACAAGCAGGGTGGGTTGTAAGGCCAGATTTTCAGAGGCATTTAGGAGCCTAAAGAGGCAGATAGGTACCTTATGGGAGTTTCAAAAGGGCTTACACTGTTAGGTACCTAACTCCCACTGGTTTCAGTAGCCCTTAGGCAGATAACTTGCCCAGGTGCATTTGTGAACCCCACTAGGCGTCTGTCTGCCTCTGTAGGCACTGACATATCTTTGTCACTCTGGACCATAGTGAAATTCCATGGGCCGTACTGGTCGGGACATCTGCCTCTGTTAGACCTGGACTCCTCAGTGCTTCCTGTGCTCAGATTTGTGAGAGCACAGGCCCTTCCTTCTGGGCAGCCAGGGGCAACCAGGGACCTCACCCCTCTATGAGCACTCTATCTGTGAGCACATCCTGTTGTCAGCTACCCCGGGACCTCCTGTGCCTATGCCCATTCTCTGCTGGCATCACAGATGTAGCCCTAGGAAAAGCCAGACTGGGAAGAAAGCTGGGGCTGGAGTTCATGTTGCATTAGTTTGAGTTACTTTGTGAATAAAGCAAAGTCCCAGGCAGGGGTGAGTTTGACCCCACACAACACGTGCAGACTCTGTTTGGAGCAGGGTGCGAATGTCGCTTGTTTACTGCATCACGTCAGCAGGAGTTTATAGCTCCTTGGCCAGTTTCTAGCCCCCTGTCCAGTGAGAGAAGGAGATTGTCCATCAGTGCCCCTAAAGCAGTTGCAGTTCCATGGCCTGGCCTCAGTTCCAAGCGAGCCGTGTCTAGAGTGTGAGCTTCAGCCAGATGAGCTTGTGGTGGGCCGTTTGCTAGCTCCCCTCCTCTCAGCTCGCTCACGGATAGGAGGTCTGACAGCGGGTGATAGTTGGTTAGACCTGAAGCCTCCAGGGTGGGTTTGCTCAGTGTTGGTCAGACTATTGCATGTTGGGAAGATTCCTTCTCAGACTGAGGCCAGGGCTGTTTAGGTGAGGGGTGGCTCGCCCCATTCCTGTCTCCTGTTAACAGAAGATAAAGCACGGCCGCCTGCCCCAGCAACGCTGTGAATTCTGTGACAGACATGCTGAATTCCGTGGCATCGCGATCCCGCCCAGCTGTGAGGAATGGTGATGTCCCCAGGTCTTAGTGGAATCGTCTCAGGCTGTCACATTCAGGCAGGTGTCACTGTATCAATTACACTCAGTTCATTTTTAAGGTTATCTCTGCAACCACAAGGGCTAGAAACAGGGTGTGAGACTGTGCTGGGCCTCTGGGACTTACTTGCAGCCCAGAACTCACAGCTCTGGGGGACAGATGGCAAAGGTCACTTGACACCACTTCTGCACCCTTGGAATTCCAGGCCGCTCTGGGGGAGGAGGGTAGCAGAACATCCCCCCGTGTAATTTAAAGTAGCCCGGGGAGCTACCCTAAGTCACAGGAGCCCAGTGTGGGCCACCTAGGGGAGACTGGACTGTGACAATTGCCCCAGTGCTAACAATATGGACCCAAACCCTCTGCCCGCAGCACATTCCCTCCCAGCCCCATTAGCACCCAGCTGCACTCCCAGCACATCCCTTATGGTGGGGTTTCCAAGGGGCCCTGTGATGCAGAGCCTGTGGTTGTGTTGCACAGCGTCTGTATGGGCGAAATTCTTCCCCAGCCAGATACAGATTTTAACGGCCCCTGTACAGTGCCACAGTGGGCCAGACCAAGAGCTTAGATTCTGGATGCCGGTGGCATTGCCAGGGTGCCTTTCTGCAGAACGCCACTGCGAGTTTGGAATGTGAAACTATTTGATGGGTTACCAAAGAATTGTGGTGTCAGAGGCAGGACACAGAGATGGCGAGTGATCTTTGGAATGGCTTCCCTGAGTGTTGCAAAGAGGACACACCTGTTTCTCTGTTTGTGTTTCGGTCTGTTTATTTTCTGTACACTTGCAGTCTACAGGGGGGGCATCCATGGGTAGAAAAAGTTTCTAAAAACAGAATTTCCGTGTTGTTAATTAATTGACTGTTCCAGGTATGGTAATAATGCTAAATACTTATGAGTGACGCATTTTGGAGCTGTGGAGTCTTAAAGGAAATATTTATTTTTATGAACTTTTCCTCACCTCTTTATAATTCTTCCGCAAACCACTCAGACCGGTTCTCTGGGCTGTGAGTCAGACATTGACAGTGCCTTGTTGGTTACAGTCAGGAACCTTTAAGTAGATATCTGAAGAGATCTGCAGCTTTCTAATTTATGGCCTATAGTGTAAATAGCTCCAAGTGACCTGAAATGCTCAGATTTCCCTGCTCTCCTGCACCCCCACTCACTGTAGTCTGGAGTTGGTGGAGTCTAGAGTTCTGGCAGGTTCCTCTCCAGCCCCTAAGGGAAGTGTTGCCTGGTCTGCTCTGGAGGGCTCTACCACCTATCCCAGCACAGTGATTACAGCTTTTATTGATTGCTGGGTTCCATGGAGTTCCCAGAAATTATGCAGCTTCTTTAAAAGTCACCACTGTGTCATTACCCTTCTCTGCACCATCTGCTGCCTCTTGTTTGCAAAAACTGCCCATTCATCACCCTTTTTCAAAGCTCATCAAAAAAAGACTAGTGGCAGATAAAACCCTGAACATTGCATTGCACACCAAGAATACACTCCCCCAACACTTAAAACCTCTTCCTGCTCTTCAGATTTGTCCAGGCTGCAATACCCAACCATGCCAGTTTAATGTATTGGTCAGGGTGTCCCCTTGCCGTATGAACTGTTGGTGGAGGTCTCTTGTCCTTTCTTTACCCAACAGGGATAACAACATATTATTACCCCCAAAACTAAAACTTTACTGAATGTTTACAGAAATGTCCAAAACTGTCACAGAACTGAAATGCAAATGAGGCCTGACCCAGTCAGTCGTTTTCCAGCTCACCAGCAGATGCCAGCAGAGCGCTCCTTCTCCCATGGAGCCCATCTACCCCTGGAGCTCTGAAGCAGCTCCTGATTGTAGTGGTTCCTTGGTTAAAGAGCCCTTTAGGACCTGCAGTTTTCTCCCTGTAAAGGGACTTGTATACTGATTAAGTCACCTCTCAATCTTCTTTTTAGTAAACTAAATAGGTTGAGCTCTTTAAGTCTCTCACTGTCAGTCATTTTCTCCAGGTATTGAAACATTTCTGTGGCTCTCTTTTGCATTTTCTCCAGTTTTTAAACATCCTTTTTAAAATGGAGACCCCAGGACTACATACAGGACTCCAATACTGGTCCCACCAACACCATATTCAGAGATAAAATCACCTGCCTGCCCTGCTCACTTCTCCCCTGTTTGTACAGATGAGGATCACATGAGCCCTTTTATCCACAGCATCACTCTGGGAGCTGAGTTGTTTTCACACTGTGAGCCCTAAATCCCTTTTAGAATCCAGTCACTGCTTTCCAGGATACAGCCTCTCTCTATTTTGTTGGTATGGCCCACACCCCTTGTTCCTAGGTGTGGCACTTTCCAATTGTCTGTATTAAAACACCTTTTTCGTTGGTTGGTGGCAGAGTGCCCTTCTGAGGGAGTGTGAGCCCCCTCTCCTCTATGCATGTGTCAGGATCTGGAGGCCCTTAACCCTCTGGAGCCTATGAGCTTTTCCCTCTGCCTCCCATAAGTTTACTGGGATGTGGGGGGGCCTGCACCTCTAGGTGGTGTTTGAACCCCTCTCCCTGCCACACCCCATGTAAGACAAGAAGTGAGGGGGGTAAGTCCCTCCTGTGGATGTCTGCAGCCAGGTCTATACTAGGAAGTCAAATCAGTATAACTATGTTGCTCAGGGGTATGAAAAATCCACATTCTTGAGCAATGCAGTTATACCGACCTAACTCCGTGTGTGCACAGCGTTGCAGTGATGGGAGAGCTTCTCCCACTGATATAGCTACCACCTCTCAGGGAGGCAGATTAACTATGCCAATAGGAGAAGCCTTCCCATCAGTGTAGGTAGCATCTTCAATAAGCACTCTAGCTGCACAGCTGCATCTCTGCAGCGTTTCAAGTGTAGACCTGCCGTAAGCCTCTCTCCATGTTCCCTTTCATGTGAGCTATGATCTGGGGGTAAGGGTTGGGGTAGTGCCCCTCTGCAGGGATCAGAGCCCCTCACTCTGCCCACCATATGAGCCGGGTCTGGGGAATCCCTACATCTTTTGGTGTGGTGCTCAGAGGCATATTAGGAGTATGCACCAAGAACACACTGCTGAAGAGTGGGATGAGGAGTTGAGAGCAGGAATACGTACCATGGATTTTCCAGCACCAGTGAGGAGCAAGATAACACCCATTGAGATGAATGGAGTAATTTACTCCTCTCAGAGCTATTGTTTCATGCTGTGTCATCTATACTGCCTATTCTTTCCATTCTCCCTTTGTCCTTCCTAAAAAGTTCCCCTTGTAGCATTAGCCTGTGCTGAGGATCTGGGTATAGCACAGAAATTGCTGATGACTGATTTAATAAATATTATAGGGCATGCCAGCTCTGCTACAGATCTTTCCGTGTAAAGGATAATTATTTTATGTGCTTTAATATATGCATGCTTGTCCAGATTGTTTTGAAATTTTCAGTGCATTATGGGAGTGTGGAATACCATTGGTAAGCCCAATGTGGGGTTATTGAGCACAGGATTCACAAAATACAGCTTCCCCCAAGAAACAGCATTTCATAAAGTTCACAGATTCTTCAAATATTTTTATGCACACCTGGCTTCTCAAATGGTAATAGGCTTAATGGGATGGGAAGGGGAGGGTAAGCTGGAAATAGCGGTGGGAGGGGCTACATGTTGCAAGGGATTGTGGGGGATAGAGAAGGAGAGAGACACAACAGTCTCCTTTCACATGATTAAAGTTACTGTAACCACCTTGTCCTAAAAGTATCAGGTAGGTTATTGGGACACAGACCATGTCTGAGATTTCTCTCACCAGCCCTGTTAAAAACTGTGTACTACAAATATGTCCAAGCATGGCCATTATCCCTATTCAATTACAACAAAGTGTATTGGGGAAGACAGGGCAGTTAGGCATCAGAAGGCAACATTGTGGCCTTGTGGAGAAAACAGTAGACTGGGACTGAGAAGTTCTAGGCTTTATTCCTGGTTTTGCCACTGGCTTTCTGCAGGTGACTTTGGCCAAATCATTTTTATCTCTCTGGCCTTCACTTTCCCATTTGCACAATTGGAAGGATGATGTTTCTCTCTCAGACGTACCAATGAAAAAAGCTAAGTATAATCATCATTTCCTGGCCTTTGCACTGTACTGACGACAAGTTACCTACCTGCCCTATACTCAGACGCTTCACCTGCTTCACAGAATGAACGCCACTTCTACTGCATTTTATAGCCTCTTCAGCTCTTTATACAGCTCTTCACTCTCATGCACATACTATCCAACACTGCATTTTCACTTTCCCTCATTAAACTCATAGGCCACTCCCACCTCACTGCTGACAATCCCCATGGCAAGAAGAACCCTCTACCCCGCAGTGACACTACCAACAGAACACAGCCCTGAAATGAGGTACATTGGATCTCCCAAAGCATACAGGCACCTCTTTTGTTTGATCATACACAAGTGGGGGTCAGGGAGAAGGGCCCATGTGAACCCCAGAAGGCCATGGCCCCTCGTACCTCTTTATAGCACAATCACAGCTCTTCCACACAGCTCCATCTAATGCTCCATACACTGTTTTGATGAAGGTATTTTAGTGCTTGTAGGCCCAGAATGTATTCAGCTGATTTTTAGAGCTTGTTAGACTTTTGGAACGTTTTTCAAAAGCATCTGTTTAAAATAATGTAGGTCTGGGATCAGGCACCTGACGATGCAGATGGGGGCCTAGTGGGTTGTTCAAAACAGGTTAGGCACCAGGGGCTAGCTCCACAAAAATACAGAGGTGGGCTTGGCTGCTACTTTTGCTTTAGATACCTAAATCTGACACTTAGATGCTGCCGATCCTCAAACCCCCATACAGCTACGGCCTAAAGCCCCTCCACACCTAAATTTCTGAGGTTGAAATCTTCCAGGGGCCTAAAAATCTGCTCCTGGGCACACTCACACCTGCCTCAGACAAGGCACCCAGCTCCCTAGTTCCGACCGAAGCCCCAGCACGCTCCTCACACGACGTGTTCCCTGGCCTGTCTCGCAGGTGGGCCCAGTTCGACAGACCATTGAGCTTTGGTTGCTGCGGGCTCAGCAGAAATTGTCTGCAGTCTGCGCTCAGCTGGATTTAAATAACTCCATAGAGACGGGACAATGAGCTTCGTCCTGCAGACTCTCCGTTGGCTTGGCAGCAGCCATGACTCCTTCTGGGGAGAGGAGCTGCCTCTAGATTTCCTCCTCAGCCTCAGCCTGGAGCAAGAGTTGAACGGTCCCCTCCCGGGCACAGACTGGAGCTTGCTGACCTGGAGCGAGACCCTAGGCAGTGCTGCAGCTCCTGGAGGCTGGGGTGAAACTCACCCACTCCAGCTACAGCGTAAAAGAACTACGACCTGGATCCACAAAGGACCCTCACAGCACCAAACTTTTAGGCAGCTAAAAGTCACTAGAATCCAGAAAGCCCAAGTTAGACGCCCAGGCTCCCTGTACAATCAATGGGAAGAAGGAGGTGCCTGAAAGTAGGACCCACAAAACCCAGCGTGCGAGGCACCTCCACACCAACGCTAACCAACGGGAAAGGCCGATGGGAGGGGTGTGTCCTAAGCCCCAACCCTCCTTGGATCTCAGGTTACGAGGTCTGGCTTGGAGAGAGGTACCTTTGTCTGCTTGGGAGCCCCTCACCTGGAGTTAGGTGCTCAGGTCATTCTGTGCAAAATAATCCAGCAGAGGAGGAAGAGGTCATGGTGCTGCTGGCTCCCTTGCGGCATTTAAAGTACTCGACCAGGATGTGGGAATTCAGGGTTAAAATCCCCTCCGCAAAGATCCCTGTAAGCTGTGCGGACGTGCAGTTCCATCTTTAGCCACCCTGGTCCTGCGCTGGGACCTGGAGCCGGCAGCAGCATTGCCATACCCTGTCCATGTGCAGATTGAATTTTGTGATGTGTCCCACCTCCCCTCCATCCTGGTGCACGCAACAAAATTCACTCCGCACACGGATATCAAACATGAGAGGAAACACTGTTCCTGACTCTCAACCTCTCTGTCACATCTTGAATTTCATACACTGATGAATCAGAATAACGTGCTCTCAGGTGAGCTACAGACCAACAGTTGTTCATAGGAATTATTCAGCAGGTATTTTACAAGACCGAGAACATGAGAGGAAATCATGACCTGCTAAGAGACAATTAACGGAGAGAAGCAGTAAAATTAATCCCATACATTGGATTGGTTGTGACTTATTTGCTTGATTTGAAAAGAGACCAAAAGGACCTGAGTCTCCTTGCTGTCGATAGCCCCCTGCTTGGCCAATCAGAATGGAGATGCTGAGGGGTGGGAGGCTGAGAGGTCTCACCAGATGTCCCACAGGATGGCCCAGGTCACCATCAGAGGGGATCACTCTCAGATCGAGACCCCCCTTTTTTGAGGACCCCCACAATGAGAGCAAACCCCCCTCCCTCGCCCACACTTCACACACACCCCTCCTTGGTAGAGGGAAGGAAGCAGGGAAAAAAGAAGCAAGAGAAGAGGAGAAATGAAGGAGGAAAGAGGAAAAGGGAAACCAAAAAGGATAAAACCCAGTGCCCCCAGTGATTCCAAGCGTCAAAGCGCTCGGTAGGAAATCATATTCTACCCCCTTAAGCCAGTGTTTTCTGTGCCGAGAATTCTGCCTGCAGCAGGTGCATCAGACCCAACAGATTTCAAACCTCTCGCAGCCTCCGACCTTATCAAAGGAAAGTTCGTTTTCTGGCACAATCAGTGGTGGAAAAGGAGAAAACTCCACAGAGGCTCCTCCTCATGCTACGACGTGAATCCTAATTCTCTCCCCGTCCTCGAGGGGAGACCGGGAGAAGGAGACGTGTGGCAGCAAAGCCGGGGGGGTCTCAGCGACTGCCCTGGCCCTGCACCTCGGCCCTGCCCCGCTGATGTCGGGGTCTCTCTGTGAGGTCACCCCCTCCCCACCACCTTTGCCCAATGGGCTGAGGTCCTGCAAAAGGCCTATGTGATGTCACCGCCCCCCCACCCCTCCCCTCCCAGCTGATGTCCTGCCCCTGCCCAGCCTCTTGGAGCTTGGAGTTGTTGCCCCCGGATCTCCGCACTCAATGACTGGTGAGTCGGGGGATAGAGCCGCCTATACAATAAACCACCAGTTTTTCATAAATTAGTCGACTTAAGGCCAGAAGGGACCATTGGAGCATCTAAGATGACGCCCTGCATCTCCCAGCCCTCCTGTGTATCACAAGAGCTGCTTTTGCACTAAAGCACCTTCCTGAAAGGCATCTAGTCTTCACTGGAAGACATCAAGAGATGGAGAATCCATCACTTCTCTTGCCAGTTTGTTCCAGTGATGAGTCGCCCTCCCTCTTACAAATCTCTGCCTTGTTCTACGGAGAATTTTTCTGATTTCTGCTTCCAGCCATTGGTTCTTGTTCTGCCTTTCTTTGCAAGACTAAAGAGCCCTTTAAATACTTGGTGTTTTCTCTCAGCGAAGGCACTGCAGGCTGCCATCAGCTCACCTCTCCATCTTTTTAAAAACTAAACAGACTGAGTTTTTCAATCCCTCCTTATAAGTCTTCTCCAGCCCTCAAATATGGCTCTTTTCTGCACCCTCTCCAGTTTTTTTTAACGTTATTTTTGAAATGTGGACACCAGAATGGGATGCAGTATTCCAGTGTCAGTCTCCCCATTGCTGAATCCTCCCTTTCCATCCTCTCTTTATCTATCCATGGATGGCGTCACGGACTCACAGGACTTGTGCTCTCTCTCAGCCTCGTACAGTCCTTGGGAGGAACCCCCTTCCGTGTGACAGCCCTTCTCGGAGATCCACTCTCTCGAGGGTTAAGCCGTAGGCCCTTCCGCCTCCTGCAACCACTCTTCTCTGAGCCTTGAGCATGCCTGTCTGCCGTGGGCCCCCTCAGGGAGTCCCCTCACTCTGGACCCCTGGGGCCTCTACTCCCAGAGGGAAGAAAGCAACCCCGATCTCGAGACTGCCGTGACTCTCAGACAGCGTAAAAGAGAGGGGTTTATTGAGCGTCTTAACACAGCACAGGAAACTCTCAGGGCCTCAGGCCTAATCTCCCTCTGCACAGTCCATCTAGGTCTCTCCTGCACCCGTGTGGGCTCTGGCTGTTTTCTCTCCCCAGTCCAGAAGCCCCCTCCTTCCAGCTAAGCGTCCGATATCACCTTCCCACAAGCCTGTGTCCTTTGTCTTCTGTCCCAGGTGAACAGGCTGCCTGGATCTCCTCTATCTCAGCCTCTCCTCTCCTCCCTCTTTTCTTTCCCCCTGGCTGGAAGCAGTCACCGGGTCTTCTCTCCTCAGCCCATTGTCCTACTACTGGCCCGACCTGGCTGTGACTTCCAAGCTGGGCCTCCCGCTCACCAGTCGCTGGGGTATCCGTTCTCCAGGCCTTTCCCTGAGGGCCCAACTGACAGGAGAGATCACCGCTGGTCCTCTGTAACAACAAACTACCTCTCCCACCAGTCCCACCTCGTTAAACAAATAGCACCCAGGGAAACTGAGGTATGCAAACCATTGAAAAACCAAGAAAATCCCCCCGTCATCACTGATGGCTTTGGCCCTGTTCCCCACAGCATCGCACCAGGAGCGGATGTTGAGTGGCTTGCCCGGTATGACACCTAAATCCTTGACAGAGTCACGGCTTCCCGGAGTACAGTTCCCCCTGGGTGGCCTGCCTGCTCTGTTTTGCTGCCCCCTCCCACTGCGCCAAGAGGGGACCTGGTGACTGGAGCTGCTGTGGTTGTGTGAGAGCGCCGGGCTGAGAGACCGAAGGGCACCTCCGTTCTGGAACAGAGGGGTCTGGCCGGTAGGCGCAGTCGCCCCCGGTTTGGGGCACAGAAGGGGCTGTGGCTGGCAGCAGCTTGAAGCCCGTCCCCCAGCTGCGCTAGGCACTGTTTGAATGAGTGCAACGTCCCTGGTCTCTCTCCCCAACAGAAGCGGGTCCAATAAACCCACTGCAGGTCTGTGCAACTGCCCCCCACTCACTCAGTGGCAGTCTGTGGGGGAGGTCTAGAGTGGCCAGGTGTCCTGATTTTAGAGGGACAGTCCCGATTTTTGGGTCTTTTTCTTATATAGGCTCCGATTACTTCCCACCCCGTCCCGATTTTTCACACTTGCTGTCTGGTCACCCGAGGGAGGTCTGGCAGCCCCCTCCCCAGCCACAGTCCGTGCGTGCCCAGCAGTCTGTGTGTGTCTCAGCAGCCCCCTGCTCACTCCCACGTGGAGCCCAGATCGGGCTGAGCTGGGTCTCTGGTTTGTTTGATCCCTGAAGGGTTTTCTGGGCACTAACTGGGACCCCAAGTTTCTCCTACTTTGAGGAAATCCCTGTGAAAACTCACCTTTTCCGGGTCTCTGTTTCACACCCTCTGCCAGAGACGTTCCCCATTCTTTCTCCAGTTCAGCTGGCAGCAGGTCTCGTGCGAGGGGCGGGGGAGAGCTGAGATTTCAGGCTGCCGTCATATGACGGGATTGCTGCGATTAACTGGCTGAACGTGCTAATTCTGAGGACGAAACGGTGAAAGGGGCAGAGACCGAGAGTCAGGGAGTGAAATGGAGAAAATACAGGAAGCATTTCGAGCAAGGGCGAAGTGCAATGACCAGAATCCAGAATATTCTCTGCACCCCTTGTCTAACTCTGGGCCTGATTCTCTTCCGCATTGACGGCCCTGTCCCTGTCTCCGGCCGTGTCTGGAGGGCTTTATGCCCCTGTCCAGCCCCTTCACACTGCCAGGAAGGGAGAGCTGTTATGGAATCTTAGCCCAAAGAGGAACCAGGCCCTGTGTCACATTCATCCTGGGTTTCAGATGACCCCGAGAAGTTGGGGGGCCACCGGCGCCTAGAGCATGGCCCTGCCACAGAGGCCCCGCCCCCGGTCATCCTCTTCCCCCGAGGCCCCGCCCACCCACTGTTCACTCCTCTGGCCCCCGAGGTCCCCCTACCTGCCCCTCGCTCCTCTCCGCCTCTTCCCCCAAGACTCCACTCACCCCCTGCTTGCTCCTCTCTGCCCCTTTCCCCAAAGGGGGGCTACCGGGGGGCCATGGGGCCAGGCACCCGTCCCTTTTCTCTGTCTTCGGTGAGCGGGGGGTCCTTGGGGAAGGAGGTGGAGCAGGACAGGAAGAGGCACGAGAAGACGGGGCAGTGGGGGAAAAGGCCGAGGGGGGGTGGGGAGCAGGTTTTGGGGGAAGATGCAGAGGGGGGATGGGAAGAGGCAGAGCAAGAGCAGGGCATCGGGTTAAGAGGCAGAGGGGAGCGGGGTGTAGGTGGGGCCCCCACTTCTCTGGAGCTTCGCTTCCAGCGCTCGAAAGATGACCACGAGCCCAATGGCCTCCGGAGGGGAGACCCGCCCCACATCCCCAGCGTTTCCCCCCCTCATGGATGGCCTTTTGGGGGAGGCTCAGCCTCCCCTGGCCTGTTGTACGGGCTGCCCGTGCTCAGCTCCTTCCACGCTCTGGAGAGGAGCAGCACCCAGGGGTGGGGCTGAGCCGGGGGGTGCTGGGTGAGGGGCAGAGGCCTCGGAAGCTGAGACCGCAGGGACACAGCATGAGACACCATCCCAGGCATCCCCATGAAAGGAGCAGAACAGGGTTTACCTGGGGTGGGGAGTGTATGGAGAGCGTCCCAGGGTCGGTGGAGATGTATTGCCCTGGTGAGCAAGTGTGGCTAAAACATAGGCCTCGCTGTGAGCAGGATTTGAACCTGCGCAGGGAAACCCGAATGGATTTCGAGTCCAGCGCCTTAACCGCTCGGCCCTCACAGCTGTGAGTGACGTGGCCCACAGCGGCAGTCTCTACTGGAGCGGCTGGAAGCCGACGGGAGGGAGCTCTCCACCCTCAACGAGCAGCCGTAGCCATGTTGGCAGGAGAAGCTCTCCCAGCACCATAGCACTGTCCACACCGGCGCTTTGGTCCGTGTAACTTGTGTCACTCGGGGGGTGGCTTATTCACTCCCCGAGCCACATACGTTCTACCGACACAAGGGGGAGTGTAGACGCAGCCTTAGCAGAGACGCGATTAAGATCCACTTCCTGGACACTACAGTGCTAATAAGCAATGGTCACATAAACACCACCCTATACCGGAAACCTACTGACCGCTATTCCTACCTAAATGCTTCCAGCTTTCACCCTGACCACACCACACGATCCATCGTCCACAGCCAAGCTCTGCGATACAACCACATTTCCTCCAACCCCTCTGACAAACACCTACAAGATCTCTATCAAGCCTTCTTACAACTACAGTACCCACCTGCGGAAGTGAAGAAACAGATTGACAGAGCCAGAAGAGTACCCAAAAGTCTCCTACTACAGGACAGGCCCAACAAAGAAAATAACAGAACGCCACTAGCCGTCACTTTCAGCCCCCAACTAAAACCCCTCCAATGCATTATTAAGGATCTACAACCTATCCTGAAGGATGACCCAACACTCTCACAAATCTTGGGAGACAGGCCAGTCCTTGCCTACAGACAGCCCCCCAACCTGAAGCAAATACTCACCAACAACCACACACCACACAACAGAACCACTAACCCAGGAACCTATCCTTGCAACAAAGCCCGTTGCCACTGTGCCCACATATCTATTCAGGGGACACCATCACAGGGCCTAATCACATCGGCCACACTATCAGAGGCTGGTTCACCTGCACATCCACCAACGTGATATATGCCATCATGTGCCAGCAATGCCCCTCTGCCATGTACATTGGCCAAACTGGACAGTCTCTACGTAAAAGAATATATGGACACAAATCAGATGTCAAGAATTATAACATTCATAAACCAGTCAGAGAACACTTCAATCTCTCTGGTCACGCGATTACAGACATGAAAGTTGCGATATTACAACAAAAAAACTTCAAATCCAGACTCCAGCGAGAGACTGTTGAACTGGAATTCATTTGCAAATTGGATACAATTAACTTAGGCTTGAATAGAGACTGGGAGTGGCTAAGTCATTCTGCAAGGTAACCTATTTCCCCTTGTTTTTTCCTACCCCTCCCCCCCTTCCTCAGACTTTCTTGTTAAACCCTGGATTTGTGCTGGAAATGGCCCACCTTGATTATCATACACATTGTAAGGAGAGTGATCACTTTAGATAAGCTATTACCAGCAGGAGAGTGGGGTGGGGGGAGAGAAAACCTTTTGTAGTGGTAAACACCCATTTTTTCATGCTTTGTGTGTATGAAAAGATCTTGTGTACTTTCCACAGTATGCATCCGATGAAGTGAGCTGTAGCTCACGAAAGCTTCTGCTCAAATAAATTGGTTAGTCTCTAAGGTGCCACAACTCCTCCTTTTCTTTTTACTGATAAAGTTTGTGGATGATAACAAGATGGGAGTTGTTGCAAGTGCTCTGGAGGATAGGATTAAAATTCAAAATGATCTGGACAAACTGGAGAAATGGTCTGAAGTTCACAGGCTGAAATTCAATCAGGAGAAATGCAAAGTACTCCCCTTAGGACAGAACAATCAGCTGCACACATACAGAGCAGGACGTGACAGCCTAGGAAGGAGTACTGCGGAAGGGGATCTGGGGGTCATAGTGGACCACAAGCTAAATATGAGTCAACAGTGTAACACTTGCAAAAAAAACAAACCTGATCCTGGGCAGGATTAGCAGGAGTGTTGTAAGCAAGATACAAGACGTAATTCTTCTGCTCTACTCCATGCTGATGTGGCCTCAGCTAAAGTATTGTGTCTAAGTCGGGGCACCACATTTCGGGAAGGATGTGGACAAATTGGAGAAGGTCCAGAGGAGAGTAACAAAAATGATTAAAGGTCTAGAACAGGGGTTCTTAACCTTTTTCTTTCTGAGGCCACCCACAACATGCCATTAAAATCTCCAGGGCCCAGTGTGGGAGGGGGAGGCTCTGGGCCGGGGAAAGGGGGGAAAACAAGGGCATAGGTATAGTTTGACTTCTGTTTTGGGTGGGCAGGGGCCAGTGAGGCTCAAGCCAGCTCCGATGGCGGGGTCGGGGGGGGTATGCTACATCCACCCCCTGACTCACCTCAGCAGGCCACCTGCCTGTCTGGACTTCGGGGGCCTACAACCAAAAATTATAACTCAAAGGTGGGGGGGCTGAGCTCAAAAAGTTTGAGGTGCAGGGAGAGGGATAGCTAGGGGCTGTGTGCAGGGGGGTAGCTCAGGGTGCAGTGACGGGGGTAGCTAGGGGCTGTGTGTGGGCAGAGGAGTAGCTCAGGGTGCAGTGACGGGGGTAGCTAGGGGCTGTGTGTGGGCAGAGGGTAGCTCAGGGTGCAGTGACGGGGGTAGCTAGGGGCTGTGTGTGGGCAGAGGAGTAGCTCAGGGCGCAGGGAGACTCCTAAGGACTGTGCATGGCGGTGTGCAGGGGGGTAGCTCAGGGTGCAGTGAGGGGGGTAGCTAGGGGCTGTGTGTGGGCAGAGGGTAGCTCAGGGTGCAGGGAGGAGGTAGCTAGGGGCTGTGTGTGGGCAGAGGGTAGCTCAGGGTGCAGGGAGGAGGTAGCTAGGGGCTGTGTGTGGGCAGAGGGTAGCTCAGGCTGCAGGGAGGAGGTAGCTAGGGGCTGTGTGCTCTCAGGGCTCCCCTGCGCTCCCTGTACCCTGAGGGCTCTGCCAGCCACAAAGCAGCCGGGTTCCCCCGCCCAGGCAGCTCTTACCAGCTGCATGAGCAAAGGGGAGCAGCTTCAACCCCCTGCAGCAGCAGGAGACGAGGCAACGCTGCGCCCGCCTGCTCCATGGCACCAGTCAGAGCAGCAGCTGTCCCACGCTGCCGGACTCTGGCTTCCCACCTCCGACCTAGCCAGGGGTGGAGAGAGGAGGTGGTGGAGGGGGGGTGCGGAGCTACCCCAGAACTGCCCTGCTCTTGCACTGTAGTTTGGGGGGGGGTGTAACACCCCTGTGTTCCCCCAACTCTGCCCATGGGCTCAGGGCTTCTGTCCCTTGGGGAGCACCGGGGCTCGGGGCTCCAGAATTCAGCCCTGCTGCTCCCGGCTTCAGCCCTGTGGGAGGTGCTGGGGTTCGGGCTTTGGATTTTAGCCACGGGGCCCTGCGGCCCCCCTGAAACGGTTCATGGACCCCCAGTAGGCCACGAACCCCCTGTTGAGAACCGCTGGTCTAGAAAACATGATCTACGAGAAAAGGTTGAAAGAACTGGGTTTGTTTAGTCTGGAGAAGAGAAGACTGAGAGGGGACATGAGAACAGTTTTCAAGTACATAAAAGGTTGTTACAAGGAGGAGGGAGAAAATTTGTTCTTGTGAATCTCTGAGGACAGGACAAGAAGGAATGGGCTGAAATTGCAGCGAGGGAGGTTTAGGTTGGATGTTAGGAAAAACTTCCTGCCAGCATAGTTAAGCACTGGAACAAATTACCTAGGGAGGTTGTGGAATCTCTGTCATCGTAGGTTCTTAGCAGGATCGACAGTCACCGCTCAGGGATGGTCTAGATGAGGGGTAGTCAATTATTTTTTGTCAAGGTCCAAATTCTTCATCAATGTACAGTCGGGGCCAGACTACAGAGAAAATCATTAAAAAAAAAATAATAACGATAACATGTAAATAAAAAGTTTGCGGGGTCCGTTCAAAAGCGTCTGGCAACCCGGATTTGGCCCGTGGTTCGCCTGTTGACAGCCCCTGGTCTAGATAATACAGGAGAATTACGGAGACCTGGGGAATGGAGGTTGTTGGTAACTTTGCCCAAGCCATTATGGCTGCTCCTCAGGGCGGAGTGCTGGGAACGGGGGCTCACACTCTGCAGCGGCTGCCCGGCAAGTTTCTGATTCTCGCCCCCTGACGGCAAGGGTGATGCGTGAGGCACCCGGGGGTGCTTTGGCACCAGTGGGTGCGCAGTGCAGGCCGGGGCCCTTTCAAACGCAGCCGCTCCTCCAGAGCGCGGCAGGCGGGCAGGAGTTCGGGCTCCAGCAGCTGACGCTCTCGGCCAGGTTCCAGCAGCAGCTCAGGGAGCTTCTTTCCTGGACTGAGACTAAGGTTGCAGGCTTGTCCCCCTCCCAGCCAGAGGCGGGAAACAGCCCCTGTGGCTAGTGCAGACCCCAGCACTCCTTCTCGGGAGCTCACAGCTGTGCCTGTGAACCTCAGCGTCTTCACCTGTACGTGGCTGGCCTTCCGCGTGGCAAGTAGTGGGTGGGGGTGGGAACAGGCAGCCCCGATGTGCCTAACTGGACGATGCCATGCCGGCACAGCTCAGTATTTGTTGGGTTTTTTGTTTTTCGTCTCCGCTGCTGCCTGACTGCGTACTTCTGGGGCCACGTGGTGTCTGGCTGACGGGTCCGTCTGTAACTCTGGTGTTCGTATTTTTGAGGTTCTACTGTACTTAGTCCTGCCTTGAGTGCAGGGGACGGGACTAGGACGGTCCTTCCAGTTCTGTGATTCCATGGACAGGACTAATGTGAGTTTTTTAATCTGACTTCCTGCATTACACCAACAATATGATTTTACCCAGTAATTCCCGCAGTGGAGGGAATATTCATCCCTACTATTTAAGAGAACACAAAGAATCCACTGATCAAGTTCCAGATCTCCGCTGTATAGTGGTGTGCAGTGAGCCCTGTGCAGCTGAGCTCCTTGGCCGTAGGAAGTATGCATCCCCTGTCAGTGCTCCTGAAATGCTGCCCCACACCTTTGCAGTCCAAGACTAGGTCTTTTAAGAAAGAATGCTCTACAGCCACCAAGAAGGGGCCAGGCTTTACCTGAGAGCTAGGTTCATACCGAACCCTGCCTCTGTCAGACATCTTTTACTTCCAAAATCTCCTACTGGACGATTTAGGCATATAAGCATCACTCCTGATCCCTTCCCAGAACCCCACCCCTGAATGCTACATGCACGTAAAGCAAATGTTGACAGATTATCTGTTTTGGTCATGAGCCAGAAACAGAGCTAATACTCTGACTCTGCAGCTCTCGCCAGAAAACCATGGCAAGAGAGTTTATTTGTAAATGGGAAGAAATAATCTGCATTTTTAAAGGTCTTTGGGACAGTGATAAAAGTCATTTTAGACATGCAAAGTACTATGAACTTGGCCCTCTCACACTTCGATGCTTCTGTAGGCTGTACTCATTGCACACACTGAGGGCTCCTGGCTGCCCTCCATTCCCCTCCGCCCCATGTGCCACCCTCCCATCCTCTCTGTTTCACAGATTCCCTGCATCTGCTCACCCCTCTTTCATGTCACAGGCTCTGTCCCATGTTTCTTCATCTCCCCCAGGCTGGGGCTCTGTGTGCCCTCCGACCTTCCCCTACCACACAGAACTTCTGTATGCCTCCTCTCCCCAGACCAGGGTCCCCTTTTCTCCCCACCATTCTTTCTTTTCTTTCTGTCTGACAGATAAGTCATTGGGGGTGTCACCATTTTAAAATTATTTTGGGAAGATGATTGTTCAGCTTTGTAGTTGAGATTCCTCCAATATGGGAGTGACTGTTGAGTGTAGGACCTCTCTTCGTTCAGCCAGTTATTACTAGACAATGTTGCCTCCCCTAATTATCAAAGCTTTACTACTGAGTCACCTGTCTTTATTGGCAGTAACATTCTAATTAATATTTACTCCATTTAACTGTATGGTGATTGCCCAACCACTGTCTAACTCTTGCTTTGGTATAACTCGATTAAAGGGATGATAAACAATTTATTTCTGAATACTCCCTTGAGCCTGATCATGCAGTCCTTTTGGGAGAGGGATGCAGAGATCCAGCTTTATAAACCAGACTTCTCTGTCTTTTATTCCTGTAACACTAGAAATAATTTTGTTTTTTTAAACAGGAGAATAAACCATCCCTCATTCAGACTGGTCCAGAAGCAACCCTGCAGACCCACCTCCTTGTATTTGAGGCCGAGAAATCCAGAAAAGAAAACCGTGTTGTGTGTTTAGAAATGAGAAAGGAACTCTTTCCGAAGCTACATACAAATGAACTTTTAAATTTGAGGAGACAGAATAAAAACTGGTCCCAGTTACCAGGGAAATCATGTCTTGTTTATACTAATCTGGAATATATATGGGGATGGGCATTACATAAAATCAAATTTTGCATACTACAAATCTGTAAAATGCAAAAGGTGTGTTTAATAGAATTTTCTATATCATTTCATTAATTGTTTTAGATAAAGAAAAAATATTAAAAATCATCAGTATTGTTTTCTGTCTTGGTTTCCTTTAAAGGACACGAAGCTTATTCTTACAACAGCACTTCACTTAACCCTTAAGTACACTCTGACCTGAGCAACCAGCAGTTAGGAGGTACAATGGCAAAGGTTTTGAGAGCATGGAAGTGAGTTTAACTCAGCATTTCTCACATGCGGCCACCAGGGGCTTTTTGTGCAGGCCTAACAGCCTCCTGGGCAGTGGTGGAGAGGCCAAAGCATCAGCCTCTCCCCTTCCCTCCCTGGTGCTCCTGCATGAGCCACCATGCACCGCCTCTGGAGACAGGTGGGGCACAATGCTGCAGGAGCCAGGTGAGTTCTTGACTCACCTGTGGGGTGGGCAGGGCACGTTGGGGCTTGGGCTTCAGCCCTGGGTGAGAACCTGGCCGCAGGGCTTCAGCTGCACGGCTCGAGCCCCGGGCTCTGACCCAGGCTCCGGCCACGTGACCTTGGCCCTGGGCGCTAACCCTTGGCTGTGCAGCAGCAAGTGCTGGCTCTGGCCTCTGGCACCGACCCCCAGCCCTCACCCCGCTCCCTAACCCCAGCCCCAGCCCCAGGGTGGTGGGTGTTGATCCACACGTCCAGCTGCTCAGCAGCAGCCGCCACCAACCCTGGGCTCCAGCCGCTCGCTCTGGACCCTGGGGGTGCTGCCTCCCAGCTCCAGCCATATGGCAGCAGGGTCACCATTCTCCCCGACGCCTCCCCGAACCCCCATTTATCGCCCCCAGCCCCCACTGCCTTCCCTGGTTCCACCTCTATCCCCCCCATTGCCCCAGACCCCTGCTGCCTCCCTCTCCAAACCCGGGGCTTGCTGAGAAAAGCGAAACGAAGAAACATGCAAGTATCACTTTTCGCAGCACACTCAGTAGCTAGCTGGGAGTTTGTGAAAAGTGATACTTGTATGTTTGTTAATATCACTTTTCACAAACTCCCAGCTAGCTACTGAGTATGCTGCGAAAAGCAATATTCAACATACAAATATAATTTTTCATATTATTTGTGAGTCTGAAAAAACCCTACATAAATAAATTACAAGGATTTGGACATGCGTATGTGCATATTTATTTGTTTTTCCTACAGTTACGTATTTTAGGGAAAAGTGTCAGTGCGGCCACAAGCAAGAATTGGTGGGTCACAGTCCGAGGCCATCAAAAAATGTGTTCGGAGAACCCCTGGTTTAAATGTACTAATAGGCAAAATCCAAACCAGCCATGTCTGCCTGAACCTTTTCAGGCAGGACTTCAGGTATCACCCAAAAGATCTTATTTTTCTTTGGTTCCATGTATACATTTGCTCAGATTTTACTTCTCCATTAAAAATGTAACCAATTCCCAGCTGCCTGGCAGGTGAGAGCTAGCTGAGTTTCCATGCTTCTCCCCGCACCCTTATGGGTGTGCTGCCAAGGGAGCAACACACAGGCCTGCAATGAATCTCAAGTGCCTCTGACTTGCCTAGCTCTTCTCAGCCATTTCTCTTGCTGTGAGCTGCCCTCCTTTTGAGCCCCACCAACTTCCTCACATGCAGGAACAGCAGCAGATTGCCATCTTGGAGCAACAGCTGAGGAAGGCGACTTTTCTGTCAGCACTAGCGTGGTCTATTGTATTGTGCTCTTCTTAAATAAGCAGGATACTGTGATCGTCCAGTGAGCGTCTCTCAGCTTTGTTTTAGCTGGACGCATGTATAATGTTTGATCAAATACTGTTCAGGGAGAAAGGTATAAAACCATCCAAGTATTTGCTATGTTTAGAGTGGTCATGTTCTGTGGGATACCTTCTGGAAGAACAGTAGTGTGGTTAAGTAATTCGTGTCACATTCTGTGCTGCACCCCTGCACCGAAAAAAGGATTTTCTGCCGCTTACACTATTTGCGGCATCATTGGGTGAAAATAAAGAAGCAACAGTGGCCAGGTCTGAGTGTCCCTCCTCTAACAAAAATCTTGAAATAGTTCACTGTAAAATTAAAAACCAACTGTGGCTTGTCTTAAGTAATGATAAGGTGACGTTTAGAAGGAAGCCTCCAGGTGCATCCTCACCTGTTCCTTGATCCAGCACAACTTCCTATACATTAGACTCTTAAGACAGTCAGTAATGCTCTCTCTACCTCCACAATAGAGCTATTTAGAAAACGGGAGTTTGTATTCAGTTTGTATGAATGCTGTAATCTGGAAGGCCCAGAGCCACAAAGGTATTTTGGTTCTTGACTTCCATTGGATTTCAGTGGAATTTAGGAGCCTAAATTTTACCTTGGTGGATCTGGGCCTAAGTAATTGCAGTTTGACAAACATGAAAGATTAATAATTTGTGCAAAATAAGAAGTAATTAACAAATGAGGACAATCAGAATCCTTGTCTGAGGACTCCTAAAGCTTCAAAATACTTTAATGTTCTTATGAAATAATTCACATCCACTATTATTTCTTTGCCTGTAGTAAATATATTGTCCTTTTTAGTTGGCACACTGTTCTGATCGTTGTCTGTACAGTAATCTTTTGAGTAATTCAGTTCAGTTAGATGTTATCAGTCACCTGGAGTTTCTTCCTCAGAAGCTGTTATGGCTTTCAAGGCTCTTCTCTTCCTTAATCTTTCTGCATTTGTGATTGTCATAGGATGCAATGGGAAAAATCCAGAAAGACCTGAAAGAAAGATGATTTATATTTATAGCTGGAGTTGCAATATGACTGTTCTAGACGCACAGATTCAAAGGCTAAAAGGGAGCGCTGTGATTATCTCGTCTGACATCCTATATAACACATGTTATAGAACTTCCCCAAAATAATTCTTAGCATATATATTTCAGAAAAACATCCAATCTCAAGTTAAACTGTCAGTGATGGAGAATTCACGACAACCCTCGGTCAACTGTTCCAATAGTTAATGAGACTTTTAAGAAGTGAGAGTAATTGTCTGTCTCACTAACCCTCTAGTGGCTTGAAGTGCCTTTTACTGCTGTCTCGGCCAGCTCAGCGTCTCCATAAATGAGACCCGTTCCCATTTCCTCAAAAAGAACAGGAGTACTTGTGACACCTTAGAGACTAACAAATTATAGCTCATCTTAATTAGCCTCTTACAGTTTGTATGGCAACTCCCACCTTTTCATGATTCTCTCTATGTGTATATATCTTCTTACTATATGTTCCATTCTATTCATCTGATGAAGTGAGCTGTAGCCCATGAAAGCTTATGCTTAATTGAATTTGTTAGTCTCTAAGGTGCCGCAAGTCCTCCCGTTCTTTTTCCGGATACAAACTAACAAGGCTGCTACTCTGAAACATCCCATTTCCTGTGGCCAAAAGAAGGGTGATTGCATATATACATATTCTCAAGGATTCATGCAAAGAAATGAAGGAAGAGTCTTTGGTACTCCAAGGATGCAGAGGATCACCAAGGAAAACCTATTGTCTTTTAAGAGAAATAAGCAAATAGCTGAGATTGGAAAACACACTGAGTTACCTAGAAGTTTTTCAACCGGTTTTGTGACATGTGCTCAAGAAAACTGCTGTAACCTTCCCTTACGCAGCAACAATAGATTATTCTTCATGATGGAATCGAAGTCTGTACCTTGCCAGGAGATTAAGGTCTTAAAGCAATTTATTTACAATAAAGATGACAGATTTGCTCTACCAACCCTTAAGAGAGTTCAGCGGTGAAGGCTGCACATTCTCCACTAACTGTGATTGATTTAGAGGGATGCAGAAACTGGGGTCTGTCAGTACAACATGGTGTGCACGCACCCCTTAACAAGCCCTGTCTGCACTTACCAAGGTGCACCATGATGACCCTTGAAACCACCTGAAAGAGGAAAAAGACCATGAAGGAATCCCCTGCAATTCCCAAACACAGAACAAGGGGCTAGCCCACTGCAGCTGTGCCGCTGTAAATGCTCTAGGGTAGACATAGCCTGAGTTGACAGAGACGAGAACCTGAAAGTTATACACCGGACCCTCGCTAGAACACGTGTCTATATAACACAAATTCTGATAGAACGTGGTTGCGGATCCCAAATTTAGTAACCGTCATTAACTTTCATTGTAACGTGGTCCCCACTGTAAGGCAGTACCCGCTAGAATGCGGGATTTGGCATGGATCCCAAATCCCACATTCTAGTGAGGGTCCAGTGTAGTTTGAAAATCCTGAGGGAAACATGGGAGTTTAGTTGCAAGCCCTGCCCTGGCCCCTGTAGACTCTGTCTCTCATGACCCATTTGCCATGGCGATCCTGGGAATGGAAGTTTCAAAGCACCTGCCCCCACTCCCACTTTTATGCTTTGGGGTTTAGGTAACTTTCAACCTCTTAGGAGCACAGGCAAAATGAAAAGATTTTTTTTTTCCCCCTGGTAGCCCTGCGAGACATCAGCCTCACTGCCGCACCCTGCCTGCTTTTCTGTTTCAATAGCTTTGTTGCTAGGGCAATGCCAACAAGTGCCACATGAGTACATAAAATCACTTGTCATTTTAAGGTAAGAATTAGTTTCCCCATTATATTGGTGTTCTGAGGATTTGGTATTATTTTATATATGTACGTTAAGGCTGTCAATCACAGTTATCTCACACGATTAACTCAAAAAAATCAATCGCGATTAATCACACTTATAACAATAGAATACCAATTGCAATTTATTATATATTTTTTGATACATTTTCAATACTGATTTCAATTACAACACAGAACACAAAGTGCAGAGTGCTCACTTTATATTATTATTTTTTTATTACAAATATATGCTCTGTAAAAATGATAAAACAAAAAAAATAGGATTTTTCAATTCACCTCATACAAGTACTGAAGTGCAAACTCTTTATTGTGAAAGTGTAACAAATGCAGTTGGGTTTTTTCTGATTGCATAACTGCACTCAAAAACAAAACAGTTTAAAACTTTAGCGCCTACAAGTCCACTCAGTCCTACTTCTTATTCTGCCAATCGCTAAGACAAAAGTTTGTTTACAACTGACAGGAGATACTGTTGCCTGCTTCTTATTTACAATGTCACCTGAAAGTGAGAACAGGCGTTCCCATGGCACTTTTGTAGCCGGCGTTGCAAGATATGCCAGATATGCTAAACATTCGTATGCCCCTTCATGCTTCGGCCACCATTCCAGAGGACATATTTCCATGCTCATGATGCTCGTTAAAAAAATAATACATCAATTAAATTTGTGACTGTACTCCTTGGGGGGAGAATTGTAGGTCTCCTGCTCTATTTTACCTGCATTCTGCATATGTTTCATGTTACTGCAGTCTTGGAAGATGAGCCAGCACATATTCGTTTTAAGAACACTTTCACAGCAGATTTGACAAAACGCAAAGAAGGTACCAATGTGAGATTTCTAAAAACAGCAACAGCGCTCGGCCCAAGGTTTAAGAATCTTTACAATTTTTTTGTTTTTTACAGAGCAAATATTTGTAATCAAAAATAAATATAAATTGAGGACTGTACACTTCGTATTGTGTTGTAATTAAAATTAATATATTTGAAAATGTAAGCATGCCAAATATTTAAAGTAAATGGTATTCTATTGTTGAACAACCGCACAGTTAATCGTGATTTTTTTAATCGCTTGACAGCCCCAATATATATGTGTGTGTGTGTCTATATGTACACACACTATGAAAATTACTTGATTGGGTTGCAGTAATTGTTATTCTTGGATATTAACTAGTTCAGGGACTCCTCAAATCTTGCTGCTAATTGCTCGCGGTTTAAGAAATAGCCGAGAACTCCCGGTTCAGAGGACGTGTGTGCGGGTCTGTGTGTGTGTGTGTGGGGGGGGTGTCTCTTGTCTCTGGGTCTCTGTGTGTGGGGGGGTCTCTGGGTCTGTGTGGGGGGTGTGTGGGGGGGTCGCTGTCTCAGGGTCTCTGTGTGTGTGGGGGTCTCTGGGTCTGTGTGGGGGGTGTGTGGGGGGGTCTCTGTCTCTGGGTCTCTGTGTGTGGGGGGGTCTCGGTCTCTGGGTCTGTGTATCGGGGGTGTGGGGGGGTCTCTCTGTGGGTCTCTGGGTGTGTGGGGGTCTCTGGGTCTGTGTGGGGTGTGTGTGGGGGGGTCTCTATCTCAGGGTCTCTGTGTGTGGGGGGTGTGTGGGGGGGTCTCTATCTCAGGGTCTCTGTGTGTGGGGGGTGTGTGGGGGGGTCTCTGTCTCTGGGGGTCTCTGGGTCTGTGTGTCGGGGGTGTGGGGGGGTCTCTCTGTGGGTCTCTGGGTGTGGGGGGGGCCGAGATGATGTCACAGCGCGCGACGCTCCCCCCACCTTCGGAACGGGCCGCGCGGCCGGGGCGGGGGGCGAAGCCGGGCCCCGCGGGTGACCCTCCATTTCCCATCAGGCATCGCGGTGCACACGCCGTGGCCGCGGCCCCCAGCAGCGCTCCCCGCCGAGCGCCCCGGGGCCCAGCTGCCGGCCGCGGAACGGACTCGTCCGGCTGGCCGCAGCGCCACGGGGCGCCGGGGGGACAGCTCCCGTCCCGGTGCCCGGGGCCCCTGCGAGCGCCCGGGGGCTGAGTTCCCCCCCTGCGCCCGGGGGCGCTGCGCACGCTCCCCGCCTGGCCCCCGGACCCGGGGCGGCCGCTGGGGGGCGGGGAGCCCGTTACTTCTTATTCCGGTCCAGGTGCCTTGGTCGAGGAATCGTCAAGGTCCAGACTTCAGAGAAAACAATAAAAACTAGGAACAATCCTGATCTAATAAAACAATCAAAAGATTTCAGGATCTGCTGGGAAGCAGCTGGTGGCCCAGCTTTGGCCCGCGGTCTGCCTGTTGGCTGCCCCTGTGATAACCCCCCTGCTTTTACAATGCTGGTTGAGTCACTCCAGGGGAAGGAAGTGGGGTACATGGCTCCCTGGGGGCCTACAAGTCGCCCTTGGGTGTCCAACTCAGGTGGACTTGCTGACGTGAAGCAGGGGTGCTGAGGGCTCTGAGACTCAGAGTCAGGAGGCGGTGAAGCCAGGTGACTTTCCTCATTGGAAAAAGTGTGACCTTAAGGGGTTGCCACACTAAAGAGCTCCTCCCAGGGACTGTTCAAGAGCACCAGACCTATGGCAGGGAAACAGCCTGGAGAATGGGATTTTCAAAAGGGCTGAAGCAGGTTAGGCAAGTCCATAGGAGTTTGGTGCTTTGGAGGTTCCCACCAGACACCTAAATACCATTGAAAGTGTGGCCCAAGGTGCTTAAACACTAGGGCCCTGAGGCTCAGCTGGTGTCAGTCAGGGAGGCTGAGAATCCGTGATAACATCTCCTGTTAACCAAGAGCACCCGCCCCTGCGCTCAGCCAGGGAGAGAGCAGGAGACAGCACTGGGCGCACAGATTCATGATTATGAATTATCTGCTCTCCTGAAATCTTCCCCTTTGGGCTCTGCTCTGAGCAGCCAGGGAAGCTGGGACCCCAAGGGCTCTCCCAGGATCTGGGCCCCTCTGGGCTGGGCAGTCACAGTGCTCTGAATGAAGCTCTGATCCACGAGTAATAGGGGCACACAGGAACTGATAATAACCCAACCTGCTGGGCCAAATCCCTCCCCCTGCCCTGCTCAAATACAATGAGAGAAACCCCCAACAGCGCCCCTTACCCAGGAATCCCATCACAGCCTCCTGGAGATTGTTCTCTCGAGGGAAATCCCGGATTCTCTTTTCCAGCTCAGGGGACTTGGGCACCGGATGCGGAGACATGGCCTTCTCATCCCTGCAGAGACATGAGCGTGTTTATTCCTCCCATTCCTTTGCTCTAAGTTCCTGCCCCTCAGAGCCAGATGGGGAGTGGGTGGGAGCTGGGCCACAGGCAGGGCTAACAGGGCCGTGACCTCTGCTGCCCAGGGAATTTACTGCCTGCACGCTCTGCCGGGGGGCTGGCCTGGAGACTGGAGGCCTCTCTCCATCCAGAGAGAAAACCCAGCCCAGGCAGGGCCAGCTCCCCTCACACCTGGCCCAGCCCCACGTTCCCCACAAGGGCCTGGAGGGGCTTCTCCCAGGGATGAGAGAGGGGCTCATTCTCCAGGCCCAGCTTCTTCTCAGCTTCTCCTCTCAGCCTCCAAGGGGCCTGGTCACTCCCCGTGGGGTGGGGGTACTGGGACCGAGACACTGCCCCACGAGGGCCTGGGCTGGGACACTCAGCTCTTTCCCCACAGGCCCTTGGGCCCCCCTCACACGGGACAGGCTTTGGGCCATGACAGAGCTGGGGCCAGGTCCCAGCTGGGCCCTCGGGGTGACAGGCCCCCAGCCCCATTAATGATCCCCGTAGCCAGCCTGGTCCCAGGGAGGGTTCTCCAGCCCAGAGCTGTGGGGCACTCCCCTTCCCAGGGTGGGTCACACAGACACAGTGGCAGCAGCCCCAGGGCTATAGGGATGGAGGGGGGCTGGATCCAGAGGGTGAGACCGTCCCACGCTCGGGATGCTGGGTCTGCTGCCTGGGCTCTGAGCCCTGGTCTACACTAGGACTTTAGGTCGAATTTAGCAGCTTTAAATCGATGTAAACCTGCACCTGTCCACACGATGAAGCCCTTTATTTCGACTTAAAGGGCTCTTATAATCGATTTCCTTACTCACCCCTGACAAGTGGATTAGTGCTTAAATCGGCCTTGCCGGGTTGAATTTGGGGTACTGTGGACACAATTCGAGGGTATTGGCCTCCGGGAGCTATCCCAGAGTGCTCCATTGTGACTGCTCTGGACAGCACTCTCAACTCAGATGCACGATTGCCGTTGCTCTGACGGAGGGAGGGGCGACTGAGGACACGGCTTACAGGGTTGGCTTACAGGGAGCTAAAATCAACAAAGGGGGTGGTTTTACATGAAGGAGTATTTCAGGCAGGACTTCACGGAGGGTTCCAATAAGAAATGGTGCACCTAAGTTATTGTTCTTATTGGAACAAGGAGGTTAGTCTGGCCTCTGATTGATACATGGCTAGATTTACCTCGCTGCACCTTCTCTGTGAGTGACTGCAGTGTGACCTAGAGGAATGTGTTCCCTAGACAGGGGGGGAAGCAAATGAGTACAAAACAAATCTGGTCTATTTCTTATTTTGATCCACTCCGTCTATCTTTTACATCTTTGGCTGGCAGCAGATGGTGCAGAAGGACTGCATGCCATCCACTTCTCATGGCTGCTCGGCAGAAGATGGTACAATAGGACTGCTAGCCATCCTCATCGCTTGCCTGCCCGGCAGAAGATGGTGCAATAGGACTGCTAGCAATCCGTATCGCCTGCCTGCTCACCATAAGATGGTTCAATAGGACTGACTGCAGGACTAAAGAGAATGACCGGATCAAATCACTCCAAATTTAGTCCCTGCGCCCATGTCTGCCCAGGCGCTCCTGATCGACCTCACACAGGCGACCAGGAGCACCTCGGACATGACGAGGACGGCTACCAGTCCTATTGCACCGTCTGCTGCCACAAGGCAATGGGTTGCTGCTGCTGTGTAGCAATGCCGTACCGCGTCTGCCAGCACCCAGGAGACATACGGTGACGGTGAGCTGAGCGGCTCCAGGCTTGCCGTGGTATGGCGTCTGCACAGGTAACTCAGGAAAAAAGGCGTGAAACCATTGTCCGCCCTTGCTTTCACGGAGGGAGGGAGGGAGGGAACGGAGGCCTGTCGATATGTGCCCAGAACCACCCGCGACAATGTTTTAGCCCCATCAGGCATTGGGATCTCAACCCAGAATTCCAGTGGGCAGCGGAGGCTGCGGGAACTGGGGGGTAGCGACCCCCAGTGCAACGCTCCGGAAGTCGACGCTGGCCTCGGCCCTGTGGAAGCGCTCCGCCGAGTGAATGCCCTTAATGCACTTAGAGCATTTTCTGTGGGGACGCACACACTCGACTATATAAAACCGATTTCCAAAACACCGACTTCTGTAAATTCGACCTAATTCCGTAGTGTAGACATACCCTGAGTCTTTTCCTAGCACAACGAGGCGTGGGGGCAGACGGAGCCCGGGTGTATCTGCTCACAGCACTTCTGACACCCCAGAGGGGAAGGAGAGACAGAGCAGAGAGTCAGTGCCCATGGCCCAGCCGGCCCCCTGCCCCAGACGGGTCACTCTGCTCCCCCAGCCCGGCCCCACAGGCTGCTCCCCCAGTGGGGTGGAGACTCTGAAGGGCTGTGCTAGAGGGAGCAGAGCTCCGTTCACACCAGATGTTCCGCAGGGACGGGACGGCCGGGTCCTCTGTGCTGAGCCCAGGGCTGGAACAGCCTTTCACCAGCCTCCCCCCACCTCCCCGACAGCCCAAACTCCTGTCTCTCTGCAGCCCTGGGCCCCTGGCCCTGCAGACGCCCCGGGCCGTGCTCCCTGCACTGAGTTACCCTGTCAGCCCGAGTGACTCAGGGGCCGTCCCCTCCCTGCACTGGGCTCTGGGTGCATCCGACACTGTCTCACCTGCAGCAATTCCAGCACCGGCTGCTGACGCTTCCCCTCCAGCTCCGTGATCAGGGCGCTGAGCCGGGAAATCTCCTCACCCAGGTGGGTGGCATTGTCCTCCCTCCTCCTCCCAATCTCCTCGTCCAGCTCTCCCAGCCGGGCCAGGAGGAGGCGCTCCTGTTCGGCCAGAAACTGGTGCAGCCCCTCGCACTTGGACACCACCAGCGGCCGCTCCACTTCTGTCTGCCTCTGGGGTGCACAGAGAGACGCAGGGGCAGGGCAGGGACTCGGGGAGAGCGGGTGTCTTGGGAAATGGTACAAAGCCTTGTCCGGGCTCCCCAGAGCGTTTCATTCAATCTCTTTGCCAGAGTAACTGTGGCTACACTAGAGCTTTTGCTAGTATAAAAATGTGACCCAAAATCACCAGCCCCCAGCCCGTCCCCACCACTGTCCCAGCACCAGAGTGAAGTGCAGACCAGGCCGTGGCAAATGGTGCTTCCCAAACTGCCCAATGGCATCACTGGGACGTCTGACACTCGAACCCTGGGATCAGCAAAAGTCTCCCCCTGCTCCGCCCCGACCCCTGCCACATCTGCGCCTGTTCAGTGTTTTACTGGCCTCTCCCTCCGCCCCCCTCCCAGCGCTAGAGAGCCAGAGCCAGAGGCTGCTCCCAGCTACCCTGGTGTAAACCCATTGACCCCAGTGGGAACTAACACCAGGGTCCCAGAGGAGTCTGACCTGACCCCACTGACTTCGGTGGGCTCACTCCTGATGTACACCAGGTACCTGAGAGCAGAGTCTGCCCTGCACTGGTTAAAATGGCCCTGACCTGTCTCCCTGTAGCGACCCTGGAAACCCTTTAACCTTCTGAATGACCCAGACCCCAAGCAGCGCAGAGCCCCCCTGCTGCTGTTGCTGACACCCCTGTGCAAAGCGGCCGGGCAGGGCAGGGCACCTACCAGGAGCCTCTCCCTCTCCTTGTCCCAGTCGGATTTCAGGCCCAGGAGCTCTTCTGTCTCCTCCCACAGATGCTGCAGGCGGGTCGGGATTTGCTCCTGCAAACAGACAATGGCTCTGGGGGCTGGTTTGGGGTCACTGGTTTGGGCCCAGCGATAACATCGTCACTGAGCAGAGTGAGGCTGTGGGAGCAGGTCCCCCTTCTCCAACCCTCTGAAAAAGTGACCTCAGCTCCAAGGTAGCTCCCCGGCAGAGCTGCTGGGCCTGGCCCACTCCAGCCCAGCACCATCATCTCCAGGCTGTTTCCCTGCCATAGGTCTGGTGCTCTTGAACAGTGTCTGGGAGGAGCTCTTTAGTGTGGCAACCCCCTTAAGGTCACACTTTTTCCAATGAGGAAAGTCACTTGGCTTCACCGCCTCCTGACTCTGAATCTCAGAGCCTTCAACACCCCTGCTTCACATCAGCAAGTCCACCTGAGTTGGACACCCAAGGGCAACTTGCAGGCTCCCAGGGAGCCATGTACCCCCACTTCCTTACCCTGGAGTGACTCTCAACCTGCACTGTAAAAGCAGGGGGGGTATTACAGGGGCAGTCAACAGGCAGACCGCGGGGCAAAGCTGGACCACCAGCTGCTTTCCAGCAGATCCTGAAATTTTTGATTGTTTTATTATGATCATGATTGTTATTATTTTTTATTATTTTCTCTGAAGTCTGGACCTTGACTATGCCTTGACCAAGAAATTTGGACCTTTATAAAAAATAATTGACTCTCCCTGTTTTTTGACATGTCTGGAACACAACGCAGACAGTGCTTAGTGAAGACAGAGAACGGAAAGGTCCATCTGGGTCAGTCCCAGAGCCCTCTGTCCCCTCTGTCGTCCGAGCCCACAAGCTCCTCTCCTGCCTCCAGCTGCCCACACTTAGAACCCCAGCCTAGTCCTTTGTCCTCCAGCTGGGCACACTTGGCTGGCTTCCCATGGAGGGTGGGCCGTCCATGGTCATTTATTGTTTGGTGCCAAATGTCCAGGCAATTGGAATGGCCATTGTCTTCTGGGACACTCCATGGGCATGGGGCCCCAGGCAGCCAGCTGTCCCTCATGCCTGTATCTCTGGGTCTCTACAAGTAACACCTTTCCCCCCTCCCCTCACCTACTTAACCATGGGTAAGGCTAAGATTTTGTCAGGGATATTTTTAGTAAAAGTCAGGGCAGGTCACGGGCAATAAAGAAAAATTCACAGAAGCCCGTGACCTGTCCACGGGGAGTTCAGCTGCGGGGTTCCCACACCGCTCACAGTGGCTGGGCAGCTGTGGGGGCTTGCTTGGAGCTACGAGCTGAAGTCACAGAGGTCTCTGGAAGTCACGGATTCCGTGACTTCTGCAACCTCTGTGAAAAACTCATAGCCTTAGCCATGTGTAACCCATGCCTGCTTGGTGTGACGCTCTGTCCCCCTTCAGCAGCACCTAGACCAACTAAAGATGTGTGAACCTCCTACAGTCTTGGAGAGGAGAACAGGTCTTTTAGCTCACGCAGTAGAGGCTCGTCCATTAAGCTCCACAGGTCCCCCTCTTTGATCCCAGCTGATGACAACGGGGGTCTGTGGGTGTTAAACATGCACCACATAGGGGACACTGAGGCACACACAATATTCATCCAAACTATTATGAAAAATTCCCACTGCACAACAATCCCGTTATTAGGCAGCTCCCTGGCTCTAACCCAGGGCTGGTCAGACACACGGGGGGGCTCTGTAGCTGCAGAGAAGCTGCCCCTGTAACTCCAACCATGCAGATAACTGTTCCCTACCCTGTGCTCCTGGGCAGCCTCCTCCATGGGAACCACCGTGCGAGTGCGGTGCGCCCAGGATCGGTCACACACCAAGCAAAGGGGGGGCTGATCCTCCTCGCAGGAGAGTTTCAGAGCCTCCTGGTGCCTGTCACCCACTCTCTGCCCCTCGGGCTCTGGCCCCGCCTGCAGCCTCAGGCGTTTCACTAGCTCCGCCAGGTTCCCCAGCTGCCCATGGGGATGCAGGTCTCTCTGCAGGGCGGTTTCTCTGCACTGGAAGCAGGAGAAGTTTGGCTCTGGCTCCCCCCAGCACTGGCTGAGGCAGGCCCGGCAGAAGTTCTGCCCACACTCAATGGTCACCGGGTCTGTGAAATACTCCAGGCAGATGGAGCAAGTCACTTCGTCCTGAAAGCTCCCAGCTAGGTCCCCGGCAGCCATGGTCCAGCCGCACTTTCCTGAGCAGAGGAAGTAGCCAGCAGCCCTTGAAATCTTTTTTTTGAGTCGATTGCACAACCAGGAGCCAATCACCCTCACCGGCGGGAAATTTAAACAAAACCAAAACCAAAGCAGAAGCCGAGCCCCCAGAAAAGCCCCCAAACAAGCAACGAGCTACTTAAAGAAATGAAGAGGTGATTTAATTACATACACAAAGAAGCCAAGGCTGCTCCCCTGTTTCTACGTCCGAGGATCACATTAGCAATGGGAGTCGGTATTCAGCTCTTTGTCCTCTGTGACACGTAAATCCTTCTCCTAGTCACTGCTTTCCAGGCGACCGTTCCCGAGGCTCTAGGTGCGGCCACCCGTCTCCATGCCCAGCTCTAGGGCCTTGCTTTTGGCTGCATTTGTTTTACTAATCCCAGTTTACCAAACTATCCAGGCTGCTCCATACAACGGCCCCATCATTAGCATTATTTACCACTCCTCCAAGCTGTGTTAGCCAAAGTGATTTTATACTTACTTCCAGATCGTTAATGAAAAAGTTGAGACGTGAGGGGGCTACAGCCAATCCCTGTGGGGCCTCATTAACAGCTCCCCCATTCAGTGATGATGCCCCATTGACAGGTACAAGGTCAGACTTGGGGTCACAGAGCAGGGGGATTATTTTACGACTGTTTTATAATGCACCTCATTTATTTATTCACAGGCTCCACCTACAGTGTCTGTCACTGTTGTATCTGGGCCCTTCTGGGACAAGTCTAGTCTCATTTACACTGGATCCACTCCAAAGTGAATCCAGGCCATCCCTCCCAGCCTGCCCACGAATGCTGTCTGTGGAGATCTATCCCAGGAAACAGCCTCACTCAGCCATGCTAGGGCTGGTGCCCTGATTTCTTGGCTTCTGTGGAAACACTCCCAATGGCCTTTCCCCTCCCCCTTCCCGCACATGCTGCCCCAGGCGGGGCAGATCCCATCTGTCTAGGGTTTTCCCCTGCTTCACCTGCCACCTTTCCACTCAGGGGACTCAGGGCACTTCAGTAATTCAACAAATGCCCTTGCTTTATTAGCACTGTGTCCAGGCCCTACTCAGGTATCAGGCCCCATTGTGCCAGGTGCTGCATACATACAGAACAAACAGACAGTCTCTGTCCCAAAGAGCTGCAATCTCCCTGCTTCCCTTCTCCCTGCAGGAAACCCTCTTTGCTACATCTTGGACCTGCTCCCACTGCTCTCTGGGTGATTGGCACTTTCACTAGCTCAGGGCCTTAGAACATTTTCTATGTGTTTCTGAGCCTCCGAACCATTTAATAAAATCACATCTCTGGGTGAGTTATGGTTTTGCTCCTCCCCCACCAAATGAGAGCGTCCTGAATGCAGCCAAACAGCTGTTTTGTGGTGGGCAGAAGGCCCTGGAAGGGTGGGGGAGGAGTTGGTCAGCGGGAGATGCTCTGGGGAACGGCAGAGCTTGGCTGCCAGTGGGTGCTAAGCACCCACTAATTTTTCCCCATGGCTGCTCCAGCCCCGGGGCACCCATGCAGTCAGCGCCGATGATGCCCTCCCCCAAATCAAAAGTCCTCGAGATTTTGGGTGCATCTTTCCATGTTGTAAATGTTACCAGCTTCTGTGTGTGCGTGTCTCTCTGGGTGGGGGGGTCTGTGTGTGTTGATGCTTAAGTTGATTGTGAGGTCACGGATGCCAACAGCAAAGACTGTTCGGCCTCAGCATTCTTGCCCTGCCTTCAGTCTGCCAACTGCCTTGGTTGACAACGGTTGGTGACCCAAGGAGCTGCTGAGAGACGCGGACTATCCCTCTGTCAACAACTTCTTGCATCAGCTTTTTCCACAGGTTTTCGACAAAAGATGAGTTTTTACAGAAGGTAATTCCCAGATTCTTTTCCTGCTCCTTCGATCGCACATGACAGGTTGGTGCCTCCTTCCCCACGGAAAGGGGTGGCCGACCTGGGGCTCCGGGGCCGCATGCGGCTCGTCAGAGGTTAATACGCGGCTCCTTGCACAGGCCCGGACTCCGAGGCTGGAGCTACAGATGCCAACTTTCCAATTTGCTGTGGGGTGCTCACTGCTCAACCCCCTGCTCTGCCCCAGGTCCTGCCACCACTCCACCCCTTCCCCCAAGGCCCCTGCCCCTTCCCCCGAGCCTGCCATGCCCTCGCTCCTGCCCCTTCCCCACCAGAGCCTCCTGCGCACTGCAGAACAGCTGATTGCGGCGGGCAGGAGGAGTGGGGAGGGAGGGGGAGGCGCTGACGGGCGGGGCTGCCGCTGGGCGGGAGGTGCTGGGGGCTGGAGGGGGTGGTGGATGGGGGCTGCAGGTGTGTTACTGAGGCTCTTTGGCAATATTCATCGGTCAATTCTGGCTCTTCTCAGGCTCAGCTTGGCCCCCCCGGGGCAGGGACGGGTGGGGGCCAGCGTTGCAACAGTCAGGTCTCAGCGTTCCGTTTTGATTTGAATGTGGGCATCTCTCCCTTCTCCGTCTGCTTCAGCCTGTCACGGTCTTTGGAGGCAGATTTCGATGCTTTTATTTTTCAGCAGACTAGTATGGGTGAATTTCCATGGCTATAACCTAAAGGGAAGATAAAAAACTGGTGTAGAATTTAGACTGATAGCTCCATCAATAGTATTTCCCTCGGAGTTGCCCCTAATGCACTCCTTGCCTTCAAGTAGTGAATAGAAACCGTTTGTCTCATGTCATGATTGTCTAATGTATGTGTATTGAGACAAGATCGGTCTCAGAATTTACATGATTGAAAGACACAGAAATGAGCTCAGATATGCAGAAGAAAGAAATCTGAAGCTATTGAAAGTGACCCAGCTCCACTCCCATCCCCTGGCTGCCATCTTGGTAGTTCTCTCAGAAATAATCTCATGGAGAGAGACTTCAAAACTCTCTACAAATTCTACTATACCCCCATTGGGCTACATAAAATAGATGTGTCAAATCCCCCCTGCAATTCCTTTCCAGGAAAGGGGTTTAAATAAACTGCAGCCTAAATTTGTCATGGGTCTCGCTGTGATTTCTTTGTCATTGTTTGGGTGGCCTATTGTTTTGATTGGACGTTATAAATCGTATGGGAAATTCTTCAATTAAAGTTTACTGGTTATTTTCCCCATGCGACTACAGTCCAGATTTTGAAATAGTTGAGAATAAGTCAACATATTTGCAACTGCTAATCCATCCTTCCAGACCCTCAAGCCTTCTAGATGACAATCCTTTGTTCCTTTTCCTGGCTTCTCTGGGAACAGAGGTGTCTTGGTTTTTGGCTTGGCCCTGTCTGTTCCCAGAGTCCCAACATTCTGTGCACAAAGGAGTGGGGTTAATAATGAAGCATTTTTGCAACTAGGCCCCGGCAATGAGCAAAGAAAACAGAAATTGACCTTGGCTGTTTCCATGTCTGTCCATTGGCAGAGGAGGCGTGAGCTCCATGGGGTGAGAGTCAGGCTAGGAACTGGAGCCAGTGACTGGGCTAGGACGGGATTACGGATCTGGTGCGTGGAGGTTTCTTGTTATAGAGCAAAAGGGGAGAAGCTGTGATGTGCTGTGTCCAAGAAAGACTGTGACAAAGGTGGAACGGGGATCCTGGTGCCTCTCCCCAAGGAAACCTCAAAGCATCTCCTCTTGGACAGGAGCAGCAATTTTCATCCTAGCCGTTAAAGGCAATTTGAGGTTCATAAATTCACAGTTTCAAAGGCTCTAAGGCCAGCCCTGATCATCTAGTCTGACCTCCTGCATAACACGGGCCCTGGAACTTCCCCAGAAGAATTCCTCTTTCACCATGGTCCCAAGTGTCTTCACCTGGGGCTGAGTCTAGTCATGGGGGTAGAGCTCAGTGATAGAGTGTTTGACTGCACATTAAGTGGTCCTTGGTTCAAATCGAAGTGCCCCCATTGAAGCCTTTGTTAATAAGCAGCAAATTTCAAAGAAACAAAGGATTCAAAAATGAACTAGATAAATTCATGGAGGATAGGTCCATTAATCACTGTTAGCCAAGATGGGAAGGGATGGTGTCCCTAGCCTCTGTTTGCCAGAAGCCAGGAGTGAGCAACAGGAATGGATCACTTGATGATTCTCTGTTCATTCCCTCTGGGGCACCTGGCACTGGCCACTATCGGAAGACAGGATACAGAGCTAGATGAACCTTTCGTTTGAGCCAGTGTGGCCAGTCTTTTGTTGCTTATATTCTTTTGTTGTATGAACCAGTCCTGACTATTAGAGGAGCAGATGGCTTCAAAAGACCACTCTCTTGGATCTGGGAATCCTGGGCAGACTAATTCCCTTCCTTTAGAGTAGGACAGAAAAACCCATTTCCTCCGTCTTTCTATTCCAGGCTTCGTTCCTTTTTTCAAAGACTCACCTCTCGGGAGCACAGAGAGAGCCATGTGCACACAGTGTTCGTCCAACCGGCAGCCATGGAGGCATGCTCTGCCATCAGCCAGCAAGAACAGGCCTTGCCAGAGAAGCCCACGAGAAGCAAATGCTCGTGGAAGATCCTATCAGGCATGAAAAGACTCTGTGTCTGTAGCCAGTCTGACAACTCGATGGCAGATAGTGATGAGGAGAGAACAGTTTCCTCTCCAAGAAGGTGGACGTGCTTTTCCCTGAAGAAGGAGAAGAAGAAGAAGAAGAAGAAGAAGAAGAAGAAAGCAGCCAAGAACCAGGTGGCGTCAGAGGAGGAGAAGCTGCAGGAGAAGCAAGACCAAGTTGAACTGGATCTTACAGGTGAGGATACAAACCACATGGTTAGCAAGGAGCATGTGAGGAATCCTCACACCAGTCACTCTACAAGCCTTATGGAAGTGGGGGAACGGTCCCGCTATTGTGGGGAACTTTCCTGGCTTCTGCACTACTCCGGTGAAATGGGCTAGAGGAAGGATCTGAGTCCTCGCTCCCACTTCCTTTCCCCAGAGGCCTCCCTGCCCTGGACTTTAATCAGCAATTAATGTAAAAAAGAATAAGGAAAAATGGGAAAGATGAAAGGAAAACACATCACCCCGCTCTGTGGCAGGGAACATCACAAACCAGGTCTCTGGAACGTCAGGGCCGTTCACAGTTGGTTCCTTGTAGGTCCCAGGCCCCTTCTCCGGCCCTGGCTGTGCTGCAGGGATGCTGCGGGTCGGACACTTGCTCTGGTGGTGACCAGACCCCTCTGGGCTTTGGGGGATGGGACCCTCCTTCCCGCCGGGTTCAGATCCCCCTCCCAGTCTGGCCTGCAAGGACCCTCGGCTGGGGGTGTCTCTCTGCGCTGGGCCCTTTGCCAGGGTCCCCCCTTGGCTGGCCCCAGTTGCTCTCCGCACCCAGCTCCAGACTGCTCCAGCTCCAGCCCCAGCCCCACTGTTCGAGCTCCGGCTCCACCCTGCCTCAGCACGGATGCTGCTGCTCTGCCTCCAGCCCCCGGGGCTGCTTCTCCGGCCCCGCTGGCTTTGTGGCTGCAGCCCTGCTCCCAGCCCAGGGTCTGCTCTCCCTGGGCTGTCTCTCTGCCCCGCTGGCTGGCCCGCCTCTGCTCCCCAGCTCAGCTCGGGCCCCTGCTCTCTCCTTAGCTCGGCCGCACGCTGCTGAGCCAGGCAATTCCAGCTCACGTGGAGACAGGGACCTTTCTGACCCCCTGACTCCGTCATTAGCCTGCCTGCCCTGTCCATCAGGCTGACCTGGAGCGTTGGCCTCTCCCCATGGCCCCTGAGGCCTGTCAGTATCAGAGTCCTGGTTTCCCATCCACCCTTCCCCTTCCTTTTGGGACTGGGACCTAGCCAACCCAAAACCCCACTGAGTTTGCGAAAGGGGCCAACAGCCCCCTTACACTTCCACATCAGGGCCGTCTCATGGGACAGTTATGGGTACCTCAGACTCTGGAATCCATTCAGTGCCGGATCCTCTTGGAGAGGGTGGCAGAGGTCCATCGCTGAGGTGGGGAGAGCTGACAATGTCAGGTCACCCCCTCTTGGGTTCTGGCACTGTGGGGTGGGGAGTACTAACATTACTCCAGGCTGTAAGGGGAACAGAGAGGCTGGACGTTGGAGGAAATAATTTCTTTTCTCCTGGATCAGATCCCTTTCATCAGGAAAATACTCCCGAGGTCTCAGCAGGTCACAGCTGGGAACCGTACCAAAGCTGAGTCATTGCTTCTTGGGGGGTTAAATGCAAAATGAGGCCTGTTGCCCGTCACTGACGGGAAAGGTGGGCAAGGGGAGAGGAAGAGTAGAAAAGAAACGAAACCGGCCCTGAGGTAAGAAGAAGTCTTGTTTGGTTAAAGCCCCCGGCTAAGAGGCATGAGATCGGAGTTCTCTGCTCAGCTCTGCCAACAACCTTCAGTCTGAGCCGGGGCAATTCACTTCAGGGCTCTGTGCCCAGCTTCCACCCTCTGGAAACCAGGGAGAAGACATGGAAAAGCAAAATGTTAAGAATGTTTCTTTCTGCTGCAGGGACGAAGAAGGAGCCGTCGGAGACGAAGGAGAAGTGGGAAAAAGGGAGCCCAGAAGAGCAGGAAGAAGAGCGCGCTCCCGTCTCCTCATTAACGAGCATCTCCCCTAGGACGATGGTAATGACGCTGTGTGGCTGTGCTCATGGAAAGCACCCCTTGCTGTGTGTGTTCATATCTCCCGGAGCTGGGATCTCTGACAGGAGAACGACCTGCCCCTTGCTCAGGGGGCTGAAAAGGAACACTCTTGAAGTGTGATCAACTCCAGCCAGTCTTTACGAGTTTCTCTGGGTTGTTGAAGGAGGCCCAGTTTGACAAGGGGGTTTAGGCACCTCAAGAAGTCTAGGGGTGCTTCATGGGATTGGCAGACGTGTCTGGCTCAGGTGCCTGATTCTGAGGCACTTCCCATGGCCCACAGGCACGGCTGAAAGTCAGACCAGGCCCATCCCTGCCCTTGTCGGGGTGACCCTCATATCTCCTGGCTGTGGGGTTCTGGACCATCTCGTGGCACCAGGACCACTTCGAGACAGAACTGATGAGTCTGCTCTCCAGCCTGAGCTAACAGCCGCATGGGTTTTAGCTCATGTGGTAGGGGCTCCTGCATTGAGATCCCAGGTTCGATCCCGCCTGCCAACATCTGGCTCCGTCCGAGTCACAAAGGCACCTCGACGCCCTTGTGACTCTTGCTGTCAGTGACAGAGCACCCCGCAGCGCATACAAAAGTCTGCAATTCTGGGAGCTTCTGAGGTGCTGGGGGGCTGGAGTGTGGAGGCGAGTCGGCCACTCCGGTGTGCTCTGCTGCGTCCTCAGCTGCGGGCATCCAGGACAGACGGTGCTAATCCAGCGCCACGCAGGCCAGCCGCAGCAATCCCCAGGGGCTGCCCTGAGACACCAGGGCAAAGCCTCCAGCACCCCAGGCCCTGGGTTGAGGTGACCCTGGAACCGGGCCCCCAGGAGTAACATTGTGCCCAGTGAGTTCTGACCCACAGGAGCCTGGCCCCGGAGGCCCACGGTTTGGGGTTCTCCTCAGCCAGGCAGACTCGCTCCTTCAGTCTCAGCTACTTTCTCTCCTGCCGGCGATTCCTGCCTGTTTTCTGGCAGCGCCTCACGCTGCGGGGTGGGGAAGGAAGAGGGTGTTTCCCTTTGGGCCCTATTCTCACTCCTTTCCTCGCAAACACTGTGGGCTGCCAGAGTTGCTGAGCCAATCTCCTCAGGCGCTCGGGGTGGGATGGGACATGGGGCAGGTTCTCCAGTGACCCCTCGGCGACACTCAAGGAGCAACTCGAATGGGCTTTGCAGGACATTGAGGCTTTCTCAGCAACAGCTGGGCGTCCTGGGAGGAGGGGCTAGAGAGGGAGGAAATGGGGTGGCCCTTGGGGTCCCCGCACTGCCCGAGAACCTCCCGTCTCTTCTCAGGAGAGGGGGACAGAGCGTGGACGAAAGGCTGAGGAAACCTTGGCACCTGGGGAGGCTTTTTAAGAAACGGGCTCAGCCGGAGTCTCCAGGCTCCCTCGGCGCTGGCAGCCTCCCCCGGGGACAGACTGTTCCAGGGCAGCTGCCCGAGGGAAAAACTCAGTCCCCACAGGCTTTGTCCCTGTTCATTGCAGACCCTCGGGGAGCACCCTTCCTCAGACCCGCTCCACGCCCTGCTGATGACAGCCGTGCAGGGTCTGACAACACCCACCCTGCAGACATTTAGAGCCGCAGAGGAAGAGCTGAGGGCCATCGTATCTCTCCACAGAGACAAGATGGAGAGAGTAAGAGACGCCCGCAGTGGGGCAGGGGGATGCTGGGCAGAGTGGGGGACGGGAGAATCGCCTCTCCTAGGAAACCGTTCCTGGGACACACTGGCATGGTGCTTTGAAGGTTGGCTCAGCCCCTTGCCATTCAGCGCTTGGCCGCGGGGATCCGCGGCGTCAGGTTTTGAAGTGTTCTCTGCCCGAAGGAGCTCTGACACTTCCCTGAGGACGCCCAGCCACACTGAAGGTGTGTGACAGCCCCAGCCCTGGCAAGGCAGCACTCACCTAGTCTGCTGACGAGCTTCCACATTAGGCTCCAGGAGCAGACATGGTTTCCTCAGACATGCTGCAGGGCCTTGTTTTCCAGCTGAAGTATCAGGAAGAATTTGGCTTTGCACGTCTCTCTCTGTCTCTCCCAAGCTCTGATCCCGTTTCCCACCCCGCTAGCAGAACAGGTCAACCGAATCCTCCACCCAGGGCTGTAGCTCCTGGTCCTTGTTCTAGAGAGGCAAGAGCCATGACCAATTCCTCATGGAAGAGACCTCGGGGGTGGCTTGTCCCTTTCGGGTCTGTCTACCCTGTCCTGCAAACTCTGCAGCAGGAGCCTGAAAGCCTCCTGGCCCTATGGACTTGGGCTCCCAGGGCTGGCACTGTGGGGCCAAAAGAGGAATGCAGACTCTTCTGGGCTTGGGCTGGACTTTGATCTCTGAAGCCCAGGGAGGAGGGGAGCTTCAGAGCCTGGGCTCCAGCCCAAGTCACCACGTCTACACTGCTGTTCTTGGTGCCAGAGCCTGAGCCCGAGGGTAGAGAGCCGGCTTTAAGATTTGTTACGGCAGGTTTTACAATCCCGCAGCACAGAGGTTCTCCTTAGGGCTGGGGCCTGGAGCTGGCTCGCCCCATCCAACCAGCCCGGCCTGCCATCTCTAGGATGGGCTCTGGGGTCTGGAGCAGTGGTTCTCAGCCTGCGGCCCAATCAGCACAGAGCTGCGCCCCATGGGACATCCTCAGGGCCAAACAGGTAGGATTGGATGTGGCCCACAATGGAAACTAGGTTGAGACCCCTGGTCTGGAGGAACTGATTGTGCTAGAAAGAGCAACAGGAAGCTGCAGAGACTGAGGAACGGATCCTGCAGGGAAGCCTTTGAGAGCAGGGCTGAGAGCAGTTTGCCATGGCAGGGAAGGCCCTGGGACATCAGGGGAGTTTCGGCTGTGCCCCCTGTTAGGTTTTGGGGAAGGCTTTTGTGTGTGTTTCTGAGCTTTAAGGTGCTAAACCAGACCTCAGGAAGACTGGGGTTCCTGGACTTGTCAAAGCCTCTTTCTTCAGATTAGGGAGGAGCCAAGATGGGAAACTGAGGTCAGAGGCGGCTTGCAGGGCTGCCAGGAGGGGTTCTCTGGGAGGAGGCCACTCTTTGATTAATCCATCCCTCAACTTCCTGGCATTCTTTCAGGTTGGAGACGTCGTGGGAGGGATCTTAATCTGGCTCGACAACGTCTGTGATCCCAGAGCCAGAAAAGCAGCGCTGAGGGCCACGGCCTTGCTGGCTCGCTCCCACCCCCAGGACGTGGTTCTGACCTGTGTGGCTCACACGCTGTCATCGCACAGGTAGGAAGCTGCTCTGTTATCACCTCAGTCTGTTATTTCTCTTCCTGCTCCCACTGACAGGCCACATGCCGGGAAGGGTCCGTGGGGCTCACACAGTTGGAGGGAGTTTCCTGCTGTGCAGAGAGCTGTCCATGCTTACTAAGAGGAGATGGCCAGGCCCAGCCGCTGAGGAGCCAACCCCTCCTCCTGCACTCCCTGGGATGGAGACGTGCCAGTTTTCTGGAGAATTCCAGCATTGTCCTGATTTCTATGGGTCACCCACATCCTCTCAGATCCAGTACAGGGCCAATAAATGACTTTGGGGCTTACTCAACATCCCTGGCTCATGAGGTCTGGCTGCTCCTTAGTGCATGAGAGAAGGCAGAGACGGAAATGGCCCATGAGCCCCATCTGTCTATCCTCTGCAGACCAGGGCAGGATTGTTACCTGTCGTCAGATCCCTAGTTATTCCATGGCTGAGGAATAGTTCAAAAAATACACTCATTCTTCTGGAGCTGTGCAGCAGAGGTAAATCTCTGAAGACAGAAATTTCCAGGGCTTATTGTTGCAAAAAAGACAAAAAATCATCCACACATGACCAGAGCGTAAATGCAGTGCAGCCTGCCTGAGTCTGCAGACAGCCGGCAATAATAGCTCTGAGAAGGGTGAGTGCCTCTTTTCATCTCAATATGTTGGAAACTCTGAGTCCTGCTGGTTATTGCTGGTCACTTTGCAGAGTCATCCATCTGAGGTGTTTAGAACACAATCCCCATGTCCCTAGGGGCCGTGAAACCCAACTTGGACCCTAGCCAGAGGTCACAACTCCGGCTTTCCTCGGCATCTTCTGCAATGCTTTTCTGCACTGCCCAGAGACAAATCTGTGTCACATGGGAGAGCAAATTGAAGAGCAGCATGAAAGAAATTGAATTTCTTGCCGAGCCTCAGCCTCAGCGTTGAATAAATACAACATTCTCTGAAGGGACTTGCCCAGCCTCAGCCTCCCCACACCAATCGGTGTCTCCACTGAGAGACGCCTTTCCTGCCTACATTGCAAGCCTCTCCCTGGGGAGGGTGAGAGGTGGCCAGGCAGGGAAGGTCTGACTTCTGTTTCTGACTCTGCAGATGTGCCCTTGAGCTGTGGAAGGCCTTGGGTGAAGAACCCCAGCTCACCAGGGAGGTGCTGCGGCAGCTGCTGGACAAGCTCCAGCAGAGACGCCGGGAGGAGAAGAGCGGCTATGTGTCCCTGGCTGTAAGTGAGATTTGAGATGTCACTTTGCGAACGCACCACCGCAGGGAGGATGGTGCATCTTTGTGTGTGTGTGTGTGTCTGTGTGTGAGCTTCGCCCCTTCTGAGCTTCAGGCCACAGCTCCACTACACAGCTCAGCTGACCTAACCTCCCTCGGCTCACAGCCGCCACAGCAAGCCCATCCCTTGGGTGGGGCTGCACTTTGCTGCTTGTGTCAGCCAGGGCCGGCTCCGGGGGCCAGCAAAGGAAGCAGGGACCTGGGGCAGCCAATAGAAAGTTGGGGCAGCACGTCCGGGTCTTCGGCGGTAATTCGGCAGCGGGTCCTTCATTCCCTCTCTTCCTCTTCAGCGCCACTTCGGGGGCAGCTCAATCGGGTTTTTCTTTTCTTTCTCTTCTCCGCTTGGGGCCGCCAAAAAGCTGGAGCCAGCCCTGGTGCCAGCAGCGCACGTCCTCACCAGAAGCGCTTGTCGCGATTCCTCGGTCAGGGTGGGGCATTGCGGGAAGGCTCCTGAGGGTCAGTTGATGTAAACGACGCGGTGTCCACGCTGACACTGCATCGACCGAACTGCATTGACTTGGACACTCTGCCCCTTGTGGACGTGGAGTTATGAACTTGGCCCCCAGGGGCAGTTCTGCCAATGGGAAGGAAATTCCATAGTTAGGGTGATGCTGGATAAGTGGCCTTGTGTTGACCTAACTCTGTCGTGTAGATCAGACCTTCGTGTGTCCTGGCCACCTCCAATCAAACCAAAGAGGTGTAAATAAAGTTTCCCCCAGGTAAAAGTTACAGATCTTAAGTGGTTTCTCTGCTGGTACCCTGGCTCCGTCGTCTTCTGCTTTAGATGGCCCTTTAGTGAGCAGGTGCAGTTCGGGAGTCTATTGGAAGTATCCAGGTTTATGGCTTTGTAAACTGTGGCTAGAAACCTTCCCAGCATGGGATCTTGAGATGTCCAGTACGTTGGACTGGGCCAGAAACACTGGGCCTATGAGAACGCATCTCCTCAGGATGATTTCAGCCCGTCCAGTCACGGCTGGAAAGCCAAAGCGCAGGGTCTGCACCATTAAGAGAAATAACGGGGAATAACGTCACCCAGACTCTTCTGATCTTTCCATAGGGTTCCATCCTGCTTCCGTTCCAGCAATGGGGGAAGGTTTAGGAGCTTCCAAATGTCTCCTCCCCTCTCAGGAGCCAATCCTCTTTTGTAAAACGCTGGAGAGGAAATGAGACATGACAAAAGGACAGTCGCAAATGGCAATGGGGGCAGGGGGCAGATTGGGATAGTTGAGTGAAATTCTTTCCCCCCTCCAGGCCATGAAGACCATTTACGAGGTCCTTTTCCTATGGGGATACCGAGAAGCCATCCTGGAAATGTATCCCCAGCTGCTCATCCTCTGCGTCAGGCAAGTGCAGTATGTGATGGATCTGCGCTTGCCAGGGACCTACATGGCCAGTGAGACATCCAGCCCCGAGGAGGGATCCAGCTGCCTCAGTCTCCTAAGGTAATGACTGAAAGGAAAAGGAAGAACAGATTTGTTCTGCTAAACACCTGGGGTCCGTTCATGGCCATTGGTGGTTCGGGTGCTGTCGTTGGCCCAGGCTCAGTTGGGTGCAGGTCTCTCTTGAGGGAAAAGGGTTGAGAGCCGTGTGTTCTTGTGAGTCACACTCGCTCATCTGACGCCGTCCACAGGCCAGCTGCTTTCCCCACACACTCAGGCAGCAGCCATGTTTGTGCATCCATCCACCTGTGCCACCCGCCAAAGGGTCAGTGCTTTCATCACTGTCTGCTGAGCAAATCTGGGGGCCTCCGTCCCCGAACGCAGACAGAGCCACACCGAGAGCACATGGGGCCAGGCCCTGCAGGATCTCAGCCTCACAGGCAGGCAGGAGGAAGAGGGATCAGTTCAACTGGTTCTGTGGGCACAGTGAGGGGCTTCCATCTACACGGGAAAACCAGAGCGCCGGAAGACACCTCAGGTGGTGTAAACTGACATCGCTTTGCTCGCTTACACCAACTAAGGACCCGACCCCACATGCCAGCTTGAGTCCTGTTACCTGTCACAGTAAAGAGTCAAGTATTCAGCCATAGGGAGTGATGACACCAATCATCTTAAGAAGCTACATTGTCACTAATTGGTTAGAAACTCAATGAAACTGCTGTGTAGACAGGGCCCATTGGGCAGGGAAGCACCATGATATCACTCTGGATCTATCCTCGGGGAGGCTAGCTACTGCTGACCACGCTGTGTTTCCCAGGGCTCGTGCAGATTTGCCATGCCTGGGGCTGATCTCGTTGCGTGAGACTGGTATTTTCTCCTCTTTAGCACATCAGTGGAGGCTGTGAAGACTCTTTTCTCCATGCCCGGCTACTGGAAGGAATTTGCCATCATCCAGTTTCAGCAGGGTTGGGACACGATAGCCTCCCGATATTACTACTCACAGGGTGTTGGCCTGATTGCAAGGTAGGAGCCCAAAGTTTCCTCCTCACTGGGTCTCTCTTGGGAATGGGATTTCCGTGTGAAATATTCCTCTGTTCCAGGCTGCCAGCTCAGCCCAGCAACTGGAGAGGAACTCTCTCTCCCCCTTGAAAATCACAAGGGACTTTCTGTTCCATGTTCCAGAGCCATGATCGAGTGTGAGAACCCTCAGCTCCCTGCAGTTTTCAGAGAGGCAATCACCATCGTCCAGAGTGAGAGGGAGGAGGAGCAGAGAACAATTGCCATGGCTTTCTGTATTGAGGTGAGATACATTAGTTGATAGGCACAAGGGGGCTTTCTGGAGAGCAGCTCAGGCCAGTAAGCTCTGGGGCATATTGTCAGCAGCTCAGCAGCCTTACCGCCAGCTAGCTCCTCTCTGCACAAGGATGGTTGTGGGGCATGGCAAAGAGAGGGAGGGAGAGACAGGGTGAGATTGCTCCTGGCTGGATGTGCCTCGATGGGATTATGGGACAAGAGGAGAGGTTTCTCCAGTGCCCCAAGACCATGCTTCTCTCCTCACCTTTTCCTGAGGTTCTGCTTTTCTTCTGTCCCAGGGGTCTCTGCATGGCTCTCAATGAGGCCTGGAGATGCCCCTTTCCCTGGGGGTTGATTTGTGAGCTGTGCATGAGTCCAACTTTTGGGAATGAACCAACTGAAACAGCAGCAACTGGCTCCCTACGCACCAGAGACTTTGGGTGGGAGTAAGTGGCTCTTTGGTAAAGACGACTGTCCAGGGAAGAGACCCCCCAGGAAGACCTCTGTTCCTCAACCTGATGTTGATTTGCCTCTTTGCAGTTTCTCCAGAGTCCTTCCATTGACACAGTGCTGACAAAATCAGAGCTCCGGGCGCAGCTCATGGAATGGACCAAGGACACAAATCCCGTCATATGTAAGCTCAGTCTGCGAGGCCTTGGCAGTATTGTGTTCCAGCCAGAAAAGGTAAGAGGCGTGGATTGCCCAGGGGACCAAGGAAGCCGATGTCTCTCAAATAGCTCGGAAACGAGAGCCAGATCCCCACATAAACCTTGTTGTTTAACACACAGCCCTCAAATGGTGGAGGTGCTTTCCTGAGCAAATCAAGGCATGACGTGCTCCCTGCTCCCATGAGCGGAGCCCTGATTGCAGATGGGATGCAATGGGGGAGGTGGGGTGAGCAACGACAAAGGTTACAGTGAGCAGCTGGCACAGAGTTACAGGAGAACGACTTTCTGCCCCGTTGGGGGGCTCTGCCATCCGTGGTTTCTCCTAGGCGGGAGTGGTGCAGCACGTGCTCCAGGCTGTCACCCCGGAAAGTAATGAGTTGCCTTCTTCATTCCTGCAGGTGAGATGGTTACAGGCCCAGCTGCCAGGAACCGTTGCCAGGTTTTGTGACCGGGATGGAGGGTGTGTCAAGGAGGCCATGCACAAAGCTCAAGACATCATCTACCTCCTCAAGAGGGAGGGGCTTGGCTCCATCTCCCAGGACATTGCAGTCAGCCTTCGCCCCTTCATTGATGACGTAAGACTTGGAACCCCAGGAGAAGCCCGTTCCCCCCCCTCCACCTGTCTCTGATGCCGTTGTCTCTCTCTCCCCATCTCCTTGGCTCCCGCCCCTCAGGCCTGCCATGGAGCCTCCAAGGAGCGCCCCCGCCATGGGTGGGGAATGTCCTGCTTAGCCACCTCCCTGTCAGAGCTCTTCTCGCCAAAGCTCAGTCTCAGCGCCATGCTCCCAGCCCCTGCTGCAGCCTGGCCTGGGGGAGAGGGGGCCTGGCCCTGGCAGATGACCAGCTGTCTGGAGAACACAGGCCCCCAAAGAGGTGGAGATTCTCAGCAGGAAAGAGGTGGGTCGGGAATGGCCCGGCTCTCGGGGGCACCGAAGAGCAAAAGAAATGCTGTGTTTTGTAGCAGCGAATCCCTGCAAGGCTCCAGCAGCGGCTTCTCCCCTTCCCCAGACCAGTCTCCAGCAGACTTCCCTCCCTCTCCCCAAATCTTCTCGGGTTCTGGGATTCTAGGCTCTCCAGACAGAAACTGCCTCTGGGACACCCTGGGGCTGCGCTGTCCTGCCCAGGGTCTCAGGCCTGCACAAGATGTCTATGGCGCTGGCCTGGTGTCCGCCCTGCTCCCCCCACCCAAGTCAGTTCACACGGGGGAACCGGAGCAGCGGGCGGATTATGACTCTGTCGCGTTCTGCTCTGATACTGCCTGGCTTTAACCGGGCGTCCCCACCCCCTGTGTGTCATTGCCAGGAGAGGGGCAGTGTGCGCTCAGCTGCCATTTCACTGCTTGGCAACGTGGTGAGCAGGGTGCAGGACCCGGACAAAGCCCTCGTGCAGCAGGAAATCATCCACTGCTTGCTCCCGCTGCTGCTGCATCTTGCAGACCAGGAGGAGAGTGTGACACTGGTAAGTGCCACGGACATTATTTCCTTCAGAGCAAAGAGCCAGAATCCCCTGGGGCCCCCACTCCAGTCATCACCAGAGCCCCTTGCCCAAGCAGAGTCTTCTCCCGGCTTCACTCCCTGCTGGAGCCTCGTGCCTCATCCATCCTCACAGCACACAGCACAAGGGGTGGAGAAGGTCCAGTGTCCCCCACACTATCCCTCTCTCAGTGAGAACCCTCTTGGTCTCCCCTTCTCTTGCAGCGATGTAAACTGACGCTCTTCCGCTGCGCAGTGTTTCTCGGCTGGGCTCATTTGAAGAGGCTGTTCCGCAGCATGGCCTGGGATGGCTCCTCACAGCTCTTGAAGAGTGTCGGGAAGTGCCTGGTAGGTGAATTCCTTGTGCCTTGAGAGGGGTGAATGGGGACTTGAGAGAGACCTTTCTAACCCCACAGTCTGAGGACCCATCCGCTTCGGTCGGGTTGCAAGACGCTATTCCAGGCTCTCTGCTGGTTCATTTCTGCAGGAGTTACAATCCGTTCCCATTGTTGACAGTTTCCTCCACAACTGTCAGACCTCCAAACTTTTGTCTTTTCAAATGAAAGCGGAGGTTCTGGAGAACACAACAGTGACTTCAGAGAGGTGCTGCTCTGGTGTATGGGTTCGTATTGGCGGTTGCCATGGCCTGGCTATATGCTTTGGCTTTCCTGGACTATTCGCTGTGGGGAGAATATGCCATTTGTATATTGTGCATTTCTTCCTTCTTTCTTTCCAGATGCAGAACAACAAGAGCCACATCCCCAAATTCCTGTTCCAGGCCCTAGACTACCTGGAAAGCTCACAGACAACAATACGACACTCTGCAGCCTTGTTCATTGGTAAGCAGAGCAAATTCACTTCAGCTTTCTTAAATGTTTCCTTCAAAGCCCTTTTCTAGACAGCTGCTCTGTTCCCTCCAACAGCACCAGAATCCTAAAACGGGGGGTGTGTGTGTGTGAGAGAGAGAGAATTAACATGTATTCCAAGATGAAGGGAGCAACTTAGCTGTATTGACTGCACCAACTTCCCCTGCCCACAGCAGCTCTTTGGCTGCACCTAGGGGAGATTGAATTCACATCATGCTGGTTTGATGTGAATTCAGTCTCCTTTAGAAATCAGCTTCTCAGTAACTGCTGGGCATCTGATGCTTTATCTAATGTGCTTTGTGAACAGATGTAAGAAATGTATTTAATTTTCCGAAGGGCTGTCTTGGGGAAATGGCTGCATCTTCAGCAGTTTTCAGCGAAGGATTTGAAAAGTAATGAGATCCATTGTATTCATTGTATGTCTAGGAAATACTATCCACCATTACTGTGATTTGTTGTCTGAAACAGTGAATGAAGATGGCATCTTCCGCCTGTATGAAGGTAAGGAAATATCTCTGTGTGTTTGTGCCTCTGTGGGAAGTACAGGGGTGCAGAACAGGGCCCGAACACAGGTTTGAATGTGGACACAGGTCCCTCTCTGTCTAAGGACAGCGTTTAAGGAAGAAGGATGGTCATGTGAGCGTCATCGAGCTACCACAATATGTGTATGGGAGCAGGGGAATTCCATCTCTAGCTCCTAGTATTGACGTTGCCTTAAAGCTGTGTGGGGAAAGTGTCTTCATAAAGGTCTGAAAGTCTGTAATGGAAGGCCTGACAGTATTGAAAAGAGCCGTAGTTATTAAGGATGATGATGATGATGACAATTACCCTTATCACCTGCCCTCCCTGTAATGGAGTGATTGCAGGCCAGGGAGATTCCCTCCGAGATTGGTCATCAGCTCATAGGAAATCCCATGAGGGCACATGGGAAACACTTCTCCCTGTGACCTCTTGAGGAATGAAGGCACAGGGCCACAAAAGATTTCAGTAGACATTAGGAGCCTAAATGCATCTGATGAAGTGAGCTGTAGCTCACGAAAGCTCATGCTCAAATAAATTGGTTAGTCTCTAAGGTGCCACAAGGACTCCTTTTCTTTTTGTAAATCCCTTTGTGGATCTCGGCCTAAATGTTGGATGGTTTAATGTCGCTGCGGCTGTCACTTTCCTGTTCCATCGAAAGAACAAGTGCCCCCAACCATCTGTGTGTAGGGGTGTGTGTACGGGTGTAGGCCGGCGGAGGGGGAAGTGACAAGAATGGGGTCTCCTCTCTGTGCAGGGCTATTTTGGGAGGAGCGGAGTTGTTGTTCTTGTGCCCTTAGACTCTTGGGGAGCTAATAGCAGGGGGCGATGGCCATCGGGAGTGGAGATTTCCTAGGCACCAGGCACATCAGCACCAGAGGCTTTTCAACCCGTTTCCTCTTGGTTTCAGCTTTTCAGGAAGTGCCTTTGAAATCTGACAGGACCACGTGGTACATCCTCAACAGACATTATAAATGGTTGCAGAAGCTTGTAAATCTCGTGTCGGGTTCTGCATTTGACTAGGGAACCGGGACCGACACAGAAGAGCTCTTTGTCCTGCTATGGTACGTACACCAGGCGCTTATCAACTTTTTGGTGTCCCTAGCCTCTGTTTACCAGCAGCTAGGAATGGGTGACAGGGCATAGAGCACTGGATGATTCCTGTCTGTTCACTCCCTCTGGGGCACCTGGCAGTGGCCACTGTCGGAAGACAGGATACTGGGCTAGATGGACCTTTGCTCTGACCCAGTCTGGCCTTTCTCATGTTCTTATGTTTGGAACCGGGGCTGAACAACGAGGTGGATATTGGCAGATGACAAGATTATGCAGATTAATCAGCCTAGAGGAGACTTTGAAGAAGTTCAAAGGGATCTAATCAAGCCATGTGACTGGGCAGCACAATGGCAGATGAAAAGCAGCGCTGACCAGGGCAGGGCCATACACATGGAAAACAGTGCGGTGAACGACTCCTCCATATCGCTGGGGTCAGAAGCCAAAGCACGGCTGGTTGGGCCCAGTGGTTGGAGCAGGGGCGCTGGGGCCCAGTGCTCAGAGTGGTGGAGGTCGAGCCGAGGGGAGCCAAGGGTTGGAGCTGGAGTCAGGAGTCAAGAGCAGGATTGGAACAGGCTGGGGAGTAGGGCCAGGGCCGGATTAACGATTCCCGGCCCATGGGAGCTGCGGGGGGACGCGCGGGGGGAGGGCAGAGCCGACAGGCAAGAGCAGCCCCCGGTACAGAGGTTCCCGGTGCAGTGCTCGTCGCGGCGACGTGGCTACGGGGGGACAGGAAGAGCAGCGCGCGGAGCCGCCTCGCCCCCACCCCAGCCAGGCAGAGCCGGCCCGGCTGGAACGCAGCACACAGGGGCTTTAGAGGCTGCAGCTCGGGTCCCCCTTAGCCCTGCTCCTTTCCTGAGTGCACCATTGCCCCACTTCTGCCCCATTGCCACCCTCTGTTACAGGGCAGCACCCTGGAGCTGATCTCTGACATCTCTCTCCCTGGAATGAAGTCACTGCAGAGTCAGGACAACCCCACCTTTGGGCACCATGTAGGACATCTCACCCCACCGCACAGAGCCCGACATTCACACAGCTTCTCACATGTGATTCCCTCACTCATCAGTGCCAGGCGGAGAGAGGAGAAATTCTCCCAGACTCCCTTTAACCATTGCCAGCCCCCAGGGTAGTGGCGGTTGCGGGGGGTTGGGTGCTCTCTTTAAGAAATGCCAGCTCTCCGGGAAGTTGCAAATGAACATTAGCAAAGTGGGGTGGTTTTGTGCTGTGGAAAACCACCCTGCTTGAAGGTTTTGTTTTTCTAATTTGCGCTCCTGCCCTTTCTCCCTCTTCCAGACATCTAGAGGCCAACAGGAGCCAACTGAGCCCACCACTGATCCCATCTCTTGTGAGATGGCAAAGCAGCTGTTGCACGGGAAGGAGGAGACAGAAGAGGCCGAGCAGCGTGTGCCGGGGTGTACCAGCCCCACATAACCCCACAGTCTAGGCGGAGGAAGCCAAGCCCCTCCCCAGCCCTGCCGGACACGCTACAACTGGAGCACCAGTGTGAAAGGGAGCAGCTCAGCTCACGCTAGGCAGAGCGCCGAAAATGGAGGATGCACATTGTAGGCTCCAGTCCAGAAGCAGCTGAAGCCCCGAGGCGCCGAGACCCAGCCGCACCCCCGGGTGCCTGCAGACGTGCAAGGGAGATCGGAGTGTCTGGGAGTTTCCCACACCGGGAGCCCAGAGACCCCCCAGCCCGTGGCCGAGAGACTTCTCCTCTGAAGTAACCTGGGTGAACGAGCCATTGTCATGCTGAGTGACGTCAGCATGTTCTGGTTGGATCCCCCCTGACTCAACGGCAAACACATTGGCCACGGACAAGGCCCTGGGCTAGGGCAAGGGGGAGTAAGGAGAGTCTGGGTCCCCCTGCCCTGGCTGCCATCCATCCTCGGGTGGCTGCCCACATCCCCATTGCGCCACTAGACTGCACGGCCCGAAGAGGAGGGGCAACCATCTTGTCTCTGTACACTGAAGGGCAGCCGTTGACTCTGGTCGTTGGGCCACACAGCCCCGACGGAGAGGACAGCCGCACGGACTCTGGTCGTTGGGCCACACAGCCCTGATGGAGAGGGCGGCCGCACGGACTCTGGTCGTTGGGCCACACAGCCCCGGTCGGAGAGGGCGGCCGCACAGACTCTGGTCGCTGGGCCACACAGCCCCGACGGAGAGGGCGGCCGCACGGACTCTGGTCGTTGGGCCACACAGCCCCGACGGAGAGGGCGGCCGCACGGACTCTGGTCGTTGGGCCACACAGCCCCGGTCGGAGAGGGCGGCCGCACGGACTCTGGTCGTTGGGCCACACAGCCCCGACGGAGCGGGCGGCCGCATGGACTCTGGTCATTGGGCCACACAGCCCCGGTCGGAGAGGGCGGCCGCACGGACTCTGGTCGCTGGGCCACACAGCCCCGACGGAGAGGGCAGCCGCACGGACTCTGGTCGCTGGGCCACACAGCCCCGACGGAGAGGGCGGCCGCACGGACTCTGGTCGCTGGGCCACACAACCCCGACGGAGAGGGCGGCCGCACGGACTCTGGTCGCTGGGCCACACAACCCCGACGGAGAGGGCGGCCGCACGGACTCTGGTCGCTGGGCCACACAGCCCCGACGGAGAGGGCAGCCGCACGGACTCTGGTCGCTGGGCCACACAGCCCCGACGGAGAGGGCAGCCGCACGGACTCTGGTCGCTGGGCCACACAACCCCGACGGAGAGGGCGGCCGCACGGACTCTGGTCGTTGGGCCACACAGCCCCGACGGAGAGGGCGGCCGCACGGACTCTGGTCATTGGGCCACACAGCCCCGACGGAGAGGGCGGCCGCATGGACTCTGGTCGCTGGGCCACACAGCCCCGGTCGGAGAGGGCGGCCGCACGGACTCTGGTCGCTGGGCCACACAGCCCCGACGGAGAGGGCAGCCGCACGGACTCTGGTCGCTGGGCCACACAACCCCGACGGAGAGGGCGGCCGCACGGACTCTGGTCGTTGGGCCACACAGCCCCGGTCGGAGAGGGCGGCCGCACAGACTCTGGTCGCTGGGCCACACAGCCCCGACGGAGCGGGCGGCCGCACGGACTCTGGTCGTTGGGCCACACAGCCGTGACGGAGCGGGCGGCCGCACGGACTCTGGTCGTTGGGCCACACAGCCCCGGTCGGAGAGGGCGGCCGCACGGACTCTGGTCGCTGGGCCACACAGCCCTGGACGGAGAGGGCGGCCGCACGGACTCTGGTCATTGGGCCACACAGCCCCGGTCGGAGAGGGCGGCCGCACGGACTCTGGCCGTTGGGCCACACAGCCCCGGTCGGAGAGGGCGGCCGCACGGACTCTGGCCGTTGGGCCACACAGCCCCGACGGAGAGGGCGGCCGCACGGACTCTGGTCGTTGGGCTACACAGCCCCGACGGAGAGGGCGGCCGCACGGACTCTGGTCGTTGGGCCACACAGCCCCGACGGAGAGGGCGGCCGCACGGACTCTGGTCCTTGGGCCACACAGCCCCGGTCGGAGAGGGCGGCCGCACGGACTCTGGTCGTTGGGACACACAGCCCCGACGGAGAGGACAGCCGCACGGACTCTGGTCGTTGGCCCACACAGCCCCGACGGAGAGGGCGGCCGCACGGACTCTGGTCGCTGGGCCACACAGCTCTGGATGGAGCGGGCGGCCGCATAGACTCTGGTCGTTGGGCCACACAGCCCTGAGTGGGAGGGCAGCTATTTTGGCTCTGGCCATAAGGCCAAACCACCCTGAGGCTAAGGACAGTTATTTAGTTTCACCCATGGGACCTCGCCCCTTCACCCCTAAGGCATCACCCGTCTGTCACCATAAGACCCACACCATGATATAAGACTTTCGGGGTCAGGATGCAGATATGAGTAGAAGCAAGGAGTAGCATGTGACCCCTCTAAGAGCTCCTGCCACTCCTCTACCAATCTGGGGGTGTTTTATCTCCATCCATCTGCCTCAGGAATGGATTTGACCAATGGGGGAAAGTTCTGGGGCAGAGTGACCCATCCGGAAGTGGGTCACGTGACCCCTCCGAGAACTCCTCCCAGTTTGGGTGAGCCTCCGCCCCTTAGGACCAGCCAGAGAGGGGATTTCACCAAACAGGGTAAGTGCCGTGGTGCGGTGACCTGCCCTCAAGAGGGGCCCATCACTGCTCCATGAAATCCCCCCACCGTCCTCTACTAATCGGTCAGGGTTTCACACACCCCATAGGCCATCCCAGAAGGGAAACGTACCGATCAGAATAGGCAGTGCCCGAAGGTCTAGGCCAGAAGCCGCCGATCTCTGGAGCTCCATGTTTGCGTGGCTGGCAGCATCCTCCTGGAAGTCGCAACACAACACTGCGTGGAAGAGCCCGTCTCGTTCCAAGGATGTCTTTTGCAGAAATCGTGGCCTAGGCCTTCGGGCTAAACCTGTTCTGGATTGGTACACGTTTCCCTTCTGAGATGGCCTAAGGTGGGAGTGAAACCCTCGCCAATTGGTAGAGGGCGGTGTGAGGACTTCTTAGGGTCCACGGGATCCTGTTGCGGGCAGCTCACTCCACTATGGCACTTCCCCTATTTGGTCAAATCCCCTCTCGGGGTGGCCCTACAGGGCAGATGCCCACTTCAATTGGTAGAGGACAGAGGGAGGTGTTCTCAGAGGGGAGATACAACCCCCTTCTGGATGGATCACCCTGCCCCGCAACGTCCCCTGATTGGTCAAATGCAGTCTCTGGGTGTGTAAAATGGTGTTTGCCCCTGCCAAATTTTCATAAAAGAAGGGAAGAAAGGCATGTACGTTTTGTGTTATCTATTAGGTGGCCATCTTGGACTTGGCAAAAGAATTTGGTGACCTTTTGCCATTGGCTATATTATTTTGGGTTGGGAAGCACACTGCCACGCAGGGATTGAATCCGCGTAGACAGGGTCTAACATCCAGACAGAGACGACGCAAAGAGGGATAGGGAGGGTTTTTAGTTAGGTCTACTCACCCGGTCCTGTGTCCATCATCGAAGTCTGTCCCTGACATCCAATGTTAAGAGAGCAGAAGCTGTCCATCGCTCTCCCTGCAAGAGAAGGTAGAAAGCACATCAACATTTCCTCGTGGGTGTAATTGTTTGTCAGAGTGGAGCATTTCCAGAGTTAAAGTTTTGTTACTCCACCCCTTCACTAGCCTATCCTAGTCCTTTCCCCCATCGTAAATAAAGTCTTGTTTGTGTGGTTACCACTTTGTGGCCTTATTTTCGTGTGCTAAGGCAAGCTCTGACAGACGGGATTACAGAGGGGACTATGTGGAAAGACTTTACTGTAAGATTCCCCACATCTTCTGAATGGGGTTTGGGTTCTGCCCTCTTTAAAGGAAGGAAAAGTCCTGACAGGTGATCCTAGGGGGCTGAAACCCTCTGTGATGAGTTAGTAATCTGTCCTGTTCACCACTCTAGGATGGAGTCGGGGTGCAGGCTCTGGGATGGAGTTTGGGTGCTGGGTGCAGGCTCCGGGCTGGGGCACAGGGTGGGGGTGCAGGATGGGTGGAGGGGTGCAGGCTCTGGGAGGGAGTTTGGGGATGGGAGGGGCTGCGGAGGGAGGGGCTGCAGGCTCTGGAAGGGAGTTTGGTTGAAGGCTCTGGGCTGGGGGAAGGGGTGGGGGTGTAGGAGGGAGTTTGGGTGCAGGAGGGGGGTGTGGGAAGGGGATGGGGGTGCAGGCTGTGGGATGGAGTTTGGGTGCTGGGTGCAGGCTCTGGACTGGGGCAGGGCCTGGGGGTGCAGAAGGGGGTGAGGGATGCAGGCTCTGGGTCAGAGTTGGGGTTCAGGCTCTAGGCTGGGGGTGCAGGCTCTGGGAAGGAGTTGGGGGCCAGAGAGGGGTGTGGGCTATGGGACGGGGGGTGGGGGCTGTGGGGAGGGGACTGCCATCACATGTGGCTTCCTTCCTCCCCTGCTCCCCCTCCTCATAGCCTCACTGGGGCTGGGGACAGGGCTGCCCCTTGCCCAGTGTTTGCAGGAGGGGTGGGTGGGTGGATCAGAGGGTCAAACACTCACCGAAGCCCCAGCGGCTGCTCTGGTGAGTCAAGCGGTTCCACTCCAGATGTCTCCCGCCAGAAGCCCCCTCGGCGTCTGGTGCCGGGAGAGGGGGGGGGGCTGCCAAGCATATGTGTGCCCCCTCCCGCTCCCCCTTCCCAGGTGCTCTTGTGCGCGGCTGGAGCTGCCGGCAGCGGAGGCCAGGGCGACCCGCGCCGCTTTCACTCAGGCAGGGGGCTCGGGGGGCCGGGGGGGCAGACGTGATAAATCGATCCCCGAACACTCTCCCGTCGACTCCTGTTCTCCACCGCCGCGAGAGGGGCAAGCGGAGTCGACGGGGGAGCGGCAGGAGTCGACTCACCACCGTGAAGATGCCATGGTAAGTCCCTCCCCCAGCGTAGAAAGACAAACATGGCACATCCAGTGCAGGTCACAACAGCTGATTGCTCACCCCCCATATTAGCTTCCTTCTAAGAGCTTCCCCAGCTGTTGCAGTAACTACTCAGAGAAGCCTCAAGATGAACATCGAAGTGGGCTCTCTTCCTATATCTCTTCCTGCACCTGACGGTTAGTGCTTAGCTTCTGCCCTGAAGCATGAGGGTTTGGAGCCCTTACCCCCAGGTTATTTATCCTGGCTCTGGGAGAAGAATGGGGGTTGTTACCTGCTCCTGCAAACCGGCAGTTTTTCACTTTGAAACTTTTCTTTCTCCACTCCCCTAGGACCAAGTCCCAGCACCTGTCTCTTAAGGTGGTCTGTTAACTCTGCTTCTGACTCCAAACCCTGTTGTACCCAATTCTCTTTAACTGCCCCCAAATCCAAGCCACAATCCTTCACCAGCCCTCAAGCTGCTGAAGCAGCACCAAACCCAAAAGACCACTGACACTCTCCCACAATGCTCAGTTTACGTTAAACTCCTTACAAGTGGACTGAAATGCCTCCTTTCCCTGGAAGCCATCCTGCTCCCTTAGGCATCTTCTTCCGCTCCCCATGTACCAAGGAGGGTGGGCTCCTCAGCCACCTCCATCCCTCCGGGTCCCCACCTGCTGCCCCCATTTCCTTCTTAATCTCGTCTCAGGTTGACCCCCGTAACTGGAATGGGCCCTGATTCTTCCGTAATCCTTTATCCAAACAATTCACTACCCCGGCTTGCCAGAACCCACAACTACCATCACCACAGTCCGCCATAATAACCCCCTCCAAGCAGCTGCCTGGGCTGTTGCGGAGGGGGACTTACAGGCTGCCACTCAATGTATGCGAGTCATGGCACCAAGATGTTAGAGGGTTTCTCCCTTCACCCTCTCACGCCCTGGATCTTCTCGCTGAAACAGAGAGCTGCAAAACTAGCGAAGGTGCAGACAATCAGATGTTTGTGGGGGTTAGATTCCAGCAAGCAATGACTCCAGTTTCCTTTTGCCTTTTCCCCTCAACCTACTTCCTGTTTGCCCCCAATTTATACAGTAATATTCTCAGCTATACCTTAAGCTATCATTTGACTGAAATTTAACTAACTAATCCTAACATACTGTAAGATGATTATCCAACCAATTATATCCCACCACCTTAATTGGTTTCTACCCAGCAAAATCAATGATACAGCAGACAGAAACAATCCAAGAACCAGACTGAGACCATACAGATTAACACTAGAGAAGTGGAGACCATAAAGACAAAAGAACAAGAAGTGGGGGTTTCACAATCACAACTATTGATAGGTGAGTTCCTGCCAGACACGATGCTATCAAACTAAGTTTTCTTTAACCGTCGTAAGATTTGTTTCTTTATCTGGGGGTGACGGGCACTATCAGGAGAGAATCGTCTTTCCAGCAGCCCAATATCTCCTGATTTCAAGGTGAGCGGCTGCGAGGCGCTAACAGGAGGTGGCCGCGCTGTTTACGGGGACCTGGGGCGTGCTGGAACTGCAGCAGTTCTTGGCCAGAATGTATTTTCTGTGGGGAAATAATTGGGTGCCAGCCATGAACTCTGCTTGTGCGCAGTGGGGCAGAATCCCCCAGGAGCAGATGGGGGGTCCGGGGGTCACGACTCACAGGATGGGCCGTGCTCGAGGCTCTGCGTGAGCCACGGTGACACAGAGGGTTGGTGGACAGCAGAGTATCACAGAGCTGTAGATTCTGCCCGGCACTCTGTGGTTCTCAGCCTGGGGCCCACGGGCCTCTTGCGGCCCGATCAGCACAGGTGCGGCCCACGTGACTTCCTCAGAGACACACAAATAGTATATACATTGTGTGGCTGCGGCCCGCGGAGCACACAGAGAGCTGCATAGGCAGCCACCATGGCAAATAGGTTGAGGACCACTGCTGTAGACAAGGTACCACGTGAAGGGGCCTGATCTTGATGGCTCCCTTTCTCAGTGTCTTCTGAGCGGGAATTGGATTTTCCACGGGGCAAGATGAAGGGCTGAAGCCATTTGCTTAAAGAAAAAAGACAGTGCTCCAGGTAACGCTTCAACTCACAGCCTCAGCCTCCCTCCCCTCAGCCCTGCCCATCAGTGCCAGGCGCTAACGCCTTGCCCCCCTGGAGCACGCCTGGGAGAGCTGCCTCCTTGTCTCAAGGATGGATTTGTGGGGAGGGAGGTTTGAGTGAACCACATAAAATCCATGTCGCAGTCCCCAGGAAGGCAGGAGTGGGTGGCCTTCCTTCAGCGATAAAGCTGGTACCGCCTGTTTACGGGAAGGTGGGTGGTTTAAGCCCACCAGGGCTGGAACTTCTCAAGGGGGAGCTTAAGGTGTCTTTTAAGAGGAGGAGGAAGTGTCTGTCCCAGTCCTGTCGAGCCCCACCTGTCTCTTGTCCTCCTTCAGCCTCTCTCCTTCCCGGCTGGGGAGATCGAGAGGCAAGCAGGGCCAAAGCACAATCTTTTCGGGCCCAGTGCAAACACTCTGAGCAGGGTGGGGCGGGATTCTGCTCCTCTGGCCTCCCCCAGTTGTCTAGTGTTGTGATTCTTCCCCCAGGACCCGCGGGATGGTGAGTGGGGCAGCAGGCACTGTGGGGTGGGCACCTGTTGTTGCAGATGCAGGTGACCCTCGAGGGGGCGGCTGTGTATTTCCCCGCGGGGCCGGGGGCTCTGCTGGACCCCGCTCAAAGGACCCTCTACAGCAGGGGTCTCAACGTCCTGGCCCACGGGCCATCTGCGGCCCAAGGACCTCCCCAATGTGGGCCGCGGGGCTCCAGCAATTTTGGGGCCAGGTCTCTCCCTTGGCCCCGCCTGCCACCCCCATGTGCTCCCCTCCCGTGCGTCCCCCGGGTGATTTAAAATGGCCTGGGGCCCTGCCCCCCACCGGCCGCAATGCGGAGCTGAGCGGCTTCCTGCGTGCTCGCCCCACGTGGCTGCCGGCCCCTCCCTGCGCCCCAGGGCGGGGCTGTGACTCCCCCTGCTGCCCCTGCCCCGAACGCCCCTGCGGCCAATGGGAAGCTGTGGGGGCAGTGCCTGGGGGCAACAGCGCACAGAGGCCCCCAGGACCACCCTGCCTTGGAGCCCCTGGTAAGCCCCGTACCCCCCACCCCCTCCCAGATCCTGCACCCCCATCCCCTCCCCACCTACCCCCTGCTGCCCCCAAACTCCCTCCCAGAGCCTGCAACCCCACCCCCTCCCCATGTATCCCCTCCCGCCCCCAAACTCCTTCCCAGAGCCTGCAACCCCACCCCCTCCCCATGTATCCCCTCCTGCCCCCAAACTCCCTCCCAGAGCCTGCAACCCCACCCCCTCCCCACGTACCCCCTGCTGCCCCAAACTCCCTCCCAGAGCCTGCAACCCCACCCCCTCCCCATGTATCCCCTCCTGCCCCCAAACTCCTTCCCAGAGCCTGCAACCTAACCCCCACTCCCTGTATCCCCTCCCGCCCCCAAACTCCCTCCCAGAGACTGCAACCCCACCCCCTCCCCATGTATCCCCTCCTGCCCCCAAACTCCTTCCCAGAGCCTGCAACCCCACCCCCACTCCCTGTACCCCTCCTGTCCCCAAACTCCCTCCCAGAGCCTGCAACCCCACCCCCACCCCATGTATCCCCTCCCGCCCCCAAACTCCTTCCCAGAACCTGCAACCCCACGCCCTCCTCCTGCACCCCCACCCGCTGCCCCAGCCCAGAGCCTGGACCCAGCACCCAAACTCCATCCCCCACCCAAACTCCCTCCCAGAGCCCAACCTCTCACCCCTCCTGTCCCCAAACTCCCTCCCAGAACCTGCACCCCAATCCCCTACCCCAGACCTCCTCCCCGATCCTAACTCCCTCCCAGAGCCCAACCTCTCACCCCTCCTGCCCCCAAACTCCCTCCCAGAACCTGCACCCCAATCCCCTACCCCAGACCTCCTCCCCGATCCTAACTCCCTCCCAGAGCCCAACCTCTCACCCCTCCTGCCCCCAAACTCCCTCCCAGAACCTGCACCCCAATCTCCTACCCCAGACCTCCTCCCCCACCCAAACTCCCTCCCAGAGCCTTAGGCAGGTGGGGGGCGGATTTCGGGGGGGCGGGTTCTGGGAGGCATGAGTGACATTATTGGCCCCCTGGGAGGATTTGAAGACTGGCACGGCCCTAAGGTAAATTGAGTTTGAGGTCCCTGCTGTACAGGGACGTCATGCGAGAGAATTAGCAGACTGTGACCCCGCTGGGTAAGGGATCCTGTCCCCTCAGCTATGTGAAGCTGTGGGGCCTGCATTTCTGCCTCTGGTCAGGTTCTTCCCTGGTCAGTTAGATTACAAGGGAGTGGGTCGCACAGTCCACAGCCCCAGTGTTCACCTTCATGCCTCCTCCAGCAGGACAGAGGAGTCAGGAAAAAATGGACGTGCTCATTCATCTCCATCCCTCCAGCTTTCATGGGAGCAGGAGCAGTGTCCTGTCCTATCTGCATCACTCTCACTCACATCCAGGATCTCTGGGGAGCTCCCTTCCTGGGACTGGCTCCATGTGTGGGGAGGGCTCTGGGCTCTCCAGGTTCAGACAAAGGCAGGTGTTTAACACCAGAGCTCTCTGGTGCCTCAGCAAGCCCCCCAGAGCCCACAGATCCTGAAAACGGCTAGTGAGGCTGTGACAGCTCCCCCTCCCCCAGACATCGGCCTTTCCCCTGGGGGGGCGGGGGCGGCTGGGTGACCGTGTGCCCATCATTGACATCCGATTCCAAACAGTTGATGAGGAGCTGTGAATTCCAAAAGAGAGAGAAAACCTTTCCCAGTGAGCTAGCCACGCCCAGTCCCTATTCAGGCCGAGTCTGATGGGATCAAGTTTGCAAATGTATTCTCTCTCGTTTGGTATTCACAGCTTCTCCTCCACTGTTCCGAATGGGCCACATCCCCCCTGGATTGAATTTAGTTGGGGATTGGTCCTGCTTTGAGCAGGGGGTTGGACTAGATGACCCCCTGAGGTCCCTTCCAGCCCTGATATTCTGGGATTCTATGGCCTTGTTAGCCCTGGTCCTCCACACAGTGATGCTTCATCCCCGTCTCGGCAGGTTTCTTCACCTGCAAACTGCAGCTTGAATTCCCGCAGCCGAAGAAGTGGGCTGAAGCCCGAATCCATGCGTTCGTCTTCAAGGTGCCACAAGACTCCTCACTGTTTTTGCTGAAACAGACTAACAGGGCTCCCCCATGAAACGGGTTACAATGGTTGGGTGTGACCCAACCACATAACAAAGAAGTGCTGTTCAGAAGCAAACGGAGACATTTGGTTTCCTTCTTTCTGAAGTTAAGTTTCTGCGGGCTTTGACTGTATGAACCTGGAAGTGTTTTGTAGCTCACGGATGAAGTGTTAGTTAGCCAGCCAGCCCATCTTCTCGTGTTCGTTTTTCTCTCTTCCTCAGGGCCCTTTGGTCACATATTTGGATATTACTTTACTTTGACAGGATGGAGCACAACTTTACTGAGGATTTTATGAGACAAACGATCATTTGCCAGAAGAGTCCTTTTTCATTTTATTTTAATTAGGGCTTTCAATGAACCGCAATTAGCTCACGCAATTAACTCAAAAAAATTAATCGCAATCAAAAAAATTAAAACTGCAATTAATCATGATTAATTTTTTAATTTTGATTTTTTTAGTTATGATTGATCACACTGTTAAACATTGAATACCAACTGAAATATAGTAAAGATTTTGGGGTGTTTTTCTACTTTTTTCAAATATATTGATGTCCATGACAACACAGAATACAGGGCTCACTTTCTAGGATGATGGTTTACAAATATTTACACTGTCAAAGTAATAAAAGAAAGAGCATTTTTCAGTTCCCCTTGTTGCCGGCACCCAGTGCCAAGAGGCTAAACAACAGCTGAAGTTGGTTTGTTACCCGGTGTGCTACACCCAATAATTACAACGGGGTAGAGAAGCAGAAAAGTTTATTTGAAGCTTTAAAAAGGTACAGGGAGATTTGAATTTCAAATCCTGTACACAGAGCAGGAAGTTATACAGGCTTTTATACATTTGTTTTTAGCATATTTATTTAATAGCAAGCTGCCTTAAGTATTTATATAGCTAGCCAATTTAGTTTTTAGCTAGTTTTTTTGGTTTTTTGTATTATTTGTTAAATTATATATAAAGCTACTTTATTTAGCATTGTTTTTTTATATTTTTTGTGTGTGGCTTTGCTTAGTTTGATTTTGCAACATATTGTTGCAGATTTTTAGCATAACTGCTGTGTGTGCCTCCAGGCCGGGGGGCCAAGGACACTTGGGCCTAGTACGCAGAGCTGCTGCGAGTGCCTCCAGGCGGGAGGGGGGGCCAAGGACACCTGGGCCTAGTGCGAGGGGGCTTTATTGACACTCGTGGTTTTTTATTTTTTTGAGTTACCTAGTGGCCATGCCCCAGTGTCCCCAACAATTTTTTCCTTTGAGAACATTTAACAACCTTGGCTTTGAGTTTTTTTACTTGGGCTACTTATTTTTTTATAATATGACTTTGCATAAGCACTTTGTGATAGCCCTGAAAAGAATGATTTATTAACTTTTGCAAAAGGGCTTTAACACATGATACTGCACAGCATAATACCAGTAATATAAGCAATACAGGAAAGAGAATTTTCAATAGCAGGCTAAATAAACCACCAAGCCAAGACGACAAACCCCAGCCTGAAAACAAGGTTTGCAACCAATTCTTTTTTGGGGCAATATAGGCAATCTGTGCTCCGGCTTGGGCATGGGCTTTAGCCTGTACCATTTTTTTATAGATTTTATAACTGTTATTATTTACATATATACAACATTGGGGCCCGACGAGGGCACAAACCCCTCCTTGGGATGCCAAGAGATAGTCCAAAGCCAGCCTGTTTTGGAGGGAAAACGTTCTGAGCTGCTGTACTTTTTTATTTAATGTTTTTATTGCTGACCTTAAATTACTAACCGAGTTTTTTAATTTTAAGGCCATTTTTTTAAGTACCATTTGCAGCCTTATAGTATAGCAGCCTATGCATGCCAGGCTGGCCCGGTAAACAGTGGCGCTATTTTTAGTACAGAGCACCCTACAAGCTTTTTGGTTGTGAGGCGATTTTTTATATTGCCTTTTAATGCTAGTTGCTGCAGGGTCTTTTTTTGTGACTTAACAGAGGTGTCTTGGGCATTTCTAATCTTTCCTTTGGGCAGTGTGGCAGTTATGGAAAGATGAGGAACTTCATGAGCTATATAACAGCTACCTGTCCAGTTGGCTGGCAGCACCTTGTAAGCCTTTTGGCCACATACAAAATGGTGACCCTGTAGGGCCCAGTAAGGACTGTTTTTTAAGGGGATTCCTGGGATATTTAAGGCTGGTTTGGCTGCTTTTATAAACAATTTATATGCTTTTAAGGGGGCATTTTATTTTTTTTGTTTGGGTATAAGTGGGGGCGTTTCTAATTGTGCTGTTTAAATTACATTTGCCATAGGGATCATTATAAACCTACCATTGGCTTGCTACATTGGAGATATTAACTGGACGGCAAGTTATATTTTTAAACCTTTTTTTTTTTTTGTGGTAAGAGTATTTGTAAGAGTTTTTTTAAAAGGGGAGGAACCATTACACCCATACTGTTGGCCTCCCCTTTTGGTTTTTATTTAATACTCATTAGCCCACTGTGTAATAACACAGGAGCTTTTTTTTACAGGAAGCCCATAGTGATTAGATTGGTTTTGGGTAAAACATAACACTTTCTTAGTGAGTACTGCAACTGAATACTTTTGGTTCTGATAGGTGGCTTGCTGTAAAGAGGTTTTATTTTAGAATGGCGAGTCCGTTTTTTTTTGCTCTTTGGTGGTGGCTAATTCTGCTAGGGTTAAGGGCAGCATGTTAAGAGGCATTCCCGTTTTGGGGGGGACAGTAGAATTGGAGCACATACCCAGCAATCAGTCTGGTTTTTTAAATTAGCAACATGGTGCGCAAGCGAAACAAAGGAGTTATGTTTCCGATATGCACAATTTGGAAATACCAATATAGGGGATAACAATGTTACTCAATTAATTATTACCAGAGTTTTTTTAATCCAGGGTCTCCAGTACCTGGGTGGGCTTATTTTAGCATTAAGGTGCTTGCTATTTGTGTTTTTTAAACAGTAGCTTTAGCCCAAGATTGTTACTAGATGAGGAGTCAGCAGGTTGGACGGTCCACTGTTCTGCTGACAAGGGGGCGGGTACTGCCTTTAGATGAGAGTGATGGATCCAGTTCTTGTGTCCCTCGATTTTTGCTACTGTATGGGAGATTAGCAGGACGGTATAGGGTCCTTTTTACTTTTTTTGGAGAGGCTTGTTTTTTTAGGTGCGAACAAGCACAGAGTCACCGGGCTGTAAGGAGTGAACGGGAGAGTCCAAGGGGAGAGGCTGGGAATTCTTGGTATACCTGTGAAGAGATAAGAGAACAGCAGACAGGGAACACATATACTGTGACAAAAAACCATTACCCAACTCCCATTCCCCTGACAGAACCGGGGTGCCATTCATAGGCTATGCCCTTTCAAACATAATTTTAAAGGGACTGAGCCCTAATCTACCCTTGGGGAGAACACGGATACGGAGTAGGACGAGGGGCAAAGCATCAGGCCATCGCAGTGAGGCTTCTTGGCACACTTTTGAGAGATGCCGTTTAAGGGTCTGATTGGTACGCTTCACTACCCCACTGGCTTGCAGTCTCCAGGGCGTATGGAGTTTCCAGGGCACCTGTAAGGCATGTGAGATGCTTTGGATGATTTTTGACGTGAAGTGTGTCCCATTGTCAGATTCCATCCACGGGGGAGTCCAAAGCGAGGAATGATCTCCTTAACAAACTTGAGGGCCACTGTCCTGGCAGTGCAGTTACGGCATGGGAAGGCTTCTGGCCATCCGCTGAACTGATCCACTATAACAAGGAGATATTTGAACCCTTGGGTCTGGGGAAACTCAGTAAAGTCTATTTGCCACACTTGTCCGGGGCCCGGAGTGGGTTCTAGGGCAGCTGGTGGCACAGGATGTCCCGGTCGGGGGTTATTCTTTTGGCAGACTAAGCAGTCCGCTTGTACCTGGGCAGCCAGGGGTCGGAGTCCGGAAGTGATAAAGTATTTTCTCATTAGCTGGATAAGTGCTTCCCTGCCAGCATGAGTGGTTTGATGTAGTTTCTGCAGCACTGGCCGGATTAGGCCCTTTGGTAAGAGGACCTTCCCTTCTGGGGAATGGAGCCATTCCTTTTTTTTTCGGAGACTGAGTTTGTTAGTTAGCTGTTTGTTTTTTTTTAGAGTACTGAGGGGTTGGAAGCTCCCCTACTGATGGGATAAGGGCATGCATATGGGCGTTCTCAGTCTGAGGGGATGGCAGGGTGGCAGCATGCTTAGCCTCTCTATCTGCCCGGGTGTTACCTCTGGCCACATCTTGATCCTCCCTTTGATGGGCTTTACAGTGTGGTACCGCCACTTCCGAGGGGAGTTGTACGGCTTCTAGGAGCCGGAGGATTTGGGGCCCATATTTGACTGGGGAGCCTTGGGCTGTCAGCATTCCCCTTTGCTTCCATAGGCCAGCATGAGCATGCAGCACACCAAAAGCATACTTTGAATTAGTAAAAATATTGACCCGCTTTCCTTTTGACAGTTCAAGTGCACGGGTCAGGGCTATTAGTTCGGCAAGCTGGGCAGAGGTCCCAGCAGGCAAACCTTCAGCTTCCACAGTGTCATGGAGGGTCACAACAGCATAACCCGCCCTCCTTTGCCCATCTATTACAGTACTGCTACCATTAGTGTACCACTCATAATCTGCATTTGGGAGAGGTACATTCTTTAAATCCGGACGGCTGGAGTACTGGGCATCTATGATCTTTAAACAGTCATGTTTCTGTTCCTTTGTTTTTGGCAAGAGGGTGGCTGGGTTAAGGGAGGGGCAAGGCTGTAAGGTGACTTCAGAGTTCTCTAACAGCTTAGCCTGGTACGGAGCAATCCGAGCCTGGGTGAGCCAAAGCCCTCCCTTTGCATCCAATAAGGCTTGGACCATATGGGGAGTATAGATTTGCATAACCCCTCCCAATGTTAGCTTCTCGGCTTCCTCAAGCAATAGGGCAGTAGCTGCGACCGCCCATAAACATGCCGGCCAACCCTTTGCAACCTGATCCAATTGCTTAGAAAAATAAGCCACGGGACGTCTGCATGCTCCTAACAGCTGTGTGAGCACTCCTAGGGCCACCCTCCTTCGTTCATGTACATACAACTGAAACGGCTTAGAGATCCGGCAGGTCCAGAGCTGGGGCTTCCATTAATTTTCTTTTTAGGATTTTAAATGCCCTATCAGCCTCTGGGGTCCAATAGAAGGGGTCATGATCTGCTCGTTTTACACAGTCGTACAGGGGTTTAGCCCACAATCTAAACTCTGGGATCCATATTCTGCAAAAGCCTGCCATACCCAGAAATGCCCTGAGCCGCTTACAATTATTTGGAGAGGAACTTGACAGATAGATTTCTTTTTTTTGGCTTGAAAGCTGACGCTCCCCTTGCCTTAGCTGTAACCTGATTCCTTTACCTCAGACAACAGAGTTCTCAGGAGGATATTACAGTCGTCTCAGTCTGGCTTGTGACTACTGAGGCACCCCTCAAAGACTAAAATAAACCTGCTTGCGTTTGTTGAGAATTCCCCAGCCTGTGTTTTAAAAGCTGCTAAATTTATTGGATTGAATGGCACATGGGTGTAAACTTGCATAGTGGTAGCCTGACGTCCGTCTGCCCCTGGGCAAGCCACAACAGTTTCGGTAAGCAAAGGATAGAGTACCATCGAGGGGGCAATTTTTGTAACCCGAGGCATCCTACCCTCATACGGTGGGGGTGTGGGGGCCGAAGGGGACACCGGCTCTGCCATTACAGTGGGGGTGGAGGTCTGGGGACTAACATTAGCTACTACCGAACCAGTCGGAGTCAAATTACAACTTTGCAGAATTACAGCTTTGTTTTATTTTTTAAAGCTATAAATGCTTGTGCATACAAATATTTATTTTATTTATTTATTTATTGACAAAACAAAACTAATTGGAGGATCTCGTTGTAATTAATTGACCCTCCTGGTGGCCACCACTTCTGGTCCTTTAGTTGATATTGAGGCCAGTCAACTGTACAGAACCGTTTTAATTGGCTTTTAGTTATTGGATTTGCACCAAATACCTTTTAGTTTGCTAGAATGCACTCTAGGGGCGTACACCGTGCCCTAACCCCTGAGCTCTGACCCTCTCCCATACCTACAGGGTAACTTTGGGCGTCCCCAGGTTCCAACAGAGCATACAATCTGGATTTTAAAAGGTTCCTACCTTATTTAAGGGACCGGTTCTTTACCGTGGCCTGCAGCTGCTCCTCCCCCATGTCTAAGGGACCGGTTCTTCACCGCCTTCCACAACTGCTTCTCCACTATATGAGTGCGTTGCACCGTTGTGCCCTCCGGGGTTGATCAAATCGCGTCTCTTCCGAGGCCCTCAATGAACTCACCGGTGCGCGCTGGGCGTTGGTTCTTGCCGCAATCCTCGACCTACAGGAAGGGTCCGGGCAAGGCTAAATTGCAGCCTCGTCGTCCCATCTGGGTCGCCAAAAGCTGTTGCCGGCGCCCAGTGCCAAGAGGCTAAACAACAGCTGAAGCTGGTTTGTTACCCGGTGTGCTACACCCAATAATTAAAACGGGGTGGAGAAGCAGAAAAGTTTATTGGAAGCTTTAAAAAGGTACAGGGAGATTTGAATTTCAAATCCTGTACACAGAGCAGGAAGTTATACAGGCTTTTATACAATTTTTTTTAGCATATTTCTTTAATAGCAAGCTGCCTTAAGTATTCATATAGCTAGCCAATTCAGTTTTTAGCTAGTTTTTTTGTTTTTTTTGTATTATTTGTTAAACTATACATAAAGCTGCTTTATTTAGCATTTTTTTTTATATATTTTTTTTGTTTGGCTTTGCTTAGTTTTAGGCAGTCTGACTTTGCAACATATTGTTGCAGATTCTCAGCATAACTGCTGTGTGTGCCTCCAGGTGGGGGGCCAAGGACACTTGGGCCTAGTACGCAGAGCTGCTGCGAGTGCCTCCAGGCGGGAGGGGGGGCCAAGGACACCTGGGCCTCGTGCGAGGGGGCTTCATTGACACTCGTGGTCTTCCATCCCCTCGAGTTACCTAGTGGCCATGCCCCAGTGTCCCCAACACCCTCATAAAAGTGCAGCAGTGCAAGCTCTTGGCCCTGAAAGTGCAACTTACAAATGTAGATTTTTTGTTTTGTTCCAGAACTGCACCCAAAAGGAAAACAGTGTCAACGTTTCGCGCCTACAAGGCCACCGGACGTTGAGAAGAGGCGTTCGTATGGCACTTTTGTAGCCAGCATTGCATGGTAGTTATGTGCCAGGCATGCTAAACATTCGTATGCCCCTGCATGCTTTTGCCACCAGTCCAGAGGACATGCTTCCATGCTGATGATACTCGTTAAAAAAAAGTAATGTGTGAATTAAATCGGTGACTCAGCTCCTTGGGGGAGAATTGTCTGTCTCCTGCTCTGTTTTATCTGCACTCTGCCACAGATTTCATCTCCTAGCCATCTCGGATGATGACCCAACACGTGGTGTTCGTTTTAAGAACACTTTCACTGCAGATCTGACAAAAGGCAAAGAAGGACCAATGTGAGATTTCTAAAGATAGCCACAGGACTTGACCCAAGAGTTAAGAGTCTGAAATTGGACTCCAAAATTTGAGCGGGATGAGGTGTGACGCATGCTTTCTGAAGTCTGAAAAGAGCAACACGCCAATGTGGAAATGACAAGATCCAAACCACCGAACAAGAAAATGAACCTTCCGCTGGTGACATCTCAATCTGTCATCAACATGGACGCATGACCTCTGGAATGGTGGTTGAAACGCGAAGGGACGTATGATTCTTCAGCACATCTGGCCTGTCAATATCCTGCGATGCCAGCTACAGCAGTGCCCTGTGAATGCCTGGTCTCCCTTTTAGGTGACACTGTCAATGAGAAGTGGGCAACATTAGCTCCTGCAAATGTCAACAAACCTGTTTGTCTGAGCGATTGGCTGAACAAGTAGCAGGACTGAGAGGGCTTGTGGCCTTTCAAGTTTTTCATTGTTTTATTTTTGAATGCAGTTATTCCACTTCTGTTACGTGTCAAAAATGCAGATTTTTCTTCCCCATAATTACAGCACTTACTCCTAGACGACATTTGCTGACTGGCTTTATCAAGAATCATGAAAAATGGGTCTTCACACATTTAGCACTGACTGTCAGCTCCTGCCATGTTGTGATACCAATCAAAGCACAAGACACTGTTTTGATGAAAGTATTTTAGTGCTTGTAGGCCCGGAATGTATTCAGCTGATTTTTAGAGCCCGTTAGACTTTTGGTACGTTTTTCAAAAGCATCTGTTTAAAATAATGTAGGTCTGGGATCGGGCACCTGACAACACAGATGGGGGCCTAGTGGGCTGTTCAAAACAGGTTGAGCACCAGGGGCTAGCTCCACAAAAATACTGAACTGGGCTTGGCTGCTACTTTCACTTTAGCTCCCTAAATCTGACACTGAGATGCTGCCGATCCTCAACCCACCCCCAGCTACAGCCTAAATGTAAGGGGACTGTTGCCCCCTTACTAACAGTCAGTGGGGGTGTTTTGGTTGGCTCGCTTCCAGTACTAAAAGGGGAAGGGTCGATGGGAAACCAGGACCCTGAGACTGATAGTCCCCAGGAACAATGGGGAGAGGCCAACGCTCCTGGTCAGCCTGAATGACAGGGCGAGAAGGCTAATGAGGGAGTCAGGAGGCCGGGGGGTCCCGTCCTCCGTGTGAGCTGGATTTGCCTGGGTCAGACAGACAGAGTGGGGCCGAGCTAAGGAGAAAGCAGGGTCCCGAGCTGAGCTGGGGAGCGGAGCTGTGCCGATCCAGAGGGACCAGTAAAGCAGCCCAGAGAGAGCAGACCTGTCGTGGGAGCAACCAGAGCCAGAGGGGCCAGAGAAGCAGCCCAGGGAGCTGGGGGCAGAGCAGCAGCCGTGCAGAGACCGAGTGGTGGGGCTGGGGCTGGAGCAGTCCGGAGCTGGGTGCGGTGAGCAGCTGGAGAGAGCGAGGGGGACCCTGGGCAGCGGGCCCCGCACAGGGAGACGCCTCAGCCAAGGGGCTCTGCAGGCCAGGCTTGGATCGTAACCCCGACAGGGCGGGGGCCACACTGGGAAGAAGGGTCCTGCCACTTCGAGCCTGAGAGCGTGTGGCCACCACCAGAGCGAGTGTCCGACCCGCAGCATCCCCGCAGCACGGCCAGGGCAGGAGAAGGGGCTGGGACTCACAAGGAGCAGACTGTGAGCTGCCCTGACGTTCCAGAGACCCTGTTTGTGATGTTCCCTGCCACAGAGCGGGGTGATGTGTTTCCTTTCACCTTTCCCATTTTCCCTTATTCTTTTTAAAATTAATTGCTGATTAAATAAACTGTATTTGCTTTAAATTGTATGTAATGATCAGTGGGTCAGGGAAGCACCCAGTGCAGAGAGTACCCTGGAGTGGGGACACCCGAGCCCCTGTCCTAGCTGACCACCGCAGGGTTGGGGGTCGAGCCCCCCAGGAATCCTGGGCCCAGCCTTGTCGGGGTTACGAGGACTCTGCCAGACAGGAGAGTAGAAGGGGAGTCCTCGAGGGCAGGGAGGCCACTGGGGAAAGGGAGTGGGAGCGAGGACTCAGATCCTTTCGCTAGCCCACTTCACGGGGGTCGTGCAGAAGCCAGGACAGTTCCCCACAAGAGCGGGACTATTCCCCCGCTTACAGGAAGAAGGAGGTGCCTGAAAGTAGGACCCACAAAACCCAGCGTGCGAGGCATCTCCACACCGACGCTAACCAACGGGAAAGGCCGATGGGAGGGGTGTGTCCTGAGCCCCCCCCCCGCGCCTCTCTGGATCTCACGTTACGAGGTCTGGCTTGGAGAGAGGTACCTCCCCTGGCTCCCGCCCGCCCAGCTTTCCCCCACCCCCTGCCCTGCCCTGCCCTGCCCCGGCCGTACCTGGTTCCAGCCCGGCCCTGCCGCGGGGTGGGACCAATACTGCTGCCAAGGCCGCCCCAAGGGGGGTGCAGGTCCGGGGCAACCCCCCCTCCGCCCTAGACCCCCACCCGCTGCACCCCTTCCCCCAAGACCCTGCCTCCTTCCGCCCCTAAAGCAGCAAGATTAATCCCATACCTTGCATTGATTGTGACTTATTTGCCTGATTTGAAACGAGACCCAAAGGACCTGAGTCTCCTCGCTGTCGATAGCCCCCCGCTCGGCCAACCAGCCCTGAGACTCTGAGGGGCGGGCGGCTGAGAGGTCTCACCAGAGGTCCCACAGGACGGCCAGGTCACCATCAGAGCGGATCGCTCTCAGATCCAGACCCACCTCTTTGTGAGGACCTCCCGCGATGAGAGCAACCCCCCTTGCCCACCCTCCACACACACCCCTCCTTGGGAGAGAGAGGGAAAGAGGGAAAAAAGAAGCAAGAGAAGAGGAGAAAGGAGGGAGGAAAGAGGAGAAGGGAAACCAAAAAGGATAAACCCCAAGGTCCCCAGTGATTCCAAGCGTCAAAGCGCTCGGTAGGAAATCACATTCTGCCCCCTTAAGCCAGTGTTTTCTGTGCCGAGAATCCTGCCTGCAGCAGGTGCATCAGACCCAACAGGTTCCAAACCTCTCGCAGCCTCCGACCTTGTCCAAGGGACGTTCGTTTTCTGGCACAATCAGTGGTCAGAAAGGAGAAAATTCCATAGAGGCTCCTCCTCATGCTACGACGTGAATCCTAATTCTCTCCCCGTCCTCGAGGGGAGACCGGGAGAAGGAGACGTGCGGCAGCAAAGCCGGGGGGGTCTCAGCGACTGCCCTGGCCCTGCACCTCGGCCCTGCCCCGCTGATGTTGGGGTCTCTCTGTGAGGTCACCCCCTCCCCACCACCTTTGCCCAATGGGCTGAGGTCCTGCAAAAGGCCTTGGTGATGTCACTGCCCCCCCACCCCTCCCCTCCCAGCTGATGTCCTGCCCCTGTCCAGCCTCTTGGAGCTTGGAGTTGTTGCCCCCGGATCTCCGCACTCAATGACTGGTGAGTTGGGGGATGGAGCCGGCTATACAATAAACCACTAGATTTTCATAAATTAGTCGACTTAAGGCCAGAAGGGACCATTGGAGCATCTAATATGACGCCCTGCATCTCCCAGCCCTCCCGTGTGTCACAAGAGCTGCTTTTTGATGAAAGCGCTTTCCCGAAAGGCATGTAGTCTTCACTGGAAGACATCAAGAGATGGAGAATCCATCACTTCTCTTGCCAGTTTGTTCCAGTGATGAGTCGCCCTCCCTCTTACAAATCTCTGCCTTGTTCTAAGGAGAATTTTTCTGATTTCTGCCTCCAGCCATTGGTTCTTGTTCTGCCTTTCTTTGCAAGACTAAAGAGCCCTTTAAATACTTGGTGTTTTCTCTCAGCGAAGGCACTTGCAGGCTGCCATCAGCTCACCTCTCCATCTTTTTAAACACTAAACAGACTGAATTTTTCAATCCCTCCTTATAAGTCTTCTCCATCCCTCAAATATGGCTCTTTTCTGCACCCTCTCCAGTTTTTTTTAACGTTATTTTTGAAATGTGGACACCAGAACGGGATGCAGTATTCCAGTGTCAGTCTCCCCGCTGCTGAATCACCTCCCTTTCCATCCTCTCTTTATCTATCCATGGATGGCGTCACGGACTCACAGGACTTGTGCTCTTTCTCAGCCTCGTACAGTCCTTGGGAGGACCCTCCTTCAGTGTGACAGCCCTTCTCGGAGATCCACTCTCTCGAGGGTTAAGCCGTAGGCCCTTCCGCCTCCTGGAACCCCTCTTCTCTGAGCCTTGAGCATGCCTGTCTGCCGTGGGCCCCCTCAGGGAGTCCCCTCACTCTGGACCCCTGGGGCCTCTACTCCCAGAGGGAAGAACGCAACCCCGATCCCAAGACTGCCGTGACTCTCAGCCAGCGTAAAAGAGAGGGGTTTACTGAGCATCTGAACACAGCACAGGAAACTCTCAGGGCCTCAGGCCTAACCTCCCTCTGCACAGTCCATCTAGGTCTCTCCTGCACCCGTATGGGCTCTGGCTGTTTTCTCTCCCCAGTCCAGAAGCCCCCTCCTTCCAGCTAAGCATCCGATATCACCTTCCCACAAGCCTGTGTCCTTTGTCTTCTGTCCCAGGTGAACAGGCTGCCTGGGTCTCCTCTATCTCAGCCTCTCCTCTCCTCCCTCTTTTCTTTCCCCCTGGCTGGAAGCAGTCACCGGGTCTTCTCTCCTCAGCCCATTGTCCTACTACTGGCCCGACCTGGCTGTGACTTCCAAGCTGGGCCTCCCGCTCACCAGTCGCTGGGGTATCCATTCTCCAGGCCTTTGCCTGAGGGCCCAACTGACAGGAGAGATCACCGCTGGTCCTCTGTAACAACAAACTACCTCTCCCACCAGTGCCACCTCGTTAAACAAACAGCACCCAGGGAAACTGAGGCATGCAAACCATTGAAAAACCAAGAAAATCCCCCCGTCATCACCGATGGCTTTGGCCCTGTTCCCCACAGCATCGCAACAGGAGCGGATGTTGAGCGGCTTGCCCGGTATGACACCTAAATCCTTGACAGAGTCACGGCTTCCCAGAGTACAGTTCCCCCTCGGTGGCCTGCCTGCTCTGTCCTGCTGCCCCCTCCCACTGCGCCAAGAGGGGACCTGGTGACAGGAGCTGCTGTGGCTGTGTGAGAGCGCCGGGCTGAGAGACCAAAGGGCACCTCCGTTCTGGAACAGAGGGGTCTGGCCGGTAGGCGCAGTCGCCCCCGGTTTGGGGCACAGAAGGGGCTGTGGCTAGCAGCAGCTTGAAGCCCGTCCCCCAGCTGCGCTAGGCACTGTTTGAATGAGTGCAACGTCCGTGTTACATATGGGCTCCTGGGGCTCGGTCGGAAGCACTGAACTGCCTCAGAGTTCTCTGTTTGCAAGGTCGGTGCCAGGAGATTAGAGAGACAAGGCAGGGAGGGGATCTCTTTCATTCTCCAACTTCTGCTGGGGAGAGTCAAGCCTTCGAGCTCCACAGAGCTCGTCCTCAGGCTCTGGTCTCTCTCCCCAACAGAAGCAGGTCCAATAAACCATATGACCTCCACGGCCTGGTCTCTCGGTGTTTTCTGCTCCCACGGGCGTGGCTGGGGAGGGCCACAGGGCTCAGCAGGCTCAGGGAGAAACCTCAGCCCCACTGGAGACAGGAGGGGAGCAAACCTCAGAATCCATGTGGTCCCTGCAGGTCTGTGCAACTGCCCCCCACTCACTCAGTGGCAGTCTGTGGGGGAGGTCTAGAGTGGCCAGGTGTCCCGATTTTAGAGGGACAGTCCCGATTTTTGGGTCTTTTTCTTATATAGGCTCCGATTACCTCCCACCCCCGTCCTGATTTTTCACACTTGCTGTCTGGTCACCCGAGGGAGGTCTGGCAGCCCCCTCCCCAGCCACAGTCCGTGCGTGCCCAGCAGTCTGTGTGTGTCTCAGCAGCCCCCTGCTCACTCCCACGTGGAGCCCAGATCGGGCTGAGCTGGGCCTCTGGTTTGTTTGATCCCTGAAGGGTTTTCTGGACACTAACTGGCACCCCAAGTTTCTCCTACTTTGAGGAAATCCCTGTGAAAACTCACCTTTTCTGGGTGTCTGTTTCACACCCTCTGCCAGAGACGTTCCCCCTTCTTTCTCCAGTTCAGCTGGCAGCAGGTCTCGTGCGAGGGGCGGGGGAGAGCTGAGATTTCAGGCTGCCGTCATATGGTGGGATTGCTGCGATTAACTGGCTGAACGTGCTAATTCTGAGGACGAAACGGGGAAAGGGGCAGAGACCGAGAGTCAGGGAGTGAAATGGAGAAAATACAGGAAGCATTTCGAGCAAGGGCGAAGTGCAATGACCAGAATCCAGAATATTCTCTGCACCCCTTGTCTAACTCTGGGCCTGATTCTCTTCCGCATTGACGGCCCTTTCCCTGTCTCCGGCCGTGTCTAGAGGGCTTTATGCCCCTGTCCAGCCCCTTCACACTGCCAGGAAGGGAGAGCTGTTATGGAATCTTAGCCCAAAGAGGAACCAGGCCCTGTGTCACCTTCATCCTGGGTTTCAGATGACCCCGAGAAGTTGGGGGGCCACCGGGGCCTAGAGCATGGCCCTGCCACAGAGGCCCCGCCCCCGGTCATCCTCTTCTCCCGAGGCCCCACCCACCCACTGTTCACTCCTCTGGCCCCCGAGGTCCCCCTACCTGCCCCTCGCTCCTCTCCGCCTCTTCCCCCAAGACACCACTCACCCCCTGCTTGCTCCTCTCCGCCCCTTTCCCCGAAGGGGGGTTGCCGGGGGGCCATGGGGCCAGGCACCCGTCCCTTTTCTCTGTCTTCGGTGAGCGGGGGGCAGGAGGGTCCTTGAGGAAGGAGGTGGAGCAGGACAGGAAGAGGCACGAGAAGACGGGGCCGCGGGGGAAAAGGCCGAGGGGGGGTGGGGCGCAGGTTTTGGGGGAGGAGGCGGAGGGGGGATGGGAAGAGGCAGAGCAAGAGCAGGGCGTCGGGCTAAGAGGCAGAGGGGAGCGGGGTGCAGGTGGGGCCCCCACTTCTCTGGAGCTTCGCTTCCAGCGCTCGAAAGATGACCACGGGCCCAATGGCCTCCGGAGGGGAGACCCGCCCCACATCCCCATCGTTTCCGCCCCACATGGACGGCCTTTTGGGGGAGGCTCAGGCTCCTGTGGCCTCTTCTACGGGTTGCCCGTGCTCAGCTCCTTCCACGCTCTGGGGAGGAGCAGCACCCAGGGGTGGGGCTGAGCCGGGGGGCGCTGGGTGAGGGGCAGAGGCCTCGGGAGCTGAGACCACAGGGACACAGCGTGAGGCACCATCCCAGGCATCCCCAAGAAAGGAGCAGAACAGGGTTTACCTGGGGTGGGGAGTGTATGGAGAGCGTCTCAGGGCCGGTGGACATGTATTGCCCTGGTGAGCAAGTGTGGGTAAAACACAGGCCTCGCTGTGAGCAGGATTTGAACCTGCGCAGGGAACCCCGAATGGATTTCGAGTCCAGCGCCTTAACCGCTCAGCCCTCACAGCTGTGAGTGACGTGGCCCCCAGTGGCAGTCTCTACTGGAGCGGCTGGAAGCCGACGGGAGGGAGCTCTCCACCTTCAACGAGCAGCCGTAGCCATGTTGGCAGGAGAAGCTCTCCCAGCACCATAGCACTCTCCACACCGGCGCTTAGGTCCGTGTAACTTGTGTCACTCGGGGGGTGGCTTATTCACACCCCGAGCCACATACGTTCTACCGACACAAGGGGGAGTGTAGACGCAGCCTTAGCAGAGATGGGATTAAGATCCACTTCCTGGACACTACAGTGCTAATAAACGATGGTCACATAAACACCGCCCTATACCGGAAACCTACTGACCGCTATTCCTACCTACATGCCTCCAGCTTTCACCCTGACCACACCACACGATCCATCGTCTACAGCCAAGCTCTGCGATACAACCGCATTTGCTCCAACCCCTCCGACAGAGACAAACACCTACAAGATCTCTATCAAGCCTTCTTACAACTACAATACCCACCTGCGGAAGTGAAGAAACAGATTGACAGAGCCAGAAGAGTACCCAAAAGTCACCTACTACAGGACAGGCCTAACAAAGAAAATAACAGAACGCCACTAGCCGTCACCTTCAGCCCCCAACTAAAACCCCTCCAACGCATTATTAAGGATCTACAACCTATCCTGAAGGATGACCCAACACTCTCACAAATCTTGGGAGACAGGCCAGTCCTTGCCTACAGACAGCCCCCCAACCTGAAGCAAATACTCACCAACAACCACACACCACACAACAGAACCACTAACCCAGGAACCTATCCTTGCAACAAAGCCCGTTGCCACTGTGCCCACATATCTATTCAGGGGACACCATCACACGGCCAAATCACATCAGCCACGCTATCAGAGGCTTGTTCACCTGCACATCCACCAATGTGATATATGCCATCATGTGCCAGCAATGCCCCTCTGCCATGTACATTGCTCAAACTGGACAGTCTCTACGTAAAAGAATAAATGGACACAAATCAGATGTCAAGAATTATAACATTCATAAACCAGTCGGAGAACACTTCAATCTCTCTGGTCACGCGATTACAGACATGAAAGTTGCGATATTACAACAAAAAAACTTCAAATCCAGACTCCAGCGAGAGACTGTTGAACTCGAATTCATTTGCAAATTGGATACAATTAACTTAGGCTTCAATAGAGACTGGGAGTGGCTAAGTCATTCTGCAACGTAACCTATTTCCCCTTCTTTTTTCCTACCCTTCCCCCCCTTCCTCAGACTTTCTTGTTAGACCCTGGATTTGTGCTGGAAATGGCCCACCTTGATTATCATACACATTGTAAGGAGAGTGATCACTTTAGATAAGCTATTACCAGCAGGAGAGTGGGGTGGGGGGAGAGAAAACCTTTTGTAGTGGTAAACACCCACTTTTTCATGCTTTGTGTGTATAAAAAGATCTTGTGTACTTTCCACAGTATGCATCCGATGAAGTGAGCTGTAGCTCACGAAAGCTTATGCTCAAATAAATTGGTAGGTCTCTAAGGTGCCACAAGTCCTCCTTTTCTTTTTACTGATAAAGTTTGCGGATGATACCAAGATGGGAGGGGTTGCAAGTGCTCTGGAGGATAGGATTAAAATTCAAAATGATCTGGACAAACTGGAGAAATGGTCTGAAGTTCACAGGCTGAAATTCAATAAGGACAAATGCAAAGTACTCCCCTTAGGACAGAACAATCAGCTGCACACATACAGAGCAGGACGTGACAGCCTAGGAAGGAGTACTGCGGAAGGGGATCTGGGGGTCATAGTGGACCACAAGCTAAATATGAGTCAACAGTGTAACACTTGCAAAAAAAGCAAACCTGATCCTGGGCAGGATTAGCAGGAGTGTTGTAAGCAAGATACAAGACGTAATTCTTCTGCTCTACTCCATGCTGATGTGGCCTCAGCTAAAGTATTGTGTCTAAGTCGGGGCGCCACATTTCGGGAAGGATGTGGACAAATTGGAGAAGGTCCAGAGGAGAGTAACAAAAATGATTAAAGGTCTAGAACAGGGGTTCTCAACCTTTTTCTTTCTGAGGCCACCCACAACATGCCATTAAAATCTCCAGGGCCCAGTGTGGGAGGGGGAGGCTCTGGGCCGGGGAAAGGGGGGAAAACAAGTTTGCATAGGTATAGTTTGACTTCTGTTTTGGGTGGGCAGGGGCCAGTGAGGCTCAAGCCAGCTCCGATGGCGGGGTCTGGGGTGGGGTATGCTACATCCACCCCCTGACTCACCTCAGCAGGCCACCCGCCTGTCTGGACTTGGGGGGGGCCTACAACCAAAAATTATAACTCAAAGGTGGGGGGGCTCAGCTCAAAAAGTTTGAGGTGCAGGGAAAGGGATAGCTAGGGGCTGTGTGCAGGGGGGTAGCTCAGGGTGCAGTGAGGGGGGTAGCTAGGGGCTGTGTGTGGGCAGAGGGTAGCTCAGGGTGCAGGGAGGAGGTAGCTAGGGGCTGTGTGCTCTCAGGGCTCCCCTGCACTCCCTGTACCCTGAGGGCTCTGCCAGCCACAAAGCAGCCGGTTCCCCCCGCCCAGCAGCTCTTACCAGCTGCATGAGCAAAGGGGAGCAGCTTCAACCCCAGATCTCCGCTGTATAGTGGTGTGCAGTGAGCCCTGTGCAGCTGAGCTCCTTGGCCGTAGGAAGTATGCATCCCCTGTCAGTGCTCCTGAAATGCTACCCCACACCTTTGCAGTCCAAGACTAGGTCTTTTAAGAAAGATGCTCTACAGCCACCAAGAAGGGGCCAGGCTTTACCTGAGAGCTAGGTTCATACCGAACCCTGCCTCTGTCAGACATCTTTTACTTCCAAAATCTCCTCCTGGACGATTTAGGCATATAAGCATCACTCCTGATCCCTTCCCAGAACCCCACCCCTGAATGCTACATGCACGTAAAGCAAATGTTGACAGATTATCTGTTTTGGTCATGAGCCAGAAACAGAGCTAATACTCTGACTCTGCAGCTCTCGCCAGAAAACCATGGCAAGAGAGTTTATTTGTAAATGGGAAGAAATAATCTGCATTTTTAAAGGTCTTTGGGACAGTGATAAAAGTCATTTTAGACATGCAAAGTACTATGAACTTGGCCCTCTCACACTTCGATGCTTCTGTAGGCTGTACTCATTGCACACACTGAGGGCTCCTGGCTGCCCTCCATTCCCCTCCGCCCCATGTGCCACCCTCCCATCCTCTCTGTTTCACAGATTCCCTGCATCTGCTCACCCCGCTTTCATGTCACAGGCTCTGTCCCATGTTTCTTCATCTCCCCCAGGCTGGGGCTCTGTGTGCCCTCCGACCTTCCCCTACCACACAGAACTTCTGTATGCCTCCTCTCCCCAGACCAGGGTCCCCTTTTCTCCCCACCATTCTTTCTTTTCTTTCTGTCTGAGAGATAAGTCATTGGGGGTGTCACCATTTTAAAATTATTTTGGGAAGATGATTGTTCAGCTTTGTAGTTGAGATTCCTCCAACATGGGAGTGACTGTTGAGTGTAGGACCTCTCTTCGTTCAGCCAGTTATTACTAGACAATGTTGCCTCCCCTAATTATCAAAGCTTTACTACTGAGTCACCTGTCTTTATTGGCAGTAACATTCTAATTAATATTTACTCCATTTAACTGTATGGTGATTGCCCAACCACTGTCTAACTCTTGCTTTGGTATAACTCGATTAAAGGGATGATAAACAATTTATTTCTGAATACTCCCTTGAGCCTGATCATGCAGTCCTTTTGGGAGAGGGATGCAGAGATCCAGCTTTATAAACCTGACTTCTCTATCTTTTATTCCTGTAACACTAGAAATAATTTTGTTTTTTAAACAGGAGAATAAACCATCCCTCATTCAGACTGGTCCAGAAGCAACCCTGCAGACCCACCTCCTTGTATTTGAGGCTGAGAAATCCAGAAAAGAAAACCGTGTTGTGTGTTTAGAAATGAGAAAGGAACTCTTCCCGCAGCCTACATACAAATGAACTTTTAAATTTGAGGAGACAGAATAAAAACTGGTCCCAGTTACCAGGGAAATCATGTCTTGTTTATACTAATCTGGAATACATATGGGGATGGGCACTACATAAAATCAAATTTTGCATACTACAAATCTATAAAATGCAAAAGATGTGTTTAATAGAATTTTCTACATCGTTTCATTAATTGTTTTAGATAAAGAAAATATATTAAAAATCATCAGTATTTTTTTCTGTCTTGGTTTCCTTTAAAGGACACGAAGCTTATTCTTACAGCACCGCTTCACTTAACCCTTAAGTACACTCGACCTGAGCAACCAGCAGTTAGGAGGTACAATGGCAAAGGTTTTGACAGCATGGAAGTGAGTTTAACTCAGCATTTCTCGCATGTGGCCACCAGGGGCTTTTTGTGCAGGCCTAACAGCCTCCTGGGCAGTGGTGGAGAGGCCAAAGCATCAGCCTCTCCCCTTCCCTCCCTGGTGCTCCTGCATGAGCCACCATGCACCGCCTCTGGAGACAGGTGGGGCACAATGCTGCAGGAGCCAGGTGAGTTCTTGACTCACCTGTGGGGTGGGCAGGGCACGTTGGGGCTTGGGCTTCAGCCCTGGGTGAGAACCTGGCCGCAGGGCTTCAGCTGCATGGCTCGAGCCCCGGGCTCTGACCCAGGCTCCGGCCACGTGACCTTGGCCCTGGGCGCTAACCCCGGCTGTGCAGCAGCAAGTGCTGGCTCCGGGCTCTGGCACTGAACCCCAGCCCTCAGCCCGCTCCCTAACCCCAGCCCCAGCCCCAGGGTGGTGGGTGTTGATCCACACCTCCAGCTGCTCAGCAGCAGCCGCCACCAACCCTGGGCTCCAGCCGCTCGCTCTGGACCCTGGGGGTGCTGCCTCCCAGCTCCAGCCATATGGCAGCAGGGCTCACCATTCTCCCCGACGCCTCCCCAAACCCCCATTTATCACCCCCAGTCCCCACTGCCTTCCCTGGTTCCACCTCTATCCCCCCCATTGCCCCAGACCCCTGCTGCCTCCCTCTCCAAACCCGGGGCTTGCTGAGAAAAGCGAAACGAAGAAACATACAAGTATCACTTTTCACAGCACACGGACTAGCTACCTGGGAGGCTGTGAAAAGTGATACTTGTATGTTTGTTAATATCACTTTTCACAAACTCCCAGCTAGCTACTGAGTGTGCTGCGAAAAGCAATATTCAACATACAAATATAATTTTTCATATTATTTGTGAGTCTGAAAAAACCCTACATAAATAAATTACAAGGATTTGGACACGTGTCTGTGCATATTTATTTGTTTTTCCTACAGTTACGTATTTTAGGGAAAAGTGTCAGTGTGGCCACAAGCAAGAATTGGTGGGTCACAGTGCGAGGCCACCAAAAAATGTGTTCGGAGAACCCCTGGTTTAAATGTACTAACAGGCAAAATCCAAACCAGCCATGTCTGCCTGAACCTTTTCAGGCAGGACTTCAGGTATCACCCAAAAGATCTTATTTTTCTTTGGTTCCATGTATACATTTGCTCAGATTTTACTTCTCCATTAAAAATGTAACCAATTCCCAGCTGCCTGGCAAGTGACAGCTGGCTGAGTTTCCATGGTTCTCCCCGCACCCTTATGGGTGTGTTGCCAAGGGAGCAACACATAGGCCTGCAATGAATCTCAAGTGCCTCTGACTTGCCTAGCTCTTCTCAGCCATTTCTCTTGCTGTGAGCTGCCCTCCTTTTGAGCCCCACCAACTTCCTCACATGTAGGAACAGCAGCAGATTGCCATCTTGGAGCAACAGCTGAGGAAGGCGACTTTTCTGTCAGCACTAGAGTGGTCTATTGTATTGTGCTCTTCTTAAATAAGCAGGATACTGTGATCGTCCAGTGAGCGTCTCTCAGCTTTGTTACGTCGAGTGCTTTAAAAGGGGTGATGCGCTGCACTGTGTGGGCTGAGAAAGATCTCATGTGCTCCCCATCATCAATTCTGAGATTTGCACTGATTGGCATTAAGGCTTTTGGGGTGATGGTTCTATGACTCAAACTCAGTGGCTTTGTTTGGTCTACCAGAGTCTGAGGTTGATGATCTTCAGGGATGGTGCAAGCCTTACCTAAGACATTTAAGCAAGTTAGAATGTGGATGGAAGACGATAGAATGAATGATGTGCGAGTTCCTCCCAGTAACAGGGATAGCCGTCTGCCTCTGAACATAGCTCAATTCTTATTGTGCTTAACACGCTGGAATATGAATGGCTGCTGTGGGTGGCTGATAATCTATGAACATCATGTAGTAATTCCTGGATTTTTAAATTATTGTTTTAGCTAGATGCATGTATAATGTTTGATCAAATACTGTTCAGGGAGAAAGGTATAAAACCATCCTAGTATTTGCTATGTTTAGAGTGGTCATGTTCTGTGGGATACCTTCTGGAAGAACAGTAGTGTGGTTAAGTAATTCGTGTCACATTCTGTGCTGCACCCCTGCACTGAAAAAAGGATTTTCTGCCGCTTACACTATTTGCGGCTTCATTGGGTGAAAATAAAGAAGCAACAGTGGCTAGGTCTGAGTGTCCCTCCTCTAACAAAAATCTTGAAATAGTTCACTGTAAAATTCAAAACCAACTGTGGCTTGTCTTAAGTAATGATAAGGTGACGTTTAGAAGGAAGCCTCCAGGTGCATCCTCACCTGTTCGTTGATCCAGCACAACTTCCTATACATTAGACTCTTACGACAGTCAGTAACGCTCTCTCTACCTCCACAATAGAGCTATTTAGAAAACGGGAGTTTGTATTCAGTTTGTATGAATGCTGTAATCTGGAAGGCCCAGATCCACAAAGGTATTTTCGTTCTTGACTTCCATTGGATTTCAGTGGAATTTAGGAGCCTAAATTTTACCTTGGTGGATCTGGGCCTAAGTAATTGCAGTTTGACAAACATGAAAGATTAATAATTTGTGCAAAATAAGAAGTAATTAACAAATGAGGACAATCAGAATCCTTGTCTGAGGACTCCTAAAGCTTCAAAATACTTTAATGTTCTTATGAAATAATTCACATCCACTATCATTTCTTTGCCTGTAGTAAATATATTGTCCTTTTTAGTTGGCACACTGTTCTGATCATTGTCTGTACAGTAATCTTTTGAGTAAATCAGTTCAGTGAGATGTTATCAGTCACCTGGAGTTTCTTCCTCAGAAGCTGTTATGGCTTTCAAGGCTCTTCTCTTCCTTAATCTTTCTGCATTTGTGATTGTCATAGGATGCAATGGGAAAAATCCAGAAAGACCTGAAAGAAAGATGATTTATGTTTATAGCTGGAGTTGCAATATGACTGTTCTAGACGCACAGATTCAAAGGCTAAAAGGGAGCGCTGTGATTATCTCGTCTGACATCCTATATAACACATGTTATAGAACTACCCCAAAATAATTCTTAGCATATATATTTCAGAAAAACATCCAATCTCAAGTTAAATTGTCAGTGATGGAGAATTCACGACAACCCTCGGTCAACTGTTCCAATAGTTAATGAGACTTTTAAGAAGTGAGAGTAAATGTCTGTCTCACTAACCCTCTAGTGGCTTGAAGTGCCTTTTACTGCTGTCTTGGCCAGCTCAGCGTCTCCATAAATGAGACCCGTTCCCATTTCCTCAAAAAGAACAGGAGTACTTGTGACACCTTAGAGACTAACAAATTATAGCTCATCTTAATTAGCCTCTTACAGTTTGTATGGCAACTCCCACCTTTTCATGATTCTCTCTCTGTGTATATATCTTCTTACTATATGTTCCATTCTATTCATCTGATGAAGTGAGCTGTAGCCCATGAAAGCTTATGCTTAATTGAATTTGTTAGTCTCTAAGGTGCCGCAAGTCCTCCCGTTCTTTTTCCGGATACAGACTAACAAGGCTGCTACTCTGAAACATCCCATTTCCTGTGGCCAAAAGAAGGGTGATTGCATATATACATATTCTCAAGGATTCATGCAAACAAATGAAGAAAGAGTCTTTGGTACTCCAAGTATGCGGAGGATCACCAAGGAAAACCTATTGTCTTTTAAGAGAAATAAGCAAATAGTTGAGATTGGAAAACACACTGAGTTACCTAGAGGTTTTGTGACATGTGCTCAAGAAAACTGCTGTAACCTTCCCTTACGCAGCAACAATAGATTATTCTTCATGATGGAATCGAAGTCTGTACCTTGCCAGGAGATTGAGGTCTTAAAGCAATTTATTTACAATAAAGATGACAGATTTGCTCTACCAACCCTTAAGAGAGTTCAGCGGTGAAGGCTGCTCATTCTCCACTAACTGTGATTGATTTAGAGGGATGCAGAAACTGGAGTCTGTCAGTACAACATGATGTGCACGCAACCCTTAACAAGCCCTGTCTGCACTTACCAAGGTGCACCATGATGACCCTTGAAAGCACTTGAAAGAGGAAAAAGACCATGAAGGAATCCCCTGCCACTCCCAAACACAGAACAAGGGGCTAGCCCACTGCAGCTGTGCCGCTGTAAATGCTATAAGGTAGACATAGCCTGAGTTGACAGAGACGAGAACCTGAAAGTTATACACCGGACCCTCACTAGAACACGTGTCTATATATCACAAATTCTGATAGAACGTGGTTGCGGATCCCAAATTTAGTAACCGTCATTAATTTTCATTGTAACGTGGTCCCCACTGTAATGCAGTACCCACTAGAATGCGGGATTTGGCATGGATCCCAAATCCCACATTCTAGTGAGGGTCCAGTGTAGTTTGAAAATCCTGAGGGAAACATGGGAGTTTAGTTGCAAGCCCTGCCCTGTAGACTCTGTCTCTCATGACCCATTTGCCATGGTGATCCTGGGAATGGAAGTTTCAAAGCACCTGCCCCCACTCCCACTTTTATGCTTTGGGGTTTTGGTAACTTTAGGAGAGTGGTCACTTTGGATGAGCTATTACCAGCAGGATAGTGAGTTTGTGTGTGTGGTTTTTGGGAGGGGGGTGAGGGGGTGAGAGAACCTGGATTTGTGCAGGAAATGGCCCAACTTGATTATCATGCACATTGTGTAGAGAGTTGTCACTTTGGATGGGCTATCACCAGCAGGAGAGTGGATTTGTGTTGGGGGGTGGAGGGTGAGAAAACCTGGATTTGTGCTGTAAATGGCCCAACTTGATGATCACTTTAGATAAGCTATTACCAACAGGACAGTGGGGTGGGAGGAGGTATTGTTTCATATTCTCTGTGTGTATATAAAGTCTGCTGCAGTTTCCACGGTATGCATCCGATGAAGTGAGCTGTAGCTCACGAAAGCTCATGCTCAAATAAATTGGTTCGTCTCTAAGGTGCCACAAGGACTCCTTTTCTTTTTGCGAATACAGCCTAACACGGCTGTTACTCTGAAAACTGGAAAAAGTGTGACCTTAAGGGGTTGCCACACTAAAGAGCTCCTCCCAGGGACTGTTCAAGAGCACCAGACCTATGGCAGGGAAACAGCCTGGAGAATGGGATTTTCAAAAGGGCTGAAGCAGGTTAGGCAAGTCCATAGGAGTTAGGTGCTTTGGAGGTTCCCACCAGACACCTAAATACCATTGAAAGTGTGGCCCAAGGTGCTTAAACACTAGGGCCCTGAGGCTCAGCTGGTGTCAGTCAGGGAGGCTGAGAATCCGTGATAACGTCTCCTGTTAACCAAGAGCACCCGCCCCTGCACTCAGATAGCCAGGGAGAGAGCAGGAGACAGCACTGGGCACACAGATTCATGATTATGAATTATCTGCTCTCCTTAAATCTTCCCCTTTGGGCTCTGCTCTGAGCAGCCAGGGAAGCTGGGACCCCAAGGGCTCTCCCAGGATCTGGGCCCCTCTGGGCTGGGCAGTCACAGTGCTCTGAATGAAGCTCTGATCCACGAGTAATAGGGGCACACAGGAACTGATGATAACCCAACCTGCTGGGCCAAATCCCTCCCCCTGCCCTGCTCGAATACAATGAGAGAAACCCCCAGCAGCGCCCCTTACCCAGGAATCCCGTCACAGCCCCCTGGAGATTGTTCTCTCGAGGGAAATCCCGGATTCTCTTTTCCAGCTCAGGGGACTCGGGCACCGGATGCGGAGACATGGCCTTCTCATCCCTGCAGAGACATGAGCGTGTTTATTCCTCCCATTCCTTTGCTCTAAGTTCCTGCCCCCCAGAGCCAGATGGGGAGTGGGTGGGAGCTGGGCCACAGGCAGGGCTAACGGGGCCGTGACCTCTGCTGCCCAGGGAATTTACTGCCTGCACGATCTGCTGGGGAGGGGGCCGGCCTGGAGACTGGGGGCCTCTCTCCATCCAGAGAGAAAACCCAGCCCAGGCAGGGCCAGCTCCCCTCACACCTGGCCCAGCCCCACGTTCCCTACAAGGGCCTGGAGGGGCTTCTCCCAGGGATGAGAGAGGGGCTCATTCTCCAGGCCCAGCTTCTTCTCAGCTTCTTCTCTCAGCCTCCAAGGGGCCTGGTCACTCCCCGTGGGGTGGGGGTACTGGGACCGAGACACTGCCCCACGAGGGCCTGGGCTGGGACACTCAGCTCTTTCCCCACAGGCCCTTGGGCCCCCCTCACACGGGACAGGCTTTGCGCCATGTCAGAGCTGGGGCCAGGTCCCAGCTGGGCCCTCGGGGTGACAGGCTCTCAGCCCCATTAATGATCCCCCAAGCCAGCCTGGTCCCAGGGAGGGTTCTCCAGCCCAGAGCTGTGGGGCACTCCCCTTCCCAGGGTGGGTCACACAGACACAGCGGCAGCAGCCCCAGGGCTATGGGGATGGAGGGGGGCTGGATCCAGAGGGTGAGACCGTCCCACGGTCGGGATGCTGGGTCTGCTGCCTGGGCTCTGAGCCCTTGTCTACACTAGGACTTTAGGTCGAATTTAGCAGCTTTAAATCGATGTAAACCTGCACCTGTCCACACGATGAAGCCCTTTATTTCGACTTAAAGGGCTCTTAAAATTTATTTCCTTACTGCACCCCTGACAAGTGGATTAGCGCTTAAATCGGCCTTGCTGGGTTGAATTTGGGGTACTGTGGACACAATTCGACGGTATTGGCATCCGGGAGCTATCCCAGAGTGCTCCATTGTGACTGCTCTGGACAGCACTCTCAACTCAGATGCACGATTGTTTGCCGTTGCTCTGACGGAAGGAGGGGCGACTGAGGACAGGGCTTACAGGGTTGGCTTCAGGGAGCTAAAATCAACAAAGTGGGTGGCTTTAAATCAAGGAGTATTTCAGGCAGGACTTCACGGAGGGTTCCAATAAGAAATGGTGCACCTAAGTTATTGTTCTTATTGGAACAAGGAGGTTAGCCTGGCCTCTGATTGATACATGGCTAGATTTACCTCGCTGCACCTTCTCTGTGAGTGACTGCAGTGTGACCTAGAGGAATGAGTCCCTTAGACAGGGTGCGGGGGGGGGGTGTTTGCAAATGAGTACAAAACAAATCTGGTCTATTTCTTGTTTTGATCCACTCCATCTATCTTTTACATCTTTGGCTGGCAGCAGATAGTGCAGAAGGACTGCATGCCATCCACATCTCATGGCTGTTTGGCAGAAGATGGTACAATAGGACTGCTAGCCATCCTCATCGCTTGCCTGCCCGGCAGAAGATGATGCAACAGGACGGCTAGCAATCCGTATCGCCTGCCTGCTCGCCATAAGATGGTTCAATAGGACTGACTGCAGGCCTAAAGAGAATGACCGGATCAAGTCACTCCAAATTTAGTCCCTGCGCCCATGTCTGCCCAGGCGCTCCTGATCGACCTCACACAGGCGACCAGGAGCACCTCGGACATGACGATGACGGCTACCAGTCCTATTGCACCGTCTGCTGCCACAAGGCAATGGGTTGCTGCTGCTGTGTAGCAATGCCGTACCGCGTCTGCCAGCACCCAGGAGACATACGGTGACGGTGAGCTGAGCGGCTCCAGGCTTGCCGTGGTATGGCGTCTGCACAGGTAACTCAGGAAAAAAGGCGCGAAACCATTGTCTGCCCTTGCTTTCACGGAGGGAGGGAGGGAGGGAACGGAGGCCTGACGATATGTGCCCAGAACCACCCGCGACAATGTTTTAGCCCCATCAGGCATTGGGATCTCAACCCAGAATTCCAGTGGGCAGCGGAGGCTGCGGGAACTGGGGGGTAGCGACCCACAGTGCAACGCTCCGGAAGTCGACGCTGGCCTCGGCCCTGCGGAAGCGCTCCGCCGAGTGAATGCCCTTAATGCACTTAGAGCATTTTCTGTGGGGACGCACACACTCGACTATATAAACCCGATTTCCAAAACACCGACTGCTATAAATTCGACCTAATTCCGTAGTGTAGACGTACCCTGAGTCTTTTCGTAGCACAACGAGGCCTGGGGGCAGACGGAGCCCGGGTGTATCTGCTCACAGCACTTCTGACACCCCAGAGGGGAAGGAGAGACAGAGCAGAGAGTCAGTGGCCATGGCCCAGCCGGCCCCCTGCCCCAGACGGGTCACTCTGCTCCCCCAGCCCGGCCCCACAGGCTGCTCCCCCAGTGGGGTGGAGACTCTGAAGGGCTGTGCTAGAGGGAGCAGAGCCCCGTTCACACCAGATGTTCCGCAGGGACGGGACGGCCGGGTCCTCTGTGCTGAGCCCAGGGCTGGAACAGCCTTTCACCAGCCTCCCCCCACCTCCCCGACAGCCCAAACTCCTGTCTCTCTGCAGCCCTGGGCCCCTGGCCCTGCAGACGCCCCGGGCCGTGCTCCCTGCACTGAGTTACCCTGTCAGCCCGAGTGACTCAGGGGCCGTCCCCTCCCTGCACTGGGCTCTGGGTGCATCCGACACTGTCTCACCTGCAGCAATTCCAGCACCGGCTGCTGACGCTTCCCCTCCAGCTCCGTCATCAGGGCGCTGAGCCGGGAAATCTCCTCACCCAGGTGGGTGGCATTTTCCTCCCTCCTCCTCCCAATCTCCTCGCCCAGCTCTCCCAGCCGGGCCAGGAGGAGGCGCTCCTGTTCAGCCAGAAACTGGTGCAGCCCCTCGCACTTGGACACCACCAGCAGCCGCTCCACTTCCGTTTGCCTCTGGGGTGCACAGAGAGACGCAGGGGCAGGGCAGGGACACGGGGAGAGCGGGTGTCTTGGGAAATGGTACAAAGCCTTGTCCGGGCTCCCCAGAGCGTTTCATTCAATCTCTTTGCCAGAGTAACCGTGGCTACACTAGAGCTTTTGCTAGTATAAAAACGTGACCCAAAATCACCAGCCCCCAGCCCGTCCCCACCACTGTCCCAGCACCAGAGTGAAGTGCAGACCAGGCCGTGGCAAATGGTGCTTCCCAAACTGCCCAATGGCATCACTGGGACGTCTGACACTCGAACCCTGGGATCAGCAAAAGTCTCCCCCTGCTCCGCCCCGACCCCTGCCACATCTGTGCCTGTTCAGTGTTTTACTGGCCTCTCCCTCCGCCCCCCGTCCCAGTGCTAGAGAGCCAGAGCCAGAGGCTGCTCCCAGCTACCCTGGTGTAAACCCATTGACCCCAGTGGGAACTAACACCAGGGTCCCAGAGGAGTCTGACCTGACCCCACTGACTTCGGTGGGCTCACTCCTGATGTACACCAGGTACCTGAGAGCAGAGTCTGCCCTGCACTGGTTAAAATGGCCCTGACCTGTCTCCCTGTAGCGACCCTGGAAACCCTTTAACCTTCTGAATGACCCAGACCCCAAACAGCAGAGACCCCCTGCTGCTGTCGCTGACACCCCTGTGCAAAGCGGCCGGGCAGGGCAGGGCACCTACCAGGAGCCTCTCCCTCTCCTTGTCCCAGTCGGATTTCAGGCCCAGGGGCTCTTCTGTCTCTCCTCCCACAGATGCTGCAGGCAGGTCGGGATTTGCTCCTGCAAACAGACAATGGCTCTGGGGGCTGGCTTGGGGTCACTGGTTTGGGCCCAGCGATAACATCGTCACTGAGCAGAGTGAGGCTGTGGGAGCAGGTCCCCCTTCTCCAACCCTCTGAAAAAGTGACCTCAGCTCCAAGGTAGCTCCCCGGCAGAGCTGCTGGGCCTGGCCCGCTCCGGCCCAGCACCATCATCTCCAGGCTGTTTCCCTGCCTTTGGTCTGGTGCTCTTGAACAGTCCCTGGGAGGAGCTCTTTAGTGTGGCAACCCCCTTAAGGTCACACTTTTTCCAATGAGGAAAGTCACTTGGCTTCACCGCCTCCTGACTCTGAATCTCAGAGCCTTCAACACCCCTGCTTCACGTCAGCAAGTCCACCTGAGTTGGACACCCAAGGGAGACTTGTAGGCCCCCAGGGAGCCATGTACCCCCACTTTCTTACCCTGGAGTGACTCTCAACCAGCATTGTAAAAGCAGGGGGGGTTATTACAGGGGCAGTCAACAGGCAGACCCTGGGCCAAATCTGGACCACCAGATGCTTTTGAGCAGATCCTGAAATCTTTTTATTATTTTATTATGATCATGATTGTTATTATTTTGTATTATTTTCTCTGAAGTCTGGACCTTGACTATGCCTTCACCAAGAAATTTGGACCTTAATAAAATATAATTGACTCTCCCTGTTTTTTGACATGTCTGGAACACAACGCAGACAGTGCTTAGTGAACACAGAGAACGGAAAGGTCCATCTGGGTCAGTCCCAGAGCCCTCTGTCCCCTCTGTCGTCCGAGCCCACAAGCTCCTCTCCTGCCTCCAGCAGCCCACACCTAGAACCCCAGCCTAGTCCTTTGTCCTCCAGCTGGGCACACTTGGCTGGCTTCCCATGGAGGGTGGGCCGTCCATGGTCATTTATTGTGTGGTGCCAAATGTCCAGGCAATTGGAATGGCCATTGTCTTCTGGGACACTCCATGGGCATGGGGCCCCAGGCAGCCAGCTGTCCCTCATGCCTGTATCTCTGGGTCTCTACAAGTAACACCTTTCCCCCCTCCCCTCACCAACTTAACCATGGGTAAGGCTAAGATTTTGTCAGGGATATTTTTAGTAAAAGTCAGGGCAGGTCACGGGCAATAAAGAAAAATTCACAGAAGCCCGTGACCTGTCCACGGGGAGTTCAGCTCCGGGGTCCCCACACCGCTCACAGTGGCTGGGCAGCTGTGGGGGCTCGCTTGGAGCTACGAGCTGAAGTCACAGAGGTCTCTGGAAGTCACGGATTCCGTGACTTCTGCAACCTCTGTGAAAAACTCATAGCCTTAGCCATGTGTAACCCATGCCTGCTTGGTGTGACGCTCTGTCCCCCTTCAGCAGCACCTAGACCAACTAAAGATGTGTGAACCTCCTACAGTCTTGGAGAGGAGAACAGGTCTTTTAGCTCACGCAGTAGAGGCTCGTCCATTAAGCTCCACAGGTCCCCCTCTTTGATCCCAGCTGACGACAACGGGGGTCTGTGGGTGTTAAACATGCACCAAATAGGGGACACTGAGGCACACACAATATTCATCCAAACTATTATGAAAAATTCCCACTGCACAACAATCCCATTATTAGGCAGCTCCCTGGTCTAACCAAGGGCTGGTCAGACACACGGGGGGGCTCTGTAGCTGCAGAGAAGCTGCCCCTGTAACTCCAACCATGCAGATAACTGTTCCCTACCCTGTGCTCCTGGGCAGCCTCCTCCATGGGAACCACCGTGCGAGTGTGGTGCGCCCAGGATCGGTCACACACCAAGCAAAGGGGGGTTTGATCCTCCTCGCAGGAGAGTTTCAGAGCCTCCTGGTGCCTGTCACCCACTCTCTGCCCCTCGGGCTCTGGCCCCGCCTGCAGCCTCAGGCGTTTCACTAGCTCCGCCAGGTTCCCCAGCTGCCCGTGGGGACGCAGGTCTCTCTGCAGGGCGGTTTCTCTGCATTGGGGGCAGGAGAAGTTTGGCTCCAGCTCCCCCCAGCACTGGCTGAGGCAGGCCCGGCAGAAGTTCTGCCCACATTCAATGGTCACCGGGTCTGTGAAATACTCCAGGCAGATGGAGCAAGTCACTTCGTCCTGGAAGCTCCCGGCCAGGTCCCCGGCAGCCATGGCCCCCCCGCACTTTCCTGAGCAGAGGAAGTAGCCAGCAGCCCTTGAAATCTTTTTTTTTGAGTCGATTGCACAACCAGGAGCCAATCGCCCTCACGGGCGGGAAATTTAAACAAAACCAAAACCAAAGCAGAAGCCGAGCCCCCAGAAAAGCCCCCAAACAAGCAACGAGCTACTTAAAGAAATGAAGAGGTGATTTAATTACATACACAAAGAAGCCAAGGCTGCTCCCCTGTTTCTACCTCCCAGGATCACATTCGCAATGGGAGTCGGTGTTCAGCTCTTTGTCCTCTGTGACACGTAAATCCTTCTCCTAGTCACTGCTTTCCAGGCGACCGTTCCTGAGGGTCTAGGTGCGGCCACCTGTCTCCATTCCCAGCTATAGGGCCTTGCTTTTGGCTCCATTTGTTTTACTAATCCCAGTTTACCAAACTATCCAGGCTGCTCCATACAACGGCCCCATCATTAGCATATTTACCACTCCTCCAAGCTGTGTTAGCCACAGTGATTTTATACTTACTTCCAGATCGTTAATTAAAAAGTTGAGACGTGAGGGGGCTACAGCCAATCCCTGTGGGGCCTCATTAACAGCTCCCCCATTCAGTGATGAATCCCCATTGACAGGTACAAGGTCAGACTTGGGGTCACAGAGCAGGGGGATTATTTGACGACTGTTTTATAATGCACCTCATTTATTTATTCACAGGCTCCACCTACAGTGTCTGTCACTGTTTTATCTGGGCCCTTCTGGGACAAGTCTAGTCTCATTTACACTGGATCCACTCCAAAGTGAATCCAGGCCATCCCTCCCAGCCTGCCCACGAATGCTGTCTGTGGAGATCTATCCCAGGAAACAGCCTCACTCAGCCATGCTAGGGCTGGTGCCCTGATTTCTTGGCTTCTGTGGAAACACTCCCAATGGCCTTTCCCCTCCCCCTTCCCGCACATGCTGCCCAAGGCTGGGCAGATCCCATCTGTCTAGGGTTTTCCCCTGCTTCACCTGCAACCTTTCCACTCAGGGGACTCAGGGCACATCAGTAATTCAACAAATGCCCTTGCTTTATTAGCACTGTGTGCAGGCCCTACTCAGGTATCAGGCCCCATTGTGCCAGGTGCTGCATACATACAGAACAAACAGACAGTCTCTGTCCCAAAGAGCTGCAATCTCCCTGCTTCCCTTCTCCCTGCAGGAAACCCTCTTTACAACATCTTGGACCTGCTCCCACTGCTCTCTGGGTGATTGGCACTTTCACTAGCTCAGGGCCTTAGAACATTTTCTACGTGTTTCTGAGCCTCCGAACCATTTAATAAAATCACATCTCTGGATGAGTTATGGCTTTGCTCCTCCCCCACCAAATGGGAGCGTCCTGAATGCAGCCAAACAGCTGTTTTGTGGTGGGCAGAAGGCCCTGGAAGGGTGGGGGAGGAGTTGGTCAGCGGGAGATGCTCTGGGGGACGGCAGAGCTTGGCTGCGGGTGGGTGCTAAGCACCCACTAATTTTTCCCCATGGCTGCTCCAGCCCCGGGGCACCCATGCAGTCAGCGCCGATGATGCCCTCCCCCAAATCAAAAGTCCTCGAGATTTGGGGTGCATCTCTCCATGTTGTAGATGTTACCAGCTTCTGTGTGTGCGTGTCTCTCTGGGTGGGGGGGTCTGTGTGTGTTGATGCTTAAGTTGATTGTGAGGTCACGGATGCCAACAGCAAAGACTGTTCGGCCTCAGCATTCTTGCCCTGCCTTCAGTCTGCCAACTGCCTTGGCTGACAACGGCTGGTGACCCAAGGAGCTGCTGAGAGACGCGGACTATCCCTCTGTCAACAACTTCTTGCATCAGCTTTTTCCACAGGTTTTCGACAAAAGATGAGTTTTTACAGAAGGTAATTCCCAGATTCTTTTCCTGCTCCTTCGATCGCACATGACAGGTTGGTGCCTCCTTCCCCACGGAAAGGGGTGGCCGACCTGGGGCTCCGGGGCCGCATGCGGCTCGTCAGAGGTTAATACGCGGCTCCTTGCACAGCCCCGGACTCCGAGGCTGGAGCTACAGATGCCAACTTTCCAATTAGCTGTGGGGTGCTCACTGCTCAACCCCCTGCTCTGCCCCAGGTCCTGCCACCTCTCCACCCCTTCCCCCAAGGCCCCTGCCCCTTCCCCCAAGCCTGCCATGCCCTCGTTCCTGCCCCTTCCCCACCAGAGCCTCCTGCGCACTGCAGAACAGCCGATTGCGGCGGGCGGGAGGAGTGGGGAGGGAGGGGGAGGCGCTGACGGGGGGGGGCTGCCGCTGGGCGGGAGGTGCTGGGGGCTGGAGGGGGTGGTGGATGGGGGCTGCAGGTGTGTTACTGAGGCTCTTTGGCAATGTTCGTCGGTCAATTCTGTCTCTTCTCAGGTTCAGCTTGGCCCCCCCCGGGGCAGGGACGGGTGGGGGCCAGCGTTGCAACAGTCAGGTCTCAGCGTTCCGTTTTGATTTGAATGTGGGCATCTCTCCCTTCTCCGTCTGCTTCAGCCTTTCCCGGTCTTTGGAGGCAGATTTCGATGCTTTTATTTTTCAGCAGACTAGTATGGGTGAATTTCCATGGCTATAACCTAAAGGGAAGATAAAAAACTGGTGTAGAATTTAGACTGATAGCTCCATCAATAGTATTTCCCTTGGAGTTGCCCCTAATGCACTCCTTGCCTTCAAGTAGTGAATAGAAACCGTTTGTCTCATGTCATGATTGTCTAATGTATGTGTTGTGAGACAAGATCAGTCTCAGAATTTACATGATTGAAAGACACAGAAATTAGCTCAGATATGCAGAAGAAAGAAATCTGAAGCTATTGAAAGTGACCCAGCTCCACTCCCATCCCCTGGCTGCCATCTTGGTAGTTCTCTCAGAAATAATCTCATGGAGAGAGACTTCAAAACTCTCTACAAATTCTACTATACCCCCATTGGGCTACATAAAATAGATGTGTCAAATCCCCCCTGCAATTCCTTTCCAGGAAAGGGGTTTAAATAAACTGCAGCCTAAATTTGTCATGGGTCTCGCTGTGATTTCTTTGTCATTGTTTGGGTGGCCTATTGTTTTGATTGGACGTTATAAATCGTATGGGAAATTCTTCAATTAAAGTTTACTGGTTATTTTCCCCATGCGACTACAGTCCAGATTTTGAAATAGTTGAGAATAAGTCAACATATTTGCAACTGCTAATCCATCCTTCCAGACCCTCAAGCCTTCTAGATGACAATCCTTTGTTCCTTTTCCTGGCTTCTCTGGGAACAGAGGTGTCTTGGTTTTCAGCTTGGCCCTGTCTGTTCCCAGAGTCCCAACATTCTGTGCACAAAGGAGTGGGGTTAATAATGAAGCATTTTTGCAACTAGGCCCCGGCAATGAGCAAAGAAAACAGAAATTGACCTTGGCTGTTTCCATGTCTGTCCATTGGCAGAGGAGGCGTGAGCTCCATGGGGTGAGAGTCAGGCTAGGAACTGGAGCCAGTGACTGGGCTAGGACGGGATTACGGATCTGGTGCGTGGAGGTTTCTTGTTATAGAGCAAAAGGGGAGAAGCTGTGATGTGCTGTGTCCAAGAAAGACTGTGACAAAGGTGGAACGGGGATCCTGGTGCCTCTCCCCAAGGAAACCTCAAAGCATCTCCTCTTGGACAGGAGCAGCAATTTTCATCCTAGCCGTTAAAGGCAATTTGAGGTTCATAAATTCACAGTTTCAAAGGCTCTAAGGCCAGCCCTGATCATCTAGTCTGACCTCCTGCATAACACGGGCCCTGGAACTTTCCCAGAAGAATTCCTCTTTCACCATGGTCCCAAGTGTCTTCACCTGGGGCTGGGTCTAGTCATGGGGGTAGAGCTCAGTGATAGAGTGTTTGACTGCACATTAAGTGGTCCTTGGTTCAAATCGAAGTGCCCCCATTGAAGCCTTTGTTAATAAGCAGCAAATTTCAAAGAAACAAAGGATTCAAAAATGAACTAGATAAATTCATGGAGGATAGGTCCATTAATCACTGTTAGCCGAGATGGGAAGGGATGGTGTCCCTAGCCTCTGTTTGCCAGAAGCCAGGAGTGAGCAACAGGAATGGATCACTTGATGATTCTCTGTTCATTCCCTCTGGGGCACCTGGCACTGGCCACTGTCGGAAGACAGGATACAGGCTAGATGAACCTTTCGTTTGACCCAGTGTGGCCAGTCTTTTGTTGCTTATATTCTTTTGTTGTATGAACCAGTCCTGACTATTAGAGGAGCAGATGGCTTCAAAAGACCACTCTCTTGGATCTGGGAATCCTGGGCAGACTAATTCCCTTCCTTTAGAGTAGGACAGAAAAACCCATTTCCTCCGTCTTTCTATTCCAGGCTTCGTTCCTTTTTTCAAAGACTCACCTCTCGGGAGCACAGAGAGAGCCATGTGCACACAGTGTTCGTCCAACCGGCAGCCATGGAGGCATGCTCTGCCATCAGCCAGCAAGAACAGGCCTTGCCAGAGAAGCCCACGAGAAGCAAATGCTCGTGGAAGATCCTATCAGGCATGAAAAGACTCTGTGTCTGTAGCCAGTCTGACAACTCGATGGCAGATAGTGATGAGGAGAGAACAGTTTCCTCTCCAAGAAGGTGGACGTGCTTTTCCCTGAAGAAGGAGAAGAAGAAGAAGAAGAAGAAGAAGAAGAAAGCAGCCAAGAACCAGGTGGCGTCAGAGGAGGAGAAGCTGCAGGAGAAGCAAGACCAAGTTGAACTGGATCTTACAGGTGAGGATACAAACCACATGGCTAGCAAGGAGCATGTGAGGAATCCTCACACCAGTCACTCTACAAGCCTTATGGAAGCGGGGGAACGGTCCCGCTATTGTGGGGAACTTTCCTGGCTTCTGCACTACTCCGGTGAAATGGGCTAGAGGAAGGATCTGAGTCCTCGCTCCCACTTCCTTTCCCCAGAGGCCTCCCTGCCCTGGACTTTAATCAGCAATTAATGTAAAAAAGAATAAGGAAAAATGGGAAAGATGAAAGGAAAACACATCACCCCGCTCTGTGGCAGGGAACATCACAAACCAGGTCTCTGGAACGTCAGGGCCGTTCACAGTTGGTTCCTTGTAGGTCCCAGGCCCCTTCTCCGGCCCTGGCTGTGCTGCAGGGATGCTGCTGGTCGGACACTTGCTCTGGTGGTGACCACACCCCTCCGGGCTTTGGGGGATGGGACCCTCCTTCCCGCCGGGTTCAGATCCCCCTCCCAGTCTGGCCTGCAAGGACCCTCGGCTGGGGGTGTCTCTTTGCGCTGGGCCCTTTGCCAGGGTCCCCCCTTGGCTGGCCCCAGTTGCTCTCCGCACCCAGCTCCAGACTGCTCCAGCTCCAGCCCCAGCCCCACTGTTCGAGCTCCGGCTCCACCCTGCCTCAGCACGGATGCTGCTGCTCTGCCTCCAGCCCCCGGGGCTGCTTCTCCGGCCCCGCTGGCTCTGTGGCTGCAGCCCTGCTCCCAGCCCAGGGTCTGCTCTCCCTGGGCTGTCTCTCTGCCCCGCTGGCTGGCCTGCCTCTGCTCCCCAGCTCAGCTCGGGCCCCTGCTCTCTCCTTAGCTCGGCCCCACGCTGCCTGAGCCAGGCAATTCCAGCTCACGTGGAGGACGGGAACCTTTCTGACCCCCTGACTCCGTCATTAGCCTGCCCGCCCTGTCAATCAGGCTGACCTGGAGCTCTGGCCTCTCCCCATGGCCCCTGAGGACTGTCAGTATCAGAGTCCTGGTTTCCCATCCACCCTTCCCCTTCCTTTTGGGACTGGGACCTAGCCAACCAAAAACCCCACTGAGTTTTAGTAAGGGGCCAACAGTCCCCTTACACTTCCACATCAGGGCCGTCTCATGAGACAGTGATGGGTACCTCAGACTCTGGAATCCATTTAGTGCCGGATCCTCTTGGAGAGGGTGGCAGAGGTCCATCGCTGAGGTGGGGAGAGCTGAACAGAGAGGCTGGACGCTATAGGAAATCATTTCTTTTCTCCTGGATCGGGTCCCTTTCATCAGGAAAATGCTCCCGAGGTCTCAGCAGGTCACAGCTGGGAACCGTACCAGAGCTGAGTCATTCCTTCTTGGGGGGTTAAATACAAAATGAGGCCTGTTGCCCGTCACTGACGGGAAAGGTGGGCAAGGGGAGGGGAAGAGTAGAATAGAAAAGAAGCTGGCCCCTAGGTAAGAGGAAGCCTTGTTTGGTAAAAGCCCCCAGCTAAGAGTCAGGAGATTGGAGTTCTCTGCTCAGCTCTGCCAACAACCTTCAGTCTGAGCCGGGGCAATTCGCTTCAGGGCTCTGTGCCCAGCTTCCACCCTCTGGAAACCAGGGAGAAGACATGGAAAAGCAAAATGTTAAGGATGTTTCTTTCTGCTGCAGGGATGAAGAAGGAGCCGTCGGAGACGAAGGAGAAGTGGGAAAAAGGGAGCCCAGAAGAGCAGGAAGAAGAGCGCGCTCCCGTCTCCTCATTAACGAGCATCTCCCCTAGGACGATGGTAATGACGCTGTGTGGCTGTGCTCATGGAAAGCACCCCTTGCTGTGTGTGTTCATATCTCCCGGAGCTGGGATCTCTGACAGGAGAACGACCTGCCCCTTGCTCAGGGGGCTGAAAAGGAAGACTCTTGAAGTGTGATCAACTCCAGCCAGTCTTTACGAGTTTCTCTGGGTTGTCGAAGGAGGCCCAGTTTGACAAGGGGGTTTAGGCACCTCAAGAAGCCCAGGGGTGCTTCGTGGGATTGGCAGACGTGCCTGGCTCAGGTGCCTGATTCTGAGGCACTTCCCATGGCCCACAGGCACGGCTGAAAGTCAGACCAGGCCCATCCCTGCCCTTGTTGGGGTGACCCGCATATCTCCTGGCTGTGGGGTTATGGCCCATCTCGTGGCACCAGGACCACTTCGAGACAGAACTGATGAGTCTGCTCTCCAGCCTGAGCTAACAGCCGCATGGGTTTTAGCTCCTGTGGCAGGGGCTCCTGCATTGAGATCCCAGGTTCGATCCCGCCTGCCAACATCTGGGCTCCGTCCGAGTCACAAAGGCACCTCGACGCCCTTGTGACTCTTGCTGTCAGGGACAGAGCACCCTACAGCGCATACAAAAGTCTGCAATTCTGGGAGCTCCTGAGGTGCCGGGGGGCTGGAGTGTGGAGGCGAGTCGGTCACTCCGGTGTGCTCTACTGCGTCCTCAGCTGCGGGCATCCAGGACAGACGGTGCTAATCCAGCGCCACGCAGGCCAGCCGCAGCAATCCCCAGGGGCTGCCCTGGGACACCAGGGCAAAGCCTCCAGTACCCCAGGCCCTGGGTTGAGGTGACCCTGGAACCGGGCCCCCAGGAGTAACATTGTGCCCAGTGAGTTCTGACCCACAGGAGCCTGGCCCCGGAGGCCCACGGTTTGGGGTTCTCCTCAGCTAGGCAGACTCGCTCCTTCAGTCTCAGCTACTTTCTCTCCTGCCGGCGATTCCTGCCTGTTTTCTGGCAGCGCCTCACGCTGCGGGGTGGGGAAGGAAGAGGGCCTTTCCCTTTGGGCCCTATTCTCACTCCTTTCCTCGCAAACACTGTGGGCTGCCAGAGTTGCTGAGCCAATCTCCTCAGGCGCTCGGGGTGGGATGGGACATGGGGCAGGTTCTCCAGTGACCCCTCGGCGACACTCAAGGAGCAACTCGAATGGGCTTTGCAGGACATTGAGGCTTTCTCAGCAACAGCTGGGCGTCCTGGGAGGAGGGGCTAGAGAGGGAGGAAATGGGGTGGCCCTTGGGGTCCCCGCACTGCCCGAGAGCCTCCCGTCTCTTCTCAGGAGAGGGGGACAGAGCGTGGATGAAAGGCTGAGGAAACCTTGGCACCTGGGGAGGCTTTTTAAGAAACGGGCTCAGCCGGAGTCTCCAGGCTCCCTCGGCGCTGGCAGCCTCCCCCGGGGACAGACTGTTCCAGGGCAGCTGCCCGAGGGAAAAACTCAGTCCCCACAGGCTTTGTCCCTCTTCATTGCAGACCCTCGGGGAGCACCCTTCCTCAGACCCGCTCCACGCCCTGCTGATGACAGCCGTGCAGGGTCTGACAACACCCACCCTGCAGACATTTAGAGCCGCAGAGGAAGAGCTGAGGGCCATCGTATCTCTCCACGGAGACAAGATGGAGAGAGTAAGAGACGCCCGCAGTGGGGCAGGGGGATGCTGGGCAGAGTGGGGGACGGGAGAATCGCCTCTCCTAGGAAACCGTTCCTGGGACACACTAGCATGGTGCTTTGAAGGTTGGCTCAGCCCCTTGCCATTCAGCGCTTGGCCGCGGGGATCCGCGGTGTCAGGTTTTGAAGTGTTCTCTGCCCGAAGGAGCTCTGACACTTCCCTGAGGACGCCCAGCCACACTGAAGGTGTGTGACAGCCCCAGCCCTGGCAAGGCAGCACTCACCTAGTCTGCTGACGAGCCTCCACATTAGGCTCCAGGAGCAGACATGGTTTCCTCAGACATGCTGCAGGGCCTTGTTTTCCAGCTGAAGTATCAGGAAGAATTTGGCTTTGCACGTCTCTCTCTGTCTCTCCCAAGCTCTGATCCCGTTTCCCACCCCGCTAGCAGAACAGGTCACCAGAATCCCCCACCCAGGGCTGTAACTCCTGCTCCTTGTTCGAGAGAGGCAAGAGCCATGACCAATTCCTCATGGAAGAGCCCTCGGGGGGGCTTGTCCCTCTAGGGTCTGTCTAGCCTGTGCTGCAAACTCTGCAGCAGGAGCCTGAAAGCCTCCTGGCATATGGACTTGGGCTCCCAGGGCTGGCACTGTGGGACCAAAACAGGAATGCAGACTCTTCTGGGCTTGGGCTGGACTTTGATCTCTGAAGCCCAGGGAGGAGGGGAGCTTCAGAGCCTGGGCTCCAGCCCAAGTCACCACGTCTACACTGCTGTTCTTGGTGCCAGAGCCTGAGCCCGAGGGTAGAGAGCCGGCTTTAAGATTTGTTACGGCAGGTTTTACAATCCCGCAGCACAGAGGTTCTCCTTAGGGCTGGGGCCTGGAGCTGGCTCGCCCCATCCAACCAGCCCGGCCTGCCATCTCTAGGATGGGCTCTGGGGTCTGGAGCAGTGGTTCTCAGCCTGCGGCCCAATCAGCACAGAGCTGCGCCCCATGGGACATCCTCAGGGCCAAACAGGTAGGATTGGATGTGGCCCACAATGGAAACTAGGTTGAGACCCCTGGTCTGGAGGAACTGATTGTGCTAGAAAGAGCAACAGGAAGCTGCAGAGACTGAGGAAAGGCTCCTGCAGGGAAGCCTTTGAGAGCAGGGCTGAGAGCAGTTTGCCATGGCAGGGAAGGCCCTGGGACATCAGGGGAGTTTGGGCTGTGCCCCCTGTTAGGTTTTGGGGAAGGCTTTTGTGTGTGTTTCTGAGCTTTAAGGTGCTAAACCAGACCTCCGGAAGACTGGGGTTCCTGGACTTGTCAAAGCCTCTTTCTTCAGATTAGGGAGGAGCCAAGATGGGAAACTGAGGTCAGAGGCGGCTTGCAGAGCTGCCAGGAGGGGTTCTCTGGGAGGAGGCCACTCTTTGATTAATCCATCCCTCAACTTCCTGGCATTCTTTCAGGTTGGAGACGTCGTGGGAGGGATCTTAATCTGGCTCGACAACGTTTGTGATCCCAGAGCCAGAAAAGCAGCGCTGAGGGCCACGGCCTTGCTGGCTCGCTCCCACCCCCAGGACGTGGTTCTGACCTGTGTGGCTCACACGCTGTCATCGCACAGGTAGGAAGCTGCTCTGTTATCACCTCAGCCTGTTATTTCTCTTCCTGCTCCCACTGACAGGCCACAGGCCGGGAAGGGTCCGTGGGGCTCACACAGTTGGAGGGAGTTTCCTGCTGTGCAGAGAGCTGTCCATGCTTACTAAGAGGAGATGGCCAGGCCCAGCCGCTGAGGAGCCAACCCCTCCTCCTGCACTCCCCGGGATGGAGACGTGCCAGTTTTCTGGAGAATTCCAGCATTGTCCTGATTTCTATGGGTCACCCACTTCCTCTCAGATCCAGTACAGGGCCAATAAATGACTTTGGTGCTCACTCAACATCCCTCGCTCATGAAGTCTGGCTGCTCCTTAGTGCATGAGAGAAGGCAGAGACGGAAATGGCCCATGAGCCCCATCTGTCTATCCTCTGCAGACCAGGGCAGGATTGTTACCTGTTGTCAGATCCCTAGTTATTCCATGGCTGAGGAATAGGTCAAAAAATACACTCATTCTTCTGGAGCTGTGCAGCAGAGGTAAATCTCTGAAGACAGAAATTTCCAGGGCTTATTGTTGCAAAAAAGACAAAAAATCATCCACACATGACCAGAGCGTAAATGCAGTGCAGCCTGCCTGAGTCTGCAGACAGCCGGCAATAATAGCTCTGAGAGGGGTGAGTGCCTCTTTTCATCTCAATATGTTGTAAACTCTGAGTCCTGCTGGTTATTGCTGGTCACTTTGCAGAGTCATCCATCTGAGGTGTTTAGAACACAATCCCCATGTCCCTAGGGGCCGTGAAACCCAACTTGGACCCTAGCCAGAGGTCACAACTCCGGCTTTCCTCGGCATCTTCTGCAATGCTGTTCTGCACTGCCCAGAGACAAATCTGTGTCACATGGGAGAGCAAATTGAAGAGCAGCATGAAAGAAATTGAATTTCTTGCTGAGCCTCAGCCTCAGCGTTGAATAAATACAACATTCTCTGAAGGGACTTGCCCAGCCTCAGCCTCCCCACACCAATCGGTGTTTCCACTGAGAGACGCCTTTCCTGCCTACATTGCAAGCCTCTCCCTGGGGAGGGTGAGAGGTGGCCAGGCAGGGAAGGTCTGACTTCTGTTTCTGACTCTGCAGATGTGCCCTTGAGCTGTGGAAGGCCTTGGGTGAAGAACCCCAGCTCACCAGGGAGGTGCTGCGGCAGCTGCTGGACAAGCTCCAGCAGAGACGCCGGGAGGAGAAGAGCGGCTATGTGTCCCTGGCTGTAAGTGAGATTTGAGATGTCACTTTGCGAACGCACCACCGCAGGGAGGATGGTGCATCTTTGTGTGTGTGTGTGTGTCTGTGTGTGAGCTTCGCCCCTTCTGAGCTTCAGGCCACAGCTCCACTACACAGCTCAGCTGACCTAACCTCCCTCGGCTCACAGCCGCCACAGCAAGCCCATCCCTTGGGTGGGGCTGCACTTTGCTGCTTGTGTCAGCCAGGGCCGGCTCTGGGGGCCAGCAAAGGAAGCAGGGGCCTGGGGCAGCCAATAGAAAGTTGGGGTGGCACGTCCGGGTCTTTGGCGGTAATTCGGCAGCGGGTCCTTCATTCCCTCTCTTCCTCTTCAGCGCCACTTCGGGGGCAGCTCAGTCGGGTTTTTCTTTTCTTTCTCTTCTCCGCTTGGGGCCGCCAAAAAGCTGGAGCCAGCCCTGGTGCCAGCAGCGCACGTCCTCACCAGAAGCGCTTCTCGCGATTCCTCGGTCAGGGTGGGGCATTGCAGGGAGGCTCCTGAGGGTCAGTTGACGTAAACGACGCGGTGTCCACGCTGACACTGCATCGACCGAACTGCATTGACTTGGACTCTCTGCCCCTTCTGGACGTGGAGTTATGAACTTGGCCCCCAGGGGCAGTTCTGCCAATGGGGAGGAAATTCCATAGTTAGGGTGATGCTGGGTAAGTGGCCTTGTGTTGACCTAACTCTGTCGTGTAGATCAGACCTTCGTGTGTCCTGGCCACCTCCAATCAAACCAAAGAGGTGTAAATAAAGTTTCCCCCAGGTAAAAGTTACAGATCTTAAGTGGTTTCTCTGCTGGTACCCTGGCTCCGTCGTCTTCTGCTTTAGATGGCCCTTTAGTGAGCAGGTGCAGTTCGGGCATCTATTGGAAGTATCCAGGTTTCTGGCTTTGTAAACTGTGGCTAGAAACCTTCCCAGCATGGGATCTTGAGATGTCCAGTACGTTGGACTGGGCCAGAAACACTGGGCCTATGAGAACGCATCTCCTCAGGATGATTTCAGCCCGTCCAGTCACGGCTGGAAAGCCAAAGCGCAGGGTCTGCACCATTAAGAGAAATAACGGGGAATAACGTCACCCAGACTCTTCTGATCTTTCCATAGGGTTCCATCCTGCTTCCGTTCCAGCAATGGGGGAAGGTTTAGGAGCTTCCAAATGTCTCCTCCCCTCTCAGGAGCCAATCCTCTTTTGTAACACGCTGGAGAGGAAATGAGACATGACAAAAGGACAGTCGCAAATGGCAATGGGGGCAGGGGGCAGATTGGGATAGTTGAGTGAAATTCTTTCCCCCCTCCAGGCCATGAAGACCATTTACGAGGTCCTTTTCCTATGGGGATACCGAGAAGCCATCCTGGAAATGTATCCCCAGCTGCTCATCCTCTGCGTCAGGCAAGTGCAGTATGTGATGGATCTGCGCTTGCCAGGGACCTACATGGCCAGCGAGACATCCAGCCCCGAGGAGGGATCCAGCTGCCTCAGTCTCCTAAGGTAATGACTGAAAGGAAAAGGAAGAACAGATTTGTTCTGCTAAACACCTGGGGTCCGTTCATGGCCATCGGTGGTTCGGGTGCTGTCGTTGGCCCAGGCTCAGTTGGGTGCAGGTCTCTCTTGAGGGAAAAGGGTTGAGAGCCGTGTGTTCTTGTGAGTCACACTCGCTCATCTGACGCCGTCCACAGGCCAGCTGCTTTCCCCACACACTCAGGCAGCAGCCATGTTTGTGCATCCATCCACCTGTGCCACCTGCCAAAGGGTCAGTGCTTTCATCATTGTCTGCTGAGCAAATCTGGGGGCCTCCGTCCCCGAACGCAGACAGAGCCACACCGGGAGCACATGGGGCCAGGCCCTGCAGGATCTCAGCCTCACAGGCAGGCAGGAGGAAGAGGGACCCGTTCAACTGGCTCTGTGGGCACAGTGAGGGGCTTCCATCTACACGGGAAAACCAGAGCGCCGGAAGACACCTCAGGTGGTGTAAACTGACATCGCTTTGCTCGCTTACACCAACTAAGGACCCGACCCCACATGCCAGCTTGAGTCCTGTTACCTGTCACAGTAAAGAGTCAAGTATTCAGCCATAGGGAGTGATGACACCAATCATCTTAAGAAGCTACATTGTCACTAATTGGTTAGAAACTCAATGAAACGGCAGTGTAGACAGGGCCCATTGGGCAGGGAAGCACCATGATATCATTCTGGATCTATCCTCGGGGAGGCTAGCTACTGCTGACCACGCTGTGTTTCCCAGGGCTCGTGCAGATTTGCCATGCCTGGGGCTGATCTCGTTGCCTGAGACTGGTATTTTCTCCTCTTTAGCACATCAGTGGAGGCTGTGAAGACTCTTTTCTCCATGCCCGGCTACTGGAAGGAATTTGCCATCATCCAGTTTCAGCAGGGTTGGGACACGATAGCCTCCCGATATTACTACTCACAGGGTGTTGGCCTGATTGCAAGGTAGGAGCCCAAAGTTTCCTCCTCACTGGGTCTCTCTTGGGAATGGGATTTCCATGTGAAATATTCCTCTGTTCCAGGCTGCCAGCTCAGCCCAGCAACTGGAGAGGAACTCTCTCTCCCCCTTGAAAATCACAAGGGACTTTCTGTTCCATGTTCCAGAGCCATGATTGAGTGTGAGAACCCTCAGCTCCCTGCAGTTTTCAGAGAGGCAATCACCATCATCCAGAGTGAGAGGGAGGAGGAGCAGAGAACAATTGCCATGGCTTTCTGTATTGAGGTGAGATACATTAGTTGATAGGCACAAGGGGGCTTTCTGGAGAGCAGCTCAGGCCAGTAAGCTCTGGGCCACATTGTCAGCAGCTCAGCAGCCTTAGCGCCAGCTAGCTCCTCTCTGCACAAGGATGGTTGTGGGGCATGGCAAAGAGAGGGAGGGAGAGACAGGGTGAGATTGCTCCTGGCTGGATGTGCCTCGATGGGATTATGGGACAAGAGGAGAGGTTTCTCCAGTGCCCCAAGACCATGCTTCTCTCCTCACCTTTTCCTGAGGTTCTGCTTTTCTTCTGTCCCAGGGGTCTCTGCATGGCGCTCAATGAGGCCTGGAGATGCCCCTTTCCCTGGGGGTTGATTTGTGAGCTGTGCATGAGTCCAACTTTTGGGAATGAACCAACTGAAACAGCAGCAACTGGCTCCCTATGCACCAGAGACTTTGGGTGGGAGTAAGTGGCCCTTTGGTAAAGACGACTGTCCAGGGAAGAGACCCCACAGGAAGACCTCTGTTCCTCAACCTGATGTTGATTTGCCTCTTTGCAGTTTCTCCAGAGTCCTTCCATTGACACAGTGCTGACAAAATCAGAGCTCCGGGCACAGCTCATGGAATGGACCAAGGACACAAATCCCGTCATATGTAAGCTCAGTCTACGAGGCCTTGGCAGTATTGTGTTCCAGCCAGAAAAGGTAAGAGGCGTGGATTGCCCAGGGGACCAAGGAAGCCGATGTCTCTCAAATAGCTCGGAAACGAGAGCCAGATCCCCACATAAACCTTGTTGTTTAACACACAGCCCTCAAATGGTGGAGGTGCTTTCCTGAGCAAATCAAGGCATGACGTGCTCTCTGCTCCCATGAGCGGAGCCCTGATTGCACATGGGATGCAATGGGGGAGGTGGGGTGAGCAACGACAAAGGTTACAGTGAGCAGCTGGCACAGAGTGACAGGAGAACGACTTTCTGCCCCGTTGGGGGGCTCTGCCATCCGTGGTTTCTCCTAGGCGGGAGTGGTGCAGCACGTGCTCCAGGCTGTCACCCCGGAAAGTAATGAGTTGCCTTCTTCATTCCTGCAGGTGAGATGGTTACAGGCCCAGCTGCCAGGAACCGTTGCCAGGTTTTGTGACCGGGATGGAGGGTGTGTCAAGGAGGCCATGCACAAAGCTCAAGACATCATCTACCTCCTCAAGAGGGAGGGGCTTGGCTCCATCTCCCAGGACATTGCAGTCAGCCTTCGCCCCTTCATTGATGACGTAAGACTTGGAACCCCAGGAGAAGCCCGTTCCCCCCCCTCCACCTGTCTCTGATGCCCTTGTCTCTCTCTCCCCATCTCCTTGGCTCCCGCCCCTCAGGCCTGCCATGGAGCCTCCAAGGAGCGCCCCCGCCATGGGTGGGGAATGTCCTGCTTAGCCACCTCCCTGTCTGAGCTCTTCTCGCCAAAGCTCAGTCTCAGCGCCATGCTCCCAGCCCCTGCTGCAGCCTGGCCTGGGGGAGAGGGGGCCTGGCCCTGGGCAGATGCCCAGCTGTCTGGAGAACACAGGCCCCCAAAGAGGTGGAGATTCTCAGCAGGAAAGAGGTGGGTCGGGAATGGCCCGGCTCTCGGGGGCACCGAAGAGCAAAAGAAATGCTGTGTTTTGTAGCAGCGAATCCCTGCAAGGCTCCAGCAGCGGCTTCTCCCCTTCCCCAGACCAGTCTCCAGCAGACTTCCCTCCCTCTCCCCAAATCTTCTCGGGTTCTGGGATTCTAGGCTCTCCAGACAGAAACTGCCTCTGGGACACCCTGGGGCTGCGCTGTCCTGCCCAGGGTCTCAGGCCTGCACAAGATGTCTATGGCGCTGGCCTGGTGTCCGCCCTGCTCCCCCCACCCAAGTCAGTTCACACGGGGGAACCGGAGCAGCGGGCGGATTATGACTCTGTCGCGTTCTGCTCTGATACTGCCTGGCTTTAACCGGGCGTCCCCACCCCCTGTGTGTCATTGCCAGGAGAGGGGCAGTGTGCGCTCAGCTGCCATTTCACTGCTTGGCAACGTGGTGAGCAGGGTGCAGGACCCGGACAAAGCCCTCGTGCAGCAGGAAATCATCCACTGCTTGCTCCCGCTGCTGCTGCATCTTGCAGACCAGGAGGAGAGTGTGACACTGGTAAGTGCCACGGACATTATTTCCTTAGAGCAAAGAGCCAGAATCCCCTGGGGCCCCCACTCCAGTCATCACCAGAGCCCCTTGCCCAAGCAGAGTCTTCTCCTCCCGGCTTCACTCCCTGCTGGAGCCTCGTGCCTCATCCATCCTCACAGCACACAGCACAAGGGGTGGAGAAGGTCCAGTGTCCCCCACACTATCCCTCTCTCAGTGAGAACCCTCTTGGTCTCCCCTTCTCTTGCAGCGATGTAAACTGACGCTCTTCCGCTGCGCAGTGTTTCTCGGCTGGGCTCATTTGAAGAGGCTGTTCCGCAGCATGGCCTGGGATGGCTCCTCACAGCTCTTGAAGAGTGTCGGGAAGTGCCTGGTAGGTGAATTCCTTGTGCCTTGAGAGGGGTGAATGGGGACTTGAGAGAGACCTTTCTAACCCCACAGCCTGAGGACCCATCCGCTTCGGTCGGGTTGCAAGACGCTATTCCAGGCTCTCTGCTGGTTCATTTCTGCAGGAGTTACAATCCGTTCCCATTGTTGACATTTTCCTCCACAACTGTCAGACCTCCAAACTTTTGTCTTTTCAAATGAAAGCGGAGGTTCTGGAGAACACAACAGTGACTTCAGAGAGGTGCTGCTCTGGTGTATGGGTTCGTATAGGCGGTTGCCATGGCCTGGCTATATGCTTTGGCTTTCCTGGACTATTCGCTGTGGGGAGAACATGTCATTTGTATATTGTGCATTTCTTCCTTCTTTCTTTCCAGATGCAGAACAACAAGAGCCACATCCCCAAATTCCTGTTCCAGGCCCTAGACTACCTGGAAAGCTCACAGACAACAATACGACACTCTGCAGCCTTGTTCATTGGTAAGCAGAGCAAATCCACTTCAGCTTTTTTAAATGTTTCCTTCAAAGCCCTTTTCTAGACAGCTGCTCTGTTCCCTCCAACAGCACCAGAATCCTAAAACGGGGTGTGTGGGTGTGTGTGTGTGTGTGTGTGTGTGTTAGAGAGAGAGAGAAAGAGAGAGAGAGAGAGAATTAACATGTATTCCAAGATGAAGGGAGCAACTTAGCTGTATCGACTGCACCAACTTCCCCTGCCCACAACAGCTCTTTGGCTGCGCCTAAGGGAGATTGAATTCACATCATGCTGGTTTGATGTGAATTCAGTCTCCTTTAGAAATCAGCTTCTCAGTAACTGCTGGGCATCTGATGCTTTATCTAATTTGCTTTGTGAACAGATGTAAGGAATGTATTTAATTTTCCGAAGGGCTGTCTTGGGGAAATGGCTGCATCTTCAGCAGTTTTCAGCGAAGGATTTGAAAAGTAATGAGATCCATTGTATTCATTGTATGTCTAGGAAATACTATCCACCATTACTGTGATTTGTTGTCTGAAACAGTGAATGAAGATGGCATCTCCCGCCTGTATGAAGGTAAGGAAATACCTCTGTGTGTTTGTGCCTCTGTGGGAAGTACAGGGTGCAGCACAGGGCCCAAACACAGGTTTGAATGTGGACACAGGTCCCTCTCTGTCTAAGGACAGCATTTAACGAAGAAGGATGGTCATGCGAGCGTCATCGAGGTTCCACAATATGTGTATGGGAGCAGGGGAATTCCATCTCTAGCTCCTTGTATAGACGTAACCTTAAAGCTGTGTGGGGAAAGTGTCTTCATAAAGGTCTGAAAGTCTGTAATGGAAGGCCTGACAGTATTGAAAAGAGCCGTTGTTATTAAGGATGATGATGATGATGACAATTACCCTCATCACCTGCCCTCCCTGTAATGGAGTGATTGCAGGCCAGGGAGACTCCCTCCGAGATTGGTCATCAGCTCATAGGAAATCCCATGAGGGCACATGGGAAACACTTCTCCCTGTGACCTCTTGAGGAATGAAGGCACAGGGCCACAAAAGATTTCAGTAGACATTAGGAGCCTAAATCCCTTTGTGGATCTCGGCCTAAATGTTGGATGGTTTAATGTTGCTGCGGCTGTCACTTTCCTGTTCCATCGAAAGAACAAGTGCCCCCAACCGTCTGTGGGTAGGGGTGTGTGTACGGGTGTAGGCCGGCGGAAGGGGAAGTGACAAGAATGGGGTCTCCTCTCTGTGCAGGGCTATTTTGGGAGGAGCGGAGTTGTTGTTCTTGTGCCCTTAGACTCTTGGGGAGCTAATAGCAGGGGGCGTTGGCCATCGGGAGTGGAGATTTCCTAGGCACCAGGCACATCAGCACCAGAGGCTTTTCAACCTGTTGCCTCTTGTTTTCAGCTTTTCAGGAAGTGCCTTTGAAATCTGACAGGACCACATGGTACATCCTCAACAGACATTATAAATGGTTGCAGAAGCTTGTAAATCTCGTGTCGGGTTCTGCATTTGACTAGGGAACCGGGACCGACACAGAAGAGCTCTTTGTCCTGCTATGGTACGTACAGCAGACGCTTATCAACTTTTTGGTGTCCCTAGCCTCTGTTTGCCAGCAGCTAGGAATGGGTGACAGGGCATAGAGCACTGGATGATTCCTGTCTGTTCACTCCCTCTGGGGCACTTGGCAGTGGCCACTGTCGGAAGACAGGATACTGGGCTAGATGGACCTTTGCTCTGACCCAGTCTGGCCTTTCTCATGTTCTTATGTTTGGAACCGGGGCTGAACAACGAGGTGGATATTGGCAGATGACACAAGATTATGCAGATTAATCAGCCTAGAGGAGACTTTGAAGAAGTTCAAAGGGATCTAATCAAGCCATGTGACTGGGCAGCACAATGGCAGATGAAAACCAGCGCTGACCAAGGCAGGGCCATACACATGGAAAGCAGTGAGGTGAACGACTCCTCCATATCGCTGGGGTCAGAAGCCAAAGCACGGCTGGTTGGGCCCAGTGGTTGGAGCAGGGGCGCTGGGGCCCAGTGCTCAGAGTGGTGGAGGTTGAGCCGAGGGGAGCCAAGGGTTGGAGCCGGAGTCAGGAGTCAAGAGCAGGATTGGAACAGGCTGGGGAGCAGGGCCAGGGCCGGATTAACGATTCCCGGCCCATGGGAGCTGCGGGGGGATGCGCGGGGGGAGGGCAGAGCCGACAGGCAAGAGCAGCCCCCGGGACAGAGGTTCCCGGTGCGGTGCTCGTCGCGGCGACGTGGCTGCGGGGGGACAGGAAGAGCAGCGCGCGGAGCCGCCTCACCCCCACCCCAGCCAGGCAGAGCCGGCCCGGCTGGAACGCAGCACACAGGGGCTTTAGAGGCTGCAGCTCGGGCCCCCCTTAGCCCTGCTCCTTTCCTGAGTGCACCATTGCCCCACTTCTGCCCCATTGCCACCCTCTGTTACAGGGCAGCACCCTGGAGCTGATCTCTGACATCTCTCTCCCTGGAATGAAGTCACTGCAGAGTCAGGACAACCCCACCTTTGGGCACCATGTGGGACATCTCACCCCACCGCACAGAGCCCGACATTCACACAGCTTCTCGCATGTGATTCCCTCACTCATCAGTGCCAGGCGGAGAGAGGAGAAATTCTCCCAGACTCCCTTTAACCATTGCCAGCCCCCAGGGTAGTGGCGGTTGCCGGGGGTTGGGTGCTCTCTTTAAGAAATGCCAGCTCTCCGGGAAGTTGCAAATGAACATTAGCACAGTGGGGTGGTTTTGTGCTGTGGAAAACCACCCTGCTTGAAGGTTTTGTTTTTCTAATTTGTGCTCCTGCCCTTTCTCCCTCTTCCAGACATCTAGAGGCCAACAGGAGCCAACTGAGCCCACCACTGATCCCATCTCTTGTGAGATGGCAAAGCAGCTGTTGCACGGGAAGGAGGAGACAGAAGAGGCCGAGCAGCGTGTGCCGGGGTGTACCAGCCCCACGTAACCCACAGTCTAGGCGGAGGAAGCCAAGCCCCTCCCCAGCCCTGCTGGACACGCTACAACTGGAGCACCAGTGTGAAAGGGAGCAGCTCAGCTCACGCTAGGCAGAGCGCCGAAAATGGAGGATGCACCTTGTAGGCTCCAGTCCAGAAGCAGCTGAAGGCCCGAGGCGCCGAGACCCAGCCGCACCCCCGGGTGCCTGCAGACGTGCAAGGGAGATCGGAGTGTCTGGGAGTTTCCCACGCCGGGAGCCCAGAGACCCCCAGCCCGTGGCCTAGAGACTTCTCTTCTGAAGTAACCTGGGTGAACGAGCCATTGTCATGCTGAGTGACGTCAGCATGTTCTGGTTGGATCCCCACTGACTCAACGGCAAACACATTGGCCACGGACAAGGCCCTGGGCTAGGGCAAGGGGGAGTAAGGAGAGTCTGGGTCCCCCTGCCCTGGCTGCCATCCATCCTCGGGTGGCTGCCCACGTCCCCATTGCGCCACTAGACTGCACAGCCGTTGACTCTGGTCGTTGGGCCACACAGCCCCGACGGAGAGGGCAGCCGCACGGACTCTGGTCGTTGGGCTACACAGCCCCGACGGAGAGGGCGGCCGCACGGACTCTGGTCGTTGGGCCACACAGCCCCGACGGAGAGGACAGCCGCACGGACTCTGGTCGTTGGGCTACACAGCCGCGATGGAGAGGGCGGCCGCACGGACTCTGGTCGTTGGGCTACACAGCCGCGATGGAGAGGGCAGCCGCACGGACTCTGGTCGTTGGGCCACACAGCCCTGGATGGAGAGGACAGCCGCACGGACTCTGGTCGTTGGGCTACACAGCCCCGACGGAGAGGGCGGCCGCACGGACTCTGGTCGTTGGGCCACACAGCCCCGACGGAGCGGGCGGCCGCACGGACTCTGGTCGTTGGGCCACACAGCCCCGACGGAGAGGACGGCCGCACGGACTCTGGTCGTTGGGCCACACAGCCCCGACGGAGAGGGCGGCCGCACGGACTCTGGTCGTTGGGCCACACAGCCCCGACGGAGAGGGCGGCCGCACGGACTCTGGTCGTTGGGCCACACAGCCCCGACGGAGCGGGTGGCCGAACGGACTCTGGTTGTTGGGCCACACAGCCCCGACGGAGCGGGCGGCCGCACGGACTCTGGGCATTGGGCCACACAGCCCTGAGTGGGAGGGCAGCCATTTTGGCTCTGGCCATAAGGCCAAACCACCCTGAGGCTAAGGACAGTTATTTAGTTTCACCCATGGGACCTCGCCCCTTCACCCCTAAGGCATCGCCCGTCTGTCACCATAAGACCCACACCATGATATAAGACTTTCGGGGTCAGGATGCAAATATGAGTAGAAGCAAGGAGTAGCATGTGACCCCTCTAAGAGCTCCTGCCACTCCTCTACCAATCTGGGGGTGTTTTATCTCCATCCATCTGCCTCAGGAATGGATTTGACCAATGGGGGAAAGTTCTGGGGCACAGTGACCCATCCGGAAGTGGGTCACGTGACCCCTCCGAGAACTCCTCCCAGTTTGGGTGAGCCTCCGCCCCTTAGGACCAGCCAGAGAGGGGATTTCACCAAACAGGGTAAGTGCTGTGGTGTGGTGACCTGCCCGTTAGAGGGGCCCATCACCGCTCCATGAAATCCCCCCACCGTCCTCTACTAATCGGTCAGGGTTTCACACACCCCATAGGCCATCCCAGAAGGGTAACGTACCGATCAGAATAGGCAGTGCCCGAAGGTCTAGGCCAGAAGCCGCCGATCTCTGGAGCTCCATGTTTGCGTGGCTGGCAGCATCCTCCTGGAAGTCGCAACACAACACTGCGTGGAAGAGCCCGTCTCGTTCCAAGGATGTCTTTTGCAGAAATCGTGGCCTAGGCCTTCAGGCTAAACCTGTTCTGGATTGGTACACGTTTGCCTTCTGAGATGGCCTAAGGTGGGAGAGAAACCCTCGCCAATTGGTAGAGGGCGGTGTGAGGACTTTTTAGGGACCACAGGATCCTGTTGCGGGCAGCTCACTCCACTATGGCACTTCCCCTATTTGGTCAAATCCCCTCTCGGGGTGGTCCTACAGAGCTGACGTCCACTTCAGTTGTAGAGGACAGAGGGAGGAGTTCTCAGAGGGGAGATACAACCCCCTTCTGGATGGGTCACCCTGCCCCGCAACGTCCCCTGATTGGTCAAATGCATTCTCTGGGTGTGTAAAATGGTGTTTGCCCCTGTCAAATTTTTGTAAAAGAAGGGAAGAAAGGCATGTACGTTTTGTGTTATCTATAAGGTGGCCATCTTGGACTTGGCAAAAGAATCTGGTGACCTTTTGCCATTGGCGATATTCATTTGGGTTGGGAAGCACACTCCCACGCACGGATTGAATCCGCGTAGATAGGGTCTAACATCCAGGCAGAGACGATGCAAAGAGGGATAGGGAGGGTTTTTAGTTAGGTCTACTCACCCGGTCCTGTGTCCATCATCGAAGTCTGTCCCTGACGTCCAATGACAAGAGAGCAGAAGCTGTCCATCGCTCTCCCTGCAAGAGAAGGTAGAAAGCACATCAGCATTTCCTCGTGGGTGTAATTGTTTGTGAGAGTGGAGCATTTCCAGAGTTAAAGTTTTGTTACTCCACCCCTTCTCTAGCCTATCCTAGTCCTTTCCCCCATCGTAAATAAAGTCTTGTTTGTGTGGTTACCACTGTGTGGCCTTATTTTCGTGTGCTAAGGCAAGCTCTCACAGATGGGATTACAGAGGGGATTATGTGGGAAGACTTTATTGTAAGATTCCCCATAATCTTCTGAATGGGGTTTGGGTTCTGCCCTCTTTAAAGGAAGGAAAAATCCTGACAGGTGATCCTAGGGGGCTGAAACCCACCGTGGTGAGTTAGTAATCTGTCCTATTCACCACTCTAGGATGGAGTCTGGGATGCAGGCTCTGGGATGGAGTTTGGGTGCTGGGTGCAGGCTCCGGGCTGGGGCACAGGGTGGGGGTGCAGGATGGGTGGAGGGGTGCAGGCTCTGGAAGGGAGTTTGGGGATGGGAGGGGCTGCAGAGGGAGGGGCTGCAGGCTGTGGAACGGAGTTTGGTTGTAGGCTCTGGGCTGGGGTAAGGGGTGGGGGTGTAGGAGGGTAGGACGTAGGGTGTAGGATGATACTAAACTGGGAGGAGTGTTAGATACGCTGGAGGGGAGGGATAGGATACAGAAGGACCTAGACAAATTGGAGGATTGGGCCAAAAGAAATCTGATGAGGTTCAATAAGGATAAGTACAGGGTCCTGCACTTAGGACGGAAGAATCCAATGCACCGCTACAGACTAGGGACCGAATGGCTAGGCAGCAGTTCTGCGGAAAATGACCTATGGGTGACAGTGGACGAGAAGCTGGATATGAGTCAGCAGTGTGCCCTTGTTGCCAAGAAGGCCAATGGCATTTTGGGATGTATAAGTAGGGGCATAGCGAGCAGATCAAGGCACGTGATCGTCCCCCTCTATTCGACATTGGTGAGGCCTCATCTGGAGTACTGTGTCCAGTTTTGGGCCCCACACTACAAGAAGGATGTGGATAAATTGGAGAGAGTCCAGCGAAGGGCAACAAAAATGATTAGGGGTCTAGAACACATGGCTTATGAGGAGAGGCTGAGGGAGCTGGGATTGTTTAGCCTGCAGAAGAGAAGAATGAGGGGGGATTTGATAGCTGCTTTCAACTACCTGAAAGGGGGTTCCAAAGAGGATGGCTCTAGACTGTTCTCAATGGTAGCAGATGACAGAACGAGGAGTAATGGCCTCAAGTTGCAGTGGGGGAGGTTTAGATTGGATATTAGGAAAAACTTTTTCACTAAGAGGGTGGTGAAACACTGGAATGCGTTGCCTAGGGAGGTGGTGGAATCTCCTTCATTGGAAGTTTTTAAGGTCAGGCTTGACAAAGCCCTGGCTGGGATGATTTAACTGGGAATTGGTCCTGCTTCGAGCAGGGGGTTGGACTAGATGACCTTCAGGGGTCCCTTCCAACCCTGATTTTCTATGATTCTATGATTCTATGAGGGAGTGTGGGTGCAGGAGGGGGGTGTGGGAAGAGGGTGGGGGTGCAGGCTCTGGGCTGGGGCAGGGAGAACCGCAATTAACTCATGCAATTAACTCAAAAAAATTAATCGCAATTAAAAAAATTAAAACTGCAATTAATCATGATTAATTTTTTAATTGTGATTTTTTTAGTTATGATTGATCACACTGATAAACATTGAATACCAATTGAAATTTAGTAAAGATTTTGGGGTGTTTTTCTACTTTTTTCAAATATATTGATGTCCATGACAACACAGAATACAGGGCTCACTTTCTAGGATGATGGTTTACAAATATTTACACTGTCAAAGTAATAAAAGAAAGAGCATTTTTCAGTTCCCCTCATAAAAGTGCAGCAGTGCAAGCTCTTGGCCGTGAAAGTGCAACTTACAAATGTAGATTTTTTGTTTTGTTCCAGAAGTGCACCCAAAAGGAAAACAGTGTAAACGTTTCGCGCCTACAAGGCCACCGGACGTTGAGAAGAGGCATTCGCATGGCACTTTTGTAGCCAGCATTGCATGGTAGTTATGTGCCAGGCATGCTAAACATTCGTATGCCCCTGCATGCTTTTGCCACCATTCCAGAGGACATGCTTCCATGCTGATGATACTCGTTAAAAAAAAGTAATGTGTGAATTAAATCGGTGACTCAGGTCCTTGGGGGAGAATTGTCTGTCTCCTGCTCTGTTTTATCTGCACTCTGCCACAGATTTCATCTCCTAGCCATCTCGGATGATGACCCAACATGTGGTGTTCGTTTTAAGAACACTTTCACTGCAGATCTGACAAAAGGCAAAGAAGGACCAATGTGAGATTTCTAAAGATAGCCACAGGACTTAACCCAAGAGTTAAGAGTCTGAAATTGGACTCCAAAATTTGAGCGGGATGAGGTGTGACGCATGCTTTCTGAAGTCTGAAAAGAGCAACACGCCAATGTGGAAACGACAAGATCCAAACCGTCGAACAAGAAAACGAACCTTCCGCTGGTGACATCTCAATCTGTCATCAACATGGATGCATGACCTCTGGAACGGTGATTGAAACGCGAAGGGACGTATGATTCTTCAGCACATCTGGCCTGTCAATATCCTGCGATGCCAGCTATAACAGTGCCCTGTGAATGCCTGGTCTCCCTTTTAGGTGACACTGTCAATGAGAAGTGGGCAACTTTAGCTCCTGCAAATGTCAACAAACCTGTTTGTCTGAGCGATTGGCTGAACAAGTAGTAGGACTGAGAGGGCTTTTGGCCTTTCAAGTTTTTCATCATTTTATTTTTGAATGCAGTTATTCCACTTCTGTTACGTGTGAAAAATGCAGATTTTTCTTCCCCATAATTACAGCACTTACTCCTAGACGACATTTGCTGACTGGCTTTATCAAGAATCATTAAAAATGGGTCTTCACACATTTAGCACTGACTGTCAGCCCCTGCCATGTTGTGATACCGTTCAAAGCACAATACACTGTTTTGATGAAAGTATTTTAGTGCTTGTAGGCCCGGAATGTATTCTGCTGATTTTTAGAGCCCGTTAGACTTTTGGTACGTTTTTCAAAAGCATCTGTTTAAAATAATGTAGGTCTGGGATCGGGCACCTGACAACACAGATGGGGGCCTAGTGGGCTGTTCAAAACAGGTTAAGCACCAGGGGCTAGCTCCACAAAAATACTGAGCTGGGCTTGGCTGCTACTTTCACTTTAGCTACCTAAATCTGACACTTAGATGCCGCCGATCCTCAACACCACCCCAGCTACAGCCTAAATGTAAGGGGACTGTTGCCCCCTTACTAACAGTCAGTGGGGGTGTTTTGGTTGGCTCGCTCCCAGTACTAAAAGGGGAAGGGTTGATGGGAAACCAGGACCCTGAGACTGATAGTCCCCAGGAACAATGGGGAGAGGCTAACGCTCCAGGTCAGCCTGAATGACAGGGCGAGAAGGCTAATGAGGGAGTCAGGAGGCCAGGGGGGTCCCGTCCTCTGTGTGAGCTGGATTTGCCTGGGTCAGACAGACAGAGTGGGGCCAAGCTAAGGAGAAAGCAGGGGCCCGAGCTGAGCTGGGGAGCGGAGCTGTGCCGATCCAGAGGGACCAGTAAAGCAGCCCAGAGAGAGCAGACCTGTCGTGGGAGCAACCAGAGCCAGAGGGGCCAGAGAAGCAGCCCAGGGAGCTGGGGGCAGAGCAGCAGCCGTGCAGAGACCGAGTGGTGGGGCTGGGGCTGGAGCAGTCCGGAGCTGGGTGCGGTGAGCAGCTGGGGAGAGCGAGGGGGACCCTGGGCAGCAGGCCCCGCACAGGGAGACGCCTCAGCCAAGAGGCTCTGCAGGCCAGGCTTGGATCATAACCCCGACAGGGCGGGGGCCACACTGGGAAGAAGGGTCCTGCCACTTCGAGCCTGAGAGCGTGTGGCCACCACCAGAGCGAGTGTCCGACCCGCAGCATCCCCGCAGCACGGCCAGGGCCGGAGAAGGGGCCTGGGACTCACAAGGAGCAGACTGTGAACTGCCCTGACGTTCCAGAGACGCTGTTTGTGATGTTCCCTGTCACAGAGCGGGGTGATGTGTTTCCTTTCACCTTTCCCATTTTCCCTTTTTCTTTTTAAAATTAATTGCTGATTAAATGAACTGTATTTGCTTTAGATCGTATGTAATGATCAGTGGGTCAGGGAAGCACCCAGTGCAGAGAGTACCCCGGAGTGGGGACACCCGAGCCCCTGTCCTAGCTGACCACCGCAGGGTTGGGGGTCGAGCCCCCCAGGAATCCTGGGCCCAGCCTTGTTGGGGTTACGAGGACTCTGCCAGACAGGAGAGTGGAAGGGGAGTCCTCGAGGGCAGGGAGGCCACTGGGTAAAGGGAGTGGGAGCGAGGACTGAGATCCTTTCGCTAGCCCACTTCACGGGGGTCGTGCAGAAGCCAGGACAGTTCCCCACAAGAGCGGGACTATTCCCCCGCTTACAGGAAGAAGGAAGTGCCTGAAAGTAGGACCCACAAAACCCAGCGTGCGAGGCATATCCACACCTACGGGAAAGGCCGATGGGAGGGGCGTGTCCTGAGCCCCACCTCTCTCTGGATCTCAGGTTACGAGGTCTGGCTTGTCACCTGAGAGGTACCTCCCCTGGCTCCCGCCCGCCCAGCTTTCCCCCACCCCCTGCCCTGCCCTGCCCTGCCCCGGCCGTACCTGGTTCCAGCCCGGCCCTGCCGCGGGGTGGGACCAATACTGCTGCCAAGGCCACCCCGAGGAGGGTGCGGGTCCGGGGCAACCCCCCCTCCACCCTAGACCCCCCCCCCGCTCCACCCCTTACCCCAAGACCCTGCCTCCTTCCGCCCCTGAAGCAGCAAGATTAATCCCATACCTTGCATTGATTGTGACTTATTTGCCTGATTTGAAACGAGACCAAAAGGACCTGAGTCTCCTCGCTGTCGATAGCCCCCCGCTCGGCCAACCAGCCCTGAGACTCTGAGGGGCGGGCGGCTGAGAGGTCTCACCAGAGGTCCCACAGGACGGCCAGGTCACCATCAGAGCGGATCGCTCTCAGATCCAGAGCCACCTCTTTGTGAGGACCTCCCGCGATGAGAGCAACCCCCCTTGCCCACCCTCCACACACACCCCTCCTTGGGAGAGAGAGGGAAACAGGGGAAAAAGAAGCAAGAGAAGAGGAGAAAGGAGGGAGGAAAGAGGAAAAGGGAAACCAAAAAGGATAAACCCCAAGGTCCCCAGTGATTCCAAGCGTCAAAGCGCTCGGTAGGAAATCACATTCTGCCCCCTTAAGCCCGTGTTTTCTGTGCCGAGAATTCTGCCTGCAGCAGGTGCATCAGACCCAACAGCTTCCAAACCTCTCGCAGCCTCCGACCTTGTCCAAGGGACGTTCGTTTTCTGGCACAACCAGGGGTAGGAAAGGAGAAAACTCCACAGAGGCTCCTCCTAATGCTACGACGTGAATCCTAATTCTCTCCCCGTCCTCGAGGGGAGACCTGGAGAAGGAGACGTGCGGCAGCAAAGCCGGGGGGGTCTCAGCGACTGCCCTGGCCCTGCACCTCGGCCCTGACCCGCTGATGTCGGGGTCTCTCTGTGAGGTCACCCCCTCCCCACCACCTTTGCCCAATGGGCTGAGGTCCTGCAAAAGGCCTTGGTGATGTCACTGCCCCCCCACCCCTCCCCTCCCAGCTGATGTCCTGCCCCTGCCCAGCCTCTTGGAGCTTGGAGTTGTTGCCCCCGGATCTCCGCACTCAATGACTGGTGAGTCGGGGGATGGAGCCGGCTATACAATAAACCACCAGTTTTTCATAAATTAGTCGACTTAAGGCCAGAAGGGACCATTGGAGCATCTAATATGACACCCTGCATCTCCCAGCCCTCCCGTGTATCACAAGAGCTGCTTTTGCACTAAAGCACCTTTCCGAAGGGCATCTAGTCTTCACTGGAAGACAGCAAGAGATGGAGAATCCATCACTCCTCTTGGCAGTTTGTTCCAGTGATGAGTCGCCCTCCCTCTTACAAATCTCTGCCTTGTTCTAAGGAGAATTTTTCTGATTTCTGCTTCCAGCCATTGGTTCTTGTTCTGCCTTTCTTTGCAAGACTAAAGAGCCCTTTAAATACTTGGTGTTTCCTCTCAGCGAAGGCACTGCAGGCTGCCATCAGCTCACCTCTCCATCTTTTTAAAAACTAAACAGACTGAGTTTTTCAATCCCTCCTTATAAGTCTTCTCCAGCCCTCAAATATGGCTCTTTTCTGCACCCTCTCCAGTTTTTTTAACCTTATGTTTGAAATGTGGACACCAGAACGGGATGCAGTATTCCAGTGTCAGTCTCCCCGCTGCTGAATCACCTCCCTTTCCATCCTCTCTTTATCTATCCATGGATGGCGTCACGGACTCACAGGACTTGTGCTCTCTCTCAGCCTCGTACAGTCCTTGGGAGGAACCCCCTTCAGTGTGACAGCCCTTCTCGGAGATCCACTCTCTCAAGGGTTAAGCCGTAGGCCCTTCCGCCTCCTGGAACCCCTCTTCTCTGAGCCTTGAGCATGCCTGTCTGCCGTGGGCCCCCTCAGGGAGTCCCCTCACTCTGGACCCCTGGGGCCTCTACTCCCAGAGGGAAGAACGCAACCCCGATCCCGAGACTGCCGTGACTCTCAGCCAGCGTAAAAGAGAGGGGTTTATTGAGCATCTGAACACAGCACAGGAAACTCTCAGGGCCCCAAGGCTAATCTCCCTCTGCACAGTCCATCTAGGTCTCCCCTGCACCCGTGTGAGCTCTGGCTGTTTTCTCTCCCCAGTCCAGAAGCCCGCTCCTTCCAGCTAAGCGTCCGATATCACCTTCCCACAAGCCTGTGTCCTTTGTCTTCTGTCCCAGGTAAACAGGCTGCCTGGGTCTCCTCTATCTCAGCCTCTCCTCTCCTCCCTTTTTTCTTTCCCCCTGGCTGGAAGCAGTCACCGGGTCTTCTCTCCTCAGCCCATTGTCCTACTACTGGCCCGACCTGGCTGTGACTTCCAAGCTGGGCCTCCCGCTCACCAGTCGCTGGGGTATCCGTTCTCCAGGCCTTTGCCTGAGGGCCCAACTGACAGGAGAGATCACCGCTGGTCCTCTGTAATAACAAACTATCTCTCCCACCAGTGCCACCTCGTTAAACAAACAGCACCCAGGGAAACTGAGGCATGCAAACCATTGAAAAACCAAGAAAATCCCCCCGTCATCACCGATGGCTTTGGCCCTGTTCCCCACAGCATCGCACCGGGAGCGGATGTTGAGCGGCTTGCCCGGTATGACACCTAAATCCTTGACAGAGTCACGGCTTCCCGGAGTACAGTTCCCCCTCGGTGGCCCGCCTGCTCTGTCCTGCTGCCTCCTCCCACTGCGCCAAGAGGGGACCTGGTGACTGGAGCTGCTGTGGTTGTGTGAGAGCGCCGGGCTGAGAGACCAAAGGGCACCTCCGTTCTGGAACAGAGGGGTCTGGCCGGTAGGCGCAGTCGCCCCCGGTTTGGGGCACAGAAGGGGCTGTGGCTGGCAGCAGCTTGAAGCCCGTCCCCCAGCTGCGCTAGGCACTGTTTGAATGAGTGCAACGTCCGTGTTACATACGGGCTCCTGGGGCTCGGTCGGAAGCACTGAACTGCCTCAGAGTTCTCTGTTTGTAAGGTCGGTGCCAGGAGATTAGAGAGACAAGGCGGGGAGGGGATCTCTTTCATTCTCCAACTTCTGCTGGGGAGAGTCAAGCCTTCGAGCTCCGCAGAGCTCGTCCTCAGGCCCTGGTCTCTCTCCCCAAGAGAACCGGGTCCAATAAACCATATGGCCTCCCCGGCCTGGTCTCTCGGTGTTTTCTGCTCCCACAGGCGTGGCTGGGAAGGGCCACAGGGCTCAGCAGGCTCAGGGAGAAACCTCAGCCCCACTGGAGACAGGAGGGGAGCAAACCTCACACTCTGTGTGGTCCCTGCAGGTCTGTGCAACTGCCCCCCACTGACTCAGTGGCAGTCTGTGGGGGAGGTCTAGGGTGGCCAGGTGTCCCGATTTTAGAGGGACAGTCCCGATTTTTGGGTCTTTTTCTTATATAGGCTCCGATTACCTCCCACCCCCGTCCCGATTTTTCACACTTGCTGTCTGGTCACCCGGGGGAGGTCTGGCAGCCCCCTCCCCAGCCACAGTCCATGCGTGCCCAGCAGTCTGTGTGTGTCTCAGCAGCCCCCTGCTCACTCCCACGTGGAGCCCAGATCGGGGTGGGCTGGGCCTTGGTTTGTTTGATCCCTGAAGGGTTTTTTGGGCACTAACTGGGACCCCAAGTTTCTCCTACTTTGAGGAAATCCCTGTGAAAACTCACCTTTTCCGGGTGTCTGTTTCACACCCTCTGCCAGAGACGTTCCCCATTCTTTCTCCAGTTCAGCTGGCAGCAGGTCTCGTGCGAGGGGCGGGAGAGAGCTGAGATTTCAGGCTGCCGTCTTATGGCGGGATTGCTGCGATTAACTGGCTGAACGTGCTAATTCTGAGGACGAAACGGGGAAAGGGGCAGAGATCGAGAGTCAGGGAGTGAAATGGAGAAAATACAGGAAGCATTTCGAGCGAGGGCGAAGTGCAATGACCATAATCCAGAATATTCTCTGCACCCCTTGTCTAACTCTGGGCCTGATTCTCTTCCGCATTGACTGCCCTGTCCCTGTCTCCGGCCGTGTCTGGAGGGCTTTATGCCCCTGTGCAGCCCCTTCACACTGCCAGGAAGGGAGAGGTGTTATGGAATCTTAGCCCAAAGAGGAACCAGGCCCTGTGTCACATTCATCCTGGGTTTCAGATGACGCCGAGAAGTTGGGGGGCCACCGGGGCCTAGAGCATGGCCCTGCCACAGAGGCTCCGCCCCGGTCATCTTCTTCCCCCGAGGCCCCGCCCACCCACTGTTCACTCCTCTGGCCCCCGAGGTCCCTCTACCTGCCCCTCGCTCCTCTCCACCTCTTCCCCCAGGACTCCACTCACCCCCTGCTTGCTCCTCTCTGCCCCTTTCCCTGAAGGGGGGCTACTGGGGGGCCATGGGGCCAGGCACCCGTCCCTTTTCTCTTTCTCTGGTGATGGGGGGCAGTGGGGTCCTTGGGGAAGGAGGTGAAGAAGGACAGGAAGAGGCATGAGAAGATGGGGCCGTGGGGTTAAAGGCCGAGGGGGTGTGGGGAGCAGGTTTTGGGGGAAGAGGCGGAGGGGGGATGGGAAGAGGCAGAGCAAGAGCAGGGCATCGGGCTAAGAGGCAGAGGGGAGCGGGGTGCAGGCGGGGCCCCCACTTCTCTGGAGCTTCGCTTCCAGCGCTCGAAAGATGACCACGGGCCCACGGGCCTCCGGAGGGGAGACCCGCCCCACATCCCCAGCGTTTCCCCCCGGCATGGACGGCCTTTTGGGGGAGGCTCAGTCTCCCGTGGCCTCTTGTACGGGCTGCCCATGCTCAGCTCCTTCCACGCTCTGGGGAGGAGCAGCACCCAGGGGTGGGGCTGAGCCGCGGGGCGCTGGGTGAGGGGCAGAGGCCTCGGGAGCTGAGACCGCAGGGACACAGCGTGAGGCACCATCCCAGGCATCCCCATGAAAAGAGCAGAACAGGGTTTACCTGGGGTGGGGAGTGTATGGAGAGCATCCCAGGGTCGGTGGAGATGTATTGCCCTGGTGAGCAAGTGTGGCTAAAACACAGGCCTCACTGTGAGCAGGATTTGAACCTGCGCAGGGAAACCCGATTGGATTTCGAGTCCAACGCCTTAACCGCTCAGCCCTCACAGCTGTGAGTGACGTGGCCCCCAGTGGCAGTCTCTACTGGAGCGGCTGGAAGCCGACAGGAGGGAGCTCTCCACCCTCAACGAGCAGCCGTAGCCATGTTGGCAGGAGAAGTTCTCCCAGCACCATAGCACTGTCCACACCGGCGCTTAGGTCCGTGTAACTTGTGTCACTCGGGCGGTGGCTTATTCACTCCCCGAGCCACATACGTTCTACCGACACAAGGGGGAGTGCAGACGCAGCCTTAGCAGAGACGCGATTAAGCTCCACTTCCTGGACACTACAGTGCTAATAAGCGATGGTCATATAAACACCACCCTATACCGGAAACCTACTGACCGCTGTTCCTACCTACATGCCTCCAGCTTTCACCCTGACCACACCACACGATCCATCGTCTACAGCCAAGCTCTGCGATACAACCGCATTTGCTCCAACCCCTCAGACAGAGACAAACACCTACAAGATCTCTATCAAGCATTCTTACAACTACAATACCCACCTGCGGAAGTGAAGAAACAGATTGACAGAGCCAGAAGAGTACCCAAAAGTCACCTACTACAGGACAGGCCTAACAAAGAAAATAACAGAACGCCACTAGCCGTCACCTTCAGCCCCCAACTAAAACCCCTTCAATGCATTATTAAGGATCTACAACCTATCCTGAAGGATCACCCAACACTCTCACAAATCTTGGGAGACAGGCCAGTCCTTGCCTACAGACAGCCCCCCAACCTGAAGCAAATACTCACCAACAACCACACACCACACAACAGAACCACTAACCCAGGAACCTATCCTTGCAACAAAGCCCGTTGCCAACTGTGCCCACATATCTATTCAGGGGACACCATCACAGGGCCTAATCACATCAGCCACACTATCAGAGGCTCGTTCACCTGCACATCTACCAATGTGATATATGCCATCATGTGCCAGCAATGCCCCTCTGCCATGTACATTGGCCAAACTGGACAGTCTCTACGTAAAAGAATAAATGGACCCAAATCAGATGTCAAGAATTATAACATTCATAAACCAGTCGGAGAACACTTCAATCTCTCTGGTCACGCAATTACAGACATGAAAGTTGCGATATTACAACAAAAAAACTTCAAATCCAGACTCCAGCGAGAGACTGTTGAACTGGAATTCATTTGCAAATTGGATACAATTAACTAAGGCTTGAATAGAGACTGGGAGTGACTAAGTCATTCTGCAAGGTAACCTATTTCCCCTTCTTTTTTCCTACCCTTCCCCCCCTTCCTCAGACTTTCTTGTTAGACCCTGGATTTGTGCTGGAAATGGCCCACCTTGATTATCATACACATTGTAAGGAGAGTGATCACTTTAGATAAGCTATTACCAGCAGGAGAGTGGGGTGGGGGGAGAGAAAACCTTTTGTAGTGGAAAACACCCATTTTTTCATGCTTTGTGTGTATGAAAAGATCTTGTGTACTTTCCACAGTATGCATCCGATGAAGTGAGCTGTAGCTCACGAAAGCTTCTGCTCAAATAAATTGGTTAGTCTCTAAGGTGCCACAAGTCCTCCTTTTCTTTTTACTGATAAAGTTTGCGGATGATACCAAGATGGGAGGGGTTGCAAGTGCTCTGGAGGATAGGATTAAAATTCAAAATGATCTGGACAAACTGGAGAAATGGTCTGAAGATAACAGGCTGACATTCAATAAGGACAAATGCAAAGTACTCCCCTTAGGACAGAACAATCAGCTGCACACATACAGAGGAGGACATGACAGCCTAGGAAGGAGTACTGCGGAAGGGGATCTCGGGGTCATAGTGGACCACCAGCTAAATATGAGTCAACAGTGTAACACTTGCAAAAAAAGCAAACCTGATCCTGGGCAGGATTAGCAGGAGTGTTGTAAGCAAGATACGAGACGTAATTCTTCTGCTCTACTCCATGCTGATGTGGCCTCAGCTAAAGTATTGTGTCTAAGTCGGGGCGCCACATTTCGGGAAGGATGTGGACAAATTGGAGAAGGTCCAGAGGAGAGTAACAAAAATGATGAAAGGTCTAGAACAGGGGTTCTCAACCTTTTTCTTTCTGAGGCAACCCACAACATGCCATTAAAATCTCCAGGGCCCAGTGTGGGAGGGGGAGGCTCTGGGCCGGGGAAAGGGGGGAAAACAAGTTTGCATAGGTATAGTTTGACTTCTGTTTTGGGTGGGCAGGGGCCAGTGAGGCTCAAGCCAGCTCCGACGTCGGGGTCTGGGGAGGGTATGCTACATCCACCCCCTGACTCACCTCAGCAGGCCACCCGCCTGTCTGGACTTGGGGGGGGCCTACAACCAAAAATTATAACTCAAAGGTGGGGGGGCTCAGCTCAAAAAGTTTGAGATGCAGGGAAAGGGATAGCTAGGGGCTGTGTGCAGGGGGGTAGCTCAGGGTGTAGGGAGGAGGTAGCTAGGGGCTGTGTGTGGGCAGAGGGTAGCTCAGGGTGCAGGGAGGAGGTAGCTAGGGGCTGTGTGCTCTCAGGGCTCCCCTGCGCTCCCTGTACCCTGAGGGCTCTGCCAGCCACAAAGCAGCCGGGTCCCCCCGCCCAGGCAGCTCTTACCAGCTGCATGAGCAAAGGGGAGCAGCTTCAAACCCCTGCAGCAGCAGGAGACGAGGCAACGCTGCACCCGCCTGCTCCATGGCACCAGTCAGAGCAGCAGCTGTCCCACGCTGCCGGACTCTGGCTTCCCACCTCCGACCTAGCCAGGGGGTGGAGAGAGGAGGTGGTGGAGGGGGGGTGTGGAGCTACCCCAGGACTGCCCTGCTCTTGCACTGTAGCTTGGGGGGGGGTGTAACACCCCTGTGTTCCCCCAACTCTGCCCATGGGCTCAGGGCTTCTGTCCCTTGGGGAGCACTGGGGCTCGGGGCTCCAGAATTCAGCCCTGCTGCTCCCAGCTTCAGCCCTGTGGGAGGTGCTGGGGTTCGGGCTTTGGATTTTAGCCACGGGGCCCTGCGGCCCCCCTGAAAGGGTTCATGGACCCCCAGTGGGCCACAAACCCCCTGTTCAGAACAGCTGGTCTAGAAAACATGATCTACGAGGAAAGGTTGAAAGAACTGGGTTTGTTTAGTCTGGAGAAGAGAAGACTGAGAGGGGACATGAGAACAGTTTTCAAGTACATAAAAGGTTGTTAGAAGGAGGAGGGAGAAAAATTGTTCTTGTGAATCTCTGAGGACAGGACAAGAAGCAATGGGCTGAAATTGAAATTGCAGCGAGGGAGGTTTAGGTTGGACGTTAGGAAAAACTTCCTGCCAGCATAGTTAAGCACTGGAAGAAATTACCTAGGGAGGTTGTGGAATCTCTGTCATTGTAGGTTCTTAGCAGGATCGACAGTCACCGCTCAGGGATGGTCTAGATGAGGGGTAGTCAATTATTTTTTATCAAGGTCCAAATTCTTCATCAATGTACAGTCGGGGCCAGACTGCAGAGAAAATCATTTAAAAAAAAAATAATAATGATAATATGTAAATAAAAAGTTTGTGGGGTCCGTTCAAAAGCGTCTGGCAACCCGGATTTGGCCCGTGGTTCGCCTGTTGACAGCCCCTGGTCTAGATAATACAGGAGAATTACGGAAACCTCGGGAATGGAGGTTGTTGGTAACTTTGCCCAAGCCGTTATGGGCTGCTCCTCAGGGCGGAGTGCTGGGAACGGGGGCTCACACTCTGCAGCGGCTGCCCGGCAAGTTTCTGATTCTCGCCCCCTGACGGCAAGGGTGATGCGTGAGGCACCCGGGGGCGCTTTGGCACCAGTGGGTGCGCAGTGCAGGCCGGGGCCCTTTCAAACGCAGCCACTCCTCCAGAGCGCGGCAGGCGGGCAGGAGTTCGGGCTCCAGCAGCTGACGCTCTCGGCCAGGTTCCAGCAGCAGCTCAGGGAGCTTCTTTCCTGGACTGAGACTAAGGTTGCAGGCTTGTCCTCCTCCCAGCCAGAGGCGGGAAACAGCCCCTGTGGCTAGTGCAGACCCCAGCACTCCTTCTCGGGAGCTCACAGCTGTGCCTGTGAACCTCAGTGTCTTCACCTGTACGTGGCTGGCCTTCCGCGTGGCAAGTTGTGGGTGGGGGTGGGGACAGGCAGCCCCGATGTGCCTAACTGGACGATGCCATGCCGGCACAGCACAGTATTTGTTGGTTTTTTTGTTTTTCGTCTCCGCTGCTGCCTGACTGCGTACTTCTGGGGCCATGTGGTGTCTGGCTGACGGGTCCGTCTGTAACTCTGGTGTTCGTATTTTTGAGGTTCTACTGTACTTAGTCCTGCCTTGAGTGCAGGGGACGGGACTAGGACGGTCCTTCCAGTTCTGTGATTCCATGGACAGGACTAATGTGAGTTTTTTAATCTGACTTCCTGCATTACACCAACAATATGATTTTACCCAGTAATTTCCGCAGTGGAGGGAATATTCATCCCTACTATTTAAGAGAACACAAAGGATCCACTGATCAAGTTCCAGATCTCCGCTGTATAGTGGTGTGCAGTGAGCCCCGTGCAGCTGAGCTCCTTGGCAGTAGGAAGTATGCATCCCCTGTCAGTGCTCCTGAAATGCTGCCCCACACCTTTGCAGTCCAAGACTAGGTCTTTTAAGAAAGAATGCTCTACAGCCACCAAGAAGGGGCCAGGCTTCACCTGAGAGCTAGGTTCATACCGAACCCTGCCTCTGTCAGACATCTTTTACTTCCAAAATCTCCTCCTGGACGATTTAGGCATATAAGCATCACTCCTGATCCCTTCCCAGAACCCCACCCCTGAATGCTACATGCACGTAAAGCAAATGTTGACAGATTATCTGTTTTGGTCATGAGCCAGAAACAGAGCTAATACTCTGACTCTGCAGCTCTCGCCAGAAAACCATGGCAAGAGAGTTTATTTGTAAATGGGAAGAAATAAGTGCAGGGTCCTGCACTTAGGACGGAAGAATCCAATGCACCGCTACAGACTAGGGACCGAATGGCTCGGCAGCAGTTCTGCGGAAAAGGACCTAGGGGTGACAGTCGACGAGAAGCTGGATATGAGTCAGCAGTGTGCCCTTGTTGCCAAGAAGGCCAATGGCATTTTGGGATGTATAAGTAGGGGCATAGCGAGCAGATCGAGGGACGTGATCGTCCCCCTCTATTCAACATTGGTGAGGCCTCATCTGGAGTACTGTGTCCAGTTTTGGGCCCCACACTACAAGAAGGATGTGGATAAATTGGAGAGAGTCCAGCGAAGGGCAACAAAAATGATTAGGGGTCTAGAACACATGACTTATGAGGAGAGGCTGAGGGAGCTGGGATTGTTTAGCCTGCAGAAGAGAAGAATGAGGGGGGATTTGATAGCTGCTTTCAACTACCTGAAAGGGGGTTCCAAAGAGGATGGCTCTAGACTGTTCTCAATGGTAGCAGATGACAGAACGAGGAGTAATGGTCTCAAGTTGCAGTGGGGCAGGTTTAGATTGGATATTAGGAAAAACTTTTTCACTAAGAGGGTGGTGAAACACTGGAATGCGTTGCCTAGGGAGGTGGTGGAATCTCCTTCCTTGGAAGTTTTTAAGGTCAGGCTTGACAAAGCCCTGGCTGGGATGATTTAACTGGGAATTGGTCCTGCTTCGAGCAGGGGGTTGGACTAGATGACCTTCAGGGGTCCCTTCCAACCCTGATATTCTATGATTCTATGATTCTATGATTCTAAATAATCTGCATTTTTAAAGGTCTTTGGGACAGTGATAAAAGTCATTTTAGACATTCAAAGTACTATGAACTTGGCACTCTCACACTTCGATGCTTCTGTAGGCTGTACTCATTGCACACACTGAGGGCTCCTGGCTGCCCTCCATTCCCCTCCGCCCCATGTGCCACCCTCCCATCCTCTCTGTTTCACAGATTCCCTGCATCTGCTCACCCCTCTTTCATGTCACAGGCTCTGTCCCATGTTTCTTCATCTCCCCCAGGCTGGGGCTCTGTGTGCCCTCTGACCTTCCCCTACCACACAGAACTTCTGTATGCCTCCTCTCCCCAGACCAGGGTCCCCTTTTCTCCCCACCATTCTTTCTTTTCTTTCTGTCTGAGAGATAAGTCATTGGGGGTGTCACCATTTTAAAATTATTTTGGGAAGATGATTGTTCAGCTTTGTAGTTGAGATTCCTCCAACATGGGAGTGACTGTTGAGTGTAGGACCTCTCTTCGTTCAGCCAGTTATTACTAGACAATGTTGCCTCCCCTAAATATCAAAGCTTTACTACTGAGTCACCTGTCTTTATTGGCAGTAACATTCTAATTAATATTTACTCCATTTAACTGTATGGTGATTGCCCAACCACTGTCTAACTCTTGCTTTGGTATAACTCGATTAAAGGGATGATAAACAATTTATTTCTGAATACTCCCTTGAGCCTGATCATGCAGTCCTTTTGGGAGAGGGATGCAGAGATCCAGCTTTATAAACCAGACTTCTCTGTCTTTTATTCCTGTAACACTAGAAATAATTTTGTTTTTTTAAACAGCAGAATAAACCATCCCTCATTCAGACTGGTCCAGAAGCAACCCTGCAGACCCACCTCCTTGTATTTGAGGCCGAGAAATCCAGAAAAGAAAACCGTGTTGTGTGTTTAGAAATGAGAAAGGAACTCTTTCCGAAGCCTACATACAAATGAACTTTTAAATTTGAGGAGACAGAATAAAAACTGGTCCCAGTTACCAGGGAAATCATGTCTTGGTTTATACTAATCTGGAATATATATGGGGATGGGCACTACATAAAATCAAATTTTGCATACTACAAATCTGTAAAATGCAAAAGGTGTGTTTAATAGAATTTTCTATATTGTTTCATTAATTGTTTTAGATAAAGAAAAAATATTAAAAATCATCAGTATTTTTTTCTGTCTTGGTTTCCTTTAAAGGACACGAAGCTTATTCTTACAGCAGCGCTTCACTTAACTCTTAAGTACACTCTGACCTGAGCAACCAGCAGTTAGGAGGTACAATGGCAAAGGTTTTGACAGCAAGGAAGTGAGTTTAACTCAGCATTTCTCGCATGTGGCCACCAGGGGCTTCTTGTGCAGGCCTAACAGGCTCCTGGGCAGTGGTGGAGAGGCCAAAGCATCAGCCTCTCCCCTTCCCTCCCTGGTGCTCCTGCATGAGCCACCATGCACCGCCTCTGGAGACAGGTGGGGCACAATGCTGCAGGAGCCAGGTGAGTTCTTGACTCACCTGTGGGGTGGGCAGGGCACGTTGGGGCTTGGGCTTCAGCCCTGGGTGAGAACCTGGCCGCAGGGCTTCAGCTGCACGGCTCGAGCCCCGGCCTCTGACCCAGGCTCCGGCCACGTGACCTTGGCCCTGGGCGCTAACCCCGGCTGTGCAGCAGCAAGTGCTGGCTCCGGGCTCTGGCACCGACCCCCAGCCCTCACCCCGCTCCCTAACCCCAGCCCCAGCCCCAGGGTGGTGGGTGTTGATCCACACCTCCAGCTGCTCAGCAGCAGCCGCCACCAACCCTGGGCTCCAGCCGCTCGCTCTGGACCCTGGGGGTGCTGCCTCCCAGCTCCAGCCATATGGCAGCAGGGCTCACCGTTCTCCCCGACGCCTCCCCGAACCCCCATTTATTGCCCCCAGTCCCCACTGCCTTCCCTGGTTCCACCTCTATCCCCCCCATTGCCCCAGACCCCTGCTGCCTCCCTCTCCAAACCTGGGGCTTGCTGAGAAAAGCAAAACAAAGAAACATGCAAGTATCACTTTTCACAGCACACTGACTAGCTACCTGGGAGGCTGTGAAAAGTGATAATTGTAAGTTTGTTAATATCACTTTTCACAAACTCCCAGCTAGCTACTGAGTGTGCTGCAAAAAGCAATATTCAACATACAAATATAATTTTTCATATTATTTGTGAGTCTGAAAAAACCCTACATAAATAAATTACAAGGATTTGGACACGTGTATGTGCATATTTATTTGTTTTTCCTACAGTTACGTATTTTAGGGAAAAGTGTCAGTGCGGCCACCAGCAAGAATTGGTGGTCACAGTCCGAGGCCACCAAAAAATGTGTTCGGAGAACCCCTGGTTTAAATGTACTAATAGGCAAAATCCAAACCAGCCATGTCTGCCTGAACCTTTTCAGGCAGGACTTCAGGTATCACCCAAAAGATCTTATTTTTCTTTGGTTCCATGTATACATTTGCTCAGATTTTACTTCTCCATTAAACATGTAACCAATTCCCAGCTGCCTGGCAAGTGAGAGCTGGCTGAGTTTCCATAGTTCTCCCCGCACCCTTATGGGTGTGCTGCCAAGGGAGCAACACACAGGCCTGCAATGAATCTCAAGTGCCTCTAACTTGCCTAGCTCTTCTCAGCCATTTCTCTTGCTGTGAGCTGCCCTCCTTTTGAGCCCCACCAACTTCCTCACATGCAGGAACAGCAGCAGATTGCCATCTTGGAGCAACAGCTGAGGAAGGCGACTTTTCTGTCAGCACTAGAGTGGTCTATTGTATTGTGCTCTTCTTAAATAAGCAGGATACTGTCATCGTCCAGTGAGCGTGTCTCAGCTTTGTTACGTCGAGTGCTTTAAAAGGGGTGATGCGCTGCACTGTGTGGGCTGAGAAAGATCTCATGTGCTCCCCATCATCAATTCTGAGATTTGCACTGATTGGCATTAAGGCTTTTGGGGTGATGGTTCTATGACTCAAACTCAGTGGCTTTGTTTGGTCTACCAGAGTCTGAGGTTGGTGATCTTCGGGGATGGTACAAGCCTTACCTAAGACATTTAAGCCAGTTAGAATGTGGATGGAAGACGATAGAATGAATGATGTGCGAGTTCCTCCAAGTAACAGGGATAGCCGTCTGCCTCTGAACATAGCTCAATTCTTATTGTGCTTAACACGCTGGAATATGAATGGCTGCTATGGGTGGCTGATAATCTATGAACATCATGTAGTAATTCCTGGTTTTTTAAATTATTGTTTTAGCTGGACGCATGTATAATGTTTGATCAAATACTGTTCAGGGAGAAAGGTATAAAACCATCCAAGTATTTGCTATGTGTAGAGTGGTCATGTTCTGTCGGATACCTTCTGGAAGAACAGTAGTATGGTTAAGTAATTCGTGTCACATTCTGTGCTGCACCCCTGCACCGAAAAAAGGATTTTCTGCCGCTTACACTATTTGCGGCTTCATTGGGTGAAAATAAAGAAGCAACAGTGGCCAGGTCTGAGTGTCCCTCCTCTAACAAAAATCTTGAAATAGTTCACTGTAAAATTAAAAACCAACTGTGGCTTGTCTTAAGTAACGATAAGGTGACGTTTAGAAGGAAGCCTCCAGGTGCATCCTCACCTGTTCCTTGATCCAGCACAACTTCCTATACATTAGACACTTACGACAGTCAGTAACGCTCTCTCTACCTCCACAATAGAGCTATTTAGAAAACGGGAGTTTGTATTCAGTTTGTATGAATGCTGTAATCTGGAAGGCCCAGATCCACAAAGGTATTTTCGTTCTTGACTTCCATTGGATTTCAGTGGAATTTAGGAGCCTAAATTTTACCTTGGTGGATCTGGGCCTAAGTAATTGCAGTTTGACAAACATGAAAGATTAATAATTTGTGCAAAATAAGAAGTAATTAACAAATGAGGACAATCAGAATCCTTGTCTGAGGACTCCTAAAGCTTCAAAATACTTTAATGTTCTTATGAAATAATTCACATCCACTATCATTTCTTTGCCTGTAGTAAATATATTGTCCTTTTTAGTTGGCACACTGTTCTGATCGTTGTCTGTACAGTAATCTTTTGAGTAATTCAGTTCAGTTAGATGTTATCAGTCACCTGGAGTTTCTTCCTCAGAAGCTGTTATGGCTTTCAAGGCTCTTCTCTTCCTTAATCTTTCTGCATTTGTGATTGTCATAGGATGCAATGGGAAAAATCCAGAAAGACCTGAAAGAAAGATGATTTATGTTTATAGCTGGAGTTGCAATATGACTGTTCTAGACGCACAGATTCAAAGGCTAAAAGGGAGCGCTGTGATTATCTCGTCTGACTTCCTATATAACACATGCTATAGAACTTCCCCAAAATAATTCTTAGCATATATATTTCAGAAAAACATCCAATCTCAAGTTAAATTGTCAGTGATGGAGAATTCACGACAACCCTGGGTCAACTGTTCCAATAGTTAATGAGACTTTTAAGAAGTGAGAGTAATTGTCTGTCTCACTAACCCTCTAGTGGCTTGAAGTGCCTTTTACTGCTGTCTTGGCCAGCTCAGCGTCTCCATAAATGAGACCCGTTCCCATTTCCTCAAAAAGAACAGGAGTACTTGTGACACCTTAGAGACTAACAAATTATAGCTCATCTTAATTAGCCTCTTGCAGTTTGTATGGCAACTCCCACCTTTTCATGATTCTCTGTATGTGTATAGATCTTCTTACTATATGTTCCATTCTATTCATCTGATGAAGTGAGCTGTAGCCCATGAAAGCTTATGCTTAATTGAATTTGTTAGTCTCTAAGGTGCCGCAGGTCCTCCCGTTCTTTTTCCGGATACAGACTAACAAGGCTGCTACTCTGAAACATCCCATTTCCTGTGGCCAAAAGAAGGGTGATTGCATATATACATATTCTCAAGGATTCATGCAAAGAAATGAAGAAAGAGTCTTTGGTACTCCAAGTATGCAGAGGATCACCAAGGAAAACCTATTGTCTTTTAAGAGAAATAAGCAAATAGCTGAGATTGGAAAACACACTGAGTTACCTAGAAGTTTTTCAACCGGTTTTGTGACATGTGCTCAAGAAAACTGCTGTAACCTTCCCTTACGCAGCAACAATAGATTATTCTTCATGATGGAATCGAAGTCTGTACCTTGCCAGGAGATTGAGGTCTTAAAGCAATTTATTTACAAAAAAGATGACAGATTTGCTCTACCAACCCTTAAGAGAGTTCAGCGGTGAAGGCTGCACATTCTCCTCTAACTGTGATTGATTTAGAGGGATGCAGAAACTGGGGTCTGTCAGTACAACATGGTGTGTACGCAACCCTTAACAAGCCCTGTCTGCACTTACCAAGGTGCACCATGATGACCCTTGAAAGCACCTGAAAGAGGAAAAAGACCATGAAGGAATCCCCGCCACTCCCAAAAACAGAACAAGGGGCTAGCCCACTGCAGCTGTGCCGCTGTAAATGCTATAGGGTAGACATAGCCTGAGTTGACAGAGACGAGAACCTGAAAGTTATACACCGGACCCTCGCTAGAACACGCGTCTATATAACACAAATTCTGATAGAACGTGGTTGCGTATCCCAAATTTAGTAACGGTCATTAACTTTCATTGTAACGTGGTCCCCACTGTAATGCAGTACGCGCTAGAATGCGGGATTTGGCATGGATCCCAAATCCCACATTCTAGTGAGGGTCCAGTGTAGTTTGAAAATCCTGAGGGAAACATGGGAGTTTAGTTGCAAGCCCTGCCCTGGCCCCTGTAGACTCTGTCTCTCATGACCCATGTGCCATGGCGATCCTGGGAATGGAAGTTTCAAAGCACCTACCCCCACTCACACTTTTATGCTTTGGGGTTTAGGTAACTTTCAACCTCTTAGGAGCACAGGCAAAATGAAAAGATTTTTTTTTCCCCCTGGTAGCCCTGCTAGGCATCAGCCTCACTGCCGCACCCTGCCTGCTTTTCTGTTTCAATAGCTTTGTTGCTAGGGCAATGCCAACAAGTGCCACATGACTACATAAAATCACTTGTCATTTTAAGGTAAGAATTAGTTTCCCCATTATATTGGTGTTCTGAGGATTTGGTATTATTTTATATATGTACGTTAAGGCTGTCAATCAGTTATCTCACACGATTAACTCAAAAAAAATCAATCGCGATTAATCACACTTATAACAATAGAATACCAATTGCAATTTATTATATATTTTTTGATACATTTTCAATACTGATTTCAATTACAACACAGAACACAAAGTGCAGAGTGCTCACTTTATATTATTATTTTTTTATTACAAATATATGCTCTGTAAAAATGATAAAACAAAAAAAATAGTATTTTTCAATTCACCTCATACAAGTACTGAAGTGCAAACTCTTTATTGTGAAAGTGTAACAAATGCAGTTGGGTTTTTTCTGATTGCATCACTGCACTCAAAACAAAACAGTTTAAAACTTTAGCGCCTACAAGTCCACTCAGTCCTACTTCTTATTCTGCCAAGCGCTAAGAAAAAAGTTTGTTTACAACTGACAGGAGATACCGTTGCCTGCTTCTGATTTACAATGTCACCTGAAAGTGAGAACAAGCGTTCCCATGGCAATTTTGTAGCCGGCGTTGCAAGATATGCCAGATATGCTAAACATTCGTATGCCCCTTCATGCTTTGGCCACCATTCCAGAGGACATATTTCCATGCTGATGATGCTCGTTAAAAAAATAATAGATCAATTAAATTTGTGACTGTACTCCTTGGGGGGAGAATTGTAGGTCTCCTGCTCTATTTTACCTGCATTCTGCATATGTTTCATGTTACTGCAGTCTTGGAAGATGACCCAGCACATATTCGTTTTAAGAACACTTTCACAGCAGATTTGACAAAACGCAAAGAAGGTACCAATGTGAGATTTCTAAAAACAGCAACAGCGCTCGGCCCAAGGTTTAAGAATCTTTACAATTTTTTTGTTTTTTACAGAGCAAATATTTGTAATCAAAAATAAAGATAAATTGAGGACTGTACACTTCGTATTGTGTTGTAATTAAAACTAATATATTTGAAAATGTAAGCATGCCAAATATTTAAAGTAAATGGTATTCTATTGTTGTACAACCGCACAGTTAATCGTGATTTTTTTTAATCGCTTGACAGCCCCAATATATATGTGTGTGTGTGTCTACATGTACACACACTATGAAAATTACTTGATTGGGTTGCAGTAATTGTTATTCTTGGATATTAACTAGTTCAGGGACTCCTCAAATCTTGCTGCTAATTGCCCGCGGTTTAAGAAATAGCCGAGAACTCCCGGTTCACAGGACGTGTGTGCGGGTCTCTGTGTGTGTGGGGGGGTGTCTCTGTCTCTGGGTCTCTGTGTGTGGGGGGGTCTCTGGGTCTGTGTGAGGGGGGGTGTGTGGGGGTGTCTCTGTCTCAGGGTCTCTGTGTGTGGGGGGTCTCGGTCTCTGGGTCTGTGTGTCGGGGGTGTGTGGGGGTCTCTGGGTCTCTGTGGGGGGTGTGTGTGGGGGGGTCTCTGTCTCTGGGTCTCTGTGTGGGGGGGTCTCTGGGTCTGTGTGTCGGGGGCGTGGGGGGGTCTCTGTCTCAGGGTCTCTGTGTGTGGGGGGGTCTCTGGGTCTGTGTGTCGGGGGTGTGGGGGGGTCTCTCTGTGGGTCCCTGGGTGTGTGGGGGGGGTCGGGAATTCAAAGCCGCTGGTTTTAGGCTGCGGCCCCCCCCGTGGCTGGCCCCGCTCCCGCCGACGGCTCAGGGCGGCCTCGACCCCGGCCCCCTCTCGCGGCCGGCGCGCGGCTACCTGGCGGAGGGGCGGCGCTGCCAGGCCCGACCGGGCTCCTCCCCCCGCTCCCGCGCACGCCGGCTGAACCCCCCGGATCCGGGCCTCACGAGCCGCCGTAGCGCGGCAGCGGGTCGAGTCCCGCCGGCGCTGTCGGGACCGAGCCGTAGCGCGCCTGCGCCGTGCGCGCCCGTGTCTCGCGGCCGCTTTTCCCATCGGCCCCCGCGGGAAGTCGCTGCGTGGGGACTACTCCCGTCAGCCACCGCGCGGCCCCGGGCACGCTGGGAGACGCAGCGTGCACACGAACGTCACCCCGCAGGCTCCGCTCTCGCCCCGTGGCTGTCGCGCCCAGATGATGTCACAGCGCGCGACGCTCCCCCCACCTTCGGAACGGGCCGCGCGGCCGGGGCGGGGGGCGAAGCGGGGCCCCGCGGGTGACCCTCCATTTCCCATCAGGCATCGCGGTGCACACGCCGTGGCCGCGGCCCGACCCGGCCGTCCCGCTCTCCGGGCGAGGCCCGCTCGGTGCTGGGCTCCCGGGGCTCCGCGCCCCCAGCAGCGCTCCCCGCCGAGCGCCCCGGGGCCCAGCTGCCGGCCGCGGAACGGACTCGTCCGGCTGGCCGCAGCGCCACGGGGCGCCGGGGGGACAGCTCCCGTCCCGGTGCCGGGGCCCCTTCGAGCGCCCGGGGGCTGAGTTCCCCCCCTGCACCCGGGGGCGCTGCGCACGCTCCCCGCCTGGCTCCCGGACCCGGGGCGGCCGCTGGGGGGCGGGGAGCCCGTTACTTCTTAGTCAGGCCCAGATGCCTTGGTCGAGGCATCGTCAAGGTCCAGACTTCAGAGAAAACAATAAAAACTAGTAACAATCCTGATCTAATAAAACAATCAAAAGATTTCAGGATCTGCTGGAAAGCAGCGGGTGGCCCAGCTTTGGCCCGCGGTCTGCCTGTTGGCTGCCCCTGTAATAACCCCCCTGCTTTTACAATGCTGGTTGAGAGTCACTCCGGGGGAAGGAAGTGGGGTACATGGCTCCCTGGGGGCCTACAAGTCGCCCTTGGGTGTCCAGCTCAGGTGGACTTGCTGACGTGAAGCAGGGGTGCTGAGGGCTCTGAGACTCAGAGTCAGGAGGCAGTGAAGCCAGGTGACTTTCCTCACTGGAAAAAGTGTGACCTTAAGGGGTTGCCACACTAAAGAGCTCCTCCCAGGGACTGTTCAAGAGCACCAGACCTATGGCAGGGAAACAGCCTGGAGAATGGGATTTTCAAAAGGGCTGAAGCAGGTTAGGCAAGTCCATAGGAGTTAGGTGCTTTGGAGGTTCCCACCAGACACCTAAATACCATTGAAAGTGTGACCCAAGGTGCTTAAACACTAGGGCCCTGAGGCTGAGCTGGTGTCAGTCAGGGAGGCTGAGAATCCGTGATAACGTCTCCTGTTAACCAAGAGCATCAGCCCCTGCGCTCAGATAGCCAGGGAGAGAGCAGGAGACAGCACTGGGCGCACAGATTCAGGATTATGAATTATCTGCTCTCCTGAAATCTTCCCCTTTGGGCTCTGCTCTGAGCAGCCAGGGAAGCTGGGACCCCAAGGGCTCTCCCAGGATCTGGGCCCCTCTGGGCTGGGCAGTCACAGTGCTCTGAATGAAGCTCTGATCCACGAGTAATAGGGGCACACAGGAACTGATAATAACGCAACCTGCTGGGCCAAATCCCTCCCCCTGCCCTGCTCGAATACAATGAGAGAAACCCCCAGCAGCGCCCCTTACCCAGGAATCCCGTCACAGCCTCCTGGAGATTGTTCTCTCGAGGGAAATCCCGGATTCTCTTTTCCAGCTCGGGACTCGGGCACCGGATGCGGAGACATGGCCTTCTCATCCCTGCAGAGACATGAGCGTGTTTATTCCTCCCCCTCCTTTGCTCTAAGTTCCTGCCCCCCAGAGCCAGATGGGGAGTGGGTGGGAGCTGGGCCACAGGCAGGGCTAACGGGGCCGTGACCTCTGCTGCCCAGGGAATTTACTGCCTGCACGATCTGCCGGGGGGCCGGCCTGGAGACTGGGGGCCTCTCGCCATCCAGAGAGAAAACCCAGCCCAGGCAGGGCCAGCTCCCCTCACACCTGGCCCAGCCCCACGTTCCCCACAAGGGCCTGGAGGGGCTTCTCCCAGGGATTAGCGAGGGGCCCATTCTCCAGGCCCAGCTTCTCCTCAGCTTCTCCTCTCAGCCTCCAAGGGGCCTGGTCACTCCCTGTGGGGTGGGGGCTCCGGGACCGGGACACTGCCCCACGAGGGCCTGGGCTGGGACACTCAGCTCTTTCCCCACAGGCCCTTGGGCCCCCCTCACACGGAACAGGCTTTGGGCCATGACAGAGCTGGGGCCAGGTCCCAGCTGGGCCCTCGGGGTGACAGGCTCTCAGCCCCATTAATGATCCCCCAAGCCAGCCTGGTCCCAGGGAGGGTTCTCCAGCCCAGAGCTGTGGGGCACTCCCCTTCCCAGGGTGGGTCACACAGACACAGCGGCAGCAGACCCAGGGCTATGGGGATGGAGGGGGGCTGGATCCAGAGGGTGAGACCGTCCCACGGTCGGGATGCCGGGTCTGCTGCCTGGGCTCTGAGCCCTTGTCTACACTAGGACTTTAGGTCGAATTTAGCAGCTTTAAATCGAAGTAAACCTGCACCTGTCCACACGATGAAGCCCTTTATTTCGACTTAAAGGGCTCTTAAAATTGATTTCCTTACTCCACCCCTGACAAGTGGATTAGCGCTTAAATCGGCCTTGCCGGGTTGAATTTGGGGTACTGTGGACACAATTCGACGGTATTGGCCTCCGGGAGCTATCCCAGAGTGCTCCATTGTGACTGCTCTGGACAGCACTCTCAACTCAGATGCATGATTGTTTGCCGTTGCTCTGACCCAGGGAGGGGCGACTGACGACACGGCTTACAGGGTTGGCTTCAGGGAGCTAAAATCAACGAAGGGGGTGGCTTTACATGAAGGAGTATTTCAGGCAGCACTTCACGGAGGGTTCCAATAAGAAATGGTGCACCTAAGTTATTGTTCTTATTGGAACAAGGAGGTTAGTCTGGCCTCTGATTGATACAAGGCTAGATTTACCTTGCTGCACCTTCTCTGTGAGTGACTGCAGTGTGACCTAGAGGAATGAGTCCCTTAGACGGGGTGCGGGGGGGTGTTTGCAAATGAGTATAAAACAAATCTGGTCTATTTCTTGTTTTGATCCACTCCATCTATCTTTTACATCTTTGGCTGGCAGCAGATGGTGCAGAAGGACTGCATGCCATCCACATCTCATGGCTGTTTGGCAGAAGATGGTACAATAGGACTGCTAGCCATCCTCATCGCTTGCCTGCCCGGCAGAAGATGATGCAATAGGACTGCTAGCAATCCGTATTGCCTGCCTGCTCACCATAAGATGGTTCAATAGGACTGACTGCAGGACTGAAGAGAATGACCGGATCAAGTCACTCCAAATTTAGTCCCTGCGCCCATGTCTGCCCAGGCGCTCCTGATCGACCTCACACAGGCGACCAGGAGCACCTCGGACATGACGATGACGGCTACCAGTCCTATTGCACCGTCTGCTGCCACAAGGCAATGGGTTGCTGCTGCTGTGTAGCAATGCCGTACCGCGTCTGCCAGCACCCAGGAGACATACGGTGACGGTGAGCTGAGCGGCTCCAGGCTTGCCGTGGTATGGCGTCTGCACAGGTAACTCAGGAAAAAAGGCGTGAAACCATTGTCTGCCCTTGCTTTCACGGAGGGAGGGAGGGAGGGAACGGGGGCCTGACGATATGTACCCAGAACCACCCGCGACAATGTTTTAGCCCCATCAGGCATTGGGATCTCAACCCAGAATTCCAGTGGGCAGCGGAGGCTGCGGGAACTGGGGGGTAGCGACCCACAGTGCCACGCTCCGGAAGTCGACGCTGGCCTCGGTCCCGTGGAAGCGCTCCGCCGAGTGAATGCCCTTAATGCACTTAGAGCATTTTCTGTGGGGACGCACACACTCGACTATATAAAACCGATTTCCAAAACACCGACTGCTATAAATTCGACCTCATTCCATACCCTGACCGTGGGGGCAGACGGAGCCCGGGTGTATCTGCTCACAGCACTTCTGACACCCCAGAGGGGAAGGAGAGACAGAGCAGAGAGTCAGTGGCCATGGCCCAGCCGGCCCCCTGCCCCAGACGGGTCACTCTGCTCCCCCAGCCCGGCCCCACAGGCTGCTCCCCCAGTGGGGTGGAGACTCTGAAGGGCTGTGCTAGAGGGAGCAGAGCCCCATTCACACCAGATGTTCCACAGGGACGGGACGGCCGGGTCCTCTATGCTGAGCCCAGGGCTGGAACAGCCTTTCACCAGCCTCCCCCCACCTCCCCGACAGCCCAAACTCCTGTCTCTCTGCAGCCCTGGGCCCCTGGCCCTGCAGACGCCCCGGGCCGTGCTCCCTGCACTGAGTTACCCTGTCAGCCCGAGTGACTCAGGGGCCGTCCCCTCCCTGCACTGGGCTCTGGGTGCATCCGACACTGTCTCACCTGCAGCAATTCCAGCACCGGCTGCTGACGCTTCCCCTCCAGCTCCGTCATCAGGGCGCTGAGCCGGGAAATCTCCTCACCCAGGTGGGTGGCATTGTCCTCCCTCCTCCTCCCAATCTCCTCGTCCAGCTCTCCCAGCCGGGCCAGGAGGAGGCGCTCCTGTTCAGCCAGAAACTGGTGCAGCCCCTCGCACTTGGACACCACCAGCGGCCGCTCCACTTCCGTCTGCCTCTGGGGTGCACAGAGAGACGCAGGGGCAGGGCAGGGACCCGGGGAGAGCGGGTGTCTTGGGAAATGGTACAAAGCCTTGTCCGGGCTCCCCAGAGCGTTTCATTCAATCTCTTTGCCAGAGTAACTGTGGCTACACTAGAGCTTTTGCTAGTATAAAAACGTGACCCAAAATCACCAGCCCCCAGCCCGTCCCCACCACTGTCCCAGCACCAGAGTGAAGTGCAGACCAGGCCGTGGCAAATGGTGCTTCCCAAACTGCCCAATGGCATCACTGGGACGTCTGACACTCGAACCCTGGGATCAGCAAAAGTCTCCCCCTGCTCCGCCCCGACCCCTGCCACATCTGCGCCTGTTCAGTGTTTTACTGGCCTCTCCCTCCGCCCCCCTCCCAGCACTAGAGAGCCAGAGCCAGAGGCTGCTCCCAGCTACCCTGGTGTAAACCCATTGACCCCAGTGGGAACTAACACCAGGGTCCCAGAGGAGTCTGACCTGACCCCACTGACTTCGGTGGGCTCACTCCTGATGTACACCAGGTACCTGAGAGCAGAGTCTGCCCTGCACTGGTTAAAATGGCCCTGACCTGTCTCCCTGTAGTGACCCTGGAAACCCTTTAACCTTCTGAATGACCCAGACCCCAAGCAGCGCAGAGCCCCCCTGCTGCTGTCGCTGACACCCCTGGCAAAGCGGCCGGGCAGGGCAGGGCACCTACCAGGAGCCTCTCCCTCTCCTTGTCCCAGTCGGATTTCAGGCCCAGGAGCTCTTCTGTCTCCTCCCACAGATGCTGCAGGCGGCTCAGGATTTGCTCCTGCAAACAGACAATGGCTCTGGGGGCTGGTTTGGGGTCACTGGTTTGGGCCCAGCGATAACATCGTCACTGAGCAGAGTGAGGCTGTGGGAGCAGGTCCCCCTTCTCCAACCCTCTGAAAAAGTGACCTCAGCTCCAAGGTAGCTCCCCGGCAGAGCTGCTGGTCCTGGCCCGCTCCGGCCCAGCACCATCATCTCCAGGCTGTTTCCCTGCCATAGGTCTGGTGCTCTTGAACAGTCCCTGGGAGGAGCTCTTTAGTGTGGCAACCCCCTTAAGGTCACACTTTTTCCAATGAGGAAAGTCACTTGGCTTCACCGCCTCCTGACTCTGAATCTCAGAGCCTTTAACACCCCTGCTTCACATCAGCAAGTCCACCTGAGTTGGACACCCAAGGGAGACTTGCAGGCTCCCAGGGAGCCATGTACCCCACTTCATTACCCTGGAGTGACTCTCAACCAGCACTGTAAAAGCAGGGGAGGGTTATTACAGGGGCAGTCAACAGCCAGACCGTGGGCCAAGTCTGGACCACCAGCTGCTTTCCAGCAGATCCTGAAATCTTTTTATTATTTTATTATGATCAAGATTGTTTTTATTTTTTATTATTTTCTCTGAAGTCTGGACCTTGACTATGCCTTGACCAAGAAATTTGGACCTTTATAAAAAATAATTGACTCTCCCTGTTTTTTGACATGTCTGGAATACAACGCAGACAGTGCTTAGTGAACACAGAGAACGGAAAGGTCCATCTGGGTCAGTCCCAGAGCCCTCTGTCCCCTCTGTCGTCCGAGCCCACAAGCTGCTCTCCTGCCTCCAGCAGCCCACACCTAGAACCCCAGCCCAGTCCTTTGCCTCCAGCTGGGCACACTTGGCTGGCTTCCCATGGAGGGTGGGCCGTCCATGGTCATTTATTGTGTGGTGCCAAATGTCCAGGCAATTGGAATGGCCATTGTCTTCTGGGACACTCCATGGGCATGGGGCCCCAGACAGCCAGCTGTCCCTCATGCCTGTATCTCTGGGTCTCTACAAGTAACACCTTTCCCCCCTCCCCTCACCTACTTAACCATGGGTAAGGCTAAGATTTTGTCAGGGATATTTTTAGTAACAGTCACGGCAGGTCACGGGCAATAAAGAAAAATTCACAGAAGCCCGTGACCTGTCCACGGGGAGTTCAGCTGCGGGGTCCCCACACCGCTCACAGTGGCTGGGCAGCTGTGGGGGCTCGCTTGGAGCTATGAGCTGAAGTCACAGAGGTCTCTGGAAGTCACGGATTCCGTGACTTCTGCAACCTCTGTGAAAAACTCATAGCCTTAGCCATGTGTAACCCATGCCTGCTTGGTGTGACGCTCTGTCCCCCTTCAGCAGCACCTAGACCAACTAAAGATGTGTGAACCTCCTACAGTCTTGGAGAGGAGAACAGGTCTTTTAGCTCACGCAGTAGAGGCTCGTCCATTCAGCTCCACAGGTCCCCCTCTTTGATCCCAGCTGACGACAACGGGGGTCTGTGGGTGTTAAACATGCACCACATAGGGGACACTGAGGCACACACAATATTCATCCAAACTATTATGAAAAATTCCCACTGCACAACAATCCCGTTATTAGGCAGCTCCCTGGCTCTAACCCAGGGCTGGTCAGACACACGGGGGGGCTCTGTAGCTGCAGAGAACCTGCCCCTGTAACTCCAACCATGCAGATAACTTTTCCCTACCCTGTGCTCCTGGGCAGCCTCCTCCATGGGAACCACCGTGCGAGTGCGGTGCGCCCAGGATCAGTCACACACCAAGCAAAGAGGGGTTTGATCCTCCTCGCAGGAGAGTTTCAGAGCCTCCTGGTGCCTGTCACCCACTCTCTGCCCCTCGGGCTCTGGCCCCGCCTGCAGCCTCAGGCGTTTCACTAGCTCCGCCAGGTTCCCCAGCTGCCCGTGGGGATGCAGGTCTCTCTGCAGGGCGGTTTCTCTGCACTGGAGGCAGGAGAAGTTTGGCTCCGGCTCCCCCCAGCACTGGCTGAGGCAGGCCCGGCAGAAGTTCTGCCCACACTCAATGGTCACCGGGTCTGTGAAATACTCCAGGCAGATGGAGCAAGTCACTTCGTCCTGAAAGCTCCCGGCCAGGTCCCCGGCAGCCATGGTCCAGCCGCACTTTCCTGAGCAGAGGAAGTAGCCACCAGCCCTTGAAATCTTTTTTTTGAGTCGATTGCACAACCAGGAGCCAATCACCCTCACCGGCGGGAAATTTAAACAAAACCAAAACCAAAGCAGAAGCCTTGCCCCCAGAAAAGCCCCCAAACAAGCAACGAGCTACTTAAAGAAATGAAGAGGTGATTTAATTACATACACAAAGAAGCCAAGGCTGCTCCCCTGTTTCTACGTCCGAGGATCACATTAGCAATGGGAGTCGGTGTTCAGCTCTTTGTCCTCTGTGACACGTAAATCCTTCTCCTAGTCACTGCTTTCCAGGCTACCGTTCCCGAGGCTCTAGGTGCGGCCACCCGTCTCCATTCCCAGCTCTAGGGCCTTGCTTTTGGCTGCATTTGTTTTACTAATCCCAGTTTACCAAACTATCCAGGCTGCTCCATACAACGGCCCCATCATTAGCATTATTTACCACTCCTCCAAGCTGTGTTAGCCACAGTGATTTTATACTTACTTCCAGATCGTTAATTAAAAAGTTGAGACGTGAGGGGGCTACAGCCAATCCCTGTGGGGCCTCATTAACAGCTCCCCCATTCAGTGATGATGCCCCATTGACAGGTACAAGGTCAGACTTGGGGTCACAGAGCAGGGGGATTATTTTACGACTGTTTTATAATGCACCTCATTTATTTATTCACAGGCTCCACCTACAGTGTCTGTCACTGTTGTATCTGGGCCCTTCTGGGACAAGTCTAGTCTCATTTACACTGGATCCACTCCAAAGTGAATCCAGGCCACCCCTCCCAGCCTGCCCACGAATGCTGTCTGTGGAGATCTATCCCAGGAAACAGCCTCACTCAGCCATGCTAGGGCTGGTGCCCTGATTTCTTGGCTTCTGTGGAAACACTCCCAATGGCCTTTCCCCTCCCGCTTCCCGCACATGCTGCCCCAGGCTGGGCAGATCCCAGCTGTCTAGGGTTTGCCCCTGCTTCACCTGCAACCTTTCCTCTCAGGGGACTCAGGGCACTTCAGTAATTCAACAAATGCCCTTGCTTTATTAGCACTGTGTCCAGGCCCTACTCAGGTATCAGGCCCCATTGTGCCAGGTGCTGCATACATACAGAACAAACAGACAGTCTCTGTCCCAAAGAGCTGCAATCTCCCTGCTTCCCTTCTCCCTGCAGGAAACTCTCTTTGCTACATCTTGGACCTGCTCCCACTGCTCTCTGGGTGATTGGCACTTTCACTAGCTCAGGGCCTTAGAACATTTTCTATGTGTTTCTGAGCCTCCGAACCATTTAATAAAATCACATCTCTGGGTGAGTTATGGTTTTGCTCCTCCCCCACCAAATGGGAGCATCCTGAATGCAGCCAAACAGCTGTTTTGTGGTGGGCAGAAGGCCCTGGAAGAGTGGTGGAGGAGTTGGTCAGCGGGAGATGCTCTGTGTTGGGAGGGCAGAGCTTGGCTGCCGGTGGGTGCTAAGCACCCACTAATTTTTCCCCATGGCTGCTCCAGCCCCGGGACACCCATGCAGTCAGCGCCGATGATGCCCTCCCCCAAATCAAAAGTCCTCGAGATTTTGGGTGCATCTCTCCATGTTGTAAATGTTACCAGCTTCTGTGTGTGCGTGTCTCTCTGGGTGGGGGGGTCTGTGTGTGTTGATGCTTAAGTTGATTGTGAGGTCACGGATGCCAACAGCAAAGACTGTTCGGCCTCAGCATTCTTGCCCTGCCTTCAGTCTGCCAACTGGCTTGGTTGACAACGGCTGGTGACCCAAGGAGCTGCTGAGAGACGCGGACTATCCCTCTGTCAACAACTTCTTGCATCAGCTTTTTCCACAGGTTTTCGACAAAAGATGAGTTTTTACAGAAGGTAATTCCCAGATTCTTTTCCTGCTCCTTCGATCGCACATGACAGGTTGGTGCCTCCTTCCCCACGGGCAGGGGTGGCCGACCTGGGGCTCCGGGGCCGCATGCGGCTCGTCAGAGGTTAATACGCGGCTCCTTGCACAGTCCCGGACTCCGAGGCGGGAACTACAGATGCCAACTTTCCAATTTGCTGTGGGGTGCTCACTGCTCAACCCCCTGCTCTGCCCCAGGTCCTGCCACCTCTCCACCCCTTCCCCCAAGCCTGCCATGCCCTCGCTCCTGCCCCTTCCCCACCAGAGCCTCCTGCGCACTGCAGAACAGCCGATTGCGGCGGGCGGGAGGAGTGGGGAGGGAGGGGGAGGTGCTGATGGGGGGGGCTGCCGCTGGGCGGGAGGTGCTGGGGGCTGGAGGGGGTGGTGGATGGGGGGCTGCTGGCGTGTTACTGGGGCTCTTTGGCGATGTTCATTAGTCAATTCTGGCTCTTCTCAGGCTCAGGTTGGCCCCCCCCCCGGTTGCAGGGACGGGTGGGGGCCAGCGTTGCAACAGTCAGGTCTCAGCGTTCCGTTTTGATTTGAATGTGGGCATCTCTCCCTTCTCCGTCTGCTTCAGCCCTTCCCGGTCTTTGGAGGCAGATTTCGAAGCTTTTATCTTTCAGCAGACTAGTATGGGTGAATTTCCATGGCTATAACCTAAAGGGAAGATAAAAAACTGGTGTAGAATTTAGACTGATAGCTCCATCAATAGTATTTCCCTCGGAGTTGCCCCTAATGCACTCCTTGCCTTCAAGTAGTGAATAGAAACCGTCTGTCTCATGTCATGATTGTCTAATGTATGTGTAGTGAGACAAGATCGGTCTCAGAATTTACATGATTGAAAGACACATAAATGAGCTCAAATATGCAGAAGAAATAAATCTGAAGCTATTGAAAGTGACCCAGCTCCACTCCCATCCCCTGGCTGCCATCTTGGTAGTTCTCTCAGAAATAATCTCATGGAGATTGACTTCAAAACTCTCTACAAATTCTACTATACCCCCATTGGGCTACATAAAATAGACGTGTCAAATCCCTCCTGCAATTCCTTTCCAGGAAAGGGGTTTAAATAAACTGCAGCCTCAATTTGTCATGGGTCTCGCTGTGATTTCTTTGTCATTGTTTGGGTGGCCTATTGTTCTGACTGGACGTTATAAATCGTGTGGGAAATTCTTCACTTAAAGGTTACTGGTTATTTTCCCCATGCGACTACAGTCCAGATTTTGAAATAGTTGAGAATAAATCAACATATTTGCAGCTGCTAATCCATCCTTCCAGACCCTCAAGCCTTCTAGATGACAATCCTTTGTTCCTTTTCCTGGCTTCTCTGGGAACAGAGGTGTCTTGGTTTTCAGCTTGGCCCTGTCTGTTCCCAGAGTCCCAACATTCTGTGCACAAAGGAGTGGGGTTAATAATGAAGCATTTTTGCAAGTAGGCCCCGGCAATGAGCAAAGAAAACAGAAATTGACCTTGGCTGTTTCCATGTCTGTCCATTGGCAGAGGGGACGTGAGATCCATGGGGTGAGAGTCAGGCTAGGAACTGGAGTCAGTGACTGGGCTAGGATGGGATTACGGATCTGGTGCATGGAGGTTTCTTGTTATAGAGCAAAAGGGGAGAAGCTGTGTTGTGCTGTGTCCAAGAAAGACTGTGACAAAGGTGGAACGGGGATCCTGGTGCCTCTCCCCAAGGAAACCTCAAAGCATCTCCTCTTGGAGAGGAGCAGCAATTTTCATCCTAGCCATTAAAGGCAACTTTAGGTTCATAAATTGACAGTTTCAAAGGCTCTAAGGCCAGGCCTGATCATCTAGTCTGACCTCCTGCATAACACGGGCCCTGGAACTTCCCCAGAAGAATTCCTCTTTCACCATGGTCCCAAGTGTCTTCACCTGGGGCTGGGTCTAGTCATGGGGGTAGAGCTCAGTGATATAGTGTTTGACTGCACATTAAGTGGTCCTTGGTTCAAATCGAAGTGCCCCCATTGAAGCCTTTGTTAATAAGCAGCAAATTTCAAACAAAAAAGGATTCAAAAATGAACTAGATAAATTCATGGAGGATCGGTCCATCAATCGCTGTTAGCCAAGATGGGAAGGGATGGTGTCCCTACCCTCTGTTTGCCAGAAGCCAGGAGTGAGTAACAGGAATGGATCACTTGATGATTCTCTGTTCATTCCCTCTGGGGCACCTGGCACTGGCCACTGTCGGAAGACAGGATACAGGGCTAGATGGACCTTTCGTTTGAGCCAGTGTGGCCAGCCTTTTGTTGCTTATGTTCTTGGTTGTATGAACCACTCCTGGCTATTAGAGGAGCAGATGGCTTCAAAAGACCACTCTCTTGGATCTGGGAATCCTGGGCAGACTAATTCCCTTCCTTTAGAGTAGGACAGAAAAATCCATTTCCTCCATCTTTCTATTCCAGGCTTCGTTCCTTTTTTCAAAGACTCACCTCTCGGGAGCACAGAGAGAGCCATGTGCACACGGTGGTCGTCCAACCGGCAGCCATGGAGGCATGCTCTGCCATCAGCCAGCAAGAACAGGCCTTGCCAGAGAAGCCCACGAGAAGCAAATGCTCGTGGAAGATCCTGTCAGGCATGAAAAGACTCTGTGTCTGTAGCCAGTCTAACAACTCGATGGCAGATAGCGATGAGGAGAGAACAGTTTCCTCTCCAAGAAGGTGGACGTGCTTTTCCCTGAAGAAGGAGAAGAAGAAGAAGAAGAAGAAAGCAGCCAAGAACCAGGTGGCGTCAGAGGAGGAGAAGCTGCAGGAGAAGCAAGACCAAGTTGAACTGGATCTTACAGGTGAGGATACAAATCACATGGTTAGCAAGGAGCATGTGAGGAATACTCTCACCAGTCACTCTACAAGCCTTATGGAAGCGGGGGAACGGTCCCGCTATTGTGGGGAACTTTCCTGGCTTCTGCACTACTCCGGTGAAGTGAGCTAGAGGAAGGATCTGAGTCCTCGCTCCCACTTCCTTTCCCCAGAGGCCTCCCTGCCCTGGAGGACTCCCCTTCCACTCTCCTGTCTGGCAGAGTCCTCGTAACCCCGACAAGGCTGGGCCCAGGATTCCTGGGGGGGCTCGACCCCCAACCTTGCTGTGGCCACCTAGGACAGGGGCTTGGGAGTCCCCACTCCGGGGTGCTCTCTCTGCACTGGGCGCTTCCCTGACCCACTGATCATTACATACGATTTAAAGCAAATACAGTTTATTTAATCAGCAATTAATGTAAAAAAGAATAAGGAAAAATGGGAAAGATGAAAGGAAAACACATCACCCCGCTCTGTGGCAGGGAACGTCACAAACCATGTCTCTGGAACGTCAGAGCCGTTCACAGTTGGTTCCTTGTAGGTCCCAGGCCCCTTCTCCGGCCCTGGCTGTGGTGCAGGGATGCTGCGGGTCGGACACTTGCTCTGGTGGTGACCACACCCCTCCAGCCTTTGGGGAGTGGGACCCTCCTTCCCGTCGGGTTCTGATCCCCCTCCCAGTCTGGCCTGCAAGGACCCTCGGCTGGGGGTGTCTCTCTGCGCTGGGTCCTTTGCCAGGGTCCCCCCTTGGCTGGCCCCAGTTGCTCTCCGCACCCAGCTCCAGACTGCTCCAGCTCCAGCCCCAACCCCACTGTTTGAGCTCCGGCTCCACCCTGCCTCAGCACGGATGCTGCTGCTCTGCCTCCAGCCCCCGGGGCTGCTTCTCCGGCCCCGCTGGCTCTGTGGCTGCAGCCCTGCTCCCAGCCCAGGGTCTGCTCTCCCTGGGCTGTCTCTCTGCCCCGCTGGCTGGCCCACCGCTGCTCCCCAGCTCAGCTCGGGCCCCTGCTCTCTCCTTAGCTCGGCCCCACGCTGCCTGAGCCAGGCAATTCCAGCTCACGCGGAGGACGGGGACCTTTCTGACCCCCTGACTCCGTCATTAGCCTGCCCGCCCTGTCAATCAGGCTGACCTGGAGCACTGGCCTCTCCCCATGGCCCCTGAGGACTGTCAGTATCAGAGTCTTGGTTTCCCATCCACCCTTCCCCTTCCTTTTGGGACTGGGACATAGCCAACCAAAAACCCCACTGAGTTTGAGTAAGGGGCCAACAGTCCCCTTACACTTCCACATCAGGGCCGTCTCATGGGACAGTGATGGGTACCTCAGACTCTGGAATCCATTTAGTGCCAGATCCTCTTGGAGAGGGTGGCAGAGGTCCATCGCTGAGGTGGGGAGAGCTGATAATATCAGGTCACCCCCTCTTGGGTTCTGGCCCTGTGCGGTGGGGAGTACTAACATTACTCCAGGCTGTAAGGGGAACAGAGAGGCTGGACGTTGTAGGAAATCATTTCTTTTCTCCTGGATGTTAGGGGGCTTATTCCTTCACCCACTTACTTCCCTGGTCCTTCTCACATGAACAGAGAGCAACAATACCCGAAGTCCAAAGGTGCAAACAATTCGATGTTTATTGGGGTGAACTTCCAGCAAGCATGATTACAGTTTCCTTCCTTAGTATCCTCCTTCCCAACTCTGACACCACAGAGCCTTACACCTGTGTCCCTGTTCCCATTCCTACCCTTAGCCAAACATGATTCCAACTTCCTTACTCCCATTCCCTGTCCCCATTTCCCCCTTTAGCAAAACTTGATTCCAATTTTCTTACCCCCATTCCCTTTTCCCATCTCCCCCTTTAGCAAAACATGATTCCAATTTTCTTACCCCCATTCCCTGTTCCCATCTCACACACCCACATGCCCACCCCCACCCACACCCACTCACTTCCTCATTGACTACAGATTATATAGTAAAACTTGAGTTCTGCTTAGCTATACCTTAACCAATCATTTTCCTGAAATTTAACTAACCAATCCTAACATATTGTAACATGATTATGTAACCAATTATATCCCACCACCTTAATTAGTTTACACCCAGCAAAATTAATTATACAGCAGACAGGAACAATCACAGAACCAGAGAGATTATACAGACAAACAATAGCATCTGATGAAGTGAGCTGTAGCTCACGAAAGCTCATGCTCAAATAAATTGGTTAGTCTCTAAGGTGCCACAAGTCCTCCTTTTCTTTTTGTGAATACAGACTAACACGGCTGTTACTCTGAAACCTGTCAATAGCAAAGTGGGAACTATAATGACAAAACAATACAGAAGTGAGGATTTCACATCCCAGCTATTGATAAGTGAGTTCTTGCCAGACAGGATGCTATCAAACTAGGTTTCCTTTTACATTTTCTAGGCACTTCCCTTTCTCTGGAGGTGACAGGAATACAATCCTGTCCTGATAGTGCCTAACAGCCCAATAGCACCTTATTTCAATGTGACTAGGTTGGAATGTGAGGATGGGACCGGTCGCTTCCCAGCTTATGGCTGCCTCTGCTGCTTAGCCAAAGGCCTGAGCCTAAGCACAGGGCCACAAACTGTCACAGTAAGAGAAGGCCCTTACACCGGCAGACAGTGATTTCTTTCTTTTATACCTCTAGAACTAGCCAAGAGATAAGAATACACCTAAATTCTTAGAGTCTAGGCCTTTACAGACAGGCCTGAATATCTATATCCTAACACTGGATCGGGTCCCTTTCATCGGGAAAATGCTCCCGTGGTCTCAGCAGGTCACAGCTGGGAACCGTACCAGAGCTGAGTCATTGCTTCTTGGGGGGTTAAATGCAAAATGAGGCCTGTTGTCCATCACTGACGGGAAAGGTGGGCAAGGGGAGAGGAAGAGTAGAAAAGAAAAGAAACCGGCCCCGAGGTAAGAAGAAGTCTTGTTTGGTAAAAGCCCCCGGCTAAGAGTCAGGAGATCGGAGTTCTCTGCTCAGCTCTGCCAACAAGCTTCAGTCTGAGCCAGGGCAATTCGCTTCAGGGCTCTGTGCCCAGCTTCCACCCTCTGGAAACCAGGGAGAAGACATGGAAAAGCAAAAGGTTAAGAATGTTTCTTTCTGCTGCAGGGATGAAGAAGGAGCCGTCGGAGACGAAGGAGAAGTGGGAAAAAGGGAGCCCAGAAGAGCAGGAAGAAGAGCGCGCTCCCACCTCCTCATTAACGAGCATCTCCCCTAGGACGATGGTAATGACGCTGTGTGGCTGTGCTCATGGAAAGCACCCCTTGCTGTGTGTGTTCATATCTCCCGGAGCTGGGATCTCTGACAGGAGAACGACCTGCCCCTTGCTCAGGGGGCTGAAAAGGAAGACTCTTGAAGTGTGATCAACTCCAGCCAGTCTTTACGAGTTTCTCTGGGTTGTCGAAGGAAGCCCAGTTTGACAAGGGGGTTTAGGCACCTCAAGAAGCCCAGGGGTGCTTCGTGGGATTGGCAGACGTGCCTGGCTCAGGTGCCTGATTCTGAGACACTTCCCATGGCCCACAGGCACGGCTGAAAGTCAGAACAGGCCCATCCCTGCCCTTGTCGGGGTGACCCGCATATCTCCTGGCTGTGGGGTTCTGGCCCATCTCGTGGCACCAGGACCACTTCGAGACAGAACTGATGAGTCTGCTCTCCAGCCTGAGCTAACAGCCGCATGGGTTTTAGCTCATGTGGAAGGGGCTCCTGCATTGAGATCCCAGGTTCGATCCCGCCTGCCAACATCTGGCTCCGTCCGAGTTACAAAGGCACCTCGACGCCCTTGTGACTCTTGCTGTCAGTGACAGAGCACCCTGCAGCGCATACAAAAGTCTGCAATTCTGGGAGCTTCTGAGGTGCCGGGGGGCTGGAGTGTGGAGGCGAGTCGGCCACTCCGGTGTGCTCTGCTGCGTCCTCACCTGCGGGCATCCAGGACAGACGGTGCTAATCCAGCACCACGCAGGCCAGCCGCAGCAATCCCCAGGGGCTGCCCTGAGACACCAGGGCAAAGGCCTCCAGCACCCCAGGCCCTGGTTTGAGGTGACCCTGGAACCGGGCCCCCTGGAGTAACATTGTGCCCAGTGAGTTCTGACCCACAGGAGCCTGGCCCCGGAGGCCCACGGTTTGGGGTTCTCCTCAGCCAGGCAGACTCGCTCCTTCAGTCTCAGCTACTTTCTCTCCTGCCGGCGATTCCTGCCTGTTTCCTGGCAGCGCCTCACGCTGCGGGGTGGGGAAGGAAGAGGGCGTTTCCCTTTGGGCCCTATTCTCACTCCTTTCCTCGCAGACACTGTGGGCTGCCAGAGTTGCTGAGCCAATCTCCTCAGGCGCTTGGGGTGGGATGGGACATGGGGCAGGTTCTCCAGTGACCCCTCGGCGACACTCAAGGAGCAACTCGAATGGGCTTTGCAGGACATTGAGGCTTTCTCAGCAAAAGCTGGGCGTCCTGGGAGGAGGGGCTAGAGAGGGAGGAAATGGGGTGGCCTTTGGGGTCCCCGCACTGCCCGAGAACCTCCCGTCTCTTCTCAGGAGAGGGGGACAGAGCATGGACGAAAGGCTGAGGAAACCTTGGCACCTGGGGAGGCTTTTTAAGAAACGGGCTCAGCCGGAGTCTCCAGGCTCCCTCGGCGCTGGCAGCCTCCCCCGGGGACAGACTGTTCCCGGGCAGCTACCCGAGGGAAAAACTCAGTCCCCATAGGCTTTGTCCCTGTTCATTGCAGACCCTCGGGGAGCACCCTTCCTCAGACCCGCTCCACGCCCTGCTGATGAGAGCCGTGCAGGGTCTGACAACACCCACCCTGCAGAGATTTAGAGCCGCAGAGGAAGAGCTGAGGGCCATCGTATCTCTCCACGGAGACAAGATGGAGAGAGTAAGAGACGCCCGCACTGGGGCAGGGGGATGCTGCGCAGAGTGGGGGACGGGAGAATTGCCTCTCCTAGGAAACCGTTCCTGGGACACACTAGCATGGTGCTTTGAAGGTTGGCTCAGCCCCTTGCCATTCAGCGCTTGGCCGCGGGGATCCGCAGCGTCAGGTTTTGAAGTGTTCTCTGCCCGAAGGAGCTCTGACACTTCCCTGAGGACGCCCAGCCACACTGAAGGTGTGTGACAGCCCCAGCCCTGGCAAGGCAGCACTCACCTAGTCTGCTGACGAGCCTCCACATTAGGCTGCAGGAGCAGACATGGTTTCCTCAGACATGCTGCAGGGCCTTGTTTTCCAGCTGAAGTATCAGGAAGAATTTGGCTTTCCACTTCTCTCTCTGTCTCTCCCAAGCTTTCATCCTGTTGCCCACCCCGCTAGCAGAACAGGTCAACCGAATCCTCCACCCAGGGTTGTAGCTTCTGCTCCTTGTTCGAGAGAGGCAAGAGCCATGACCAATTCCTCATGGAAGAGCCCTCGGGGGTGGCTTGTCCCTTTAGGGTCTGTCTACCCTGTGTTGCAAACTCTGCAGCAGGAGCCTGAAAGCCTCCTGGGCCTATGGACTTGGGCTCCCAGGGCTGGCTCCCATTGTGGGACCAAAAGAGGAATGCAGACTCTTCTGGGCTTGGGCTGGACTTTGATCTCTGAAGCCCAGGGAGGAGGGGAGCTTAAGAGCCTGGGCTCCAGCCCAAGTCACCACGTCTACACTGCTGTTCTTGGTGCCAGAGCCTGAGCCCGAGGGTAGAGAGCCGGCTTTAAGATTTGTTAGGGCAGGTTTTACAATCCCTCAGCACAGAGGTTCTCCTTAGGGCTGGGGCCTGGAGCCGGCTCGCCCCATCCAACCAGCCCGGCCTGCCATCTCTAGGATGGGCTCTGGGGTCTGGAGCAGTGGTTCTCAACCTGCGGCCCAATCAGCGTAGAGCTGCGCCTCATGGGACATCCTCAGGGCCAAACAGGTAGGATTGGATGTGGCCCACAATGGAAAGTAGGTTGAGACCCCTGGTCTGGAGGAACTGATTGTGCTAGAAAGAGCAACAGGAAGCTGCAGAGACTGAGGAAAGGCTCCTGCAGGGAAGCCTTTGAGAGCAGGGCTGAGAGCAGTTTGCCATGGCAGGGAAGGCCCTGGGACATCAGGGGAGTTTGGGCTGTGCCCCCTGTTAGGTTTTGGGGAAGGCTTTTGTGTGTGTTTCTGAGCTTTAAGGTGCTAAACCAGACCTGCGGAAGACTGGGGTTCCTGGACTTGTCAAAGCCTCTTTCTTCAGATTAGGGAGGAGCCAAGATGGGAAACTGAGGTCAGAGGCGGCTTGCAGGGCTGCCAGGAGGAGTTCTCTGGGAGGAGGCCACTCTTTGATTAATCCATCCCTCAACTTCCTGGCATTCTTTCAGGTTGGAGACGTCGTGGGAGGGATCTTAATCTGGCTCGACAACGTTTGTGATCCCAGAGCCAGAAAGGCAGCGCTGAGGGCCACGGCCTTGCTGGCTCGCTCCCACCCCCAGGACGTGGTTCTGACCTGTGTGGCTCACACGCTGTCATCGCACAGGTAGGGAGCTGCTCTGTTATCACCTCAGCCTGTTATTTCTCTTCCTGCTCCCACTGACAGGCCACAGGCCGGGAAGGGTCCGTGGGGCTCACACAGTTGGAGGGAGTTTCCTGCTGTGCAGAGAGCTGTCCATGCTTACTAAGAGGAGATGGCCAGGCCCAGCCGCTGAGGAGCCAACCCCTCCTCCTGCACTCCCCGGGATGGAGACGTGCCAGTTTTCTGGAGAATTCCAGCATTGTCCTGATTTCTATGGGTCACCCACTTCCTCTCAGATCCAGTACAGGGCCAATAAATGACTTTGGGGCTCACTCAACATCCCTCGCTCATGAAGTCTGGCTGCTCCTTAGTGCATGAGAGAAGGCAGAGACGGAAATGGCCCATGAGCCCCATCTGTCTATCCTCTGCAGACCAGGGCAGGATTGTTACCTGTCGTCAGATCCCTAGTTATTCCATGGCTGAGGAATAGGTCAAAAAATACACTCATTCTTCTGGAGCTGTGCAGCAGAGGTAAATCTCTGAAGACAGAAATTTCCAGGGCTTATTGTTGCAAAAAAGACAAAAAATCATCCACACATGACCAGAGCGTAAATGCAGTGCAGCCTGCCTGAGTCTGCAGACAGCCGGCAATAATAGCTCTGAGAGGGGTGAGTGCCTCTTTTCATCTCAATATGTTGTAAACTCTGAGTCCTGCTGGTTATTGCTGGTCACTTTGCAGAGTCATCCATCTGAGGTGTTTAGAACACAATCCCCATGTCCCTAGGGGCCGTGAAACCCAACTTGGACCCTAGCCAGAGGTCACAACTCCGGCTTTCCTCGGCATCTTCTGCAATGCTGTTCTGCACTGCCCAGAGACAAATCTGTGTCACATGGGAGAGCAAATTGAAGAGCAGCATGAAAGAAATTGAATTTCTTGCCGAGCCTCAGCCTCAGCGTTGAATAAATACAACATTCTCTGAAGGGACTTGCCCAGCCTCAGCCTCCCCACACCAATCGGTGTTTCCACTGAGAGATGCCTTTCCTGCCTACATTGCAAGCCTCTCCCTGGGGAGGGCGAGAGGTGGCCAGGCAGGGAAGGTCTGACTTCTGTTTCTGACTCTGCAGATGTGCCCTTGAGCTGTGGAAGGCCTTGGGTGAAGAACCCCAGCTCACCAGGGAGGTGCTGCGGCAGCTGCTGGACAAGCTCCAGCAGAGACGCCGGGAGGAGAAGAGCGGCCATGTGTCCCTGGCTGTAAGTGAGATTTGAGATGTCACTTTGCGAACGCACCACCGCAGGGAGGATGGTGCATCTTTGTGTGTGTGTGTGTGTCTGTGTGTGAGCTTCGCCCCTTCTGAGCTTCAGGCCACAGCTCCACTACACAGCTCAGCTGACCTAACCTCCCTCGGCTCACAGCCGCCACAGCAAGCCCATCCCTTGGGTGGGGCTGCACTTGGCTGCTTGTGTCAGCCAGGGCCGGCTCCGGGTGCCAGCAAAGGAAGCAGGGACCTGGGGCAGCCAATAGAAAGTTGGGGCGGCACGTCCGGGTCTTTGGCGGTAATTCGGCAGCGGGTCCTTCATTCCCTCTCTTCCTCTTCAGCGCCACTTCGGGGGCAGCTCAATCGGGTTTTTCTTTTCTTTCTCTTATCCGCTTGGGGCCGCCAAAAAGCTGGAGCCAGCCCTGGTGCCAGCAGCGCACGTCCTCACCAGAAGCGCTTGTCGCGATTCCTCGGTCAGGGTGTGGCATTGCGGGGAGGCTCCTGAGGGTCAGTTGACGTAAACGACGCGGTGTCCACGCTGACACTGCATCGACCGAACTGCATTGACTTGGACTCTCTGCCCCTTGGGGACGTGGAGTTATGAACTTGGCCCCCAGGGGCAGTTCTGCCAATGGGAAGGAAATTCCATAGTTAGGGTGATGCTGGGTAAGTGGCCTTGTGTTGACGTAACTCTGTCGTGTAGATCAGACCTTCGTGTGTCCTGGCCACCTCCAATCAAACCAAAGAGGTGTAAATAAAGTTTCCCCCAGGTAAAAGTTACAGATCTTAAGTGGTTTCTCTGCTGATACCCTGGCTCCGTCGTCTTCTGCTTTAGATGGCCCTTTAGTGAGCAGGTGCAGTTCGGGCGTCTCTTGGAAGTATCCAGGTTTCTGGCTTTGTAAACTGTGGCTAGAAACCTTCCCAGCATGGGATCTTGAGATGTCCAGTACGTTGGACTGGGCCAGAAACACTGGGCCTATGAGAACGCATCTCCTCAGGATGATTTCAGCCCGTCCAGTCACGGCTGGAAAGCCAAAGCGCAGGGTCTGCACCATTAAGAGAAATAACGGGGAATAACGTCACCCAGACTCTTCTGATCTTTCCATAGGGTTCCATCCTGCTTCCGTTCCAGCAATGGGGGAAGGTTTAGGAGCTTCCAAATGTCTCCTCCCCTCTCAGGAGCCAATCCTCTTTTGTAACACGCTGGAGAGGAAATGAGACATGATAAAAGGAGAGTCGCAAATGGCAATGGGGGCAGGGGGCAGATTGGGATAGTTGAGTGAAATTCTTTCCCCCCTCCAGGCCATGAAGACCGTTTACGAGGTCCTTTTCCTATGGGGATACCGAGAAGCCATCCTGGAAATGTATCCCCAGCTGCTCATCCTCTGCGTCAGGCAAGTGCAGTATGTGATGGATCTGCGCTTGCCAGGGACCTACATGGCCAGCGAGACATCCAGCCCCGAGGAGGGATCCAGCTGCCTCAGTCTCCTAAGGTAATGACTGAAAGGAAAAGGAAGAACAGATTTGTTCTGCTAAACACCTGGGGTCCGTTCATGGCCATCGGTGGTTCGGGTGCTGTCGTTGGCCCAGGCTCAGTTGGGTGCAGGTCTCTCTTGAGGGAAAAGGGTTGAGAGCCGTGTGTTCTTGTGAGTCACACTCGCTCATCTGACGCCGTCCACAGGCCAACTGCTTTCCCCACACAGTCAGGCAGCAGCCATGTTTGTGCATCCATCCACCTGTGCCACCCGCCAAAGGGTCAGTGCTTTCATCACTGTCTGCTGAGCAAATCTGGGGGCCTCCGTCCCCGAACGCAGACAGAGCCACACCGGGAGCACATGGGGCCAGGCCCTGCAGGATCTCAGCCTCACAGGCAGGCAGGAGGAAGAGGGACCCGTTCATCTGGTTCTGTGGGCACAGTGAGGGGCTTCCATCTACACGGGAAAACCAGAGCGCCGGAAGACACCTCAGGTGGTGTAAACTGACATCGCTTTGCTCGCTTAAACCAACTAAGGACCCGACCCCACATGCCAGCTTGAGTCCTGTTACCTGTCACAGTAAAGAGTCAAGTATTCAGCCATAGGGAGTGATGACACCAATCATCTTAAGAAGCTACATTGTCACTAATTGGTTAGAAACTCAATGAAACTGCAGTGTAGACAGGGCCCATTGGGCAGGGAAGCACCATGATATCACTCTGGATCTATCCTCGGGGAGGCTAGCTACTGCTGACCACGCTGTGTTTCCCAGGGCTCGTGCAGATTTGCCATGCCTGGGGCTGATCTCGTTGCCTGAGACTGGTATTTTCTCCTCTTTAGCACATCAGTGGAGGCTGTGAAGACTCTTTTCTCCATGCCCGGCTACTGGAAGGAATTTGCCATCATCCAGTTTCAGCAGGGTTGGGACACGATAGCCTCCCGATATTACTACTCACAGGGTGTTGGCCTGATTGCAAGGTAGGAGCCCAAAGTTTCCTCCTCACTGGGTCTCTCTTGGGAATGGGATTTCCATGTGAAATATTCCTCTGTTCCAGGCTGCCAGCTCAGCCCAGCAACTGGAGAGGAACTCTCTCTCCCCCTTGAAAATCACAAGGGACTTTCTGTTCCATGTTCCAGAGCCATGATTGAGTGTGAGAACCCTCAGCTCCCTGCAGTTTTCAGAGAGGCAATCACCATCATCCAGAGTGAGAGGGAGGAGGAGCAGAGAACAATTGCCATGGCTTTCTGTATTGAGGTGAGATACATTAGTTGATAGGCACAAGGGCGCTTTCTGGAGAGCAGCTCAGGCCAGTAAGCTCTGGGCCACATTGTCAGCAGCTCAGCAGCCTTACCGCCAGCTAGCTCCTCTCTGCACAAGGATGGTTGTGGGGCATGGCAAAGAGAGGGAGGGAGAGACAGGGTGAGATTGCTCCTGGCTGGATGTGCCTCGATGGGATTATGGGACAAGAGGAGAGGTTTCTCCAGTGCCCCAAGACCATGCTTCTCTCCTCACCTTTTCCTGAGGTTGTGCTTTTCTTCTGTCCCAGGGGTCTCTGCATGGCGCTCAATGAGGCCTGGAGATGCCCCTTTCCCTGGGGGTTGATTTGTGAGCTGTGCATGAGTCCAACTTTTGGGAATGAACCAACTGAAACAGCAGCAACTGGCTCCCTACGCACCAGAGACTTTGGGTGGGAGTAAGTGGCCCTTTGGTAAAGACGACTGTCCAGGGAAGAGACCCCACAGGAAGACCTCTGTTCCTCAACCTGATGTTGATTTGCCTCTTTGCAGTTTCTCCAGAGTCCTTCCATTGACACAGTGCTGACAAAATCAGAGCTCCGGGCGCAGCTCATGGAATGGACCAAGGACACAAATCCCGTCATATGTAAGCTCAGTCTACGAGGCCTTGGCAGTATTGTGTTCCAGCCAGAAAAGGTAAGAGGCGTGGATTGCCCAGGGGACCAAGGAAGCCGATGTCTCTCAAATAGCTCGGAAACGAGAGCCAGATCCCCACATAAACCTTGTTGTTTAACACACAGCCCTCAAATGGTGGAGGTGCTTTCCTGAGCAAATCAAGGCATGACGTGCTCCCTGCTCCCATGAGCGGAGCCCTGATTGCAGATGGGATGCAATGGGGGAGGTGGGGTGAGCAACGACAAAGGTTACAGTGAGCAGCTGGCACAGAGTGACAGGAGAACGACTTTCTGCCCCGTTGGGGGGCTCTGCCATCCGTGGTTTCTCCTAGGCGGGAGTGGTGCAGCACGTGCTCCAGGCTGTCACCCCGGAAAGTAATGAGTTGCCTTCTTCATTCCTGCAGGTGAGATGGTTACAGGCCCAGCTGCCAGGAACCGTTGCCAGGTTTTGTGACCGGGATGGAGGGTGTGTCAAGGAGGCCATGCACAAAGCTCAAGACATCATCTACCTCCTCAAGAGGGAGGGGCTTGGCTCCATCTCCCAGGACATTGCAGTCAGCCTTCGCCCCTTCATTGATGACGTAAGACTTGGAACCCCAGGAGAAGCCCATTCCCCCCCCTCCACCTGTCTCTGATGCCCTTGTCTCTCTCTCCCCATCTCCTTGGCTCCCGCCCCTCAGGCCTGCCATGGAGCCTCCAAGGAGCGCCCCCGCCATGGGTGGGGAATGTCCTGCTTAGCCACCTCCCTGTCAGAGCTCTTCTCGCCAAAGCTCAGTCTCAGCGCCATGCTCCCAGCCCCTGCTGCAGCCTGGCCTGGGGGAAAGGGGGCCTGGCCCTGGGCAGATGCCCAGCTGTCTGGAGAACACAGGCCCCCAAAGAGGTGGAGATTCTCAGCAGGAAAGAGGTGGGTCGGGAATGGCCCGGCTCTCGGGGGCACCGAAGAGCAAAAGAAATGCTGTGTTTTGTAGCAGCGAATCCCTGCAAGGCTCCAGCAGCGGCTTCTCCCCTTCCCCAGACCAGTCTCCAGCAGACTTCCCTCCCTCTCCCCAAACCTTCTCGGGTTCTGGGATTCTAGGCTCTCCAGACAGAAACTGCCTCTGGGACACCCTGGGGCTGCGCTGTCCTGCCCAGGGTCTCAGGCCTGCACAAGATGTCTATGGCGCTGGCCTGGTGTCCGCCCTGCTCCCCCCACCCAAGTCAGTTCACACGGGGGAACCGGAGCAGCGGGCGGATTATGACTCTGTCGCGTTCTGCTCTGATACTGCCTGGCTTTAACCGGGCGTCCCCACCCCCTGTGTGTCATTGCCAGGAGAGGGGCAGTGTGCGCTCAGCTGCCATTTCACTGCTTGGCAACGTGGTGAGCAGGGTGCAGGACCCGGACAAAGCCCTCGTGCAGCAGGAAATCATCCACTGCTTGCTCCCGCTGCTGCTGCATCTTGCAGACCAGGAGGAGAGTGTGACACTGGTAAGTGCCACGATCATTATTTCCTTCAGAGCAAAGAGCCAGAATCCCCTGGGGCCCCCACTCCAGTCATCACCAGAGCTCCTTGCCCAAGCAGAGTCTTCTCCTCCCGGCTTCACTCCCTGCTGGAGCCTCGTGCCTCATCCATCCTCACAGCACACAGCACAAGGGGTGGAGAAGGTCCAGTGTCCCCCACACTATCCCTCTCTCAGTGAGAACCCTCTTGGTCTCCCCTTCTCTTGCAGCGATGTAAACTGACGCTCTTCCGCTGCGCAGTGTTTCTCGGCTGGGCTCATTTCAAGAGGCTGTTCCGCAGCATGGTCTGGGATGGCTCCTCACAGCTCTTGAAGAGTGTCGGGAAGTGCCTGGTAGGTGAATTCCTTGTGCCTTGAGAGGGGTGAATGGGGACTTGAGAGAGACCTTTCTAACCCCACAGCCTGAGGACCCATCCGCTTCGGTCGGGTTGCAAGACGCTATTCCAGGCTCTCTGCTGGTTCATTTCTGCAGGAGTTACAATCCGTTCCCATTGTTGACAGTTTCCTCCACAACTGTCAGACCTCCAAACTTTTGTCTTTTCAAATGAAAGCGGAGGTTCTGGAGAACACAACAGTGACTTCAGAGAGGTGCTGCTCTGGTGTATGGGTTCGTATTGGCGGTTGCCATGGCCTGGCTATATGCTTTGGCTTTCCTGGACTATTCGCTGTGGGGAGAACCTGCCATTTGTATATTGTGCATTTCTTCCTTCTTTCTTTCCAGATGCAGAACAACAAGAGCCACATCCCCAAATTCCTGTTCCAGGCCCTAGACTACCTGGAAAGCTCACAGACAACAATACGACACTCTGCAGCCTTGTTCATTGGTAAGCAGAGCAAATTCACTTCAGCTTTCTTAAATGTTTCCTTCAAAGCCCTTTTCTAGACAGCTGCTCTGTTCCCTCCAACAGCACCAGAATCCTAAAACGGGGTGTGTGTGTGTGTGTGAGAGAGAGAGAATTAACATGTATTCCAAGATGAAGGGAGCAACTTAGCTGTATCGACTGCACCAACTTCCCCTGCCCACAGCAGCTCTTTGGCTGCACCTAGGGGAGATTGAATTCACATCATGCTGGTTTGATGTGAATTCAGTCTCCTTTAGAAATCAGCTTCTCAGTAACTGCTGGGCATCTGATGCTTTATCTAATGTGCTTTGTGAACAGATGTAAGAAATGTACTTAATTTTCCAAAGGGCTGTCTTGGGGAAATGGCTGCATCTTCAGCAGTTTTCAGCGAAGGATTTGAAAAGTAATGAGATCCATTGTATTCATTGTATGTCTAGGAAATACTATCCACCATTACTGTGATTTGTTGTCTGAAACAGTGAATGAAGATGGCATCATCCGCCTGTATGAAGGTAAGGAAATATCTCTGTGTGTTTGTGCCTCTGTGGGAAGTACAGGGGTGCAGCACAGGGCCCGAACACAGGTTTGAATGTGGACACAGGTCCCTCTCTGTCTAAGGACAGCGTTTAAGGAAGAAGGATGGTCATGCGAGCGTCATCGAGCTACCACAATATGTGTATGGGAGCAGGGGAATTCCATCTCTAGCTCCTAGTATAGACGTTGCCTTAAAGCTGTGTGGGGAAAGTGTCTTCATAAAGGTCTGAAAGTCAGTAATGGAAGGCCTGACAGTATTGAAAAGAGCCGTAGTTATTAAGGATGATGATGATGATGACAATTACCCTTATCACCTGCCCTCCCTGTAATGGAGTGATTGCAGGCCAGGGAGATTCCCTCTGAGATTGGTCATCAGCTCATAGGAAATCCCATGAGGGCACATGGGAAACACTTCTCCCTGTGACCTCTTGAGGAATGAAGGCACAGGGCCACAAAAGATTGCAGTAGACATTAGGAGCCTAAATCCCTTTGTGGATCTCGGCCTAAATGTTGGATGGTTTAATGTCGCTGCGGCTGTCACTTTCCTGTTCCATCGAAAGAACAAGTGCCCCCAACCATCTGTGTGTAGGGGTGTGTGTACGGGTGTAGGCCGGCGGAGGGGGAAGTGACAAGAATGGGGTCTCCTCTCTGTGCAGGGCTATTTTGGGAGGAGCGGAGTTGTTGTTCTTGTGCCCTTAGACTCTTGGGGAGCTAATAGCAGGGGGCGATGGCCATCGGGAGTGGAGATTTCCTAGGCACCAGGCACATCAGCACCAGAGGCTTTTCAACCCGTTTCCTCTTGGTTTCAGCTTTTCAGGAAGTGCCTTTGAAATCTGACAGGACCACGTGGTACATCCTCAACAGACATTATAAATGGTTGCAGAAGCTTGTAAATCTCGTGTCGGGTTCTGCATTTGACTAGGGAACCGGGACCGACACAGAAGAGCTCTTTGTCCTGCTATGGTACGTATAGCAGACGCTTATCAACTTTTTGGTGTCCCTAGCCTCTGTTTGCCAGCAGCTAGGAATGGGTGACAGGGCATAGAGCACTGGATGATTCCTGTCTGTTCACTCCCTCTGGGGCACCTGGCAGTGGCCACTGTCAGAAGACAGGATACTGGGCTAGATGGACCTTTGCTCTGACCCAGTCTGGCCTTTCTCATGTTCTTATGTTTGGAACCGGGGCTGAACAACGAGGTGGATATTGGCAGATGACAAGATTATGCAGATTAATCAGCCTAGAGGAGACTTTGAAGAAGTTCAAAGGGATCTAATCAAGCCATGTGACTGGGCAGCACAATGGCAGATGAAAACCAGCGCTGAGCAGGGCAGGGCCATACACATGGAAAGCAGTGCGGTGAACGACTCCTCCATATCGCTGGGGTCAGAAGCCAAAGCACGGCTGGTTGGGCCCAGTGGTTGGAGCAGGGGCGCTGGGGCCCAGTGCTCAGAGTGGTGGAGGTCGAGCCGAGGGGAGCCAAGGGTTGGAGCTGGAGTCAGGAGTCAAGAGCAGGATTGGAACAGGCTGGGGAGTAGGGCCAGGGCCGGATTAACGATTCCCGGCCCATGGGAGCTGCGGGGGGACGCGCGGGGGGAGGGCAGAGCCGACAGGCAAGAGCAGCCCCCGGGACAGAGGTTCCCGGTGCAGTGCTCGTCGCGGCGACGTGGCTGCGGGGGGACAGGAAGAGCAGCGCGCGGAGCCGCCTCGCCCCCACCCCAGCCAGGCAGAGCCGGCCCGGCTGGAACGCAGCACACAGGGGCTTTAGAGGCTGCAGCTCGGGCCCCCCTTAGCCCTGCTCCTTTCCTGAGTGCACCATTGCCCCACTTCTGCCCCCTTTCCCACACACTGTTACAGGGCAGCACCCTGGAGCTGATCTCTGACATCTCTCTCCCTGGAATGAAGTCACTGCAGAGTCAGGACAACCCCACCTTTGGGCACCATGTGGGACATCTCACCCCACCGCACAGAGCCCGACATTCACACAGCTTCTCGCATGTGGTTCCCTCACTCATCAGTGCCAGGCGGAGAGAGGAGAAATTCTCCCAGACTCCCTTTAACCATTGCCAGCCCCCAGGGTAGCGGAGGTTGCCGGGGGTTGGGTGCTCTCTTTAAGAAATGCCAGCTCTCCGGGAAGCTGCAAATGAACATTAGCAAAGTGGGGTGGTTTTGTGCTGTGGAAAACCACCCTGCTTGAAGGTTTTGTTTTTCTAATTTGTGCTCCTGCCCTTTCTCCCTCTTCCAGACATCTAGAGGCCAACAGGAGCCAACTGAGCCCACCACTGATCCCATCTCTTGTGAGATGGCAAAGCAGCTGTTGCACGGGAAGGAGGAGACAGAAGAGGCCGAGCAGCGTGTGCCGGGGTGTACCAGCCCCACGTAACCCCACAGTCTAGGCGGAGGAAGCCAAGCCCCTCCCCAGCCCTGCCGGACACGCTACAACTGGAGCACCAGTGTGAAAGGGAGCAGCTCAGCTCACGCTAGGCAGAGCGCCAAAAATGGAGGATGCACCCTGTAGGCTCCAGTCCAGAAGCAGCTGAAGCCCCGAGGCGCCGAGACCCAGCCGCACCCCCGGGTGCCTGCAGACGTGCAAGGGAGATCGGAGTGTCTGGGAGTTTCCCACGCCGGGAGCCCAGAGACCCCCAGTCCGCGGCCTAGAGACTTCTCCTCTGAAGTAACCTGGGTGAACGAGCCATTGTCATGCTGAGTGACGTCAGCATGTTCTGGTTGGATCCCCACTGACTCAACGGCCAACACATTGGCCACGGACAAGGCCCTGGGCTAGGGCAAGGGGGAGTAAGGAGAGTCTGGGTCCCCCTGCCCTGGCTGCCATTCATCCTCGGGTGGCTGCCCACGTCCCCATTGCGCCACTAGACTGTACGGCCCGAAGAGGAGGGCCAACCATCTTGTCTCTGTACACTGAAGGGCAGCCTTTGACTCTGGTCGTTGGGCCTCACAGCCCCGACGGAGAGGACAGCCGCACGGACTCTGGTCGTTGGGCCACACAGCCCTGGATGGAGAGGGCGGCCGCACGGACTCTGGTCGTTGGGCCACACAGCCGCGATGGAGAGGGCGGCCGCACGGACTCTGGTCGTTGGGCCACACAGCCCCGACGGAGAGGGCGGCCGCACGGACTCTGGTCGCTGGGCCACACAGCCCCGACGGAGAGGGCGGCCGCACGAACTCTGGTCGTTGGGCCACACAGCCCCGACGGAGAGGACAGCCGCACGGACTCTGGCCATTGGGCCACACAGCCCCGACGGAGAGGGCGGCCGCACGAACTCTGGTCGTTGGGCCACACAGCCGCGATTGAGAGGGCGGCCGCACGGACTCTGGTCGTTGGGCCACACAGCCCCGACGGAGAGGGCGGCCGCACGGACTCTGGTCGTTGGGCACACAGCCCCGATGGAGAGGGCGGCCGCACGGACTCTGGTCGTTGGGCCACACAGCCCCGACGGAGAGGGCGGCCGCACGGACTCTGGTCGCTGGGCCACACAGCCCCGACGGAGAGGGCGGCCGCACGGACTCTGGTCGCTGGGCCACACAGCCCTGGATGGAGCGGGCGGCCGCATGGACTCTGGTCGTTGGGCCACACAGCCCTGAGTCAGAGGGCAGCCATTTTGGCTCTGGCCATAAGGCCAAACCACCCTGAGTCTAAGGACAGTTATTTAGTTTCACCCATGGGACCTCGCCCCTTTACCCCTAAGGCATCGCCCGTCTGTCACCATAAGACCCACACCATGATATAAGACTTTCGGGGTCAGGATGCAAATATGAGTAGAAGCAAGGAGTAGCATGTGACCCCTCTAAGAGCTCCTGCCACTCCTCTACCAATCTGGGGGTGTTTTATCTCCATCCATCTGCCTCAGGAATGGATTTGACCAATGGGGGAAAGTTCTGGGGCAGAGTGACCCATCCGGAAGTGGGTCACGTGACCCCTCCGAGAACTCCTCCCAGTTGGGGTGAGCCTCAGCCCCTTAGGACCAGCCAGAGAGGGGATTTCACCAAACAGGGTAAGTGCTGTGGTGGGGTGACCTGCCCGTAAGAGGGGCCCATCACCGCTCCATGAAATCCCCCCACCGTCCTCTACTAATCGGTCAGGGTTTCACACACCCCATAGGCCATCCCAGAAGGGTAACGTACCGATCAGAATAGGCAGTGCCCGAAGGTCTAGGCCAGAAGCCGCCGATCTCTGGAGCTCCATGTTTGCGTGGCTGGCAGCATCCTCCTGGAAGTCGCAACACAACACTGCGTGGAAGATCCCGTCTCGTTCCAAGGATGTCTTTTGCAGAAATCGTGGCCTAGGCCTTCGGGCTAAACCTGTTCTGGATTGGTACACGTTTACCTTCTGAGATGGCCTAAGGTGGGAGAGAAACCCTCGCCAATTGGTAGAGGGCGGTTTGAGGACTTTTTAGGGACCACAGGATCCTGTTGCGGGCAGCTCTCTCCACTATGGCACTTCCCCTATTTGGTCAAATCCCCTCTCGGGGTGGTCCTACAGAGCTGACGTCCACTTCAGTTGTAGAGGACAGAGGGAGGAGTTCTCAGAGGGGAGATACAACCCCCTTCTGGATGGGTCACCCTGCCCCGCAACGTCCCCTGATTGGTCAAATGCATTCTCTGGGTGTGTAAAATGGTGTTTGCCCCTGCCAAATTTTCGTAAAAGAAGGGAAGAAAGGCATGTACGTTTTGTGTTATCTATAAGGTGGCCATCTTGGACTTGGCAAAAGAATCTGGTGACCTTTTGTCATTGGCTATATTCATTTGGGTTGGGAAGCACACTCCCACGCACGGATTGAATCCGTGTAGATAGGGTCTAACATCCAGGCAGAGACGACGCAAAGAGGGATAGGGAGGGTTTTTAGTTAGGTCTACTCACCCGGTCCTGTGTCCATCATCGAAGTCTGTCCCTGACGTCCAATGTCAAGAGAGCAGAAGCTGTCCATCGCTCTCCCTGCAAGAGAAGGTAGAAAGCACATCAACATTTCCTCGTGGGTGTAATTGTTTGTGAGAGTGGAGCATTTCCAGAGTTAAAGTTTTGTTACTCCACCCCTTCTCTAGCCTATCCTAGTCCTTTCCCCCATCGTAAATAAAGTCTTGTTTGTGTGGTTACCACTCCGTGGCCTTATTTTCGTGTGCTAAGGCAAGCTCTGACAGATGGGATTACAGAGGGGACTATGTGGGAAGACTTTACTGTAAGATTCCCCGCATCTTCTGAATGGGGTTTGTGTTCTGCCCTCTTTAAAGGAAGGAAAAATCCTGACAGGTGATCCTAGGGGGCTGAAACCCACCGTGGTGAGTTAGTAATCTGTCCTATTCACCACTCTAGGATGGAGTCTGGGATGCAGGCTCTGGGATGGAGTTTGGGTGCTGGGTGCAGGCTCCGGGCTGGGGCACAGGGTGGGGGTGCAGGATGGGTGGAGGGGTGCAGGCTCTGGAAGGGAGTTTGGGGATGGGAGGGGCTGCAGAGGGAGGGGCTGCAGGCTGTGGAACGGAGTTTGGTTGTAGGCTCTGGGCTGGGGTAAGGGGTGGGGGTGTAGGAGGGAGTGTAGGTGCAGGAGGGGGGTGTGGGAAGAGGGTGGGGGTGCAGGCTCTGGGCTGGGGCAGGGAGAACCGCAATTAACTCATGCAATTAACTCAAAAAAATTAATCGCAATTAAAAAAATTAAAACTGCAATTAATCATGATTAATTTTTTAATTGTGATTTTTTTAGTTATGATTGATCACACTGATAAACATTGAATACCAATTGAAATTTAGTAAAGATTTTGGGGTGTTTTTCTACTTTTTTCAAATATATTGATGTCCATGACAACACAGAATACAGGGCTCACTTTCTAGGATGATGATTTACAAATATTTACACTGTCAAAGTAATAAAAGAAAGAGCATTTTTCAGTTCCCCTCATAAAAGTGCAGCAGTGCAAGCTCTTGGCCGTGAAAGTGCAACTTACAAATGTAGATTTTTTGTTTTGTTCCAGAACTGCACCCAAAAGGAAAACAGTGTAAACGTTTCGCGCCTACAAGGCCTCTGGACGTTGAGAAGAGGCATTCGCATGGCACTTTTGTAGCCAGCATTGCATGGTAGTTATGTGCCAGGCATGCTAAACATTCGTATGCCCCTGCATGCTTTTGCCACCATTCCAGAGGACATGCTTCCATGCTGATGATACTCGTTAAAAAAAAGTAATGTGTGAATTAAATCGGTGACTCAGGTCCTTGGGGGAGAATTGTCTTCTCCTGCTCTCTTTTACCTGCACTCTGCCACAGATTTCATCTCCTAGCCATCTCGGATGATGACCCAACACGTGGTGTTCATTTTAAGAACACTTTCACTGCAGATCTGACAAAAGGCGAAGAAGGACCAATGTGAGATTTCTAAAGATAGCCACAGGACTTGACCCAAGAGTTAAGAGTCTGAAATTGGACTCCAAAATTTGAGCAGGATGAGGTGTGGCGCATGCTTTCTGAAGTCTGAAAAGAGCAACACGCCAATGTGGAAACGACAAGCTCCAAACCATCGAACAAGAAAATGAACCTTCCGCTGGTGACATCTCAATCTGTCATCAACAGACAGATTGGACGCATGACCTCTGGAACGGTGGTTGAAACGCGAAGGGACGTATGATTCTTCAGCACATCTGGCCTGTCAATATCCTGCGATGCCAGCTACAACAGTGCCCTGTGAATGCCTGGTCTCCCTTTTAGGTGACACTGTCAACGAGAAGTGGGCAACATTAGCTCCTGCAAATGTCAACAAACCCCTGTTTGTCTGAGCGATTGGCTGAACAAGTAGCAGGACTGAGAGGGCTTGTGGCCTTTCAAGTTTTTCATCATTTTATTTTTGAATGCAGTTATTCCACTTCTGTTAGGTGTGAAAAATGCAGATTTTTCTTCCCCATAATTACAGCACTTACTCCTAGACGACATTTGCTGACTGGCTTTATCAAGAATCATTAAAAATGGGTCTTCACACATTTAACACTGACTGTCAGCCCCTGCCATGTTGTGATACCAATCAAAGCACAATACACTGTTTTGATGAAAGTATTTTAGCGCTTGTAGGCCCGCAATGTATTCAGCTGATTTTTAGAGCCCGTTAGACTTTTGGTACCTTTTTCAAAAGCATCTGTTTAAAATAATGTAGGTCTGGGATCGGGCACCTGACAACACAGATGGGGGCCTAGTGGGCTGTTCAAAACAGGTTAAGCACCAGGGGCTAGCTCCACAAAAATACTGAGCTGGGCTTGGCTGCTACTTTCACTTTAGCTCCCTAAATCTGACACTGAGATGCCGCCAATCCTCAACCCCCCCCCAGCTACAGCCTAAATGTAAGGGGACTGTTGCCCCCTTACTAACAGTCAGTGGGGGTGTTTTGGTTGGCTCGCTCCCAGTACTAAAAGGGGAAGGGTCGATGGGAAACCAGGACCCTGAGACTGATAGTCCCCAGGAACAATGGGGAAAGGCCAACGCTCCAGGTCAGCCTGAATGACAGGGCGAGAAGGCTAATGAGGGAGTCAGGAGGCCAGGGGGGTCCCGTCCTCCGTCCTCCGTGTGAGCTGGATTTGCCTGGGTCAGACAGACAGAGTGGGGCCGAGCTAAGGAGAAAGCAGGGGCCCGAGCTGAGCTGGGGAGCGGAGCTGTGCCGATCCAGAGGGACCAGTAAAGCAGCCCAGAGAGAGCAGACCTGTCGTGGGAGCAACCAGAGCCAGAGGGGCCAGAGAAGCAGCCCAGGGAGCTGGGGGCAGAGCAGCAGCCGTGCAGAGACCGAGTGGTGGGGCTGGGGCTGGAGCAGTCCGGAGCTGGGTGCGGTGAGCAGCTGGGGAGAGCGAGGGGGACCCTGGGCAGCGGGCCCCGCACAGGGAGCCGCCTCAGCCAAGAGGCTCTGCAGGCCAGGCTTGGATCGTAATCCCGACAGGGCGGGGGCCACACTGGGAAGAAGGGTCCTGCCACTTCGAGCCTGAGAGCGTGTGGCCACCACCAGAGCGAGTGTCCGACCCGCAACATCCCCGCAGCACGGCCAGGGCCGGAGAAGGGGCCTGGGACTCACAAGAAGCAGACTGTGAACTGCCCTGACGTTCCAGAGACGCTGTTTGTGATATTCCCTGCCACAGAGCGGGGTGATGTGTTTCCTTTCACCTTTCCCATTTTCCCTTATTCTTTTTAAAATTAATTGCTGATTAAATAAACTGTATTTGCTTTAAATCGTATGTAATGATCAGTGGGTCAGGGAAGCACCCAGTGCAGAGAGTACCCCGGAGTGGGGACACCCGAGCCCCTGTCCTAGCTGACCACCGCAGGGTTGGGGGTCGAGCCCCCCAGGAATCCTGGGCCCAGCCTTGTTGGGGTTACGAGGACTCTGCCAGACAGGAGAGTGGAAGGGGAGTCCTCGAGGGCAGGGAGGCCACTGGGTAAAGGGAGTGGGAGCGAGGACTCAGATCCTTTCGCTAGCCCACTTCACCGGGGTCGTGCAGAAGCCAGGAAAGTTCCCCACAAGAGCGGGACTATTCCCCCGCTTACAGGAAGAAGGAGGAGCCTGAAAGTAGGACCCACAGACACCCCTCCTTGGGAGAGAGAGGGAAACAGGGGAAAAAGAAGCAAGAGAAGAGGAGAAAGGAGGGAGGAAAGAGGAAAAGGGAAACCAAAAAGGATAAACCCCAAGGTCCCCAGTGATTCCAAGCGTCAAAGCGCTCGGTAGGAAATCACATTCTGCCCCCTTAAGCCAGTGTTTTCTGTGCCGAGAATTCTGCCTGCAGCAGGTGCATCAGACCCAACAGGTTCCAAACCTCTCGCAGCCTCCGACCTTGTCAAAGGGAAGTTCGTTTTCTGGCACAATCAGTGGTCGGAAAGGAGAAAACTCCACAGAGGCTCCTCCTCATGCTATGACGTGAATCCTAATTCTCTCCCCGTCCTCGAGGGGAGACCGGGAGAAGGAGACGTGTGGCAGCAAAGCCGGGGGGGTCTCAGCGACTGCCCTGGCCCTGCACCTCGGCCCTACCCCGCTGATGTCGGGGTCTCTCTGTGAGGTCACCCCTTCCCCACCACCTTTCCCCAATGGGCTGAGGTCCTGCAAAAGGCCTTGGTGATGTCACTGCCCCCCCACCCCTCCCCTCCCAGCTGATGTCCTGCCCCTGCCCAGCCTCTTGGAGCTTGGAGTTGTTGCCCCCGGATCTCCGCACTCAATGACTGGTGAGTCGGGGGATGGAGCCGGCTATACAATAAACCACCAGTTTTTCATAAATTAGTCGACTTAAGGCCAGAAGGGACCATTGGAGCATCTAATATGATGCCCTGCATCTCCCAGCCCTCCCGTGTATCACAAGAGCTGCTTTTGCACTAAAGCACCTTCCCGAAGGGCATCTAGTCTTCACTGGAAGACATCAAGAGATGGAGAATCCATCACTTCTCTTGCCAGTTTGTTCCAGTGATGAGTCGCCCTCCCTCTTACAAATCTCTGCCTTGTTCTAAGGAGAATTTTTCTGATTTCTGCTTCCAGCCATTGGTTCTTGTTCTGCCTTTCTTTGCAAGACTAAAGAGCCCTTTAAATACTTGGTGTTTTCTCTCAGCGAAGGCACTGCAGGCTGCCATCAGCTCACCTCTCCATCTTTTTAAAAACTAAACAGACTGAGTTTTTCAATTCCTCCTTATAAGTCTTCTCCATCCCTCAAATATGGCTCTTTTCTGCACCCTCTCCAGTTTTTTAACGTTATTTTTGAAATGTGGACACCAGAACGGGATGCAGTATTCCAGTGTCAGTCTCCCCGCTGCTGAATCACCTCCCTTTCCATCCTCTCTTTATCTATCCATGGATGGCGTCACGGACTCACAGGACTTGTGCTCTCTCTCAGCCTCGTACAGTCCTAGGGAGGAACCCCCTTCAGTGTGACAGCCCTTCTCGGAGATCCACTCTCTCGAGGGTTAAGCCGTAGGCCCTTCCGCCTCCTGCAACCCCTCTTCTCTGAGCCTTGAGCATGCCTGTCTGCCGTGGGCCCCCTCAGGGAGTCCCCTCACTCTGGACCCCTGGGGCCTCTACTCCCAGAGGGAAGAACGCAACCCCGATCCCGAGACTGCCGTGACTCTCAGACAGCGTAAAAGAGAGGGGTTTATGGAGCATCTGAACACAGCACAGGAAACTTTCAGGGCCTCAGGCCTAACCTCCCTCTGCACAGTCCATCTAGGTCTCTCCTGCACCCGTGTGGGCTCTGGCTGTTTTCTCTCCCCAGTCCAGAAGCCTGCTCCTTCCAGCTAAGCGTCGGACATCACCTTCCCACAAGCCTGTGTCCTTTGTCTTCTGTCCCAGGTGAACAGGCTGCCTGGGTCTCCTCTATCTCAGCCCCTCCTCTCCTCCCTCTTTTCTTTCCCCCTGGCTGGAAGCAGTCACCGGGTCTTCTCTCCTCAGCCCATTGTCCTACTACTGGCCCGACCTGGCTGTGACTTCCAAGCTGGGCCTCCCACTCACCAGTCGCTGGGGTATCCGTTCTCCAGGCCTTTGCCTGAGGGCCCAACTGACAGGAGAGATCACCGCTGGTCCTCTGTAACAACAAACTACCTCTCCCACCAGTGCCACCTCGTTAAACAAACAGCACCCAGGGAAACTGAGGCATGCAAACCATTGAAAAACCAAGAAAATCCCCCCATCATCACCGATGGCTTTGGCCCTGTTCCCCACAACATCGCACCAGGAGCAGATGTTGAGCGGCTTGCCCGGTATGACACCTAAATCCTTGACAGAGTCACGGCTTCCCAGAGTACAGTTCCCCCTCGGTGGCCCGCCTGCTCTGTCCTGCTGCCCCCTCCCACTGCGCCAAGAGGGGACCTGGTGACTGGAGCTGCTGTGGTTGTGTGAGAGCGCTGGGCTGAGAGACCAAAGGGCACCTCCGTTCTGGAACAGAGGGGTCTGGCCGGTAGGCGCAGTCGCCCCCGGTTTGGGGCACAGAAGGGGCTGTGGCTGGCAGCAGCTTGAAGCCCGTCCCCCAGCTGCGCTAGGCACTGTTTGAATGAGTGCAACGTCCGTGTTACATACGGGCTCCTGGGGCTCGGTCGGAAGCACTGAACTGCCTCAGAGTTCTCTGTTTGCAAGGTCGGTGCCAGGAGATTAGAGAGACAAGGCGGGGAGGGGATCTCTTTCATTCTCCAACTTCTGCTGGGGAGAGTCAAGCCTTCGAGCTCCACAGAGCTCGTCCTCAGGCTCTGGTCTCTCTCCCCAACAAAAGCGGGTCCAATAAACCATATGACCTCCCCGGCCTGGTCTCTCGGTGTTTTCTGCTCCCACGGGCGTGGCTGGGGAGGGCCACAGGGCTCAGCAGGCTCAGGGAGAAACCTCAGCCCCACTGGAGACAGGAGGGGAGCAAACCTCACAATCCGTGTGGTCACTGCAGGTCTGTGCAACTGCCCCCCACTCACTCAGTGGCAGTCTGTGGGGGAGGTCTAGAGTGGCCAGGTGTCCTGATTTTAGAGAGACAGTCCCGATTTTTGGGTCTTTTTCTTATATAGGCTCCGATTACCTCCCACCCCCGTCCCGATTTTTCACACTTGCTGTCTGGTCACCCGAGGGAGGTCTGGCAGCCCCCTCCCCAGCCACAGTCCGTGCGTGCCCAGCAGTCTGTGTGTGTCTCAGCAGCCCCCTGCTCACTCCCACCTGGAGCCCAGATCGGGGTGGGCTGGGCCTTGGTTTGTTTGATCCCTGAAGGGTTTTCTGGGCACTAACTGGGACCCCAAGTTTCTCCTACTTTGAGGAAATCCCTATGAAAAATCACCTTTTGCGGGTGTCTGTTTCACACCCTCTGCGAGAGACGTTCCCCATTCTTTCTCCAGTTCAGCTGGCAGCAGGTCTCGTGCGAGGGGCAGGGGAGAGCTGAGATTTCAGGCTGCCGTCTTATGGCGGGATTGCTGCGATTAACTGGCTGAACGTGCTAATTCTGAGGACGAAACGGGGAAAGGGGCAGAGACCAAGAGTCAGGGAGTGAAATGGAGAAAATACAGGAAACATTTCGAGCAAGGGCGAAGTGCAATGACCAGAATCCAGAATATTTTCTGCACCCCTTGTCTAACTCTGGGCCTGATTCTCTTCCGCATTGACGGCCCTGTCCCTGTCTCCGGCCGTGTCTGGAGGGCTTTATGCCCCTGTCCAGCCCCTTCACACTGCCAGGAAGGGAGAGCTGTTATGGAATCTTAGCCCAAAGAGGAACCAGGCCCTGTGTCACCTTCATCCTGGGTTTCAGATGACCCCGAGAAGTTGGGGGGCCACCAGGGCCTAGAGCATGGCCCTGCCACAGAGGCCCCACCCCCGGTCATCCTCTTCCCCCGAGGCCCCACCCACCCACTGTTCACTCCTCTGGCCCCCGAGGTCCCCCTACCTGCCCCTCGCTCCTCTCCGCCTCTTCCCCCAAGACTCCACTCACCCCCTGCTTGCTCCTCTCTGCCCCTTTCCCCGAAGGGGGGTTACCGGGGGGCCATGGGGCCAGGCACCCGTCCCTTTTCTCTGTCTTCGGTGAGCGGGGGGCAGTGGGGTCCTTGGGGAAGGAGGTGGAGCAGGACAGGAAGAGGCACGAGAAGACGGGGCCGCGGGGGAAAAGGCCGAGGGGGGGTGGGGTGCAGGTTTTGGGGGAAGAGGCGGAGGCGGGATGGGAAGAGGCAGAGCAAGAGCAGGGCATCGGGCTAAGAGGCAGAGGGGAGTGGGGTGCAGGCGGGGCCCCCACTTCTCTGGAGCTTCGCTTCCAGCGCTCGAAAGATGACCACGGGCCCAATGGCCTCCGGAGGGGAGACCCGCCCCACATCCCCAGCGTTTCCGCCCCACATGGACGGCCTTTTGGGGGAGGCTCAGGCTCCTGTGGCCTCTTCTACGGGTTGCCCGTGCTCAGCTCCTTCCACGCTCTGGAGAGGAGCAGCACCCAGGGGTGGGGCTGAGCCGGGGGGCGCTGGGTGAGGGGCAGAGGCCTCGGGAGCTGAGACCGCAGGGACACAGCGTGAGGCACCATCCCAGGCATCCCCATGAAAGGAGCAGAACAGGGTTTAGCTGGGGTGGGGAGTGTATGGAGAGCGTCCCAGGGTCGGTGGAGATGTATTGCCCTGGTGAGCAAGTCTGGCTAAAACACAGGCCTCGCTGTGAGCAGGATTTGAACCTGCGCAGGGAAACCCGGTCGGATTTCGAGTCCAACACCTTAACCGCTCGGCCCTCACAGCTGTGAGTGACGTGGCCCCCAGTGGCAGTCTCTACTGGAGCGGCTGGAAGCCGACGGGAGGGAGCTCTCCACCCTCAACGAGCAGCCGTAGCCATGTTGGCAGGAGAAGCTCTCCCAGCACCATAGCACTGTCCACACCGGCGCTTAGGTCCGTGTAACTTGTGTCACTCGGGGGGTGGCTTATTCACACCCCGAGCCACATACGTTCTACCGACACAAGGAGGAGTGTAGACGCAGCCTTAGCAGAGACGCGATTAAGATCCACTTCCTGGACACTACAGTGCTAATAAGCGATGGTCACATAAACACCACCCTATACCGGAAACCTACTGACCGCTGTTCCTACCTACATGCCTCCAGCTTTCACCCTGACCTCACCACACGATCCATCGTCTACAGCCAAGCTCTGCGATACAACCGCATTTGCTCCAACCCCTCCGACAGAGACAAACACCTACAAGATCTCTATCAAGCCCTCTTACAACTACAATACCCACCTGCGGAAGTGAAGAAACAGATTGACAGAGCCAGAAGAGTACCCAAAAGTCACCTACTACAGGACAGGCCTAACAAAGAAAATAACAGAACGCCACTAGCCGTCACGTTCAGACCCCAACTAAAACCCCTCCAATGCATTATTAAGGATCTACAACATATCCTGAAGGATGACCCAACACTCTCACAAATCTTGGGAGACAGGCCAGTCCTTGCCTACAGACAGCCCCCCAACCTGAAGCAAATACTCACCAGCAACCACACACCACACAACAGAACCACTAACCCAGGAACCTATCCTTGCAACAAAGCCCGTTGCCAACTGTGCCCACATATCTATTCAGGGGACACCATCACAGGGCCTAATAACATCAGCCACACTATCAGAGGCTCGTTCACCTGCACATCCACCAATGTGATCTATGCCATCATGTGCCAGCAAGGCCCCTCTGCCATGTACATTGGTCAAACTGGACAGCCTCTACGTAAAAGAATAAATGGACACAAATCAGATGTCAAGAATTATAACATTCATAAACCAGTCGGAGAACACTTCAATCTCTCTGGTCACGCGATTACAGACATGAAAGTTGCGACATTACAACAAAAAAACTTCAAATCCAGACTCCAGCGAGAGACTGTTGAACTGGAATTCATTTGCAAATTGGATACAATTAACTTAGGCTTGAATAGAGACTGGGAGTGGCTTAGTCATTCTGCAAGGTAACCTATTTCCCCTTCTTTTTTCCTACCCCCCGCTTCAGACTTTCTTGTTAAACCCTGGATTTGTGCTGGAAATGGCCCACCTTGATTATCATACACATTGTAAGGAGAGTGATCACTTTAGATAAGCTATTACCAGCAGGAGAGTGGGGTGGGGGGAGAGAAAACCTTTTGTAGTGGTAAACACCCATTTTTTCATGCTTTGTGTGTATAAAAAGATCTTGTGTACTTTCCACAGTATGCATCCGATGAAGTGAGCTGTAGCTCACGAAAGCTTCTGCTCAAATAAATTGGTTAGTCTCTAAGGTGCCACAAGTCCTCCTTTTCTTTTTACTGATAAAGTTTGCGGATGATACCAAGATGGGAGGGGTTGCAAGTGCTCTGGAGGATAGGATTAAAATTCAAAATGATCTGCACAAACTGGAGAAATGGTCTGAAGTTAACAGGCTGAAATTCAATAAGGAGAAATGCAAAGTACTCCCCTTAGGACAGAACAATCAGCTGCACACATACAGAGCAGGACGTGACAGCCTAGGAAGGAGTACTGCGGAAGGGGATCTGGGGGTCATAGTGGACCACAAGCTAAATATGAGTCAACAGTGTAACACTTGCAAAAGAAGCAAACCTCATTCTGGGCAGGATTAGCAGGAGTGTTGTAAGCAAGATACGAGACGTAATTCTTCTGCTCTACTCCATGCTGATGTGGCCTCAGCTAAAGTATTGTGTCTAAGTCGGGGCGCCAGATTTCGGGAAGGATGTGGACAAATTGGAGAAGGTCCAGAGGAGAGTAACAAAAAATTATTAAAGGTCTAGAACAGCGGTTCTCAACCTGTTTCTTTCTGAGGCCACCCACAACATGCCATTAAAATCTCCAGGGCCCAGTGTGGGAGGGGGAGGCTCTGGGCTGGGGAAAGGGGGGAAAACAAGGGCATAGGTATAGTTTGACTTCTGTTTTGGGTGGGCAGGGGCCAGTGAGGCTCAAGCCAGCTCCGATGGCGGGGTCTGGGGGGGTATGCTACATCCACTCCTGACTCACCTCAGCAGGCCACCTGCCTGTCTGGACTTGGGGGGCCTACAACCAAAAATTATAACTCAAAGGTGGGGGGGTGCTCAGCTCAAAAAGTTTGAGGTGCAGGGAGAGGGATAGCTAGGGGCTGTGTGGAGGGGAGTAGCTCAGGGTGTAGGGAGGAGGTAGCTAGGGGCTGTGTGTGGGCAGAGGGTAGCTCAGGGTGCAGGGAGGAGGTAGCTAGGGGCTGTGTGTGGGCAGAGGGTAGCTCAGGGTGCAGGGAGGAGGTAGCTAGGGGCTGTGTGTGGGCAGAGGGTAGCTCAGGGTGCAGGGAGGAGGTAGCTAGGGGCTGTGTGTGGGCAGAGGGTAGCTCAGGGTGCAGGGAGGAGGTAGCTCGGGGCTGTGTGCTCTCAGGGCTCCCCTGCGCTCCCTGTACTCTGAGGGCTCTGCCAGCCACAAAGCAGCCGGGTCCCCCCGCCCAGGCAGCTCTTACCAGCTGCATGAGCAAAGGGGAGCAGCTTCAAACCCCTGCAGCAGCAGGAGACGAGGCAACGCTGCACCCGCCTGCTCCATGGCACCAGTCAGAGCAGCAGCTGTCCCACGCTGCCGGACTCTGGCTTCCCACCTCCGACCTAGCCAGGGGGTGGAGAGAGGAGGTGGTGGAGGGGGGGTGTGGAGCTACCCCAGGACTGCCCTTCTCTTGCACTGTAGTTTGGGGGGGGGGTGTAACACCCCTGTGTTCCCCCAACTCTGCCCATGGGCTCAGGGCTTCTGTCCCTTGGGGAGCACCGGGGCTCGGGGCTCCAGAATTCAGCCCTGCTGCTCCCAGCTTCAGCCCTGTGGGAGGTGCTGGGGTTCGGGCTTTGGATTTTAGCCACGGGGCCCTGCGGCCCCCCTGAAAGGGTTCATGGACCCCCAGTGGGCCACGAACCCCCTGTTCAGAACAGCTGGTCTAGAAAACATGATCTACGAGGAAAGGTTGAAAGAACTGGGTTTGTTTAGTCTGGAGAAGAGAAGACTGAGAGGGGACATGAGAACAGTTTTCAAGTACATAAAAGGTTGTAACAAGGAGGAGGGAGAAAAATTGTTCTTGTGAATCTCTGAGGACAGGACAAGAAGCAATGGGCTGAAATTGCAGCGAGGGAGGTTTAGGTTGGACGTTAGGAAAAACTTCCTGCCAGCATAGTTAAGCACTGGAACAAATTACCTAGGGAGGTTGTGGAATCTCTGTCATTGTAGGTTCTTAGCAGGATCGACAGTCACCGCTCAGGGATGGTCTAGATGAGGGGTAGTCAATTATTTTTTGTCAAGTCCAAATTCTTCATCAATGTACAGTCGGGGCCAGACTGCAGAGAAAATCATTTAAAAAAATAATAACGATAATATGTAAATAAAAAGTTTGTGGGGTCCGTTCAAAAGCGTCTGGCAACCCGGATTTGGCCCGTGGTTCGCCTGTTGACAGCCCCTGGTCTAGATAATACAGGAGAATTACGGAGACCTCGGGAATGGAGGTTGTTGGTAACTTTGCCCAAGCCGTTATGGGCTGCTCCTCAGGGCGGAGTGCTGGGAACGGGGGCTCACACTCTGCAGCGGCTGCCCGGCAAGTTTCTGATTCTGCCCCCTGACTGCAAGGGTGATGCGTGAGGCACCCGGGGGCGCTTTGGCACCAGTGGGTGCGCAGTGCAGGCCGGGGCCCTTTCAAACGCAGCCGCTCCTCCAGAGCGCGGCAGGCGGGCAGGAGTTCGGGCTCCAGCAGCTGACGCTCTCGGCCAGGTTCCAGCAGCAGATCAGGGAGCTTCTTTCCTGGACTGAGACTAAGGTTGCAGGCTTGTCCCCCTCCCAGCCAGAGGCGGGAAACAGCCCCTGTGGCTAGTGCCGACCCCAGCACTCCTTCTCGGGAGCTCACAGCTGTGCCTGTGAACCTCAGCGTCTTCACCTGTACGTGGCTGGCCTTCCGCGTGGCAAGTAGTGGGTGGGGGTGGGGACAGGCAGCCCCGATGTGCCTAACTGGACGATGCCATGCCGGCACAGCACAGTATTTGTTGGGTTTTTTTGTTTTTCATCTCCGCTGCTGCCTGACTGCGTACTTCTGGGGCCACATGGTGTCTGGCTGACGGGTCCGTCTGTAACTCTGGTGTTCGTATTTTTGAGGTTCTACTGTACTTAGTCCTGCCTTGAGTGCAGGGGACGGGACTAGGAAGGTCCTTCCAGTTCTGTGATTCCATGGACAGGACTAATGTGGGTTTTTTAATCTGACTTCCTGCATTACACCAACAATATGATTTTACCCAGTAATTCCTGCAGTGGAGGGAATATTCATCCCTACTATTTAAGAGAACACAAAAGATCCACTGATCAAGTTCCAGATCTCCGCTGTATAGTGGTGTGCAGTGAGCCCTGTGCAGCTGAGCTCCTTGGCAGTAGGAAGTATGCATCCCCTGTCAGTGCTCCTGAAATGCTGCCCCACACCTTTGCAGTCCAAGACTAGGTCTTTTAAGGAATGCTCTACAGCCACCAAGAAGGGGCCAGGCTTTACCTGAGAGCTAGGTTCATACCGAACCCTGCCTCTGTCAGACATCTTTTACTTCCAAAATCTCCTCCTGGACGATTTAGGCATATAAGCATCACTCCTGATCCCTTCCCGGAACCCCACCCCTGAATGCTACATGCACGTAAAGCAAATGTTGACAGATTATCTGTTTTGGTCATGAGCCAGAAACAGAGCTAATACTCTGACTCTGCAGCTCTCTCCAGAAAACCATGGCAAGAGAGTTTATTTGTAAATGGGAAGAAATAAGTGCAGGGTCCTGCACTTAGGACGGAAGAATCCAATGCACCGCTACAGACTAGGGACCGAATGGCTAGGCAGCAGTTCTGCGGAAAAGGACCTAGGGGTGACAGTGGATGAGAAGCTGGATATGAGTCAGCAGTGTGCCCTTGTTGCCAAGAAGGCCAATGGCATTTTGGGATGTATAAGTAGGGGCATAGCGAGCAGATCGAGGGACGTGATCGTCCCCCTCTATTCGACATTGGTGAGGCCTCATCTGGAGTACTGTGTCCAGTTTTGGGCCCCACACTACAAGAAGGATGTGGATAAATTGGAGAGAGTCCAGCGAAGGGCAACAAAAATGATTAGGGGTCTAGAACACATGACTTATGAGGAGAGGCTGAGGGAGCTGGGATTGTTTAGCCTGCAGAAGAGAAGAATGAGGGGGGATTTGATAGCTGCTTTCAACTACCTGAAAGGGGGTTCCAAAGAGGATGGCTCTAGACTGTTCTCAATGGTAGCAGATGACAGAACGAGGAGTAATGGTCTCAAGTTGCAGTGGGGGAGGTTTAGATTGGATATTAGGAAAAACTTTTTCACTAAGAGGGTGGTGAAACACTGGAATGCGTTGCCTAGGGAGGTGGTGGAATCTCCTTCCTTGGAAGTTTTTAAGGTCAGGCTTGACAAAGCCCTGGCTGGGATGATTTAACTGGGGATTGGTCCTGCTTCGAGCAGGGGGTTGGACTAGATGACCTTCAGGGGTCCCTTCCAACCCTGATATTCTATGATTCTATGATTCTAAATAATCTGCATTTTTAAAGGTCTTTTGGACAGTGATAAAAGTCATTTTAGACATGCAAAGTACTATGAACTTGGCACTCTCACACTTCGATGCTTCTGTAAGCTGTACTCATTGCACACACTGAGGGCTCCTGGCTGCCCTCCATTCCCCTCCGCCCCATGTGCCACCCTCCCATCCTCTCTGTTTCACAGATTCCCTGCATCTGCTCACCCCTCTTTCATGTCACAGGCTCTGTCCCATGTTTCTTCATCTCCCCCAGGCTGGGGCTCTGTGTGCCCTCCGACCTTCCCCTACCACACAGAACTTCTGTATGCCTCCTCTCCCCAGACCAGCGTCCCCTTTTCTCCCCACCATTCTTTCTTTTCTTTCTGTCTGAGAGATAAGTCATTGGGGGTGTCACCATTTTAAATTTATTTTGGGAAGATGATTGTTCAGCTTTGTAGTTGAGATTCCTCCAACATGGGAGTGACTGTTGAGTGTAGGACCTCTCTTCGTTCAGCCAGTTATTACTAGACAATGTTGCCTCCCCTAATTATCAAAGCTTTACTACTGAGTCACCTGTCTTTATTGGCAGTAACATTCTAATTAATATTTACTCCATTTAACTGTATGGTGATTGCCCAACCACTGTCTAACTCTTGCTTTGGTATAACTCGATTAAAGGGATGATAAACAATTTATTTCTGAATACTCCCTTGAGCCTGATCATGCAGTCCTTTTGGGAGAGGGATGCAGAGATCCAGCTTTATAAACCAGACTTCTCTGTCTTTTATTCCTGTAACACTAGAAATAATTTTGTTTTTTTAAACAGCAGAATAAACCATCCCTCATTCAGACTGGTCCAGAAGCAACCCTGCAGACCCACCTCCTTGTATTTGAGGCCGAGAAATCCAGAAAAGAAAACCGTGTTGTGTGTTTAGAAATGAGAAAGGAACTCTTTCCGAAGCCTACATACAAATGAACTTTTAAATTTGAGGAGACAGAATAAAAACTGGTCCCAGTTACCAGGGAAATCATGTCTTGGTTTATACTAATCTGGAATATATATGGGGATGGGCACTACATAAAATCAAATTTTGCATACTACAAATCTGTAAAATGCAAAAGGTGTGTTTAATAGAATTTTCTATATTGTTTCATTAATTGTTTTAGATAAAGAAAAAATATTAAAAATCATCAGTATTTTTTTCTGTCTTGGTTTCCTTTAAAGGACACGAAGCTTATTCTTACAGCAGCGCTTCACTTAACCCTTAAGTACACTCTGACCTGAGCAACCAGCAGTTAGGAGGTACAATGGCAAAGGTTTTGACAGCATGGAAGTGAGTTTAACTCAGCATTTCTCGCATGCGGCCACCAGGGGCTTTTTGTGCAGGCCTAACAGCCTCCTGGGCAGTGGTGGAGAGGCCAAAGCATCAGCCTCTCCCCTTCCCTCCCTGGTGCTCCTGCATGAGCCACCATGCACCGCCTCTGGAGACAGGTGGGGCACAATGCTGCAGGAGCCAGGTGAGTTCTTGACTCACCTGTGGGGTGGGCAGGGCACGTTGGGGCTTGGGCTTCAGCCCTGGGTGAGAACCTGGCCGCAGGGCTTCAGCTGCACGGCTCGAGCCCCGGGCTCTGACCCAGGCTCCGGCCACGTGACCTTGGCCCTGGGCGCTAACCCCGGCTGTGCAGCAGCAAGTGCTGGCTCCGGGCTCTGGCACCGACCCCCAGCCCTCACCCCGCTCCCTAACCCCAGCCCCAGCCCCAGCCCGGTGGGTGTTGATCCACACCTCCAGCTGCTCAGCAGCAGCCGCCACCAACCCTGGGCTCCAGCCACTCGCTCTGGACCCTGGGGGTGCTGCCTCCCAGCTCCAGCCATATGGCAGCAGGGCTCACCATTCTCCCCGACACCTCCCCGAACCCCCATTTATCGCCCCCAGCTCCCACTGCCTTCCCTGGTTCCACCTCTATCCCCCCCATTGCCCCAGACCCCTGCTGCCTCCCTCTCCAAACCTGGGGCTTGCTGAGAAAAGCAAAACAAAGAAACATGCAAGTATCACTTTTCACAGCACACTGACTAGCTACCTGGGAGGCTGTAAAAAGTGATACTTGTATGTTTGTTAGTATCACTTTTCACAAACTCCCAGCTAGCTACTGAGTGTGCTGCGAAAAGCAATATTCAATATACAAATATAATTTTTCATATTATTTGTGAGTCTGAAAAAACCCTACATAAATAAATTACAAGGATTTGGACACGTGTATGTGCATATTTATTTGTTTTTCCTACAGTTACGTATTTTAGGGAAAAGTGTCAGTGCGGCCACAAGCAAGAATCGGTGGGTCACAGTCCGAGGCCACCAAAAAATGTGTTCGGAGAACCCCTGGTTTAAATGTACTAATAGGCAAAATCCAAACCAGCCATGTCTGCCTGAACCTTTTCAGGCAGGACTTCAGGTATCACCCAAAAGATCTTATTTTTCTTTGGTTCCATGTATACATTTGCTCAGATTTTACTTCTCCATTAAAAATGTAACCAATTCCCAGCTGCCTGGCAAGTGAGAGCTGGCTGAGTTTCCATGCTTCTCCCCGCACCCTTATGGGTGTGCTGCCAAGGGAGCAACACACAGGCCGGCAATGAATCTCAAGTGCCTCTGACTTGCCTAGCTCTTCTCAGCCATTTCTCTTGCTGTGAGCTGCCCTCCTTTTGAGCCCCACCAACTTCCTCACATGTAGGAACAGCAGCAGATTGCCATCTTGGAGCAACAGCTGAGGAAGGTGACTTTTCTGTCAGCACTAGAGTGGTCTATTGTATTGTGCTCTTCTTAAATAAGCAGGATACTGTGATCGTCCAGTGAGCGTCTCTCAGCTTTGTTACGTCGAGTGCTTTAAAAGGGGTGATGCGCTGCACTGTGTGGGCTGAGAAAGATCTCATGTGCTCCCCATCATCAATTCTGAGATTTGCACTGATTGGCATTAAGGCTTTTGGGGTGATGGTTCTATGACTCAAACTCAGTGGCTTTGTTTGGTCTACCAGAGTCTGAGGTTGGTGATCTTCGGGGATGGTACAAGCCTTACCTAAGACATTTAAGCCAGTTAGAATGTGGATGGAAGACGATAGAATGAATGATGTGCGAGTTCCTCCCAGTAACAGGGATAGCCGTCTGCCTCTGAACATAGCTCAATTCTTATTGTGCTTAACACGCTGGAATATGAATGGCTGCTATGGGTGGCTGATAATCTATGAACATCATGTAGTAATTCCTGGATTTTTAAATTATTGTTTTAGCTGGACGCATGTATAATGTTTGATCAAATACTGTTCAGGGAGAAAGGTATAAAACCATCCAAGTATTTGCTATGTTTAGAGTGGTCATGTTCTGTGGGATACCTTCTGGAAGAACAGTAGTGTGGTTAAGTAATTCGTGTCACATTCTGTGCTGCACCCCTGCACCGAAGAAAGGATTTTCTGCCGCTTCCACTATTTGCGGCTTCATTGGGTGAAAATAAAGAAGCAACAGTGGCCAGGTCTGAGTGTCCCTCCTCTAACAAAAATCTTGAAATAGTTCACTGTAAAATTAAAAACCAACTGTGGCTTGTCTTAAGTAATGATAAGGTGACGTTTAGAAGGAAGCCTCCAGGTGCATCCTCACCTGTTCCTTGATCCAGCACAACTTCCTATACATTAGACTCTTACGACAGTCAGTAACGCTCTCTCTACCTCCACAATAGAGCTATTTAGAAAAGGGGAGTTTGTATTCAGTTTGTATGAATGCTGTAATCTGGAAGGCCCAGATCCACAAAGGTATTTTCGTTCTTGACTTCCATTGGATTTCAGTGGAATTTAGGAGCCTAAATTTTACCTTGGTGGATCTGGGCCTAAGTAATTGCAGTTTGACAAACATGAAAGATTAATAATTTGTGCAAAATGAGAAGTAATTAACAAATGAGGACAATCAGAATCCTTGTCTGAGGACTCCTAAAGCTTCAAAATACTTTAATGTTCTTATGAAATGATTCACATCCACTATCATTTCTTTGCATGTAGTAAATATATTGTCCTTTTAGTTGGCACACTGTTCTGATCCTTGTCTGTACAGTAATCTTTTGAGTAATTCAGTTCAGTTAGATGTTATCAGTCACCTGGAGTTTCTTCCTCAGAAGCTGTTATGGCTTTCAAGGCTCTTCTCTTCCTTAATCTTTCTGCATTTGTGATTGTCATAGGATGCAATGGGAAAAATCCAGAAAGACCTGAAAGAAAGATGATTTATGTTTATAGCTGGAGTTGCAATATGACTGTTCTAGACGCACAGATTCAAAGGCTAGAAGGGAGCGCTGTGATTATCTCGTCTGACATCCTATATAACACGTTATAGAACTTCCCCAAAATAATTCTTAGCATATATATTTCAGAAAAACATCCAATCTCAAGTTAAATTGTCAGTGATGGAGAATTCACGACAACCCTGGATCAACTGTTCCAATAGTTAATGAGAGACTTTTAAGAAGTGAGAGTAATTGTCTCTCTCACCAACCCTCTAGTGGCTTGAAGTGCCTTTTACTGCTGTCTTGGCCAGCTCAGCGTCTCCATAAATGAGACCCGTTCCCATTTCCTCAAAAAGAACAGGAGTACTTGTGACACCTTAGAGACTAACAAATTATAGCTCATCTTAATTAGCCTCTTACAGTTTGTATGGCAACTCCCACCTTTTCATGATTCTCTCTATGTGTATATATCTTCTTACTATATGTTCCATTCTATTCATCTGATGAAGTGAGCTGTAGCCCATGAAAGCTTATGCTTAATTGAATTTGTTAGTCTCTAAGGTGCCGCAAGTCCTCCCGTTCTTTTTCCGGATACAGACTAACAAGGCTGCTACTCTGAAACATCCCATTTCCTGTGGCCAAAAGAAGGGTGATTGCATATATACATATTCTCAAGGATTCATGCAAAGAAATGAAGAAAGAGTCTTTGGTACTCCAAGTATGCGGAGGATCACCAAGGAAAACCTATTGTCTTTTAAGAGAAATAAGCAAATAGTTGAGATTGGAAAACACACTGAGTTACCTAGAAGTTTTTCAACTGGTTTTGTGACATGTGCTCAAGAAAACTGCTGTAACCTTCCCTTACGCAGCAACAATAGATTATTCTTCATGATGGAATCGAAGTCTGTACCTTGCCAGGAGATTGAGGTCTTAAAGCAATTTATTTACAATAAAGATGACAGATTTGCTCTACGAACCCTTAAGAGAGTTCAGCGGTGAAGGCATAAAGATGACAGATTTGCTCTACGAACCCTTAAGAGAGTTCAGCGGTGAAGGCTGCACATTCTCCACTAACTGTGATTGATTTAGAGGGATGCAGAAACTGGGGTCTGTCAGTACAACATGATGTGCACGCAACCCTTAACAAGCCCTGTCTGCACTTACCAAGGTGCACCATGATGACCCCTGAAAGCACTTGAAAGAGGAAAAAGACCATGAAGGAATCCCCTGCCACTCCCAAACACAGAACAAGGGGCTAGCCCACTGCAGCTGTGCCGCTGTAAATGCTATAGGGTAGACATAGCCTGAGTTGACAGAGACGAGAACCTGAAAGTTATACACCGGACCCTCGCTAGAACACGTGTCTATATAACACAAATTCTGATAGAACGTGGTTGCGGATCCCCAATTTAGTAACCGTCATTAACTTTCATTGTAACGTGGTCCCCACTGTAAGGCAGTACCCGCTAGAATGCGGGATTTGGCATGGATCCCAAATCCCACAGTCTAGTGTGGGTCCAGTGTAGTTTGAAAATCCTGAGGGAAACATGGGAGTTTAGTTGCAAGCCCTGCCCTGGCCCCTGTAGTCTCTGTCTCTCATGACCCATGTGCCATGGCGATCCTGGGAATGGAAGTTTCAAAGCACCTGCCCCCACTCCCACTTTTATGCTTTGGGGTTTAGGTAACTTTCAACCTCTTAGGAGTACAGGCAAAATGAAAAGATTTTTTTTCCCCCCTGGTAGCCCTGCGAGGCATCAGCCTCACTGCCGCACCCTGCCTGCTTTTCTGTTTCAATAGCTTTGTTGCTAGGGCAATGCCAACAAGTGCCACATGAGTACATAAAATCACTTGTCATTTTAAGGTAAGAATTAGTTTCCCCATTATATTGGTGTTCTGAGGATTTGGTATTATTTTATATATGTACATTAAGGCTGTCAATCAGTTATCTCACACGATTAACTCAAAAAAATCCATCGCGATTAATCACACTTATAACAATAGAATACCATTTGCAATTTATTATATATTTTTTGATACATTTTCAATACTGATTTCAATTACAACACAGATCACAAAGTGCAGAGTGCTCACTTTATATTATTATTGTTTATTACAAATATATGCTCTGTAAAAATGATAAAACAAAAAAAATAGTATTTTTCAATTCACCTCATACAAGTACTGAAGTGCAAACTCTTTATTGTGAAAGTGTAACAAATGCAGTTGGGTTTTTTCTGATTGCATAACTGCACTCAAAAACAAAACAGTTTAAAACTTTAGCGCCTACAAGTCCACTCAGTCCTACTTCTTATTCTGCCAATCGCTAAGACAAAAGTTTGTTTACAACTGACAGGAGATACCGTTGCCTGCTTCTTATTTACAATGTCACCTGAAAGTGAGAACAGGCGTTCCCATGGCACTTTTGTAGCCGGCGATGCACGATATGCCAGATATGCTAAACATTCGTATGCCCCTTCATGCTTCGGCCACCATTCCAGAGGACATATTTCCATGCTGATGATGCTCGTTAAAAAAATAATACATCAATTAAATTTGTGACTGTACTCCTTGGGGGGAGAATTGTAGGTCTCCTGCTCTATTTTACCTGCATTCTGCATATGTTTCATGTTACTGCAGTCTTGGAAGATGACCGAGCACATACTCGTTTTAAGAACACTTTCACAGCGGATTTGACAAAACGCAAAGAAGGTACCAATGTGAGATTTCTAAAAACAGCAACAGCGCTCGGCCCAAGGTTTAAGAATCTTTACAATTTTTTTGTTTTTTACAGAGCAAATATTTGTAATCAAAAATAAATATAAATTGAGGACTGTACACTTCGTATTGTGTTGTAATTAAAATTAATATTTTTGAAAATGTAAGCATGCCAAATATTTAAAGTAAATGGTATTCTATTGTTGTACAACCGCACAGTTAATCGTGATTTTTTTTAATCGTTTGACAGCCCCAATATATATGTGTATGTGTGTCTATATGTACACACACTATGAAAATTACTTGATTGGGTTGCAGTAATTGTTATTCTTGGATATTAACTAGTTCAGTGACTCCTCAAATCTTGCTGCTAATTGCCCGCGGTTTAAGAAATAGCTGAGAACTCCCGGTTCACAGGACGTGTGTGCGGGTCTCTGTGTGTGGGGGGGGTGTCTCTGGGTCTGTGTGGGGGGGGTGTGTGGGGGTGTCTCTGTCTCAGGGTCTCTGTGTGTGGGGGGGTCTCGGTCTCTGGGTCTGTGTGTGTGTGTGGGGGGGGGTCTCTCTGTGGGTCTCTGGGTGTGGGGGGGGTCGGGAATTCAAAGCCGCTGGTTTTATGCTGCGGCCCCCCCGTGGCTGGCCCCGCTCCCGCCGCCGGCTCAGGGCGGCCTCGACCCCGGCCCCCTCTCGCGGCCGGCGCGCGGCTACCTGGCGGAGGGGCGGCGCTGCCAGGCCCGGCCGGGCTCCTCCCCCCGCTCCCGCGCACGCCGGCTGAACCCCCCGGATCCGGGCCTCACGGGCCGCCGTAGCGCGGCAGCGGGTCGAGTCCCGCCGGCGCTGTCGGAGCCGAGCCGTAGCGCGCCTGCGCCGTGCGCGCCCGCGTCTCGCGGCCGCTTTTCCCATCGGCCCCCGCGGGAAGTCGCTGCGTGAGGACTACTCCCGTCAGCCACCGCGCGGCCCCGGGCACGCTGGGAGACGCAGCGTGCACACGAACGTCACCCCGCAGGCTCCGCTCCCGCCCCGTGGCTGTCGCGCCGAGATGATATCACAGCGCGCGACGCTCCCCCCACCTTCGGAACGGGCCGCGCGGCCGGGGCGGGGGGCGAAGCCGGGCCCCGCGGGTGACCCTCCATTTCCCATCAGGCATCGCGGTGCACACGCCGTGGCCGCGGCCCGACCCGGCCGTCCCGCTCTCCGGGCGAGGCCCGCTCGGTGCTGGGCTCCCGGGGCTCCGCGCCCCCAGCAGCGCTCCCCGCCGAGCGCCCCGGGGCCCAGCTGCCGGCCGCGGAACGGACTCGTCCGGCTGGCCGCAGCGCCACGGGGCGCCGGGGGGACAGCTCCCGTCCCGGTGCCCGGGGCCCCTTCGAGCGCCCGGGGGCTGAGTCCCCCCCCTGGGCCCGGGGGCGCTGCGCACGCTCCCCGTCTGGCCCCCGGACCCGGGGCGGCCGCTGGGGGGCGGGGAGCCCGTTACTTCTTAGTCAGGTCCAGATGCCTTGGTGGAGGCATCGTCAAGGTCCAGACTTCAGAGAAAACAATAAAAACTAGGAACAATCCTGATCTAATAAAACAATCAAAAGATTTCAGGATCTGCTGGAAAGCAGCTGGTGGCCTAGCTTTGGCCCGCGGTCTGCCTGTTGGCTGCCCCTGTAATAACCCCCCTGCTTTTACAATGCTGGTTGAGAGTCACTCCGGGGGAAGGAAGTGGGGTACATGGCTCCCTGGGGGCCTACAAGTCTCCCTTGGGTGTCCAGCTCAGGTGGACTTGCTGACGTGAAGCAGGGGTGCTGAGGGCTCTGAGACTCAGAGTCAGGAGGCGGTGAAGCCAAGTGACTTTCCTCACTGGAAAAAGTGTGTCCTTAAGGGGTTGCGACACTAAAGAGCTCCTCCCAGGGACTGTTCAAGAGCACCAGACCTATGGCAGGGAAACAGCCTGGAGAATGGGATTTTCAAAAGGGCTGAAGCAGGTTAGGCAAGTCCGTAGGAGTTAGGTGCTTTGGAGGTTCCCACCAGACACCTAAATACCATTGAAAGTGTGGCCCAAGGTGCTTAAACACTAGGGCCCTGAGGCTCAGCTGGTGTCAGTCAGGGAGGCTGAGAATCCGTGATAATGTCTCCTGTTAACCAAGAGCATCAGCCCCTGCGCTCAGATAGCCAGGGAGAGAGCAGGAGACAGCACTGGGCGCACAGATTCAGGATTATGAATTATCTGCTCTCCTGAAATCTTCCCCTTTGGGCTCTGCTCTGAGCAGCCAGGGAAGCTGGGACCCCAAGGGCTCTCCCAGGATCTGGGCCCCTCTGGGCTGGGCAGTCACAGTGCTCTGAATGAAGCTCTGATCCACGAGTAATAGGGGCACACAGGAACTGATAATAACCCAACCTGCTGGGCCAAATCCCTCCCCCTGCCCTGCTCGAATACAATGAGAGAAACCCCCAGCAGCGCCCCTTACCCAGGAATCCCGTCACAGCCTCCTGGAGATTGTTCTCTCGAGGGAAATCCCGGATTCTCTTTTCCAGCTTGGGACTCGGGCACCGGATGCGGAGACATGGCCTTCTCATCCCTGCAGAGACATGAGCGTGTTTATTCCTCCCGCTCCTTTGCTCTAAGTTCCTGCCCCCCAGAGCCAGATGGGGAGTGGGTGGGAGCTGGGCCACAGGCAGGGCTAACGGGGTCGTGACCTCTGCTGCCCAGGGAATTTACTGCCTGCATGATCTGCCGGGGGGCCGTCCTGGAGACTGGGGGCCTCTCTCCATCCAGAGAGAAAACCCAGCCCAGGCAGGGCCAGCTCCCCTCACACCTGGCCCAGCCCCACGTTCCCCACAAGGTCCTGGAGGGGCTTCTCCCAGGGATTAGCGAGGGGCCCATTCTCCAGGCCCAGCTTCTCCTCAGCTTCTTCTCTCAGCCTCCAAGGGGCCTGGTCACTCCCCGTGGGGTGGGGGTTCTGGGACCGGGACACTGCCCCACGAGGGCCTGGGCTGGGACACTCAGCTCTTTCCCCACAGGCCCTTGGGCCCCCCTCACACGGGACAGGCTTTGGGCCATGACAGAGCTGGGGCCAGGTCCCAGCTGGGCCCTCGGGGTGACAGGCTCTCAGCCCCATTAATGATCCCCCAAGCCAGCCTGGTCCCAGGGAGGGTTCTCCAGCCCAGAGCTGTGGGGCACTCCCCTTCCCAGGGTGGGTCACACAGACACAGCAGCAGCAGACCCAGGGCTATGGGGATGGAGGGGGGCTGGATCCAGAGGGTGAGACCGTCCCACGGTCGGGATGCTGGGTCTGCTGCCTGGGCTCTGAGCCCTGGTCTACACTAGGACTTTAGGTCGAATTTAGCAGCTTTAAATCGAAGTAAACCTGCACCTGTCCACACGATGAAGCCCTTTATTTCGACTTAAAGGGCTCTTAAAATTGATTTCCTTACTCCACCCCTGACAAGTGGATTAGCGCTTAAATCGGCCTTGCCGGGTTGAATTTGGGGTACTGTGGACACAATTCGACGGTATTGGCCTCCGGGAGCTCCCAGAGTGCTCCATTGTGACTGCTCTGGACAGCACTCTCAACTCAGATGCATGATTGCCGTTGCTCTGACCCAGGGAGGGGCGACTAACAACACGGCTTACAGGGTTGGCTTCAGGGAGCTAAAATCAACGAAGGGGGTGGCTTTACATGAAGGAGTATTTCAGGCAGCACTTCACGGAGGGTTCCAATAAGAAATGGTGCACCTAAGTTATTGTTCTTATTGGAACAAGGAGGTTAGTCTGGCCTCTGATTGATACATGGCTAGATTTACCTTGCTGCACCTTCTCTGTGAGTGACTGCAGTGTGACCTAGAGGAATGAGTCCCTTAGACGGGGTAGGGGGGGGTGTTTGCAAATGAGTATAAAACAAATCTGGTCTATTTCTTGTTTTGATCCACTCCATCTATCTTTTACATCTTTGGCTGGCAGCAGATGGTGCAGAAGGACTGCATGCCATCCACATCTCATGGCTGTTTGGCAGAAGATGGTACAATAGGACTGCTAGCCATCCTCATCGCTTGCCTGCCCGGCAGAAGATGATGCAATAGGACGGCTAGCAATCCGTATCACCTGCCTGCTCACCATAAGATGGTTCAATAGGACTGACTGCAGGCCTAAAGAGAATGACCGGATCAAGTCACTCCAAATTTAGTCCCTGCGCCCATGTCTGCCCAGGCGCTCCTGATCGACCTCACACAGGCGACCAGGAGCACCTCGGACATGACGATGACGGCTACCAGTCCTATTGCACCGTCTGCTGCCACAAGGCAATGGGTTGCTGCTGCTGTGTAGCAATGCCGTACCGCGTCTGCCAGCACCCAGGAGACATACGGTGACAGTGAGCTGAGCGGCTCCAGGCTTGCCGTGGTATGGCGTCTGCACAGGTAACTCAGGAAAAAAGGCGCGAAACCATTGTCTGCCCTTGCTTTCACGGAGGGAGGGAGGGAGGGAACGGAGGCCTGACGATATGTGCCCAGAACCACCCGCGACAATGTTTTAGCCCCATCAGGCACTGGGATCTCAACCCAGAATTCCAGTGGGCAGCGGAGGCTGCGGGAACTGGGGGGTAGCGACCCACAGTGCCACGCTCCGGAAGTCGACGCTGGCCTCGGCCCTGTGGAAGCGCTCCGCCGAGTGAATGCCCTTAATGCACTTAGAGCATTTTCTGTGGGGACGCACACACTCGACTATATAAACCCGATTTCCAAAACACCGACTTCTATAAATTCGACCTAATTCCGTAGTGTAGACGTACCCTGAGTCTTTTCCTAGCACAACGAGGCGTGGAGGCAGACGGAGCCCGGATATATCTGCTCACAGCACTTCTGACACCCCAGAGGGGAAGGAGAGACAGAGCAGAGAGTCAGTGGCCATGGCCCAGCCGGCCCCCTGCCCCAGACGGGTCACTCTGCTCCCCCAGCCCGGCCCCACAGGCTGCTCCCCCAGTGGGGTGGAGACTCTGAAGGGCTGTGCTAGAGGGAGCAGAGCCCCGTTCACACCAGATGTTCCGCAGGGACGGGACGGCCGGGTCCTCTGTGCTGAGCCCAGGGCTGGAACAGCCTTTCACCAGCCTCCCCCCACCTCCCCGACAGCCCAAACTCCTGTCTCTCTGCAGCCCTGGGCCCCTGGCCCTGCAGACGCCCCGGGCCGTGCTCCCTGCACTGAGTTACCCTGTCAGCCCGAGTGACTCAGGGGCCGTCCCCTCCCTGCACTGGGCTCTGGGTGCATCCGACACTGTCTCACCTGCAGCAATTCCAGCACCGGCTGCTGACGCTTCCCCTCCAGCTCCGTGATCAGGGCGCTGAGCCGGGAAATCTCCTCACCCAGGTGGGTGGCATTGTCCTCCCTCCTCCTCCCAATCTCCTCGCCCAGCTCTCCCAGCCGGGCCAGGAGGAGGCGCTCCTGTTCGGCCAGAAACTGGTGCAGCCCCTCGCACTTGGACACCACCAGCGGCCGCTCCACTTCCGTCTGCCTCTGGGGTGCACAGAGAGACGCAGGGGCAGGGCAGGGACACGGGGAGAGCGGGTGTCTTGGGAAATGGTACAAAGCCTTGTCCGGGCTCCCCAGAGCGTTTCATTCAATCTCTTTGCCAGAGTAACTGTGGCTACACTAGAGCTTTTGCTAGTATAAAAACGTGACCCAAAATCACCAGCCCCCAGCCCGTCCCCACCACTGTCCCAGCACCAGAGTGAAGTGCAGACCAGGCCGTGGCAAATGGTGCTTCCCAAACTGCCCAATGGCATCACTGGGACGTCTGACACTCGAACCCTGGGATCAGCAAAAGTCTCCCCCTGCTCCGCCCCGACCCCTGCCACATCTGCGCCTGTTCAGTGTTTTACTGGCCTCTCCCTCTGCCCCCCTCCCAGCGCTAGAGAACCAGAGCCAGAGGCTGCTCCCAGCTACCCTGGTGTAAACCCATTGACCCCAGTGGGAACTAACATCAGGGTCCCAGAGGAGTCTGACCTGACCCCACTGACTTTGGTGGGCTCACTCCTGATGTACACCAGGTACCTGAGAGCAGAGTCTGCCCTGCCCTGGTTAAAATGGCCCTGACCTGTCTCCCTGTAGCGACCCTGGAAACCCTTTAACCTTCTGAATGACCCAGACCCCAAGCAGCGCAGAGCCCCCCTGCTGCTGTTGCTGACACCCCTGTGCAAAGCGGCCGGGCAGGGCAGGGCACCTACCAGGAGCCTCTCCCTCTCCTTGTCCCAGTCGGATTTCAGGCCCAGGAGCTCTTCTGTCTCCTCCCACAGATGCTGCAGGCGGGTCGGGATTTGCTCCTGCAAACAGACAATGGCTCTGGGGGCTGGTTTGGGGTCACTGGTTTGGGCCCAGCGATAACATCGTCACTGAGCAGAGTGAGGCTGTGGGAGCAGGTCCCCCTTCTCCAACCCTCTGAAAAAGTGACCTCAGCTCAAGGTAGCTCCCCCGCAGAGCTGCTGGGCCTGGCCTGCTCCGGCCCAGCACCATCATCTCCAGGCTGTTTCCCTGCCATTGGTCTGGTGCTCTTGAACAGTCCCTGGGAGGAGCTCTTTAGTGTGGCAACCCCCTTAAGGTCACACTTTTTCCAATGAGGAAAGTCACTTGGCTTCACCGCCTCCTGACTCTGAATCTCAGAGCCTTCAACACCCCTGCTTCACGTCAGCAAGTCCACCTGAGTTGGACACCCAAGGGCGACTTGTAGGCCCCAGGGAGCCATGTACCCCCACTTTCTTACCCTGGAGTGACTCTCAACCAGCACTGCAAAAGCAGGGGGGGTTATTACAGGGGCAGTCAACAGGCAGACCGTGGGCCAAGTCTGAACCACCAGCTGCTTTCCAGCAGATCCTGAAATCTTTTTATTAATTTATTATGATCAAGATTGTTATTATTTTTTATTATTTTCTCTGAAGTCTGGACCTTGACTATGCCTTGACCAAGAAATTTGGACCTTTATAAAAAATAATTGACTCTCCCTGTTTTTTGACATGTCTGGAACACAGCGCAGACAGTGCTTAGTGAAGACAGAGAACGGAAAGGTCCATCTGGGTCAGTCCCAGAGCCCTCTGTCCCCTCTGTCGTCCGAGCCCACAAGCTCCTCTCCTGCTTCCAGCAGCCCACACCTAGAACCCCAGCCCAGTCCTTTGTCCTCCAGCTGGGCACACTTGGCTGGCTTCCCATGGAGGGTGGGCCGTCCATGGTCATTTATTGTGTGGTGCCAAATGTCCAGGCAATTGGAATGGCCATTGTCTTCTGGGACACTCCATGGGCATGGGGCCCCAGACAGCCAGCTGTCCCTCATGCCTGTATCTCTGGGTCTCTACAAGTAACACCTTTCCGCCCTCCCCTCACCTACTTAACCATGGGTAAGGCTAAGATTTTGTCAGGGATATTTTTAGTAAAAGTCACGGCAGGTCACGGGCAATAAAGAAAAATTCACAGAAGCCCACGGGGAGTTCAGCTGCGGGGTCCCCACACCGCTCACAGTGGCTGGGCAGCTGTGGGGGCTCGCTTGGAGCTACGAGCTGAAGTCACAGAGGTCTCTGGAAGTCACGGATTCCATGACTTCTGCAACCTCTGTGAAAAACTCATAGCCTTAACCATGTATAACCCATGCCTGCTTGGTGTGACGCTTTGTCCCCCTTCAGCAGCACCTAGACCAACTAAAGATGTGTGAACCTCCTACAGTCTTGGAGAGGAGAACAGGTCTTTTAGCTCACGCAGTAGAGGCTCGTCCATTAAGCTCCACAGGTCCCCCTCTTTGATCCCAGCTGAGGACAATGGGGGTCTGTGGGTGTTAAACATGCACCACGTAGGGGACACTGAGGCACACAAAATATTCATCCAAACTATTATGAAAAATTCCCACTGCACAACAATCCCGTTATTAGGCAGCTCCCTGGCTCTAACCCAGGGCTGGTCAGACACACGGGCGGGCTCTGTAGCTGCAGAGAAGCTGCCTTTGTAACTCCAACCATGCAGATAACTGTTCCCTACCCTGTGCTCCTGGGCAGCCTCCTCCATGGGAACCACCGTGTGAGTGCGGTGCGCCCAGGATTGGTCACACACCAAGCAAAGGGGGGGCTGATCCTCCTCGCAGGAGAGTTTCAGAGCCTCCTGGTGCCTGTCACCCACTCTCTGCCCCTCGGGCTCTGGCCCCGGCTGCAGCCTCAGGCGTTTCACTAGCTCCGCCAGGTTCCCCAGCTGCCCGTGGGGATGCAGGTCTCTCTGCAGGGCGGTTTCTCTGCACTGGAGGCAGGAGAAGTTTGGCTCCGGCTCCCCCCAGCACTGGCTGAGGCAGGCCCGGCAGAAGTTCTGCCCACACTCAATGGTCACCGGGTCTGTGAAATACTCCAGGCAGATGGAGCAAGTCACTTCGTCCTGCAAGCTCCCAGCTAGGTCCCCGGCAGCCATGGCGCCCCCGCACTTTCCTGAGCAGAGGAAGTAGCCAGCAGCCCTTGAAATCTTTTTTTTGAGTCGATTGCACAACCAGGAGCCAATCACCCTCACCGGCGGGAAATTTAAACAAAACCAAAACCAAAGCAGAAGCCGAGCCCCCTGAAAAGCCCCCAAACAAGCAACGAGCTACTTAAAGAAATGAAGAGGTGATTTAATTACATACACAAAGAAGCCAAGGCTGCTCCCCTGTTTCTATGTCCGAGGATCACATTAGCAATGGGAGTCGGTGTTCAGCTCTTTGTCCTCTGTGACACATAAATCCTTCCCTAGTCACTGCTTTCCAGGCTACCGTTCCCGAGGCTCTAGGTGCGGCCACCCATCTCCATTCCCAGCTATAGGGCCTTGCTTTTGGCTGCATTTGTTTTACTAATCCCAGTTTACCAAACTATCCAGGCTGCTCCATACAACGGCCCCATCATTAGCATTATTTACCACTCCTCCAAGCTGTGTTAGCCACAGTGATTTTATACTTACTTCCAGATCGTTAATTAAAAAGTTGAGACGTGAGGGGGCTACAGCCAATCCCTGTGGGGCCTCATTAACAGCTCCCCCATTCAGTGATGATGCCCCATTGACAGGTACAAGGTCAGACTTGGGGTCCCAGAGCAGGGGGATTATTTTACGATTGTTTTATAATGCACCTCATTTATTTATTCACAGGCTCCACCTACAGTGTCTGTCACTGTTGTATCTGGGCCCTTCTGGGACAAGTCTAGTCTCATTTACACTGGATCCACTCCAAAGTGAATCCAGGCCATCCCTCCCAGCCTGCCCACAAATGCTGTCTGTGGAGATCTATCCCAGGAAAGAGCCTCACTCAGCCATGCTAGGGCTGGTGCCCTGATTTCTTGCCTTCTGTGGAAACACTCCCAATGGCCTTTCCTCTTCCCCTTCCCACACATGCTGCCCCAGGCTGGGCAGATCCCATCTGTCTAGGGTTTGCCCCTGCTTCACCTGCAACTTTTCCACTCAGGGGACTCAGGGCACTTCAGTAATTCAACAAATGCCCTTGCTTTATTAGCACTGTGTCCAGGCCCTACTCAGGTATCAGGCCCCATTGTGCCAGGTCCTGCATAAATACAGAACAAACAGACAGTCTCTGTCCCAAAGAGCTGCAATCTCCCTGCTTCCCTTCTCCCTGCAGGAAACTCTCTGTGCTACATCTTGGACCTGCTCCCACTGCTCTCTGGGTGATTGGCACTTTCACTAGCTCAGGGCCTTAGAACATTTTCTATGTGTTTCTGAGCCTCCGAACCATTTAATAAAATCACATCTCTGGGTGAGTTATGGTTTTGCTCCTCCCCCACCAAATGGGAGCATCCTGAATGCAGCCAAACAGCTGGTTTGTGGTGGGCAGAAGGCCCTGGAAGAGTGGTGGAGGAGTTGGTCAGCGGGAGATGCTCTGTGGGGAGGGCAGAGCTTGGCTGCCGGTGGGTGCTAAGCACCCACTAATTTTTCCCCATGGCTGCTCCAGCCCCGGGGCACCCATGCAGTCAGCGCCGATGATGCCCTCCCCCAAATCAAAAGTCCTCGAGATTTTGGGTGCATCTCTACATGTTGTAAATGTTACCAGCTTCTGTGTGTGCGTGTCTCTCTGGGTGGGGGGGTCTGTGTGTGTTGATGCTTAAGTTGATTGTGAGGTCGCGGATGCCAACAGCAAAGACTGTTCGGCCTCAGCATTCTTGCCCTGCCTTCAGTCTGCCAACTGGCTTGGTTGACAACGGTTGGTGACCCAAGGAGCTGCTGAGAGACGCGGACTATCCCTCTGTCAACAACTTCTTGCATCAGCTTTTTCCACAGGTTTTCGACAAAAGATGAGTTTTTACAGAAGGTAATTCCCAGATTCTTTTCCTGCTCCTTCGATCGCACATGACAGGTTGGTGCCTCCTTCCCCACTGGCAGGGGTGGCCGACCTGGGGCTCCGGGGCCGCATGCGGCTCGTCAGAGGTTAATACGCGGCTCCTTGCACAGGCCCGGACTCCGAGGCTGGAGCTACAGATGCCAACTTTCCAATTTGCTGTGGGGTGCTCACTGCTCAACCCCCTGCTCTGCCCCAGGTCCTGCCACCTCTCCACCCCTTCCCCCAAGGCCCCTGCCCCTTCCCCCAAGCCTGCCATGCCCTCGCTCCTGTCCCTTCCCCACCAGAGCCTCCTGCGCACTGCAGAACAGCCGATTGCGGCGGGCGGGAGGAGTGGGGAGGGAGGGGGAGGCGCTGACGGGGGGGGCTGCCGCTGGGCGGGAGGTGCTGGGGTCTGGAGGGGGTGGTGGATGGGGGGCTGCTGGCGTGTTACTGGGGCTCTTTGGCGATGTTCATTAGTCAATTCTGGCTCTTCTCAGGTTCAGCTTGCCCCCCCCCCGGGGCAGGGACGGGTGGGGGCCAGCGTTGCAACAGTCAGGTCTCAGCGTTCCGTTTTGATTTGAATGTGGGCATCTCTCCCTTCTCCGTCTGCTTCAGCCTGTCACGGTCTTTGGAGGCAGATTTCGAAGCTTTTATCTTTCAGCAGACTAGTATGGGTGAATTTCCATGGCTATAACCTAAAGGGAAGATAAAAAGCTGGTGTAGATATTAGACTGATAGCTCCATCAATAGTATTTCCCTCGGAGTTGCCCCTAATGCACTCCTTGCCTTCAAGTAGTGAATAGAAACCGTCTGTCTCATGTCATGATTGTCTAATGTATGTGTATTGAGACAAGATCGGTCTCAGAATTTACATGATTGAAAGACACATAAATGAGCTCAGATATGCAGAAGAAAGAAATCTGAAGCTATTGAAAGTGACCCAGCTCCACTCCCATCCCTGGCTGCCATCTTGGTAGTTCTCTCAGAAATAATCTCATGGAGAGAGACTTCAAAACTCTCTACAAATTCTACTATTCCCCCATTGGGCTACATAAAATAGACGTGTTAAATCCACCCTGCAATTCCTTTCCAGAAAAGGGGTTTAAATAAACTGCAGCCTAAATTTGTCATGGGTCTCGCTGTGATTTCTTTGTCATTGTTTGGGTGGCCTATTGTTCTGATTGGACGTTATAAATAGTATGGGAAATTCTTCAGTTAAAGTTTACTGGTTATTTTCCCCCTGCTAATACAGTCCAGATTTTGGAATAGTTGAGAGTAAGTCAACATATTTGCAGCTCCTAATCCATCCTTCCAGACCCTCAAGCCTTCTAGATGAGAATCTTTGTTCCTTTTCCTGGCTTCTCTGGGAACAGAGGTGTCTTGGTTTTTGGCTTGGCCCTGTCTGTTCCCAGAGTCCCAACATTCTGTGCAGAAAGGAGTGGGGTTAATAATGAAGCATTTTTGCAACTAGGCCCAGGCAATGAGCAAAGAAAACAGAAATTGACCTTGGCTGTTTCCATATCTGTCCATTGGCAGAGAAGGCGTGAGCTCCATGGGGTGAGAGTCAGGCTAGCAACTGGAGCCAGTGACTGTGCTAGGACGGGATTACAGATCTGGTGCGTGGAGGTTTCTTGTTATAGAGCAAAAGGGGAGAAGCTATGATGTGCTGTGTCCAAGAAAGGCTGTGACAAAGGTGGAACGGGGATCCTGGTGCCTCTCCCCAAGGAAACCTCAGCGCATCTCCTCTTGGAGAGGAGCGGCAACTTTCATATTAGCCGTTAAAGGCAACTTGAGGTTCATAAATTCACAGTTTCAAAGGCTCTAAGGCCAGCCCTGATCATCTAGTCTGACCTCCTGCATAAGACGGGCCCTGGAACTTTCCCAGAAGAATTCCTCTTTCACCATGGTCCCAAGTGTCTTCACCTGGGGCTGGGTCTAGTCATGGGGGTAGAGCTCAGTGATAGAGTGTTTGACTGCACATTAAGTGGTCCTTGGTTCAAATCGAAGTGCCCCCATTGAAGCCTTTGTTAATAAGCAGCAAATTTCAAAGAAACAAAGGATTCAAAAATGAACTAGATAAATTCATGAAGGATAGGTCCATTAATGACTGTTAGCCAAGATGGGAAGGGATGGTGTCCCTAGCCTCTGTTTGCCAGAAACCAGGAGTGAGCAACAGGAATGGATCACTTGATGATTCTCTGTTCATTCCCTCTGGGGCACCTGGCACTGGCCACTGTCGGAAGACAGGATACAGGGCTAGATGAACCTTTCGTTTGAGCCAGTGTGGCCAGTCTTTTGTTGTTTATATTCTTTTGTTGTATGAACCAGTCCTGACTATTAGAGGAGCAGATGGCTTCAAAAGACCACTCTCTTGGATCTGGGAATCCTGGGCAGACTAATTCCCTTCCTTTAGAGTAGGACAGAAAAACCCATTTCCTCTGTCTTTCTATTCCAGGCTTCGTTCCTTTTTCCAAAGACTCACCTCTCGGGAGCACAGAGAGAGCCATGTGCACACGGTGGTCGTCCAACCGGCAGCCATGGAGGCATGCTCTGCCATCAGCCAGCAAGAACAGGCCTTTCCAGAGAAGCCCACGAGAAGCAAATGCTCGTGGAAGATCCTATCAGGCATGAAAAGACTCTGTGTCTGTAGCCAGTCTGACAACTCGATGGCAGATAGCGATGAGGAGAGAACAGTTTCCTCTCCAAGAAGGTGGACGTGCTTTTCCCTGAAGAAGGAGAAGAAGAAGAAGAAGAAGAAAGCAGCCAAGAACCAGGTGGCGTCAGAGGAGGAGAAGCTGCAGGAGAAGCAAGACCAAGTTGAACTGGATCTTACAGGTGAGGATACAAACCACATGGTTAGCAAGGAGCATGTGAGGAATACTCATACCAGTCACTCTACAAGCCTTATGGAAGCGGGGGAACGGTCCCGCTATTGTGGGGAACTTTCCTGGCTTCTGCACTACTCCGGTGAAATGGGCTAGAGGAAGGATCTGAGTCCTCGCTCCCACTTCCTTTCCCCAGAGGCCTCCCTGCCCTGGAGGACTCCCCTTCCACTCTCCTGTCTGGCAGAGTCCTCGTAACCCCGACAAGGCTGGGCCCAGGATTCCTGGGGGGCTCGACCCCCAACCTTGCTGTGGCCACCTAGGACAGGGGCTAGGGTGTCCCCACTCCGGGGTGCTCTCTCTGCACTGAGCGCTTCCCAGACCCACTGATCATTACATACGATTTAAAGCAAATACAGTTTATTTAATCAGCAATTAATGTAAAAAAGAATAAGGAAAAATGGGAAAGATGAAAGGAAAACACATCACCCCGCTCTGTGGCAGGGAACGTCACAAACCATGTCTCTGGAACGTCAGGCCGTTCACAGTTGGTTCCTTGTAGGTCCCAGGCCCCTTCTCCGGCCCTGGCTGTGCTGCAGGGATGCTGCTGGTCGGACACTTGCTCTGGTGGTGACCACACCCCTCCAGCCTTTGGGGAGTGGGACCCTCCTTCCCGTCGGGTTCTGATCCCCCTCCCAGACTGGCCTGCAAGGACCCTCGGCTGGGGGTGTCTCTCTGCGCTGGGTCCTTTGCCAGGGTCCCCCCTTGGCTGGCCCCCGTTGCTCTCCGCACTCAGCTCCAGACTGCTCCAGCCCCAGCCCCAGCCCCACTGTTCGAGCTCCGGCTCCACCCTGCCTCAGCACGGATGCTGCTGCTCTGCCTCCAGCCCCCGGGGCTGCTTCTCCGGCCCCGCTGGCTCTGTGGCTGCAGCCCTGCTCCCAGCCCAGGGTCTGCTCTCCCTGGGCTGTCTCTCTGCCCCGCTGGCTGGCCCGCCTCTGCTCCCCAGCTCAGCTCGGGCCCCTGCTCTCTCCTTAGCTCGGCCCCACGCTGCCTGAGCCAGGCAATTCCAGCTCACATGGAGGACGGGGACCTTTCTGACCCCGACTCCGTCATTAGCCTGCCCGCCCTGTCAATCAGGCTGACCTGGAGCACTGGCCTCTCCCCATGGCCCCTGAGGACTGTCAGTATCATAGTCCTGGTTTCCCATCCACCCTTCCCCTTCCTTTTGGGACTGGGACCTAGCCAACCAAAAACCCCACTGAGTTTGAGTAAGGGGCCAACAGTCCCCTTACACTTCCACATCAGGGCCGTCTCATGGGACAGTGATGGGTACCTCAGACTCTGGAATCCATTTAGTGCCGGATCCTCTTGGAGAAGGTGGCAGAGGTCCATCGCTGAGGTGGGGAGAGCTGATAATGTCAGGTCACCCCCTCTTGGGTTCTGGCCCTGTGCGGTGGGGAGTACTAACATTACTCCAGGCTGTAAGGGGAACAGAGAGGCTGGACGCTGTAGGAAATCATTTCTTTTCTCCTGGATCGGGTCCCTTTCATCAGGAAAATGCTCCCGAGGTCTCAGCAGGTCACACCTGGGAACCGTACCAGAGCTGAGTCATTGCTTCTTGGGGGGTTAAATACAAAATGAGACCTGTTGCCCGTCACTGACGGGAAAGGTGGGCAAGGGGAGGGGAAGAGTAGAATAGAAAAGAAGCTGGCCCCTAGGTAAGAGGAAGCCTTGTTTGGTAAAAGCCCCCAGCTAAGAGTCAGGAGATTGGAGTTCTCTGCTCAGCTCTGCCAACAACCTTCAGTCTGAGCCGGGGCAATTCGCTTCAGGGCTCTGTGCCCAGCTTCCACCCTCTGGAAACCAGGGAGAAGACATGGAAAAGCAAAATGTTAAGGATGTTTCTTTCTGCTGCAGGGATGAAGAAGGAGCCGTCGGAGACGAAGGAGAAGTGGGAAAAAGGGAGCCCAGAAGAGCAGGAAGAAGAGCGCGCTCCCGTCTCCTCATTAACGAGCATCTCCCCTAGGACGATGGTAATGACGCTGTGTGGCTGTGCTCATGGAAAGCACCCCTTGCTGTGTGTGTTCATATCTCCCGGAGCTGGGATCTCTGACAGGAGAACGACCTGCCCCTTGCTCAGGGGGCTGAAAAGGAAGACTCTTGAAGTGTGATCAACTCCAGCCAGTCTTTACGAGTTTCTCTGGGTTGTCGAAGGAGGCCCAGTTTGACAAGGGGGTTTAGGCACCTCAAGAAGCCCAGGGGTGCTTCGTGGGATTGGCAGACGTGCCTGGCTCAGGTGCCTGATTCTGAGGCACTTCCCATGGCCCACAGGCACGGCTGAAAGTCAGACCAGGCCCATCCCTGCCCTTGTCGGGGTGACCCGCATATCTCCTGGCTGTGGGGTTCTGGCCCATCTCGTGGCACCAGGACCACTTCGAGACAGAACCGATGAGTCTGCTCTCCAGCCTGAGCTAACAGCCGCATGGGTTTTAGCTCCTGTGGCAGGGGCTCCTGCATTGAGATCCCAGGTTCGATCCCGCCTGCCAACATCTGGGCTCCGTCCGAGTCACAAAGGCACCTCGACGCCCTTGTGACTCTTGCTGTCAGGGACAGAGCACCCTGCAGCGCATACAAAAGTCTGCAATTCTGGGAGCTCCTGAGGTGCCGGGGGGCTGGAGTGTGTATGCGAGTTGGCCACTCCGGTGTGCTCTACTGCGTCCTCAGCTGTGGGCATCCAGGACGGACGGTGCTAATCCAGCGCCACGTAGGCCAGCCGCAGCAATCCCCAGGGGCTGCCCTGGGACACAAGGGCAAAGCCTCCAGTACCCCAGGCCCTGGGTTGAGGTGACCCTGGAACCGGGCCCCCAGGAGTAACATTGTGCCCAGTGAGTTCTGACCCACAGGAGCCTGGCCCCGGAGGCCCACGGTTTTGGGTTCTCCTCAGCTAGGCAGACTCGCTCCTTCAGTCTCAGCTACTTTCTCTCCTGCCGGCGATTCCTGCCTGTTTTCTGGCAGCGCCTCACGCTGCGGGGTGGGGAAGGAAGAGGGCGTTTCCCTTTTGGGCCCTATTCTCACTCCTTTCCTCGCAGACACTGTGGGCTGCCAGAGTTGCTGAGCCAATCTCCTCAGGCGCTCGGGGTGGGATGGGACATGGGGCAGGTTCTCCAGTGACCCCTCGGCGACACTCAAGGAGCAACTCGAATGGGCTTTGCAGGACATTGAGGCTTTCTCAGCAACAGCTGGGTGTCCTGGGAGGAGGGGCTAGAGAGGGAGGAAATGGGGTGGCCTTTGGGGTCCCCGCACTGCCCGAGAACCTCCCGTCTCTTCTCAGGAGAGGGGGACAGAGCGTGGACGAAAGGCTGAGGAAACCTTGGCATCTGGGGAGGCTTTTTAAGAAACGGGCTCAGCCGGAGTCTCCAGGCTCCCTCGGCGCTGGCAGCCTCCCCCGGGGACAGACTGTTCCAGGGCAGCTGCCCGAGGGAAAAACTCAGTCCCCACAGGCTTTGTCCCTGTTCATTGCAGACCCTCGGGGAGCACCCTTCCTCAGACCCGCTCCACGCCCTGCTGATGACAGCCGTGCAGGGTCTGACAACACCCACCCTGCAGAGATTTAGAGCCGCAGAGGAAGAGCTGAGGGCCATCGTATCTCTCCACGGAGACAAGATGGAGAGAGTAAGAGACGCCCGCCGTGGGGCAGGGGGATGCTGTGCAGAGTGGGGGACGGGAGAATCGCCTCTCCTAGGAAACCGTTCCTGGGACACACTGGCATGGTGCTTTGAAGGTTGGCTCAGGCCCTTGCCATTCAGCGCTTGGCCACGGGGATCCGCGGCGTCAGGTTTTGAAGTGTTCTCTGCCCGAAGGAGCTCTGACACTTCCCTGAGGACGCCCAGCCACACTGAAGGTGTGTGACAGCCCCAGCCCTGGCAAGGCAGCACTCACCTAGTCTGCTGACGAGCCTCCACATTAGGCTCCAGGAGCAGACATGGTTTCCTCAGACATGCTGCAGGGCCTTGTTTTCCAGCTGAAGTATCAGGAAGAATTTGGCTTTGCACGTCTCTCTCTGTCTCTCCCAAGCTCTGATCCCGTTTCCCACCCCGCTAGCAGAACAGGTCACCAGAATCCCCCACCCAGGGCTGTAACTCCTGCTCCTTGTGCGAGAGAGGCAAGAGCCATGACCAATTCCTCATGGAAGAGCCCTCGGGGGGGCTTGTCCCTCTAGGGTCTGTCTAGCCTGTGCTGCAAACTCTGCAGCAGGAGCCTGAAAGCCTCCTGGCCCTATGGACTTGGGCTCCCAGGGCTGGCACTGTGGGGCCAAAAGAGAAATGCAGACTCTTCTGGGCTTGGGCTGGACTTTGATCTCTGAAGCCCAGGGAGGAGGGGAGCTTCAGAGCCTGGGCTCCAGTCCAAGTCACCACGTCTACACTGCTGTTCTTGGTGCCATAGCCTGAGCCCGAGGGTAGAGAGCCAGCTTTAAGATTTGTTACGGCAGGTTTTACAATCCCGCAGCACAGAGGTTCTCCTTAGGGCTGGGGCCTGGAGCTGGCTCGCCCCATCCAACCAGCCCAGCCTGCCATCTCTAGGATGGGCTCTGGGGTCTGGAGCAGTGGTTCTCAGCCTGCGGCCCAATCAGCACAGAGCTGCGCCCCATGGGACATCCTCAGGGCCAAACAGGTAGGATTGGATGTGGCCCACAATGGAAACTAGGTTGAGACCCCTGGTCTGGAGGAACTGATTGTGCTAGAAAGAGCAACAGGAAGCTGCAGAGACTGAGGAAAGGCTCCTGCAGGGAAGCCTTTGAGAGCAGGGCTGAGAGCAGTTTGCCATGGCAGGGAAGGCCCTGGGACATCAGGGGAGTTTGGGCTGTGCCCCCTGTTAGGTTTTGGGGAAGGCTTTTGTGTGTGTTTCTGAGCTTTAAGGTGCTAAACCAGACCTCAGGAAGACTGGGGTTCCTGGACTTGTCAAAGCCTCTTTCTTCAGATTAGGGAGGAGCCAAGATGGGAAACTGAGGTCAGAGGCGGCTTGCAGGGCTGCCAGGAGGGGTTCTCTGGGAGGAGGCCACTCTTTGATTAATCCATCCCTCAACTTCCTGGCTTTCTTTCAGGTTGGAGACGTCGTGGGAGGGATCTTAATCTGGCTCGACAACGTTTGTGATCCCAGAGCCAGAAAAGCAGCGCTGAGGGCCACGGCCTTGCTGGCTCGCTCCCATCCCCAGGACGTGGTTCTGACTTGTGTGGCTCACACGCTGTCATCGCACAGGTAGGAAGCTGCTCTGTTATCACCTCAGCCTGTTATTTCTCTTCCTGCTCCCACTGACAGGCCACAGGCCGGGAAGGGTCCTTGGGGCTCACACAGTTGGAGGGAGTTTCCTGCTGTGCAGAGAGCTGTCCATGCTTACTAAGAGGAGATGGCCAGGCCCAGCCGCTGAGGAGCCAACCCCTCCTCCTGCACTCCCCGGGATGGAGACGTGCCAGTTTTCTGGAGAATTCCAGCATTGTCCTGATTTCTATGGGTCACCCACTTCCTCTCAGATCCAGTACAGGGCCAATAAATGACTTTGGGGCTCACTCAACATCCCTCGCTCATGAAGTCTGGCTGCTCCTTAGTGCATGAGAGAAGGCAGAGACGGAAATGGCCCATGAGCCCCATCTGTCTATCCTCTGCAGACCAGGGCAGGATTGTTACCTGTTGTCAGATCCCTAGTTATTCCATGGCTGAGGAATAGGTCAAAAAATACACTCATTCTTCTGGAGCTGTGCAGCAGAGGTAAATCTCTGAAGACAGAAATTTCCAGGGCTTATTGTTGCAAAAAAGACAAAAAATCATCCACACATCACCAGAGCGTAAATGCAGTGCAGCCTGCCTGAGTCTGCAGACAGCCGGCAATAATAGCTCTGAGAGGGGTGAGTGCCTCTTTTCATCTCAATATGTTGTAAACTCTGAGTCCTGCTGGTTATTGCTGGTCACTTTGCAGAGTCATCCATCTGAGGTGTTTAGAACACAATCCCCATGTCCCTAGGGGCCGTGAAACCCAACTTGGTCCCTAGCCAGAGGTCACAACTCCGGCTTTCCTCGGCATCTTCTGCAATGCTGTTCTGCACTGCCCAGAGACAAATCTGTGTCACATGGGAGAGGAAATTGAAGAGCAGCATGAAAGAAATTGAATTTCTTGCCGAGCCTCAGCCTCAGCGTTGAATAAATACAACATTCTCTGAAGGGACTTGCCCAGCCTCAGCCTCCCCACACCAATCGGTGTTTCCACTGAGAGACGCCTTTCCTGCCTACATTGCAAGCCTCTCCCTGGGGAGGGCGAGAGGTGGCCAGGCAGGGAAGGTCTGACTTCTGTTTCGGACTCTGCAGATGTGCCCTTGAGCTGTGGAAGGCCTTGGGTGAAGAACCCCAGCTCACCAGGGAGGTGCTGCGGCAGCTGCTGGACAAGCTCCAGCAGAGACGCCGGGAGGAGAAGAGCGGCTATGTGTCCCTGGCTGTAAGTGAGATTTGAGATGTCACTTTGCGAACGCACCACCGCAGGGAGGATGGTGCATCTTTGTGTGTGTGTGTGTGTCTGTGTGTGAGCTTCGCCCCTTCTGAGCTTCAGGCCACAGCTCCACTACACAGCTCAGCTGACCTAACCTCCCTGGGCTCACAGCCGCCACTGCAAGCCCATCCCTTGGGTGGGACTGCACTTTGCTGCTTGTGTCAGCCAGGGCCGGCTCCGGGGGCCAGCAAAGGAAGCAGGGACCTGGGGCAGCCAATAGAAAGTTGGGGCGGCACGTCCGGGTCTTCGGCGGTAATTTGGCAGCGGGTCCTTCATTCCCTCTCTTCCTCTTCAGCGCCACTTCGGGGGCAGCTCAGTCGGGTTTTTCTTTTCTTTCTCTTCTCCGCTTGGGGCCGCCAAAAAGCTGGAGCCAGCCCTGGTGCCAGCAGCGCACGTCCTCACCAGAAGCGCTTGTCGCGATTCCTCGGTCAGGGTGGGGCATTGCGGGAAGGCTCCTGAGGGTCAGTTGACGTAAACGACGCGGTGTCCACGCTGACACTGCATCGACCGAACTGCATTGACTTGGACTCTCTGCCCCTTCTGGACGTGGAGTTATGAACTTGGCCCCCAGGGGCAGTTCTGCCAATGGGAAGGAAATTCCATAGTTAGGGTGATGCTGGGTAAGTGGCCTTGTGTTGACCTAACTCTGTCGTGTAGATCAGACCTTCGTGTGTCCTGGCCACCTCCAATCAAACCAAAGAGGTGTAAATAAAGTTTCCCCCAGGTAAAAGTTACAGATCTTAAGTGGTTTCTCTGCTGGTACCCTGGCTCCGTCGTCTTCTGCTTTAGATGGCCCTTTAGTGAGCAGGTGCAGTTCGGGCGTCTCTTGGAAGTATCCAGGTTTCTGGCTTTGTAAACTGTGGCTAGAAACCTTCCCAGCATGGGATCTTGAGATGTCCAGTACGTTGGACTGGGCCAGAAACACTGGGCCTATGAGAACGCATCTCCTCAGGATGATTTCAGCCAGTCCAGTCACGGCTGGAAAGCCAAAGCGCAGGGTCTGCACCATTAAGAGAAATAACGGGGAATAACGTCACCCAGACTCTTCTGATCTTTCCATAGGGTTCCATCCTGCTTCCGTTCCAGCAATGGGGGAAGGTTTAGGAGCTTCCAAATGTCCCCTCCCCTCTCAGGAGCCAATCCTCTTTTGTAACATGCTGGAGAGGAAATGAGACATGACAAAAGGACAGTCGCAAATGGCAATGGGGGCAGGGGGCAGATTGGGATAGTTGAGTGAAATTCTTTCCCCCCTCCAGGCCATGAAAACCATTTACGAGGTCCTTTTCCTATGGGGATACCGAGAAGCCATCCTGGAAATGTATCCCCAGCTGCTCATCCTCTGCGTCAGGCAAGTGCAGTATGTGATGGATCTGCGCTTGCCAGGGACCTACATGGCCAGCGAGACATCCAGCCCCGAGGAGGGATCCAGCTGCCTCAGTCTCCTAAGGTAATGACTGAAAGGAAAAGGAAGAACAGATTTGTTCTGCTAAACACCTGGGGTCCGTTCATGGCCATCGGTGGTTCGGGTGCTGTCGTTGGCCCAGGCTCAGTTGGGTGCAGGTCTCTCTTGAGGGAAAAGGGTTGAGAGCCGTGTGTTCTTGTGAGTCACACTCGCTCATCTGACGCCGTCCACAGGCCAGCTGCTTTCCCCACACACTCAGGCAGCAGCCATGTTTGTGCATCCATCCACCTGTGCCACCCGCCAAAGGGTCAGTGCTTTCATCACTGTCTGCTGAGCAAATCTGGGGGCCTCCGTCCCCGAATGCAGACAGAGCCACACCGGGAGAACATGGGGCCAGGCCCTGCAGGATCTCAGCCTCACAGGCAGGCAGGAGGAAGAGGGACCCGTTCATCTGGTTCTGTGGGCACAGTGAGGGGCTTCCATCTACACGGGAAAACCAGAGCGCCGGAAGACACCTCAGGTGGTGTAAACTGACATCGCTTTGCTCGCTTACACCAACTAAGGACCTGACCCCACATGCCAACTTGAGTCCTGTTACCTGTCACAGTAAAGAGTCAAGTATACAGCCATAGGGAGTGATGACACCAATCATCTTAAGAAGCTACATTGTCACTAATTGGTTAGAAACTCAATGAAACTGCAGTGTAGACAGGGCCCATTGGGCAGGGAAGCACCATGATATCACTCTGGATCTATCCTCGGAGAGGCTAGCTACTGCTGACCACGCTGTGTTTCCCAGGGCTCGTGCAGATTTGCCATGCCTGGGGCTGATCTCGTTGCCTGAGACTGGTATTTTCTCCTCTTTAGCACATCAGTGGAGGCTGTGAAGACTCTTTTCTCCATGCCCGGCTACTGGAAGGAATTTGCCATCATCCAGTTTCAGCAGGGTTAAGACACGATAGCCTCCCGATATTACTACTCACAGGGTGTTGGCCTGATTGCAAGGTAGGAGCCCAAAGTTTCCTCCTCACTGGGTCTCTCTTGGGAATGGGATTTCCGTGTGAAATATTCCTCTGTTCCAGGCTGCCAGCTCAGCCCAGCAACTGGAGAGGAACTCTCTCTCCCCCTTGAAAATCACAAGGGACTTTCTGTTCCATGTTCCAGAGCCATGATTGAGTGTGAGAACCCTCAGCTCCCTGCAGTTTTCAGAGAGGCAATCACCATCATCCAGAGTGAGAGGGAGGAGGAGCAGAGAACAATTGCCATGGCTTTCTGTATTGAGGTGAGATACATTAGTTGATAGGCACAAGGGGGCTTTCTGGAGAGCAGCTCAGGCCAGTAAGCTCTGGGCCAGATTGTCAGCAGCTCAGCAGCCTTACCGCCAGCTAGCTCCTCTCTGCACAAGGCTGGTTGTGGGGCATGGCAAAGAGAGGGAGGGAGAGATAGGGTGAGATTGCTCCTGGCTGGATGTGCCTCGATGGGATTATGGGACAAGAGGAGAGGTTTCTCCAGTGCCCCAAAACCATGCTTCTCTCCTCACCTTTTCCTGAGGTTCTGCTTTTCTTCTGTCCCAGGGGTCTCTGCATGGCACTCAATGAGGCCTGGAGATGCCCCTTTCCCTGGGGGTTGATTTGTGAGCTGTGCATGAGTCCAACTTTTGGGAATGAACCAACTGAAACAGCAGCAACTGGCTCCCTACGCACCAGAGACTTTGGGTGGGAGTAAGTGGCCCTTTGGTAAAGACGACTGTCCAGGGAAGAGACCCCACAGGAAGACCTCTGTTCCTCAACCTGATGTTGATTTGACTCTTTGCAGTTTCTCCAGAGTCCTTCCATTGACACAGTGCTGACAAAATCAGAGCTCCGGGCGCAGCTCATGGAATGGACCAAGGACACAAATCCCGTCATATGTAAGCTCAGTCTACGAGGCCTTGGCAGTATTGTGTTCCAGCCAGAAAAGGTAAGAGGCGTGGATTGCCCAGGGGACCAAGGAAGCCAATGTCTCTCAAATAGCTCGGAAACGAGAGCCAGATCCCCACATAAACCTTGTTGTTTAACACACAGCCCTCAAATGGTGGAGGTGCTTTCCTGAGCAAATCAAGGTATGACGTGCTCCCTGCTCCCATGAGCGGAGCCCTGATTGCAGATGGGATGCAATGGGGGAGGTGGGGTGAGCAACGACAAAGGTTACAGTGAGCAGCTCGCACAGAGTGACAGGAGAACGACTTTCTGCCCCGTTGGGGGGCTCTGCCATCCGTGGTTTCTCCTAGGCGGGAGTGGTGCAGCACATGCTCCAGGCTGTCACCCCGGAAAGGAATGAGTTGCCTTCTTCATTCCTGCAGGTGAGATGGTTACAGGCCCAGCTGCCAGGAACCGTTGCCAGGTTTTGTGACCGGGATGGAGGGTGTGTCAAGGAGGCCATGCACAAAGCTCAAGACATCATCTACCTCCTCAAGAGGGAGGGGCTTGGCTCCATCTCCCAGGACATTGCAGTCAGCCTTCGCCCCTTCATTGATGACGTAAGACTTGGAACCCCAGGAGAAGCCCGTTCCCCCCCCTCCACCTGTCTCTGATGCCCTTGTCTCTCTCTCCCCATCTCCTTGGCTCCCGCCCCTCAGGGCTGCCATGGAGCCTCCAAGGAGCGCCCCCGCCATGGGTGGGGAATGTCCTGCTTAGCCACCTCCCTGTCAGAGCTCTTCTCGCCAAAGCTGAGTCTCAGCGCCATGCTCCCAGCCCCTGCTGCAGCCTGGCCTGGGGGAGAGGGGCCTGGCCCTGGGCAGATGACCAGCTGTCTGGAGAACACAGGCCCCCAAAGAGGTGGAGATTCTCAGCAGGAAAGAGGTGGGTCGGGAATGGCCCGGCTCTCGGGGGCACCGAAGAGCAAAAGAAATGCTGTGTTTTGTAGCAGCGAATCCCTGCAAGGCTCCAGCAGCGGCTTCTCCCCTTCCCCAGACCAGTCTCCAGCAGACTTCCCTCCCTCTCCCCAAATCTTCTCGGGTTCTGGGATTCTAGGCTCTCCAGACAGAAACTGCCTCTGGGACACCCTGGGGCTGCGCTGTCCTGCACAGGGTCTCAGGCCTGCACAAGATGTCTATGGCGCTGGCCTGGTGTCCGCCCTGCTCCCCCCACCCAAGTCAGTTCACACGGGGGAACCGGAGCAGCGGGCGGATTATGACTCTGTCGCGTTCTGCTCTGATACTGCCTGGCTTTAACCGGGCGTCCCCACCCCCTGTGTGTCATTGCCAGGAGAGGGGCAGTGTGCGCTCAGCTGCCATTTCACTGCTTGGCAACGTGGTGAGCAGGGTGCAGGACCCGGACAAAGCCCTCGTGCAGCAGGAAATCATCCACTGCTTGCTCCCGCTGCTGCTGCATCTTGCAGACCAGGAGGAGAGTGTGACACTGGTAAGTGCCACGATCATTATTTCCTTCAGAGCAAAGAGCCAGAATCCCCTGGGGCCCCCACTCTAGTCATCGCCAGAGCCCCTTGCCCAAGCAGAGTCTTCTCCTCCCGGCTTCACTCCCTGCTGGAGCCTCGTGCCTCATCCATCCTCACAGCACACAGCACAAGGGGTGGAGAAGGTCCAATGTCCCCCACACTATCCCTCTCTCAGTGAGAACCCTCTTGGTCTCCCTTCTCTTGCAGCGATGTAAACTGACGCTCTTCCGCTGCGCAGTGTTTCTCGGCTGGGCTCATTTGAAGAGGCTGTTCCGCAGCATGGCCTGGGATGGCTCCTCACAGCTCTTGAAGAGTGTCGGGAAGTGCCTGGTAGGTGAATTCCTTGTGCCTTGAGAGGGGTGAATGGGGACTTGAGGGAAACCTTTCTAACCCCACAGCCTGAGAACCCATCCGCTTCGGTCGGGTTGCAAGACGCTATTCCAGGCTCTCTGCTGGTTCATTTCTGCAGGAGTTACAATCCGTTCCCATTGTTGACATTTTTCTCCACAACTGTCAGACCTCCAAACTTTTGTCTTTTCAAATGAAAGCGGAGGTTCTGGAGAACACAACAGTGACTTCAGAGAGGTGCTGCTCTGGTGTATGGGTTCGTATTAGCGGTTGCCATGGCCTGGCTATATGCTTTGGCTTTCCTGGACTATTCGCTGTGGGGAGAACATGTCATTTGTATATTGTGCATTTCTTCCTTCTTTCTTTCCAGATGCAGAACAACAAGAGCCACATCCCCAAATTCCTGTTCCAGGCCCTAGACTACCTGGAAAGCTCACAGACAACAATACGACACTCTGCAGCCTTGTTCATTGGTAAGCAGAGCAAATTCACTTCAGCTTTTTTAAATGTTTCCTTCAAAGCCCTTTTCTAGACAGCTGCTCTGTTCCCTCCAACAGCACCAGAATCCTAAAACGGGGGGTGTGTGTGTGTGAGAGAGAGAGAATTAACATGTATTCCAAGATGAAGGGAGCAACTTAGCTGTATCGACTGCACCAACTTCCCCTGCCCACAACAGCTCTTTGGCTGCGCCTAAGGGAGATTGAATTCACATCATGCTGGTTTGATGTGAATTCAGTCTCCTTTAGAAATCAGCTTCTCAGTAACTGCTGGGCATCTGATGCTTTATCTAATTTGCTTTGTGAACAGATGTAAGAAATGTATTTAATTTTCCGAAGGGCTGTCTTGGGGAAATGGCTGCATCTTCAGCAGTTTTCAGCGAAGGATTTGAAAAGTAATGAGATCCATTGTATTCATTGTATGCCTAGGAAATACTATCCACCATTACTGTGATTTGTTGTCTGAAACAGTGAATGAAGATGGCATCTCCCGCCTGTATGAAGGTAAGGAAATACCTCTGTGTGTTTGTGCCTCTGTGGGAAGTACAGGGTGCAGCACAGGGCCCAAACACAGGTTTGAATGTGGACACAGGTCCCTCTCTGTCTAAGGACAGCATTTAACGAAGAAGAATGGTCATGCGAGCGTCATCGAGGTACCACAATATGTGTATGGGAGCAGGGGAATTCCATCTCTAGCTCCTTGTATAGACGTAACCTTAAAGCTGTGTGGGGAAAGTGTCTTCATAAAGGTCTGAAAGTCTGTAATGGAAGGCCTGACAGTATTGAAAAGAGCCGTTGTTATTAAGGATGATGATGATGATGACAATTACCCTCATCACCTGCCCTCCCTGTACTGAAGTGATTGCAGGCCAGGGAGATTCCCTCCGAGATTGGTCATCAGCTCATAGGAAATCCCATGAGGGCACATGGGAAACACTTCTCTCTGTGACCTCTTGAGGAATGAAGGCACAGGGCCACAAAAGATTTCAGTAGACATTAGGAGCCTAAATCCCTTTGTGGATCTCGGCCTAAATGTTGGATGGTTTAATGTCGCTGCGGCTGTCACTTTCCTGTTCCATCGAAAGAACAAGTGCCCCCAACCGTCTGTGGGTAGGGGTGTGTGTACGGGTGTAGGCCGGCGGAAGGGGAAGTGACAAGAATGGGGTCTCCTCTCTGTGCAGGGCTATTTTGGGAGGAGCGGAGTTGTTGTTCTTGTGCCCTTAGACTCTTGGGGAGCTAATAGCAGGGGGCGTTGGCCATCGGGAGTGGAGATTTCCTAGGCACCAGGCACATCAGCACCAGAGGCTTTTCAACCTGTTTCCTCTTGTTTTCAGCTTTTCAGGAAGTGCCTTTGAAATCTGACAGGACCACATGGTACATCCTCAACAGACATTATAAATGGTTGCAGAAGCTTGTAAATCTCGTGTCGGGTTCTGCATTTGACTAGGGAACCGGGACCGACACAGAAGAGCTCTTTGTCCTGCTATGGTACGTACAGCAGACGCTTATCAACTTTTTGGTGTCCCTAGCCTCTGTTTGCCAGCAGCTAGGAATGGGTGACAGGGCATAGAGCACTGGATGATTCCTGTCTGTTCACTCCCTCTGGGGCACTTGGCAGTGGCCACTGTCGGAAGACAGGATACTGGGCTAGATGGACCTTTGCTCTGACCCAGTCTGGCCTTTCTCATGTTCTTATGTTTGGAACCGGGGCTGAACAACGAGGTGGATATTGGCAGATGACACAAGATTATGCAGATTAATCAGCCTAGAGGAGACTTTGAAGAAGTTCAAAGGGATCTAATCAAGCCATGTGACTGGGCAGCACAATGGCAGATGAAAACCAGCGCTGACCAAGGCAGGGCCATACACATGGAAAGCAGTGAGGTGAACGACTCCTCCATATCGCTGGGGTCAGAAGCCAAAGCACGGCTGGTTGGGCACAGTGGTTTGAGCAAGGGCGGTGGGGCCGCGTGCTCAGAGTGGTGGAGGTCGAGCCGAGGGGAGCCAAGGGTTGGAGCCGGAGTCAGGAGTCAAGAGCAGGATTGGAACAGGCTGGGGAGTAGGGCCAGGGCCGGATTAACGATTCCCGGCCCATGGGAGCTGCGGGGGGACGCGCGGGGGGAGGGCAGAGCCGACAGGCAAGAGCAGCCCCCGGGACAGAGGTTCCCGGTGCAGTGCTCGTCGCGGCGACGTGGCTGCGGGGGGACAGGAAGAGCAGCGCGCGGAGCCTCCTCGCCCCCACCCCAGCCAGGCAGAGCCGGCCCGGCTGGAACGCAGCACACAGGGGCTTTAGAGGCTGCAGCTCGGGCCCCCCTTAGCCCTGCTCCTTTCCTGAGTGCACCATTGCCCCACTTCTGCCCCATTGCCACCCTCTGTTACAGGGCATCTCCCTGGAGCTGATCTCTGACATCTCTCTCCCTGGAATGAAGTCACTGCAGAGTCAGGACAACCCCACCTTTGGGCACCATGTGGGACATCTCACCCCACCGCACAGAGCCCGACATTCACACAGCTTCTCGCATGTGATTCCCTCACTCATCAGTGCCAGGCGGAGAGAGGAGAAATTCTCCCAGACTCCCTTTAACCATTGCCAGCCCCCAGGGTAGTGGCGGTTGCCGGGGGTTGGGTGCTCTCTTTAAGAAATGCCAGCTCTCCGGGAAGTTGCAAATGAACATTAGCACAGTGGGGTACTTTTGTGCTGTGGAAAACCACCCTGCTTGAAGGTTTTGTTTTTCTAATTTGTGCTCCTGCCCTTTCTCCCTCTTCCAGACATCTAGAGGCCAACAGGAGCCAACTGAGCCCACCACTGATCCCATCTCTTGTGAGATGGCAAAGCAGCTGTTGCACGGGAAGGAGGAGACAGAAGAGGCCGAGCAGCGTGTGCCGGGGTGTACCAGCCCCACGTAACCCACAGTCTAGGCGGAGGAAGCCAAGCCCCTCCCCAGCCCTGCCGGACACGCTACAACTGGAGCACCAGTGTGAAAGGAAGCAGCTCAGCTCTTGCTAGGCAGAGCGCCGAAACTGGAGGATGCACCTTGTAGGCTCCAGTCCAGAAGCAGCTGAAGCCCCGAGGCGCCGAGACCCAGCCGCACCCCCGGGTGCCTGCAGACGTGCAAGGGAGATCGGAGTGTCTGGGAGTTTCCCACGCCGGGAGCCCAGAGACCCCCAGCCCGTGGCCTAGAGACTTCTCTTCTGAAGTAACCTGGGTGAACGAGCCATTGTCATGCTGAGTGATGTCAGCATGTTCTGGTTGGATCCCCCCTGACTCAACGGCAAACACATTGGCCACGGACAAGGCCCTGGGCTAGGGCAAGGGGGAGTAAGGAGAGTCTGGGTCCCACTGCCCTGGCTGCCATTCATCCTCGGGTGGCTGCCCACGTCCCCATTGCGCCACTAGACTGCACAGCCCAAAGAGGAGGGGCAACCATCTTGTCTCTGAACTCTCAGCCAAACAGCCCTGCACTGAAGGGCAGCCGTTGACTCTGGCCGTTGGGCCACACAGCCCCGACGGAGAGGACAGCCGCACGGACTCTGGTCGTTGGGCCACACAGCCCCGACAGAGAGGGCAGCCGCACGGACTCTGGTCGTTGGGCCACACAGCCCCGATGGAGCGGGCGGCCGCACGGACTCTGGTCGTTGGGCCACACAGCCCCGACGGAGAGGGCGGCCGCACGGACTCTGGTCCTTGGGCCACACAGCCCCGACGGAGCGGGCGGCCGCACGGACTCTGGTCGTTGGGCCACACAGCCCCGACGGAGAGGGCGGCCGCACGGACTCTGGGCGTTGGGCCACACAGCCCCGATGGAGCGGGCGGCCGCACGGACTCTGGGCTTTGGGCCACACAGCCCCGACGGAGCGGGCGGCCGCACGGACTCTGGCCGTTGAGCCACACAGCCCCGACGGAGAGGGCGGCCGCACGGACTCTGGTCGTTGGGCCACACAGCCCCGACGGAGAGGGCGGCCGCACGGACTCTGGTCGTTGGGCCACACAGCCCCGACGGAGAGGGCGGCCGCACGGACTCTGGTCGTTGGGCCACACAGCCGCGACGGAGAGGGCAGCCGCACGGACTCTGGTCGTTGGGCCACACAGCCCCGACGGAGAGGGCAGCCACACGGACTCTGGTCGTTGGGCCACACAGCCCTGAGTGGGAGGGCAGCCATTTTGGCTCTGGCCATAAGGCCAAACCACCCTGAGGCTAAGGACAGTTATTTAGTTTCACCCATGGGACCTCGCCCCTTCACCCCTAAGGCATCGCCCGTCTGTCACCATAAGACCCACACCATGATATAAGACTTTCGGGATCACGATGCAAATATGAGTAGAAGCAAGGAGTAGCATGTGACCCCTCTAAGAGCTCCTGCCACTCCTCTACCAATCTGGGGGTGTTTTATCTCCATCCATCTGCCTCAGGAATGGATTTGACCAATGGGGGAAAGTTCTGGGGCAGAGTGACCCATCCGGAAGTGGGTCACGTGACCCCTCCGAGAACTCCTCCCAGTTGGGGTGAGCCTCAGCCCCTTAGGACCAGCCAGAGAGGGGATTTCACCAAACAGGGTAAGTGCCGTGGTGTGGTGACCTGCCCGTAAGAGGGGCCCATCACCGCTCCATGAAATCCCCCAACCCTCCTCTACTAATCTGTCAGGGTTTCACACACCCCATAGTCCATCCCAGAAGGGAAACGTACCGATCAGAATAGGCAGTGCCCGAAGGTCTAGGCCAGAAGCCGCCGATCTCTGGAGCTCCATGTTTGCGTGGCTGGCAGCATCCTCCTGGAAGTCGCAACACAACACTGCGTGGAAGATCCCGTCTCGTTCCAAGGATGTCTTTTGCAGAAATTGTGGCCTAGGCCTTCGGGCTAAACCTGTTCTGGATTGGGACACGTTTCCCTTCTGAGATGACCTAAGGTGGGAGTGAAACCCTCGCCAATTGGTAGAGGGCGGTGTGGGGACTTTTTAGGGTCCACAGGATCCTGTTGCGGGCAGCTCACTCCACTATGGCACTTCCCATATTTGGTCAAATCCCCTCTCGGGGTGGCCCTACAGGGCAGACGCCCACTTCAGTTGTAGAGGACAGAGGGAGGAGTTCTCAGAGGGGAGATACAACCCCCTTCTGGATGGGTCACCCTGCCCCGCAACGTCCCCTGATTGGTCAAATGCATTCTCTGGGTGTGTAAAATGGTGTTTGCCCCTGCCAAATTTTCATAAAAGAAGGGAAGAAAGGCATGTATGTTTTGTGTTATCTATAAGGTGGCCATCTTGGACTTGGCAAAAGAATTTGGTGACCTTTTGCCATTGGCTATATTATTTTGGGTTGGGAAGCACACTGCCACGCACGGATTGAATCCGCGTAGATAGGGTCTAACATCCAGGCAGAGACGACGCAAAGAGGGATAGGGAGGGTTTTTAGTTAGGTCTACTCACCCGGTCCTGTGTCCATCATCGAAGTCTGTCCCTGACGTCCAATGTCAAGAGAGCAGAAGCTGTCCATCGCTCTCCCTGCAAGAGAAGGTAGAAAGCACATCAACATTTCCTCGTGGGTGTAATTGTTTGTGAGAGTGGAGCATTTCCAGAGTTAAAGTTTTGTTATTCCACCCCTTCTCTAGCCTATCCTAGTCCTTTCCCCCATCGTAAATAAAGTCTTGTTTGTGTGGTTACCACTCCATGGCCTTATTTTCGTGTGCTAAGGCAAGCTCTGACAGACGGGATTACAGAGGGGACTATGTGGGAAGACTTTACTGTAAGATTCCCCGCATCTTCTGAATGGGGTTTGGGTTCTGCCCTCTTTAAAGGAAGGAAAAATCCTGACAGGTGATCCTAGGGGGCTGAAACCCTCTGTGATGAGTTAGTAATCTGTCCTGTTCACCACTCTAGGATGGAGTCTGGGATGCAGGCTCTGGGATGGAGTTTGGGTGCTGGGTGCAGGCTCCGGGCTGGGGCACAGGGTGGGGGTGCAGGATGGGTGGAGGGGTGCAGGCTCTGGAAGGGAGTTTGGGGATGGGAGGGGCTGCGGAGGGAGGGGCTGCAGGCTGTGGAACGGAGTTTGGTTGTAGGCTCTGGGCTGGGGGAAGGGGTGGGGGTGTAGGAGGAAGTTTGGGTGCAGGAGAGGGTGTGTGGGAAGAGGGTGGGGGTGCAGGCTCTGGGCTGGGGCAGGGAGAACCGCAATTAACTCATGCAATTAACTCAAAAAAATTAATCGCAATTAAAAAAATTAAAACTGCAATTAATCATGATTAATTTTTTAATTGTGATTTTTTTTAGGTATGATTGATCACCCTGTTAAACATTGAATACCAACTGAAATGTATTAAAGATTTTGGTTGTTTTTCTCCTTTTTTCAAATATACTGATGTCCATGACAACACAGAATACAGGGCTCACTTTCTAGGATGATGGTTTACAAATATTTACACTGTCAAAGTAATAAAAGAAAGAGCATTTTTCAGTTCCCCTCATAAAAGTGCAGCAGTGCAAGCTCTTGGCCGTGAAAGTGCAACTTACAAATGTAGATTTTTTGTTTTGTTCTAGAACTGCACCCAAAAGGAAAACAGTGTCAATGTTTCGCGCCTACAAGGCCACCGGACGTTGAGAAGAGGCGTTCACATGGCACTTTTGTAGTCAGCATTGCATGGTAGTTATGTGCCAGGCATGCTAAACATTCGTATGCCCCTGCATGCTTTTGCCACCAGTCCAGAGGACATGCTTCCATGCTGATGATACTCGTTAAAAAAAAGTAATGTGTGAATTAAATCGGTGACTCAGCTCCTTGGGGGAGAATTGTCTTCTCCTGCTCTCTTTTACCTGCACTCTGCCACAGATTTCATCTCCTAGCCATCTCGGATGATGACCCAACACGTGGTGTTCGTTTTAAGAACACTTTCACTGCAGATCTGACAAAAGGCGAAGAAGGACCAATGTGAGATTTCTAAAGATAGCCACAGGACTTGACCCAAGAGTTAAGAGTCTGAAATTGGACTCCAAAATTTGAGCGGGATGAGGCGTGGCGCATACTTTCTGAAGTCTGAAAAGAGCAACACGCCAATGTGGAAATGACAAGATCCAAACCACCGAACAAGAAAATGAACCTTCCGCTGGTGACATCTCAATCTGTCCTCAACATGGACGCATGACCTCTGGAACGGTGGTTGAAACGCGAAGGGACGTATGATTCTTCAGCACATCTGGCCTGTCAATATCCTGCGATGCCAGCTACAACAGTGCCCTGTGAATGCCTGGTCTCCCTTTTAGGTGACACTGTCAACGAGAAGTGGGCAACATTAGCTCCTGCAAATGTCAACAAACCTGTTTGTCTGAGCGATTGGCTGAACAAGTAGCAGGACTGAGAGGGCTTGTGGCCTTTCAAGTTTTTCATCATTTTATTTTTGAATGCAGTTATTCCACTTCTGTTACGTGTGAAAAATGCAGATTTTTCTTCCCCATAATTACAGCACTTACTCCTAGACGACATTTGCTGACTGGCTTTATCAAGAATCATTAAAAATGGGTCTTCACACATTTAGCACTGACTGTCAGCCCCTGCCATGTTGTGATACCGTTCAAAGCACAATACACTGTTTTGATGAAGGTATTTTAGTGCTTGTAGGCCCAGAATGTATTCAGCTGATTTTTAGAGCCTGTTAGACTTTTGGTATGTTCTTCAAAAGCATCTGTTTAAAATAATGTAGGTCTGGGATCGGGCACCTGACAACACAGATGGGGGCCGAGTGGGCTGTTCAAAACAGGTTAGGCACCAGGGGCTAGCTCCATAAAAATACTGAGCTGGGCTTGGCTGCTACTTTCACTTTAGCTCCCTAAATCTGACACTGAGATGCTGCCGATCCTCAACCCCCCACAGCTACAGCCTAAATGTAAGGGGACTGTTGCCCCCTTACTAACAGTCAGTGGGGGTGTTTTGATTGGCTAGCTCCCAGTACTAAAAGGGGAAGGGTCGATGGGAAACCAGGACCCTGAGACTGATAGTCCCCAGGAACAATGGGGAGAGGCCAATGCTCCAGGTCAGCCTGAATGACAGGGCGAGAAGGCTAATGAGGGAGTCAGGAGGCCAGGGGGGTCCCGTCCTCTGTGTGAGCTGGATTTGCCTGGGTCAGACAGACAGAGTGGGGCCGAGCTAAGGAGAAAGCAGGGGCCCGAGCTGAGCTGGGGAGCGGAGCTGTGCCGATCCAGAGGGACCAGTAAAGCAGCCCAGAGAGAGCAGACCTGTCGTGGGAGCAACCAGAGCCAGAGGGGCCAGAGAAGCAGCCCAGGGAGCTGGGGGCAGAGCAGCAGCCGTGCAGAGACCGAGTGGTGGGGCTGGGGCTGGAGCAGTTCGGAGCTGGATGCGGTGAGCAGCTGGGGAGAGCGAGGGGGACCCTGGGCAGTGGGCCCCGCACAGGGAGACGCCTCAGCCAAGGGGCTCTGCAGGCCAGGCTTGGATCGTAACCCTGACAGGGCGGGGGCCACACTGGGAAGAAGGGTCCTGCCACTTCGAGCCTGAGAGCGTGTGGCCACCACCAGAGCGAGTGTCCGACCCGCAGCATCCCCGCAGCACGGCCAGGGCCGGAGAAGGGGCCTGGGACTCACAAGGAGCAGACTGTGAACTGCCCTGACGTTCCAGAGATGCTGTTTGTGATGTTCCCTGCCACAGAGCGGGGTGATGTGTTTCCTTTCACCTTTCCCATTTTCCCTTATTCTTTTTTAAAATTAATTGTTGATTAAATAACTTGCATTTGCTTTAAATTATATGTAATGATTAGTGGGTCAGAGAAGTGCCCAGTACAGAGAGTACCCCGGAGTGGGGACACCCGAGCCCCTGTCCTAGGTGACCACCGCAGGGTTGGGGGTCGAGACCCCCAGGAATCCTGGGTCCAGCCTTGTCGGGGTTCTGAGGACTCTGCCAGACAGGAGAGTGGAAGGGGAGTCCTCCAGGGTAGGGAGGCCTCTGGGTAAAGGGAGTGGGAGCGAGGACTCAGATCCTTTCGCGAGCCCACTTCACCGGGGTCGTGCAGAAGCCAGGACAGTTCCCCACAAGAGCGGGACTATTCCCCCGCTTAGAGGAAGAAGGAGGTGCCTGAAAGTAGGACCCACAAAACCCAGTGTGCGAGGCATCTCCACACCGACACTAACCAACGGGAAAGGCCGATGGGAGGGGTGTGTCCTGAGCCCCCCCTGCCTCTCTGGATCTCAGGTTACGAGGTCTGGCTTGGAGAGAGGTACCTCCCCCGGCTCCCGCCCGCCCAGCTTTCCCCCACCCCCTGCCCTGCCCTGCCCTGCCCTGCCCCGGCCGTACCTGGTTCCAGCCCGGCCCTGCCGCGGGGTGGGACCAATACTGCTGCCAAGGCCCTCCTGAGGGGGGTGCGGGCTCGGGGCAACCCCCACTCCTCCCCAGACCCCACCCCGCTCCACCCCTTCCCCCAAGACCCTGCCTCCTTCCGCCCCTGAAGCAGCAAGATTAATCCCATACATTGCATTGATTGTGACTTATTTGCCTGATTTGAAACGAGACCAAAAGGACCTGAGTCTCCTCGCTGTCGATAGCCCCCCGCTCGGCCAACCAGCCCTGACACTCTGAGGGGCGGGCGGCTGAGAGGTCTCACCAGAGGTCCCAGAGGACGGCCAGGTCACCATCAGAGCGGATCGCTCTCAGATCCAGACCCACCTCTTTGTGAGGACCGCCCGCGATGAGAGCAACCCCCACTTGCCCACCCTCCACACACACCCCTCCTTGGGAGAGAGAGGGAAACAGGGAAAAAAGAAGCAAGAGAAGAGGAGAAAGGAGGGAGGAAAGAGGAGAAGGGAAACCCAAAAGTATAAACCCCAAGGTCCCCAGTGATTCCAAGCGTCAAAGCGCTCGGTAGGAAATCACATTCTGCCCCCTTAAGCCCGTGTTTTCTGTGCCGAGAATTCTGCCTGCAGCAGGTGCATCAGACCCAACAGATTCCAAACCTCTCGCAGCCTCCGACCTTGTCCAAGGGAAGTTCGTTTTCTGGCACAATCAGTGGTCGGAAAGGAGAAAACTCCACAGAGGCTCCTCCTCATGCTACGACGTGAATCCTAATTCTCTCCCCGTCCTCGAGGGGAGACCGGGAGAAGGAGACGTGCGGCAGCAAAGCCGGGGGGGTCTCAGCGACTACCCTGGCCCTGCACCTCGGCCCTGCCCCGCTGATGTCGGGGTCTCTCTGTGAGGTCACCCCCTCCCCACCACCTTTGCCCAATGGGCTGAGGTCCTGCAAAAGGCCTTGGTGATGTCACTGCCCCCCCACCCCTCCCCTCCCAGCTGATGTCCTGCCCCTGCCCAGCCTCTTGGAGCTTGGAGTTGTTGCCCCCGGATCTCCGCACTCAATGACTGGTGAGTCTGGGGATGGAGCCGGCTATACAATAAACCACCAGTTTTTCATAAATTAGTCGACTTAAGGCCAGAAGGGACCATGGGAGCATCTAATATGACGCCCTGCATCTCCCAGCCCTCCTGTGTATCATAAGAGCTGCTTTTTGATGAAAGCACTTTCCCGAAAGGCATCTAGTCTTCACTGGAAGACATCAAGAGATGGAGAATCCATCACTTCTCTTGCCAGTTTGTTCCAGTGATGAGTCACCCTCCCTCTTACAAATCTCTGCCTTGTTCTAAGGAGAATTTTTCTGATTTCTGCTTCCAGCCATTGGTTCTTGTTCTGCCTTTCTTTGCAAGACTAAAGAGCCCTTTAAATACTTGGTGTTTTCTCTCAGCGAAGGCACTTGCAGGCTGCCATCAGCTCACCTCTCCATCTTTTTAAAAACTAAACAGACTGAGTTTTTCAATTCCTCCTTATAAGTCTTCTCCATCCCTCAAATATGGCTCTTTTCTGCACCCTCTCCAGTTTTTTTTAACGTTATTTTTGAAATGTGGACACCAGAACGGGATGCAGTATTCCAGTGTCAGTCTCCCCGCTGCTGAATCACATCCCTTTCCATCCTCTCTTTATCTATCCATGGATGGCGTCACGGACTCACAGGACTTGTGCTCTCTCTCAGCCTCGTACAATCCTTGGGAGGAACCCCTTCAGTGTGACAGCCCTTCTCGGAGATCCACTCTCTCGAGGGTTAAGCCATAGGCCCTTCCGCCTCCTGCAACCCCTCTTCTCTGAGCCTTGAGCATGCCTGTCTGCCATGGGCCCCCTCAGGGAGTCCCCTCACTCTGGACCCCTGGGGCCTCTACTCCCAGAGGGAAGAAAGCAACCCCGATCTCGAGACTGCCGTGACTCTCAGACAGCGTAAAAGAGAGGGGTTTATTGAGCATCTGAACACAGCACAGGAAACTCTCAGGGCCTCAGGCCTAATCTCCCTCTGCACAGTCCATCTAGGTCTCTCCTGCACCCGTGTGGGCTCTGGCTGTTTTCTCTCCCCAGTCCAGAAGCCCGCTCCTTCCAGCTAAGCGTCCGATATCACCTTGCCACAAGCCTGTGTCCTTTGTCTTCTGTCCCAGGTGAACAGGCTGCCTGGGTCTCCTCTATCTCAGCCTCTCCTCTCCTCCCTCTTTTCTTTCCCCCTGGCTGAAAGCAGTCACCGGGTCTTCTCTCCTCAGCCCATTGTCCTACTACTGGCCCGACCTGGCTGTGACTTCAAAGCTGGGCCTCCCGCTCACCAGTCGCTGGGGTATCCATTCTCCAGGCCTTTACCTGAGGGCCCAACTGACAGGAGAGATCACCGCTGGTCCTCTGTAACAATAAACTACCTCTCCCACCTCGTTAAACAAACAGCACCCAGGGAAACTGAGGCATGCAAACCATTGAAAAACCAAGAAAATCCCCCCGTCATCACCGATGGCTTTGGCCCTGTTCCCCACAGCATCGCAACGGGAGCGGATGTTGAGCGGCTTGCCCGGTATGACACCTAAATCCTTGACAGAGTCACGGCTTCCCGGAGTACAGTTCCCCCTCGGTGGCCTGCCTGCTCTGTCCTGCTGCCCCCTCCCACTGCGCCAAGAGGGGACCTGGTGACTGGAGCTGCTGTGGTTGTGTGAGAGCGCCGGGCTGAGAGACCAAAGGGCACCTCCGTTCTGGAACAGAGGGGTCTGGCCGGTAGGCGCAGTCGCCCCCGGTTTGGGGCACAGAAGGGGCTGTGGCTGGCAGCAGCTTGAAGCCCGTCATAGAATCATAGAATCATAGAATATCAGGGTTGGAAGGGACCCCAGAAGGTTATCTAGTCCAACCCCCTGCTCGAAGCAGGACCAATTCCCAGTTAAATCATCCCAGCCAGGGCTTTGTCAAGCCTGACCTTAAAAACCTCTAAGGAAGGAGATTCTACCACCTCCCTAGGTAACGCATTCCAGTGTTTCACCACCCTCTTAGTGAAAAAGTTTTTCCTAATATCCAATCTAAACCTCCCCCACTGCAACTTGAGACCATTACTCCTCGTTCTGTCATCTGCTACCATTGAGAACAGTCTAGAGCCATCCTCTTTGGAACCCCCTTTCAGGTAGTTGAAAGCAGCTATCAAATCCCCCCTCATTCTTCTCTTCTGCAGGCTAAACAATCCCAGCTCCCTCAGCCTCTCCTCATAAATCATGTGTTCTAGACCCCTAATCATTTTTGTTGCCCTTCGCTGGACTCTCTCCAATTTATCCACATCCTTCTTGTAGTGTGGGGCCCAAAACTGGACACAGTACTCCAGATGAGGCCTCACCAATGTCGAATTGAGGGGAACGATCACGTCCCTCGATCTGCTCGCTATGCCCCTACTTATACATCCCAAAATGCCATTGGCCTTCTTGGCAACAAGGGCACACTGCTGACTCATATCCAGCTTCTCGTCCACTGTCACCCCTAGGTCCTTTTCCGCAGAACTGCTGCCTAGCCATTCGGTCCCTAGTCTGTAGCGGTGCATTGGATTCTTCCATCCTAAGTGCAGGACCCTGCACTTATCCTTATTGAACCTCATCAGATTTCTTTTGGCCCAATCCTCCAATTTGTCTAGGTCCTTCTAGTCCTAGCTGCGCTAGGCACTGTTTGAATGAGTGCAACGTCTGTGTTACATATGGGCTCCTGGGGCTCGGTCGGAAGCACTGAACTGCCTCAGAGTTCTCTGTTTGCAAGGTCGGTGCCAGGAGATTAGAGAGACAAGGCAGGGAGGGGATCTCTTTCATTCTCCAACTTCTGCTGGGGAGAGTCAAGCCTTCGAGCTCCACAGAGCTCGTCCTCAGGCTCTGGTCTCTCTCCCCAACAAAAGCGGGTCCAATAAACCATATGACTTCCCCGGCCTGGTCTCTCGGTGTTTTCTACTCCCACGGGCGTGGCTGGGAAGGGCCACAGGGCTCAGCAGGCTCAGGGAGAAACCTCAGCCCCACTGGAGACAGGAGGGGAGCAAACCTCACAATCCGTGTGGTCCCTGCAGGTCTGTGCAACTGCCCCCCACTCACTCAGTGGCAGTCTGTGGGGGAGGTCTAGGGTGGCCAGGTGTCCCGATTTTAGAGAGACAGTCCCGATTTTTGGGTCTTTTTCTTATATAGGCTCTGATTACCTCCCACCCCCGTCCCGATTTTTCACACTTGCTGTCTGGTCACCCGAGGGAGGTCTGGCAGCCCCCTCCCCAGCCACAGTCCGTGCGTGCCCAGCAGTCCGTGTGTGTCTCAGCAGCCCCCTGCTCACTCCCACGTGGAGCCCAGATCGGGGTGGGCTGGGCCTTGGTTTGTTTGATCCCTGAAGGGTTTTCTGGACACTAACTGGCACCCCAAGTTTGTCCTAATTTGAGGAAATCGCTGTGAAAACTCACCTTTTCCGGGTGTCTGTTTCACACCCTCTGCCAGAGACGTTCCCCATTCTTTCTCCCGTTCAGCTGGCAGCAGGTCTCGTGCGAGGGGCGGGGGAGAGCTGAGGTTTCAGGCTGCCGTCTTATGGCGGGATTGCTGCGATTAACTGGCTGAACGTGCTAATTCTGAGGACAAAACGGGGAAAGGGGCAGAGATCGAGAGTCAGGGAGTGAAATGGAGAAAATAGAGGAAGCATTTCGAGCAAGGGCGAAGTGCAATTACCTGAATCCAGAATATTCTCTGCACCCCTTGTCTAACTCTGGGCCTGATTCTCTTCCGCATTGACGGCCCTGTCCCTGTCTCCGGCCGTGTATGAAGGGCTTTATGCCCCTGTCCAGCCCCCTCACACTGCCAGGAAGGGAGAGGTGTTATGGAATCTTAGCCCAAAGAGGAACCAGGCCCTGTGTCACCTTCATCCTGGGTTTCAGATGACCCCGAGAAGTGGGGGGCCACCGGGGCCTAGAGCATGGCCCTGCCACAGAGGCCCTGCCCCCGGTCATCCTCTTCCCCCGAGGCCCCGCCCACCCACTGTTCACTCCTCTGGCCCCCGAGGTCCCCCTACCTGCCCCTCGCTCCTCTCCGCCTCTTCCCCCAGGACTCCACTCACCCCCTGCTTGCTCCTCTCTGCCCCTTTCCCCTAAGGGGGCTACCGGGGGGCCATGGGGCCAGGCACCCGTCCCTTTTCTCTGTCTTCGGTGAGCGGGGGGCAGTGGGGTCCTTGGGGAAGGAGGTGGAGCAGGACAGGAAGAGGCACGAGAAGACGGGGCAGTGGGGGAAAAGGCCGAGGGGGGGTGGGGTGCAGGTTTTGGGGGAAGAAGCGGAGGGGGGATGGGAAGAGGCAGAGCAAGAGCAGGGCATTGGGCTAAGAGGCAGAGGGGAGCGGGGTGCAGGTGGGGCCCCCACTTCTCTGGAGCTTCATTTCCAGCGCTCGAAAGTTGACCACGGGCCCACGGGCCTCCAGCGGGGAGACCCGCCCCACATCCCCAGCGTTTCCCCCCCGCATGGATGGCCTTTTGGGGGAGGCTCAGCCTCCCATGGCCTTTTATACGAGCTGCCCGTGCTCAGCTCCTTCCACACGCTGGAGAGGAGCAGCACCCAGGGGTGGGGCTGAGCCGGGGGGCGCTGGGTGAGGGGCAGAGGCCTCGGGAGCTGAGACCGCAGGGACACAGCGTGAGGCACCATCCCAGGCATCCCCATGAAAGGAGCAGAACAGGGTTTACCTGGGGTGGGGAGTGTATGGAGAGCGTCTCAGGGCCGGTGGAGATGTATTGCCCTGGTGAGCAAGTGTGGCTAAAACACAGTGAGCAGGATTTGAACCTGCGCAGGGAAACCCGGTCGGACTTCGAGTCCAACGCCTTAACCGCTCGGCCCTCACAGCTGTGAGTGACGTGACCCCCCCTAAGGCCCAAGAAACTGGTAAATAATCACAGTGCCCAGGCCTGAAGTCATCAGAAACACAGAATTCAAACAGGAAACCTGGCTCCCAAAGCGCAGGGGGATTTGGGGTTCTCATTGCTTAGCCATGTGGTTAAACATCAAACCAACCCCCTCCTGTGGGGCCTGTAATTGTTGCTATCCCCACTGTAAAGGGAGACAGGGAGAGGTTCACTGACCTGGCCAAGGCCACGCAGGGAGTTAGAGCCCAGCTCTGCCCCTCCCTGCTTTATCCTCCCCTGTCCTGACTGTCTCGCTCGATTCCCCTGTTTTTATTGTCTCTTGTCTCTCTTTATAAACAGGACTAAGCCATGACTGGACTGTCAGCCGGGAGAATGGGACACGGCTCCTTTCACCTGGACCCTGGATTTCTCATTCCTTCAGAGAAACTTCTCAGTGGAAAAATGAATCACATTCAAATGACTACAGATTATGAACCGTTTGCTATTTTTGTTGCCTTGGAAAACTGCTCTCCCCCCCCCCCCAGCCCCCCCACCCCAGCCTCTTCCCCTGAGTCAGAAATTATGGTTTATTGGTTCACTCTGATTTGTTTCATTTTTATGTTCGCGTCTCTTGCAACTAATTGGTCAGAACCTGTCACTTCCGAAAGTCCCAGACGCGTGCCTCAGTTTCCCCACCTAGCTCCCTTCTCGGTACCTTTGATTTTCCTCAGAGTCTCCTTCAGATCACTGGTTTGTTGGCACCAATAACCAGGTCTGATTTCCAGGTCAGGAGACGTGTCCTCCAGCTGCTGGAACTTTCCTTTTTCACATCAAGAAAGAAACAGGTTTTTTCCCCAAATAATCATGATTTATTTTATTTTTGTATTTTACTATGAATTTCTTGCCACTGCAAAATGCTGAATTGAGGGGCCTGGAGAATGAATCTCTGTGTAGCCAGCCACAGAATAGCTACAGCCCCAGCAATGGCTGGGCAAGCTTCCCCGAGGTGTCCCGTCAATGTGCTTCAGCCCTGATTGACTGAGACCAGCTCTGGGGACAGGACGGGAGTTCAGTCCCCGTGGGCAATTCACTCCTCGGCCTCCATGCTTCAGTGACCAATAGATTCCAATGTTCCTGCTGGTCTTTGTTCTGTGGACATCTGCCCACCTGCAACTGGACTCCCTCAAACCAGCTCATTCCTCACCGGTTTCTGAACGGTCATCACGTCCTACAGACGTTTGCTCACTCCTGCCCTGGGCAGAAGAGAACCCCAGTGCCCTGGAGGTGACAGGCCCAGACTGTGTCCCCGGAGTCCCGGGGCATCGTCCCTGCCCTACGGCAGTGGCTGCACTGGGGAGTTTACAGTGGCCGTCTCGAGTGGAGCCGCTGGAAGCCGACGGGAGGGAGCTCTCCACCCTCAACGAGCAGCCGTAGCCATGTTGGCAGGAGAAGCTCTCCCAGCACCATAGCACTGTCCACACCGGCGCTTAGGTCCGTGTAACTTGTGTCACTCGGGGGGTGGCTTATTCACACCCCTGAGCCACATACGTTCTACCGACACAAGGGGGAGTGTAGACGCAGCCTTAGCAGAGACGCGATTAAGAAAACCGCTTTAGTTTTGTAGGAAATGCAGGAACCCCAGGTTTGTAATAAACCAAAGGAGATTCCCACCCCATGAGTCACCTTCCCCACTTTGCAGTTGTGCCCTGGGATAGTTGTTTTGTCTCAGCCTGTGGCCAGAATAATGAGGTGTGAAGGGGAAGGAGCCAGGCACCTGTCTATGGTGCTTCTGACATCCTAGAGGGGAGAAAGGAGAAAAGACGCTCCGTCCCCCATGCCACTCACACAGGGGGTGGGAACTTTGGTGGTAATTTAAAGAGAATCAAGGGGCTCAAAGAGAGACAAAGGTGTTAACGTGACCCTGTCACTGTCCAACATTAAACAGGTGAAACAAGGCTTGCAGTTTGGTATTTAGAAACTTCAGCCTGCTTAGTCCCAAGGCAAACACCCCTCTAAAATCCTTGTTCGTGTTTTCTTAAAATACAGAGAAAAAAAGAGAAAGAGCTAAAGCAATAGAAATGTAAAATATTCAATAAGACTTTTCTTTTTACAGCGTCCCTTGTGCCCTTTCTCTTTAGCTGGGAGAGTTTTTAGAAGGAAAGTTCCTTATGTGACAGTCTCTTAGATGGTATTTAAGATGGTAAGAGCTGTCCTTCTGGGGAAATAGAAGAGGTTAGCTGAGATGGGCTGGAACTGTCATTGTTGTGGTGTTTCTTGTAAAAGTCCAATCCCATTTCCTAGGTGGCAAGATAAGGCAAACACATACCCAAATGGGGAAAGAAAGGAACAGCAAAGATAGAAGATGCAGCTTCTGGCTCTGGTGTTGACCTTCTCTTGCAGCTTCACTGCCAGAGAAACACAAGCCTTGCACAAGGCCTTCCAGCCACTCCGAGACCGAGCCAACTTGTTTCAGCTCAGGCTGCTTGGGGCATGGCATTTAGCTGTTGTTCTGCTCACAGGCTTACAGCAGTGTTGCAAAACATGCAGTCTTGGCCGGCTAAGTCAAATGTTGATTGAACAGAAGCAGAAGGAGAGGGATAGGAGAAAGAAAAAGCGATACGGAAGGGAAAAGAGAGGCTGGAAGAGGAGGTGTCTTACTTAGGCCTGGCTGCACTAGAAAAGGAGGTCAACAGAATGACATCATTGAAGGGTGAAATCCAGACCCCTGCGCAGCCTAGCGGAGCCAACAGACGTCCCTCCTCCCCCCACGCCCCGACCCGGAGACAGTGCTAGGTCCAGGAGAGAATTCGTCCGTCCCCCAGCTCTCCGCAGCCGGCGATGGCGTTCCGTTGGCACGGGGGGGTCTCCATGGAGGCACACAGCTGTGCTACAGTGGTGTTTGAAGTGGAGACAAGCCCTTAGCCCTGGTCTACACTACGAGCTGAGGTCGAATTTAGCAGTGTTAGATCGACTCAACCCTGCACTCGTCCACACAAAGAAGCCATTTTTGTCGACTTAATGGGCTCTGAAAATCAATTTCTGTACTCCTCCCCGACGAGGGGATTAGCACTGAAATCGACATCACCGGGTCGAATTTGGGTTAGTGTGGAGGCAATTCGACCGTACTGGCCTCCGGGAGCTATCCCACAGTGCTCCATTGTGACTGCTCTGGACAGCACTCTCAGCTCGGATGCACTGGCCAGGTAGACAGCAAAAGCCCCGCGAACTTTTGAATTTCATTTGCTGTTTGGCCAGCGGGGCAGGCTGATCAGCACAGGTGACCGTGCAGATCCCATCAGCAGAGGTGACCATGGAGTCCCACAATCGCAAAAGAGCTCCAGCATGGCCCGAACGGGAGGCGCTGGATCTGATTGCTGTGGGGAGACGAATCCGTGCTATCAGAACTTCGTTCCAAAAGACAGAATGCCAAAATATTTGAAAAAATCTCCAAGGACAGAGGCTATCACAGGGACCCGCAGCAGTGCCGTGTGAAACTGAAGGAGCTCAGGCAAGCCTACCAAAAAACCCAAGAGGCAAACGCCCGCTCGGGGTCAGAGCCCCAGACATGCCGCTTCTATGTTGAGCTGCATGCAGTTCTAGGGGTGCCCCTGTAACTACCCACCCCTGTACCTGGACTCCTGCAAGGGCATCTCACGACACAGGGATGAGGATTTGGGGGACGAGGAAGATGATGAGGAGGGGGAGGTTGAAGATAGCACACACCAGGCAAGTGGAGAAACCGTTCTCCCTGACAGCCAGGAACTGTTGATCACCCTGGAGACAGTACCCTCCCAACCCGGGCTCCAGGACCTTGAAGGCGGAGAAGGCAGCTCTGGTGAGTGTACCTTTGTAAATATAATACACAGTTTAAAAGCAAGCGTGTTTAATGATTAATTTGCCCTGAAGACTTGGGATGCATTTGCGGCCAGTACAGCTATAGGAAAAGTCTGTTCACGTGTCCGGGGATGGAGGGGAAATCCTCCAGGGACATTTCAATGAAGCTGTCCTGGAGGTACTCCCAAAGTCTTTGCAAAAGGTTTCTGGGGAGGGCAGCCTTATCGCGTCCTCCATGGTAGGACACTTTCCCACGGCAGGCTGGTAGCACGTAATCTGGAATCATTGCATAAGAAAGCATGGCAGCGTGTGGTCCCGGTGTTTGCTGGCATTCAAGCAACATCCGTTCTTTATCTCTCTGTGTTATCCTCAGGAGAGTGACATCATTCACGGTCACCTGGTTGAAATCGGGGAATTTTATTAAGGGGACATTCAGAGGTGGCTGTTCCTGCTGGGCTGTTTGCCTGTGGCTGAAAAGAAATCATCCTGCCTGTTAGCCACGCGGTGGTGGGAGGGGAGAAGCGATCATCCCAGAGAATTGGAGGGGGGGCGTGTGTTGGGGGGGGCAGTTAGTTGGGTTTGTGCTGCGCATTAACCCGAAAACATCAGCCCCTCCTTTGAAATGGCCAGTGTGTCTCTTTCAGTTTTACTCTCCCTTTTTTCCCTCCGACAGCTGCAAATGTTTCAATGCTGCCACTCGCATCTCCGTCCCGGGGCTGGCACAGATAAGAAGGGGAAAAAAACACACTCGCGATGAACCGTTCTCTGAGCTCGTGCCGTCCACCCAGCCTGAAAGAGCCCAGCCCAATGCGTGGAGGCAGACAATGGCAGAGCCCAGGAAAGCACAAAATGAATGCGAGGACAGGAGGGACGCGCGAGAGGACAGGTGCCGGGAGCAACAGGAGAGCTGGCGGGCTCAAGAGGAAAGGTGGCAGCAGCATGATGGGAGGAGGCAGGATGCAATGCTGAGGCGACTGGCGGATCAAACTGAGATGCTCCGGCGTATGGTTGAGGCGCAGGAAAGGCACAGACCGCCACTGCAGCCCCCGTGTAACCAACCGCCCTCCTCCCCAAGCCCCATAGCCTCCTCACCCAGACGCCCAAGAGTGCGGGGGGCAGAGCTCCGGGCACCCAGCCACTCCACCCCAGAGGACTGCTCAAGCAACAGACGACTGGCATTCAAGAAGTTTGAAGTGCAGTGTGGCCTTGTCCTTCCCTCCTCCTGCACCCCACCCAGGCTACCTTGGCAGTTCTCCCTCTATTTGTGTGACAAATTAATAAAGAATGCATGAATTTGAAACAATGACTTTCTTGCCTCTGCAAGCGGTGATCGAAGTGGGGAGGGGAGGGCGGTTGGCTTACAGGGACGTAGAGAGAACCAAGGGGGCAGGTTTTCATCAAGGAGAAACAAACAGAACTGTCACCCCATAGCCTGGCCAGCCATGAAACTGGATTTCAAAGCTAGTCTGATGCGCAGCGCGCCCCGCTGTGCTCTTCTAACCGCCCTGGTGCCTGGCTGTGCGTAACCAGCGGCCAGGCGATTTGCCTCAACTTCCCAGCCCGCCATAAACGTCTCCCCCTTACTCTCACAGAGATCGTGGCGCACACAGCAAGCAGTCATAGCAATGGGAATATTGGGCCCTGGGAGGGTGGGGGAGGAGTTGGTCCGTGAGAGATGCTCTGGGGGAGGGCAGAGCTTGGCTGCTGGTGGGTGCTAAGCACCCACTAATTTTTCCCCATGGGTGCTCCAGCCTCGGGGCACCCATGCAGTCAGTGCCGATGATGCCCTCCCCCAAATCAAAAGTCCTCGAGATTTTGGGTGCATCTCTCCATGTTGTAAAAGTTACCAGCTTCTGTGTGTGCGTGTCTCTCTGGGTGGGGGGGTCTGTGTGTGTTGATGCTTAAGTTGATTGTGAGGTCACGGATGCCAACAGCAAAGACTGTTCGGCCTCAGCATTCTTGCCCTGCCTTCAGTCTGCCAACTGCCTTGGCTGACAACGGCTGGTGACCCAAGGAGCTGCTGAGAGACGCGGACTATCCCTCTGTCAACAACTTCTTGCATCAGCTTTTTCCACAGGTTTTCGACAAAAGATGAGTTTTTACAGAAGGTAATTCCCAGATTCTTTTCCTGCTCCTTCGATCGCACATGACAGGTTGGTGCCTCCTTCCCCACGGGCAGGGGTGGCCGACCTGGGGCTCCGGGGCCGCATGCGGCTCGTCAGAGGTTAAGACGCGGCTCCTTGCACAGCGCTGACTCCGAGGCTGGAGCTACAGATGCCAACTTTCCAATACGCTGTGGGGTGCTCACTGCTCAACCCCCTGCTCTGCCCCAGGTCCTGCCACCTCTCCACCCCTTCCCCCAAGGCCCCTGCCCCTTCCCCCGAGCCTGCCATGCCCTCGCTCCTGCCCCTTCCCCACCAGAGCCTCCTGCGCACTGCAGAACAGCCGATTGTGGCGGGCGGGAGGAGTGGGGAGGGAGGGGGAGGCGCTGATGGGGGGGGGCTGCCGCTGGGCGGGAGGTGCAGGGGGCTGGAGGGGGTGGTGGATGGGGAGCTGCAGGCATTTTACTGGGGCTCTTTGGCAATGTTCATTGGTCAATTCTGCCTATTCTCAGGTTCAGCTTGCCCCACCCCCCGTTGCAGGGACGGGTGGGGGCCAGCGTTGCAACAGTCAGGTCTCAGCGTTCCGTTTTGATTTGAATGTAGGCATCTCTCCCTTCTCCGTCTGCTTCAGCCTGTCACGGTCTTTGGAGGCAGATTTCGATGCTTTTATCTTTCAACAGACTAGCATGGGTGAATTTCCATGGCTATAACCTAAAGGGAAGATTAAAAACTGGTGTAGAATTTAGGTTGATAGCTCCATCAATAGTATTTCCCTCGGAGTTGCCCCTAATGCACTCCTTGCCTTCAAGTAGTGAATAGAGACCGTCTGTCTCATGTCATGATTGTCTAATGTATGTGTAGTGAGACAAGATCGGTCTCAGAATTTACATGATTGAAAGACACAGAAATGAGCTCAAATATGCAGAAGAAATAAATCTGAAGCTATTGAAAGTGACCCAGCTCCACTCCCATCCCCTGGCTGCCATCTTGGTAGTTCTCTCAGAAATAATCTCATGGAGAGAGACTTCAAAACTCTGTACAAATTCTACTATTCCCCCATTGGGCTACATAAAATAGACGTGTTAAATCCACCCTGCAATTCCTTTCCAGAAAAGGGGTTTAAATAAACTGCAGCCTAAATTTGTCATGGGTCTCGCTGTGATTTCTTTGTCATTGTTTGGGTGGCCTATTGTTCTGATTGGACGTTATAAATAGTATGGTAAATTCTTCAGTTAAAGTTTACTGGTTATTTTCCCCCTGCTAATACAGTCCAGATTTTGGAATAGTTGAGAATAAGTCAACATATTTGCGGCTGCTAATCCATCCTTCCAGACCCTCAAGCCTTCTAGATGAGAATCTTTGTTCCTTTTCCTGGCTTCTCTGGGAACAGAGGTGTCTTGGGTTTTGGCTTGGCCCTGTCTGTTCCCAGAGTCCCAACATTCTGTGCGCAAAGGAGTGGGGTTAATAATGAAGCATTTTTGCAGCTAGGCCCAGGCAATGAGCAAAGAAAACAGAAATTGACCTTGGCTGTTTCCATGTCTGTCCATTGGCAGAGAAGGCGTGAGCTCCATGGGGTGAGAGTCAGGCTAGCAACTGGAGCCAGTGACTGTGCTAGGACGGGATTACAGATCTGGTGCGTGGAGGTTTCTTGTTATAGAGCAAAAGGGGAGAAGCTGTGATGCGCTGTGTCCAAGAAAGGCTGTGACAAAGGTGGAACGGGGATCCTGGTGCCTCTCCCCAAGGAAACCTCAAAGCATCTCCTCTTGGAGAGGAGCGGCAACTTTCATATTAGCCGTTAAAGGCAACTTGAGGTTCATAAATTCACAGTTTCAAAGGCTCTAAGGCCAGCCCTGATCATCTAGTCTGACCTCCTGCATAAGACGGGCCCTGGAACTTTCCCAGAAGAATTCCTCTTTCACCATGGTCCCAAGTGTCTTCACCTGGGGCTGGGTCTAGTCATGGGGGTAGAGCTCAGTGATAGAGTGTTTGACTGCACATTAAGTAGTCCTTGGTTCAAATCGAAGTGCCCCATTGAAGCCTTTGTTAATAAGCAGCAAATTTCAAAGAAACAAAGGATTCAAAAATGAACTAGAAAAATTCATGGAGGATAGGTCCATTAATCACTGTTAGCCAAGATGGGAAGGGATGGTGTCCCTAGCCTCTGTTTGCCAGAAGCCAGGAGTGAGCAACAGGAATGGATCACTTGATGATTCTCTGTTCATTCCCTCTGGGGCACCTGGCACTGGCCACTGTCGGAAGACAGGATACAGGGCTAGATGAACCTTTCGTTTGACCCAGTGTGGCCAGTCTTTTGTTGTTTATATTCTTTTGTTGTATGAACCAGTCCTGACTATTAGAGGAGCAGATGGCTTCAAAAGACCACTCTCTTGGATCTGGGAATGCTGGGCAAACTAATTCCCTTCCTTTAGAGTAGGACAGAAAAACCCATTTCCTCCGTCTTTCTATTCCAGGCTTCGTTCCTTTTTTCAAAGACTCACCTCTCGGGAGCACAGAGAGAGCCATGTGCACACGGTGTTTGTCCAACCGGCAGCCATGGAGGCATGCTCTGCCATCAGCCAGCAAGAACAGGCCTTGCCAGAGAAGCCCACGAGAAGCAAATGCTCGTGGAAGATCCTATCAGGCATGAAAAGACTCTGTGTCTGTAGCCAGTCTGACAACTCGATGGCAGATAGCGATGAGGAGAGAACAGTTTCCTCTCCAAGAAGGTGGACGTGCTTTTCCCTGAAGAAGGAGAAGAAGAAGAAGAAGAAGAAAGCAGCCAAGAACCAGGTGGCGTCAGAGGAGGAGAAGCTGCAGGAGAAGCAAGACCAAGTTGAACTGGATCTTACAGGTGAGGATACAAATCACGTGGTTAGCAAGGAGCATGTGAGGAATACTCATACCAGTCACTCTACAAGCCTTATGGAAGCGGGGGAACGGTCCTGCTATTGTGGGGAACTTTCCTGGCTTCTGCACTACTCCGGTGCAATGGGCTAGAGGAAGGATCTGAGTCCTCGCTCCCACTTCCTTTCCCCAGAGGCCTCCCTGCCCTGGAGGACTCCCCTTCCACTCTCCTGTCTGGCAGAGTCCTCGTAACCCCGACAAGGCTGGGCCCAGGATTCCTGGGGGGCTCGACCCCCAACCTTGCTGTGGCCACCTAGGACAGGGGCTAGGGTGTCCCCACTCCGGGGTGCTCTCTCTGCACTGAGCACTTCCCAGACCCACTGATCATTACATACGATTTAAAGAAAATACAGTTTATTTAATCAGCAATTAATGTAAAAAAGAATAAGGAAAAATGGGAAAGATGAAAGGAAAACACATCACCCCGCTCTGTGGCAGGGAACGTCACAAACCATGTCTCTGGAACGTCAGGCCGTTCACAGTTGGTTCCTTGTAGGTCCCAGGCCCCTTCTCCGGCCCTGGCTGTGCTGCAGGGATGCTGCGGGTCGGACACTTGCTCTGGTGGTGACCACACCCCTCCGGCCTTTGGGGAGTGGGACCCTCCTTCCCGCCGGGTTCAGATCCCCCTCCCAGACTGGCCTGCAAGGACCCTCGGCTGGGGGTGTCTCTCTGTGCTGGGCCCTTTGCCAGGGTCCCCCCTTGGCTGGCCCCCGTTGCTCTCCGCACCCAGCTCCAGACTGCTCCAGCTCCAGCCCCAGCCCCACTGTTCAAGCTCCGGCTCCACCCTGCCTCAGCACGGATGCTGCTGCTCTGCCTCCAGCCCCCGGGGCTGCTTCTCCGGCCCCGCTGGCTCTGTGGCTGCAGCCCTGCTCCCAGCCCAGGGTCTGCTCTCCCTGGGCTGTGTCTCTGCCCCGCTGGCTGGCCCGCCTCTGCTCCCCAGCTCAGCTCGGGCCCCTGCTCTCTCCTTAGCTCGGCCCCACGCTGCCTGAGCCAGGCAATTCCAGCTCACGTGGAGGACGGGGCCCTTTCTGACCCCGACTCCGTCATTAGCCTGCCCGCCCTGTCAATCAGGCTGACCTGGAGCGTTGGCCTCTCCCCATGGCCCCTGAGGACTGTCAGTATCAGAGTCCTGGTTTCCCATCCACCCTTCCCCTTCCTTTTGGGACTGGGACCTAGCCAACCAAAAACCCCACTGAGTTTGAGTAAGGGGCCAACAGTCCCCTTACACTTCCACATCAGGGCCGTCTCATGGGACAGTGATGGGTACCTCAGACTCTGGAATCCATTTAGTGCTGGATCCTCTTGGAGAAGGTGGCAGAGGTCCATCGCTGAGGTGGGGAGAGCTGATAATGTCAGGTCACCCCCTCTTGGGTTCTGGCCCTGTGCGGTGGGGAGTACTAACATTACTCCAGGCTGTAAGGGGAACAGAGAGGCTGGACGCTATAGGAAATCATTTCTTTTCTCCTGGATCGGGTTCCTTCCATCAGGAAAATGCTCCCGAGGTCTCAGCAGGTCACACCTGGGAACCGTACCAGAGCTGAGTCATTGCTTCTTGGGGGGTTAAATGCAAAATGAGGCCTGATGCCCGTCACTGACGGGAAAGGTGGGCAAGGGGAGGGGAAGAGTAGAATAGAAAATAAACTGGCCCCTAGGTAAGAGGAAGCCTTGTTTGGTAAAAGCCCCCAGCTAAGAGTCAGGAGATTGGAGTTCTCTGCTCAGCTCTGCCAACAACCTTCAGTCTGAGCCGGGGCAATTCGCTTCAGGGCTCTGTGCCCAGCTTCCACCCTCTGGAAACCAGGGAGAAGACATGGAAAAGCAAAATGTTAAGAATGTTTCTTTCTGCTGCAGGGATGAAGAAGGAGCCGTCGGAGACGAAGGAGAAGTGGGAAAAAGGGAGCCCAGAAGAGCAGGAAGAAGAGCGCGCTCCCGTCTCCTCATTAACGAGCATCTCCCCTAGGACGATGGTAATGACTCTGTGTGGCTGTGCTCATGGAAAGCACCCCTTGCTGTGTGTGTTCATATCTCCCGGAGCTGGGATCTCTGACAGGAGAACGACCTGCCCCTTGCTCAGGGGGCTGAAAAGGAACACTCTTGAAGTGTGATCAACTCCAGCCAGTCTTTACGAGTTTCTCTGGGTTGTCGAAGGAGGCCCAGTTTGACAAGGGGGTTTAGGCACCTCAAGAAGCCCAGGGGTGCTTCGTGGGATTGGCAGACGTGCCTGGCTCAGGTGCCTGATTCTGAGGCACTTCCCATGGCCCACAGGCACGGCTGAAAGTCAGACCAGGCCCATCCCTGCCCTTGTCGGGGTGACCCGCATATCTCCTGGCTGTGGGGTTCTGGCCCATCTCGTGGCACCAGGACCACTTCGAGACAGAACCGATGAGTCTGCTCTCCAGCCTGAGCTAACAGCCGCATGGGTTTTAGCTCCTGTGGCAGGGGCTCCTGCATTGAGATCCCAGGTTCGATCCCGCCTGCCAACATCTGGGCTCCGTCCGAGTCACAAAGGCACCTCGACGCCCTTGTGACTCTTGCTGTCAGGGACAGAGCACCCTGCAGCGCGTACAAAAGTCTGCAATTCTGGGAGCTCCTGAGGTGCCGGGGGGCTGGAGTGTGGAGGCGAGTCGGCCACTCCGTTGTGCTCTACTGCGTCCTCAGCTGTGGGCATCCAGGACAGACGGTGCTAATCCAGCGCCACGCAGGCCAGCCGCAGCAATCCCCAGGGGCTGCCCTGAGACACCAGGGCAAAGCCTCCAGCACCTCAGGCCCTGGGTTGAGGTGACCCTGGAACCGGGCCCCCAGGAGTAACATTGTGCCCAGTGAGTTCTGACCCACAGGGGCCTGGCCCCGGAGGCCCACGGTTTGGGGTTCTCCTCAGCCAGGCAGACTCGCTCCTTCAGTCTCAGCTACTTTCTCTCCTGCCGGCGATTCCTGCCTGTTTTCTGGCAGCGCCTCATGCTGCAGGGTGGGGAAGGAAGAGGGCGTTTCCCTTTGGGCCCTATTCTCACTCCTTTCCTCGCAGACACTGTGGGCTGCCAGAGTTGCTGAGCCAATCTCCTCAGGCGCTCGGGGTGGGATGGGACATGGGGCAGGTTCTCCAGTGACCCCTCGGCGACACTCAAGGAGCAACTCGAATGGGCTTTGCAGGACATTGAGGCTTTCTCAGCAACAGCTGGGCGTCCTGGGAGGAGGGGCTAGAGAGGGAGGAAATGGGGTGGCCTTTGGGGTCCCCGCACTGCCCGAGAACCTCCCGTCTCTTCTCAGGAGAGGGGGACAGAGCGTGGACGAAAGGCTGAGGAAACCTTGGCATCTGGGGAGGCTTTTTAAGAAACGGGCTCAGCCGGAGTCTCCAGGCTCCCTCGGCGCTGGCAGCCTCCCCCGGGGACAGACTGTTCCCGGGCAGCTGCCCGAGGGAAAAACTCAGTCCCCACAGGCTTTGTCCCTGTTCATTGCAGACCCTCGGGGAGCACCCTTCCTCAGACCCGCTCCACGCCCTGCTGATGACAGCCGTGCAGGGTCTGACAACACCCACCCTGCAGAGATTTAGAGCCGCAGAGGAAGAGCTGAGGGCCATCGTATCTCTCCACGGAGACAAGATGGAGAGAGTAAGAGACGCCCGCAGTGGGGCAGGGGGATGCTGGGCAGAGTGGGGGATGGGAGAATCGCCTCTCCTAGGAAACCGTTCCTGGGACACACTGGCATGGTGCTTTGAAGGTTGGCTCAGCCCCTTGCCATTCAGCGCTTGGCCGCGGGGATCCGCGGCGTCAGGTTTTGAAGTGTTCTCTGCCCGAAGGAGCTCTGACACTTCCCTGAGGACGCCCAGCCACACTGAAGGTGTGTGACAGCCCCAGCCCGGGCAAGGCAGCACTCACCTAGTCTGCTGACGAGCCTCCACATTAGGCTCCAGGAGCAGACATGGTTTCCTCAGACATGCTGCAGGGCCTTGTTTTCCAGCTGAAGTATCAGGAAGAATTTGGCTTTGCACGTCTCTCTCTGTCTCTCCCAAGCTCTGATCCCGTTTCCCACCCCGCTAGCAGAACAGGTCACCAGAATCCCCCACCCAGGGCTGTAACTCCTGCTCCTTGTTCGAGAGAGGCAAGAGCCATGACCAATTCCTCATGGAAGAGCCCTCGGGGGGGCTTGTCCCTCTAGGGTCTGTCTAGCCTGTGCTGCAAACTCTGCAGCAGGAGCCTGAAAGCCTCCTGGCCCTATGGACTTGGGCTGCCAGGGCTGGCACTGTGGGGCCAAAAGAGGAATGCAGACTCTTCTGGGCTTGGGCTGGACTTTGATCTCTGAAGCCCAGGGAGGAGGGGAGCTTCAGAGCCTGGGCTCCAGCCCAAGTCACCACGTCTACACTGCTGTTCTTGGTGCCAGAGCCTGAGCCCGAGGGGAGAGAGCCGGCTTTAAGATTTGTTACGGCAGGTTTTACAATCCCGCAGCACAGAGGTTCTCCTTAGGGCTGGGGCCTGGAGCTGGCTCGCCCCATCCAACCAGCCCGGCCTGCCATCTCTAGGATGGGCTCTGGGGTCTGGAGCAGTGGTTCTCAGCCTGCGGCCCAATCAGCACAGAGCTGCGCCCCATGGGACATCCTCAGGGCCAAACAGGTAGGATTGGATGTGGCCCACAATGGAAACTAGGTTGAGACCGCTGGTCTGGAGGAACTGATTGTGCTAGAAAGAGCAACAGGAAGCTGCAGAGACTGAGGAAAGGCTCCTGCAGGGAAGCCTTTGAGAGCAGGGCTGAGAGCAGTTTGCCATGGCAGGGAAGGCCCTGGGACATCAGGGGAGTTTGGGCTGTGCCCCCTGTTAGGTTTTGGGGAAGGCTTTTGTGTGTGTTTCTGAGCTTTAAAGTGCTAAACCAGACCTCAGGAAGACTGGGGTTCCTGGACTTGTCAAAGCCTCTTTCTTCAGATTAGGGAGGAGCCAAGATGGGAAACTGAGGTCAGAGGCGGCTTGCAGGGCTGCCAGAAGGGGTTCTCTGGGAGGAGGCCACTCTTTGATTAATCCATCCCTCAACTTCCTGGCATTCTTCCAGGTTGGAGACGTCGTGGGAGGGATCTTAATCTGGCTCGACAACGTCTGTGATCCCAGAGCCAGAAAAGCAGCGCTGAGGGCCACGGCCTTGCTGGCTCGCTCCCACCCCCAGGTCGTGGTTCTGACCTGTGTGGCTCACACGCTGTCATCGCACAGGTAGGGAGCTGCTCTGTTATCACCTCAGCCTGTTATTTCTCTTCCTGCTCCCACTGACAGGCCACAGGCCGGGAAGGGTCCGTGGGGCTCACACAGTTGGAGGGAGTTTCCTGCTGTGCAGAGAGCTGTCCATGCTTACTAAGAGGAGATGGCCAGGCCCAGCCGCTGAGGAGCCAACCCCTCCTCCTGCACTCCCCGGGATGGAGACGTGCCAGTTTTCTGGAGAATTCCAGCATTGTCCTGATTTCTATGGGTCACCCACTTCCTCTCAGATCCAGTACAGGGCCAATAAATGACTTTGGGGCTCACTCAACATCCCTCGCTCATGAAGTCTGGCTGCTCCTTAGTGCATGAGAGAAGGCAGAGACGGAAATGGCCCATGAGCCCCATCTGTCTATCCTCTGCAGACCAGGGCAGGATTGTTACCTGTCGTCAGATCCCTAGTTATTCCATGGCTGAGGAATAGGTCAAAAAATACACTCATTCTTCTGGAGCTGTGCAGCAGAGGTAAATCTCTGAAGACAGAAATTTCCAGGGCTTATTGTTGCAAAAAAGACAAAAAATCATCCACACATGACCAGAGCGTAAATGCAGTGCAGCCTGCCTGAGTCTGCAGACAGCCGGCAATAATAGCTCTGAGAGGGGTGAGTGCCTCTTTTCATCTCAATATGTTGTAAACTCTGAGTCCTGCTGGTTATTGCTGGTCACTTTGCAGAGTCATCCATCTGAGGTGTTTAGAACACAATCCCCATGTCCCTAGGGGCCGTGAAACTCAACTTGGACCCTAGGCAGAGGTCAAAACTCCGGCTTTCCTCGGCATCTTCTGCAATGCAGTTCTGCACTGCCCAGAGACAAATCTGTGTCACATGGGAGAGCAAATTGAAGAGCAGCATGAAAGAAATTGAATTTCTTGCCGAGCCTCAGCCTCAGCGTTGAATAAATACAACATTCTCTGAAGGGACTTGCCCAGCCTCAGCCTCCCCACACCAATCGGTGTTTCCACTGAGAGATGCCTTTCCTGCCTACATTGCAAGCCTCTCCCTGGGGAGGGTGAGAGGTGGCCAGGCAGGGAAGGTCTGACTTCTGTTTCTGACTCTGCAGATGTGCCCTTGAGCTGTGGAAGGCCTTGGGTGAAGAACCCCAGCTCACCAGGGAGGTGCTGCGGCAGCTGCTGGACAAGCTCCAGCAGAGACGCCGGGAGGAGAAGAGCGGCTGTGTGTCCCTGGCTGTAAGTGAGATTTGAGATGTCACTTTGCGAACGCACCACCGCAGGGAGGATGGTGCATCTTTGTGTGTGTGTGTGTCTGTGTGTGAGCTTCGCCCCTTCTGAGCTTCAGGCCACAGCTCCACTACACAGCTCAGCTGACCTAACCTCCCTCGGCTCACAGCCGCCACAGCAAGCCCATCCCTTGGGTGGGACTGCACTTTGCTGCTTGTGTCAGCCAGGGCCGGCTCCGGGTGCCAGCAAAGGAAGCAGGGACCTGGGGCAGCCAATAGAAAGTTGGGGCGGCACGTCCAGGTCTTTGGCGGTAATTCGGCAGCGGGTCCTTCATTCCCTCTCTTCCTCTTCAGCGCCACTTCGGGGGCAGCTCAATCGGGTTTTTCTTTTTTTCTCTTCTCCGCTTGGGGCCGCCAAAAAGCTGGAGCCAGCCCTGGTGCCAGCAGCGCACGTCCTCACCAGAAGCGCTTGTCGCGATTCCTCGGTCAGGGTGGGGCATTGCGGGAAGGCTCCTGAGGGTCAGTTGACGTAAACGACGCGGTGTCCACGCTGACACTGCATCGACCGAACTGCATTGACTTGGACTCTCTGCCCCTTGTGGACGTGGAGTTATGAACTTGGCCCCCAGGGGCAGTTCTGCCAATGGGAAGGAAATTCCATAGTTAGGGTGATGCTGGGTAAGTGGCCTTGTGTTGACCTAACTCTGTCGTATAGATCAGACCTTCGTGTGTCCTGGCCACATCCAATCAAACCAAAGAGGTGTAAATAAAGTTTCCCCCAGGTAAAAGTTACAGATCTTAAGTGGTTTCTCTGCTGGTACCCTGGCTCCGTCGTCTTCTGCTTTAGATGGCCCTTTAGTGAGCAGGTGCAGTTCGGGCGTCTCTTGGAAGTATCCAGGTTTCTGGCTTTGTAAACTGTGGCTAGAAACCTTCCCAGCATGGGATCTTGAGATGTCCAGTACGTTGGACTGGGCCAGAAACACTGGGCCTATGAGAACGCATCTCCTCAGGATGATTTCAGCCCATCCAGTCACGGCTGGAAAGCCAAAGTGCAGGGTCTGCACCATTAAGAGAAATAACGGGGAATAACGTCACCCAGACTCTTCTGATCTTTCCATAGGGTTCCATCCTGCTTCCGTTCCAGCAATGGGGGAAGGTTTAGGAGCTTCCAAATGTCTCCTCCCCTCTCAGGAGCCAATCCTCTTTTGAAACACGCTGGAGAGGAAATGAGACATGACAAAAGGACAGTCGCAAATGGCAATGGGGGCAGGGGGCAGATTGGGATAGTTGAGTGAAATTCTTTCCCCCCTCCAGGCCATGAAGACCATTTACGAGGTCCTTTTCCTATGGGGATACCGAGAAGCCATCCTGGAAATGTATCCCCAGCTGCTCATCCTCTGCGTCAGGCAAGTGCAGTATGTGATGGATCTGCGCTTGCCAGGGACCTACATGGCCAGCGAGACATCCAGCCCCGAGGAGGGATCCAGCTGCCTCAGTCTCCTAAGGTAATGACTGAAAGGAAAAGGAAGAACAGATTTGTTCTGCTAAACACCTGGGGTCCGTTCATGGCCATCGGTGGTTCGGGTGCTGTCGTTGGCCCAGGCTCAGTTGGGTGCAGGTCTCTCTTGAGGGAACAGGGTTGAGAGCCGTGTGTTCTTGTGAGTCACACTCGCTCATCTGACGCCGTCCACAGGCCAGCTGCTTTCCCCACACACTCAGGCAGCAACCATGTTTGTGCATCCATCCACCTGTGCCACCCGCCAAAGGGTCAGTGCTTTCATCACTGTCTGCTGAGCAAATCTGGGGGCCTCCGTCCCCAAACGCAGACAGAGCCACACCGGGAGCACATGGGGCCAGGCCCTGCAGGATCTCAGCCTCACAGGCAGGCAGGAGGAAGAGGGACCCGTTCAACTGGTTCTGTGGGCATAGTGAGGGGCTTCCATCTACACGGGAAAACCAGAGCGCCGGAAGACACTTCAGGTGGTGTAAACTGACATCGCTTTGCTCGCTTACACCAACTAAGGACCCGACCCCACATGCCCGCTTGAGTCCTGTTACCTGTCACAGTAAAGAGTCAAGTATTCAGCCATAGGGAGTGATGACACCAATCATCTTAAGAAGCTACATTGTCACTAATTGGTTAGAAACTCAATGAAACTGCAGTGTAGACAGGGCCCATTGGGCAGGGAAGCACCATGATATCACTCTGGATCTATCCTCGGGGAGGCTAGCTACTGCTGACCACGCTGTGTTTCCCAGGGCTCGTGCAGATTTGCCATGCCTGGGGCTGATCTCGTTGCCTGAGACTGGTATTTTCTCCTCTTTAGCACATCAGTGGAGGCTGTGAAGACTCTTTTCTCCATGCCCGGCTACTGGAAGGAATTTGCCATCATCCAGTTTCAGCAGGGTTGGGACACGATAGCCTCCCGATATTACTACTCACAGGGTGTTGGCCTGATTGCAAGGTAGGAGCCCAAAGTTTCCTCCTCACTGGGTCTCTCTTGGGAATGGGATTTCCGTGTGAAATATTCCTCTGTTCCAGGCTGCCAGCTCAGCCCAGCAACTGGAGAGGAACTCTCTCTCCCCCTTGAAAATCACAAGGGACTTTCTGTTCCATGTTCCAGAGCCATGATTGAGTGTGAGAACCCTCAGCTCCCTGCAGTTTTCAGAGAGGCAATCACCATCATCCAGAGTGAGAGGGAGGAGGAGCAGAGAACAATTGCCATGGCTTTCTGTATTGAGGTGAGATACATTAGTTGATCGGCACAAGGGGGCTTTCTGGAGAGCAGCTCAGGCCAGTAAGCTCTGGGCCACATTGTCAGCAGCTCAGCAGCCTTAGCGCCAGCTAGCTCCTCTCTGCACAAGGCTGGTTGTGGGGCATGGCAAAGAGAGGGAGGGAGAGACAGGGTGAGATTGCTCCTGGCTGGATGTGCCTCGATGGGATTATGGGACAAGAGGAGAGGTTTCTCCAGTGCCCCAAGACCATGCTTCTCTCCTCACCTTTTCCTGAGGTTGTGCTTTTCTTCTGTCCCAGGGGTCTCTGCATGGCGCTCAATGAGGCCTGGAGATGCCCCTTTCCCTGGGGGTTGATTTGTGAGCTGTGCATGAGTCCAACTTTTGGGAATGAACCAACTGAAACAGCAGCAACTGGCTCCCTACGCACCAGAGACTTTGGGTGGGAGTAAGTGGCCCTTTGGTAAAGATGACTGTCCAGGGAAGAGACCCCACAGGAAGACCTCTGTTCCTCAACCTGATGTTGATTTGCCTCTTTGCAGTTTCTCCAGAGTCCTTCCATTGACACAGTGCTGACAAAATCAGAGCTCCGGGCGCAGCTCATGGAATGGACCAAGGACACAAATCCCGTCATATGTAAGCTCAGTCTGCGAGGCCTTGGCAGTATTGTGTTCCAGCCAGAAAAGGTAAGAGGCGTGGATTGCCCAGGGGACCAAGGAAGCCAATGTCTCTCAAATAGCTCGGAAACGAGAGCCAGATCCCCACATAAACCTTGTTGTTTAACACACAGCCCTCAAATGGTGGAGGTGCTTTCCTGAGCAAATCAAGGCATGACATGCTCCCTGCTCCCATGAGCGGAGCCCTGATTGCAGATGGGATGCAATGGGGGAGGTGGGGTGAGCAACGACAAAGGTTACAGTGAGCAGCTGGCACAGAGTGACAGGAGAACGACTTTCTGCCCCGTTGGGGGGCTCTGCCATCCATGGTTTCTCCTAGGCGGGAGTGGTGCAGCACGTGCTCCAGGCTGTCACCCCGGAAAGTAATGAGTTGCCTTCTTCATTCCTGCAGGTGAGATGGTTACAGGCCCAGCTGCCAGGAACCGTTGCCAGGTTTTGTGACCGGGATGGAGGGTGTGTCAAGGAGGCCATGCACAAAGCTCAAGACATCGTCTACCTCCTCAAGAGGGAGGGGCTTGGCTCCATCTCCCAGGACATTGCAGTCAGCCTTCGCCCCTTCATTGATGACGTAAGACTTGGAACCCCAGGAGAAGCCCGTTCCCCCCCCTCCACCTGTCTCTGATGCCCTTGTCTCTCTCTCCACATCTCCTTGGCTCCCGCCCCTCAGGGCTGCCATGGAGCCTCCAAGGAGCGCCCCCGCCATGGGTGGGGAATCTCCTGCTGAGCCACCTCCCTGTCAGAGCTCTTCTCGCCAAAGCTCAGTCTCAGCGCCATGCTCCCAGCCCCTGCTGCAGCCTGGCCTGGGGGAGAGGGGGCCTGGCCCTGGGCAGATGCCCAGCTGTCTGGAGAACACAGGCCCCCAAAGAGGTGGAGATTCTCAGCAGGAAAGAGGTGGGTTGGGAATGGCCTGGCTCTCGGGGGCACCGAAGAGCAAAAGAAATGTTGTGTTTTGTAGCAGCGAATCCCTGCAAGGCTCCAGCAGCGGCTTCTCCCCTTCCCCAGACCAGTCTCCAGCAGACTTCCCTCCCTCTCCCCAAATCTTCTCGGGTTCTGGGATTCTAGGCTCTCCAGACAGAAACTGCCTCTGGGACACCCTGGGGCTGCGCTGTCCTGCCCAGGGTCTCAGGCCCTGCACAAGATGTCTATGGCGCTGGCCTGGTGTCCGCCCTGCTCCCCCCACCCAAGTCAGTTCACACGGGGGAACCGGAGCAGCGGGCGGATTATGACTCTGTCGCGTTCTGCTCTGATACTGCCTGGCTTTAACCGGGCGTCCCCACCCCCTGTGTGTCATTGCCAGGAGAGGGGCAGTGTGCGCTCAGCTGCCATTTCACTGCTTGGCAACGTGGTGAGCAGGGTGCAGGACCCGGACAAAGCCCTCGTGCAGCAGGAAATCATCCACTGCTTGCTCCCGCTGCTGCTGCATCTTGCAGACCAGGAGGAGAGTGTGACACTGGTAAGTGCCACGATCATTATTTCCTTAGAGCAAAGAGCCAGAATCCCCTGGGGCCCCCACTCCAGTCATCGCCAGAGCCCCTTGCCCAAGCAGAGTCTTCTCCTCCCGGCTTCACTTCCTGCTGGAGCCTCGTGCCTCATCCATCCTCACAGCACACAGCACAAGGGGTGGAGAAGGTCCAGTGTCCCCCACACTATCCCTCTCTCAGTGAGAACCCTCTTGGTCTCCCCTTCTCTTGCAGCGATGTAAACTGACGCTCTTCCGCTGCGCAGTGTTTCTCGGCTGGGCTCATTTGAAGAGGCTGTTCCGCAGCATGGCCTGGGATGGCTCCTCACAGCTCTTGAAGAGTGTCGGGAAGTGCCTGGTAGGTGAATTCCTTGTGCCTTGAGAGGGGTGAATGGGGACTTGAGAGAGACCTTTCTAACCCCACAGCCTGAGGACCCATCCGCTTCGGTCGGGTTGCAAGACGCTATTCCAGGCTCTCTGCTGGTTCATTTCTGCAGGAGTTACAATCCGTTCCCATTGTTGACATTTTTCTCCACAACTGTCAGACCTCCAAACTTTTGTCTTTTCAAATGAAAGCGGAGGTTCTGGAGAACACAACAGTGACTTCAGAGAGGTGCTGCTCTGGTGTATGGGTTCGTATTAGCGGTTGCCATGGCCTGGCTATATGCTTTGGCTTTCCTGGACTATTCGCTGTGGGGAGAACCTGTCATTTGTATATTGTGCATTTCTTCCTTCTTTCTTTCCAGATGCAGAACAACAAGAGCCACATCCCCAAATTCCTGTTCCAGGCCCTAGACTACCTGGAAAGCTCACAGACAACAATACGACACTCTGCAGCCTTGTTCATTGGTAAGCAGAGCAAATTCACTTCAGCTTTCTTAAATGTTTCCTTCAAAGCCCTTTTCTAGACAGCTGCTCTGTTCCCTCCAACAGCACCAGAATCCTAAAACGGGGGGTGTGTGTGTGTGAGAGAGAGAGAATGAACATGTATTCCAAGATGAAGGGAGCAACTTAGCTGTATCGACTGCACCAACTTCCCCTGCCCACAGCAGCTCTTTGGCTGCACCTAGGGGAGATTGAATTCACATCATGCTGGTTTGATGTGAATTCAGTCTCCTTTAGAAATCAGCTTCTCAGTAACTGCTGGGCATCTGATGCTTTATCTAATGTGCTTTGTGAACAGATGTAAGAAATGTATTTAATTTTCCGAAGGGCTGTCTTGGGGAAATGGCTGCATCTTCAGCAGTTTTCAGTGATGGATTTGAAAAGTAATGAGATCCATTGTATTCATTGTATGTCTAGGAAATACTATCCACCATTACTGTGATTTGTTGTTTGAAACAGTGAATGAAGATGGCATCTCCCGCCTGTATGAAGGTAAGGAAATACCTCTGTGTGTTTGTGCCTCTGTGGGAAGTACAGGGTGCAGCACAGGGCCCGAACACAGGTTTGAATGTGGACACAGGTCCCTCTCTGTCTAAGGACAGCGTTTAAGGAAGAAGGATGGTCATGCGAGCGTCATCGAAGTACCACAATATGTGTATGGGAGCAGGGGAATTCCATCTTTAGCTCCTAGTATAGATGTAGCCTTAAAGCTGTGTGGGGAAACTGTCTTCATAAAGGTCTGAAAGTCTGTAATGGAAGGCCTGACAGAATTGAAAAGAGCCGTTGTTATTAAGGATGATGATGATGATGATGATGACAATTACCCTCATCACCTGCCCTCCCTGTACTGGAGTGATTGCAGGCCAGGGAGATTCCCTCCGAGATTGGTTATCAGCTCATAGGAAATCCCATGAGGGCACATGGGAAACACTTCTCCCTGTGACCTCTTGAGGAATGAAGGCACAGGGCCACAAAAGATTTCAGTAGACATTAGGAGCCTAAATCCCTTTGTGGATCTCGGCCTAAAGGTTGGATGGTTTAATGTCGCTGCGGCTGTCACTTTCCTGTTCCATCGAAAGAACAAGTGCCCCCAACCGTCTGCGTGTAGGGGTGTGTGTACGGGTGTAGGCCGGCGGAGGGGGAAGTGACAAGAATGGGGTCTCCTCTCTGTGCAGGGCTATTTTGGGAGGAGCGGAGTTGTTGTTCTTGTGCCCTTAGACTCTTGGGGAGCTAATAGCAGGGGGCGTTGGCCATCGGGAGTGGAGATTTCCTAGGCACCAGGCACATCAGCACCAGAGGCTTTTCAGCCCGTTTCCTCTTGGTTTCAGCTTTTCAGGAAGTGCCTTTGAAATCTGACAGGACCACGTGGTACATCCTCAACAGACATTATAAATGGTTGCAGAAGCTTGTAAATCTCGTGTCGGGTTCTGCATTTGACTAGGGAACCGGGACCGACACAGAAGAGCTCTTTGTCCTGCTATGGTACGTACACCAGGCGCTTATCAACTTTTTGGTGTCCCTAGCCTCTGTTTGCCAGCAGCTAGGAATGGGTGACAGGGCATAGAGCACTGGATGATTCCTGTCTGTTCACTCCTCTGGGGCACCTGGCAGTGGCCACTGTTGGAAGACAGGATACTGGGCTAGATGGACCTTTGCTCTGACCCAGTCTGGCCTTTCTCATGTTCTTATGTTTGGAACCGGGGCTGAACAACGAGGTGGATATTGGCAGATGACACAAGATTATGCAGATTAATCAGCCGAGAGAAGACTTCGAAGAAGTTCAAAGGGATGTAATCAAGCCATGTCACTGGGCAGAACCATGGCAGATGAAAACCAGCGCTGACCAGGGCAGGGCCATACACATGGAAAGCAGTGCGGTGAACGACTCCTCCATATCGCTGGGTTCAGAAGCCAAAGCACGGCTGGTTGGGCCCAGTGGTTGGAGCAGGGGCGCTCGGGCCCAGGGCTCAGAGTGGTGGAGGTCGAGCCGAGGGGAGCCAAGGGTTGGAGCCGGAGTCAGGAGTCAAGAGCAGGATTGGAACAGGCTGGGGAGTAGGGCCAGGGCCGGATTAACGATTCCCGGCCCATGGGAGCTGCGGGGGGATGTGCGGGGAGAGGGCAGAGCCGACAGGCAAGAGCAGCCCCCGGGACAGAGGTTCCCGGTGCGGTGCTGGTCGCGGCGACGTGGCTGCGGGGGGACAGGAAGAGCAGCGCGCGGAGCCTCCTCGCCCCCACCCCATCCAGGCAGAGCCGGCCCGGCTGGAACGCAGCACACAGGGGCTTTAGAGGCTGCAGCTCGGGCCCCCCTTAGCCCTGCTCCTTTCCTGAGTGCACCATTGCCCCACTTCTGCCCCATTCCCACACACTGTTACAGGGCAGCACCCTGGAGCTGATCTCAGACATCTCTCTCCCTGGAATGAAGTCACTGCAGAGTCAGGACAACCCCACCTTTGGGCACCATGTAGGACATCTCACCCCACCGCACAGAGCCCGACATTCACACAGCTTCTCGCATGTGGTTCCCTCACTCATCAGTGCCAGGCGGAGAGAGGAGAAATTCTCCCAGACTCCCTTTAACCATTGCCAGCCCCCAGGGTCGCGGAGGTTGCGGGGGGTTGCGTGCTCTTTTAAGAAATGCCAGCTCTCCGGGAAGTTGCAAATGAACATTAGCAAAGTGGGGTGGTTTTGTGCAGTGGAAAACCACCCTGCTTGAAGGTTTTGTTTTTCTATTTTGTGCTCCTGCCCTTTCTCCCTCTTCCAGACATCTAGAGGCCAACAGGAGCCAACTGAGCCCACCACTGATCCCATCTCTTGTGAGATGGCAAAGCAGCTGTTGCACGGGAAGGAGGAGACAGAAGAGGCCGAGCAGCATGTGCCAGGGTGTACCAGCCCCACGTAACCCCACAGTCTAGGCGGAGGAAGCCAAGCCCCTCCCCAGCCCTGCCGGACATGCTACAACTGGAGCACCAGTGTGAAAGGGAGCAGCTCAGCTCACGCTAGGCAGAGCGCCGAAAATGGAGGATGCACATTGTAGGCTCCAGTCCAGAAGCAGCTGAAGCCCCTGACTGCAGAGCCCCGAGGCGCCGAGACCCAGCCGCACCCCCGGGTGCCTGCAGACGTCCAAGGGAGATCGGAGTGTCTGGGAGTTTCCCACGCCGGGAGCCCAGAGACCCCCAGCCCGTGGCCTAGAGACTTCTCCTCTGAAGTAACCTGGGTGAACGAGCCATTGTCATGCTGAGTGACGTCAGCATGTTCCGGTTGGATCCCCCCTGACTCAACGGCAAACACATTGGCCACGGACAAGGCCCTGGGCTAGGGCAAGGGGGAGTAAGGAGAATCTGGGTTCCCCTGCCCTGGCTGCCATCCATCCTCGGGTGGCTGCCCACGTCCCCATTGCGCCACTAGACTGCACAGCCCAAAGAGGACGGGCAACCATCTTGTCTCTGAACTCTCAGCCAAACAGCCCTGCACTGAAGGGCAGCCGCACGGACACTGGTCGCTGGGCCACACAGCCCTGGATGGAGAGGGCGGCCGCACGGACTCTGGTCGTTGGGCCACACAGCCCCGACGGAGAGGGCGGCCGCACGGACACTGGTCGCTGGACCACACAGCCCTGGACGGAGAGGACAGCCGCACGGACTCTGGTCGTTGGGCCACACAGCCCCGACGGAGAGGACGGCCGCACGGACTCTGGCCGTTGGGCCACACAGCCCTGGACAGAGAGGGCGGCCGCACGGACTCTGGCCGTTGGGCCACACAGCCCTGGACGGAGAGGGCGGCCGCACGGACTCTGGTCGTTGGGCCACACAGCCCTGGACGGAGAGGGCGGCTGCACGGACTCTGGCCGTTGGGCCACACAGCCCTGGACGGAGCGGGCGGCCGCACGGACTCTGGTTGTTGGGCCACACAGCCCCGACGGAGAGGGCGGCCGCACGGACTCTGGTCGTTGGGCCACACAGCCCCGACGGAGAGGGCGGCCGCACGGACTCTGGTCGTTGGGCCACACAGCCCCGACGGAGCGGGCGGCCGCACAGACTCTGGTCGTTGGGCCACACAGCCCTGGATGGAGAGGGCGGCCACACGGACTCTGGTCGTTGGGCCACACAGCCCCGACGCAGAGGGCGGCCACACGGACTCTGGCCGTTGGGCCACACAGCCCTGGACGGAGAGGGCGGCCACACGGACTCTGGCCGTTGGGCCACACAGCCCTGGACGGAGCGGGTGGCCGCACGGACTCTGGTCGTTGGGCCACACAGCCCCGACGGAGAGGGCGGCCACACGGACTCTGGTCGTTGGGCCACACAGCCCCGACGGAGAGGGCGGCCGCACGGACTCTGGTCGTTGGGCCACACAGCCCTGGACGGAGAGGGCGGCCGCACGGACTCTGGCCGTTGGGCCACACAGCCCTGGACAGAGCGGGCGGCCGCACGGACTCTGGTTGTTGGGCCACACAGCCCCGACGGAGAGGGCGGCCACACGGACTCTGGTCGTTGGGCCACACAGCCCCGACGGAGAGGGCGGCCACACGGACTCTGGTCGTTGGGCCACACAGCCCCGTCGGAGAGGGCGGCCGCACGGACTCTGGTCGTTGGGCCACACAGCCCCGACGGAGAGGGCGGCTGCACGGACTCTGGTCGTTGGGCCACACAGCCCCGACGGAGAGGGCGGCCACACGGACTCTGGTCGTTGGGCCACACAGCCCCGACGGAGAGGGCGGCTGCACGGACTCTGGTCGTTGGGCCACACAGCCCCGACGGAGCGGGCGGCCGCACGGACTCTGGTCGTTGGGCCACACAGCCGCGACGGAGAGGACGGCCGCACGGACTCTGGTCGCTGGGCCACACAGCCCCGACGGAGAGGGCGGCCGCACGGACTCTGGTCGTTGGGCCACACAGCCCCGACGGAGAGGGCGGCCGCACGGACTCTGGTCGCTGGGCCACACAGCCCCGACGGAGAGGGCGGCCGCACGGACTCTGGTCGTTGGGCCACACAGCCCCGACGGAGAGGGCGGCCGCATGGACTCTGGTTGTTGGGCCACACAGCCCTGAGTGGGAGGGCAGCCATTTTGGCTCTGGCCATAAGGCCAAACCACCCTGAGGCTAAGGACAGTTATTTAGTTTCACCCATGGGACCTCGCCCCTTCACCCCTAAGGCATCGCCCGTCTGTCACCATAAGACCCACACCATGATATAAGACTTTCGGGATCAGGATGCAAATATGAGTAGAAGCAAGGAGTAGCATGTGACCCCTCTAAGAGCTCCTGCCACTCCTCTACCAATCTGGGGCTGTTTTATCTCCATCCATCTGCCTCAGGAATGGATTTGACCAATGGGGGAAAGTTCTGGGGCACAGTGACCCATCCGGAAGTGGGTCACGTGACCCCTCCGAGAACTCCTCCCAGTTGGGGTGAGCCTCAGCCCCTTAGGACCAGCCAGAGAGGGGATTTCACCAAACAGGGTAAGTGCCGTGGTGGGGTGACCTGCCCGTAAGAGGGGCCCATCACCGCTCCATGAAATCCCCCCACTGTCCTCTACTAATCGGTCAGGGTTTCACACACCCCATAGGCCATCCCAGAAGGGAAACGTACCGATCAGAATAGGCAGTGCCCGAAGGTCTAGGCCAGAAGCCGCCGATCTCTGGAGCTCCATGTTTGCGTGGCTGGCAGCATCCTCCTGGAAGTCGCAACACAACACTGCGTGGAAGAGCCCGTCTCGTTCCAAGGATGTCTTTTGCAGAAATCGTGGCCTAGGCCTTCGGGCTAAACCTGTTCTGGATTGGTACACATTTGCCTTCTGAGATGGCCTAAGGTGGGAGAGAAACCCTCGCCAATTGGTAGAGGGCGGTGTGGTGACTTTTTAGGGACCACGGGATCCTGTTGCGGGCAGCTCACTCCACTATGGCACTTCCCGTATTTGGTCAAATCCCCTCTCGGGGTGGCCCTATAGGGCAGACGCCCACTTCAATTGGTAGAGGACAGAGGGAGGAGTTCTCAGAGGGTAGATACAACCCCCTTCTGGATGGATCACCCTGCCCCGCAACGTCCCCTGATTGGTCAAATGCAGTCTCTGGGTGTGTAAAATGGTGTTTGCCCCTGCCAAATTTTTGTAAAAGAAGGGAAGAAAGGCATGTACGTTTTGTGTTATCTATAAGGTGGCCATCTTGGACTTGGCAAAAGAATTAGGTGACCTTTTGCCATTGGCTATATTATTTTGGGTTGGGAAGCACACTGCCACGCACGGATTGAATCCGCGTAGATAGTGTCTAACATCCAGGCAGAGACGACGCAAAGAGGGATAGGGAGGGTTTTTAGTTAGGTCTACTCACCCGGTCCTGTGTCCATCATCGAAGTCTGTCCCTGACGTCCAATGTCAAGAGATCAGAAGCTGTTCATCGCTCTCCCTGCAAGAGAAGGTAGAAAGCACATCAACATTACCTCGTGGGTGTAATTGTTTGTGAGAGTGGAGTATTTCCAGAGTTAAAGTTTTGTTACTCCACCCCTTCTCTAGCCTATCCTAGTCCTTTCCCCCATCGTAAATAAAGTCTTGTTTGTGTGGTTACCACTTTGTGGCCTTATTTTCGTGTGCTAAGGCAAGCTCTGACAGACGGGATTACAGAGGGGACTATGTGGGAAGACTTTACTGTAAGATTCCCCGCATCTTCTGAATGGGGTTTGGGTTCTGCCCTCTTTAAAGGAAGGAAAAATCCTGACAGGTGATCCTAGGGGGCTGAAACCCTCTGTGATGAGTTAGTAATCTGTCCTGTTCACCACTCTAGGATGGAGTCTGGGGTGCAGGCTCTGGGATGGAGTTTGGGTGCTGGGTGCAGGCTCCGGGCTGGGGCACAGGGTGGGGGTGCAGGATGGGTGGAGGGGTGCAGGCTCTGGGAGGGAGTTTGGGGATGGGAGGGGCTGCGGAGGGAGGGGCTGCAGGCTCTGGAAGGGAGTTTGGTTGTAGGCTCTGGGCTGGGGGAAGGGGTGGGGGTGTAGGAGGGAGTTTGAGTGCAGGAGGGGGGTGTGGGAAGGGGATGGGGGTGCAGGCTGTGGGATGGAGTTTGGGTGCTGGGTGCAGGCTCTGGACTGGGGCAGGGCCTGGGGGTGCAGAAGGGGGTGAGGGATGCAGGCTCTGGGTCAGAGTTGGGGTTCAGGCTCTAGGCTGGGGGTGCAGGCTCTGGGAAGGAGTTGGGGGCCAGAGAGGGGTGTGGGCTCTGGGACGGGGGGTGGGGGTGGTGGGGAGGGGACTGCCATCACATGTGGCTTCCTTCCTCCCCTGCTCACCCTCCTCATAGCCTCACTGGGGCTGGGGACAGGGCTGCCCCTTGCCCAGTGTTTGCAGGAGGGGTGGGTGGGTGGATCAGAGGGTCAAACACTCACCGAAGCCCCAGCGGCTGCTCAGGTGAGTCAAGCGGGTCCACTCCAGATGTCTCCCGCCAGAAGCCCCCTCGGCGTCTGGTGCCGGGAGAGGGCGGGGGCTGCCAAGCATGTGTGTGCCCCCTCCCGCTCCCCCTTCCCAGGTGCTCTTGTGCGCGGCTGGAGCTGCCGGCAGCGGAGGCCAGGGCGACCCGCGCCGCTTTCACTCAGGCAGGGGGCTCGGGGGGCCGGGGGGGCAGACGTGATAAATCGATCCCCGAACACTCTCCCGTCGACTCCTGTTCTCCACCGCCGCGAGAGGGGCAAGCGGAGTCAACGGGGGAGCGGCAGGAGTCGACTCACTACCGTGAAGATGCCACGGTAAGTCCCTCCCGCAGCGTAGAAAGAGAAACATGGCACATCCAGTGCAGGTCACAACAGCTGATTGCTCACCCCCCATATTAGCTTCCTTCTAAGAGCTTCCCCAGCTGTTGCAGTAACTACTCAGAGAAGCCTCAAGATGAACATCGAAGTGGGCTCTCTTCCTATATCTCTTCCTGCACCTGACGGTTAGTGCTTAGCTTCTGCCCTGAAGCATGAGGGTTTGGAGCCCTTACCCCCAGGTTATTTATCCTGGCTCTGGGAGAAGAGTGGGGGTTGTTACCTGCTCCTGCAAACCCGGCAGTTTTTCACTTTGAAACTTTTGTTTCTCCACTCCCCTAGGACCAAGTCCCAGCACCTGTCTCTTAAGGTGGTCTGTTAACTCTGCTTCTGACTCCAAACCCTGTTGTACCCAATTCTCTTTAACTGCCCCCAAATCCAATCCACAATCCTTCACCAGCCCTCAAGCTGCTGAAGCAGCACCAAACCCAAAAGACCACTGACACTCTCCCACAATGCTCAGTTTACGTTAAACTCCTTACAAGTGGACTGAAATGCCTCCTTTCCCTGGAAGCCATCCTGCCCCCTTAGGCATCTTCTTCCGCTCCCCATGTACCAAGGAGGGTGGGCTCCTCAGCCACCTCCATCCCTCCGGGTCCCCTACCGCTGCCCCCATTTCCTTCTTAATCTCATCTCAGGTTGACCCCCGTAACTGGAATGGGCCCTGATTCTTCCGTAACCCTTTATCCAAACAATCCATTACCCCGGCTTGCCAGAACCCACAACTACCATCACCACAGTCCGCCATAATAACCCCCTCCAAGCAGCTGCCTGGGCTGTTGCGGAGGGGGACTTACAGGCTGCCACTCAATGTATGCGAGTCATGGCACCAAGATGTTAGAGGGCTTCTCCCTTCACCCTCTCACGCCCTGGATCTTCTCGCTGAAACAGAGAGCTGCAAAACTAGCGAAGGTGCAGACAATTAGATGTTTGTGGGGGTTAGATTCCAGCAAGCAATGACTCCAGTTTCCTTTTGCCTTTTCCCCTCAACCTACTTCCTGTTTGCCCCCAATTTATACAGTAATATTCTCAGCTATACCTTAACCTATCATTTGACTGAAATTTAACTAACTAATCCTAACATACTGTAAGATTATTATCAAACCAATTATATCCCACCACCTTAATTGGTTTATACCCAGCAAAATCAATGATACAGCAGACAGAAACAATCCAAGAACCAGACTGAGACCATACAGATTAACACTAGAGAAGTGGAGACCATAAAGACAAAAGAACAAGAAGTGAGGGTTTCACAATCACAACTATTGATAGGTGAGTTCCTGCCAGACACGATGCTATCAAACTAAGTTTTCTTTAACCGTCGTAAGATTTGTTTCTTTATCTGGGGGTGACGGGCACTATCAGGAGAGAATCCTCTTTCCAGCAGCCCAATATCTCCTGATTTCAAGGTGAGCGGCTGCGAGGCGCTAACAGGAGGTGGCCGCACTGTTTACGTGGACCTGGGGCATGCTGGAACTGCAGCAGTTCTTGGCCAGAATGTATTTTCTGTGGGGAAATAATTGGGTGCCAGACATGAACTCTGCTTGGGCGCAGTGGGGCAGAATCCCCCAGGAGCAGATGCGGGGTCCGGGGGTCACGACTCACAGGATGGGCCGTACTCGAGGCTCTGCGTGAGCCACGGTGACACAGAGGGTTGGTGGACAGCAGAGTATCACAGAGCTGTAGATTCTGCCCGGCACTCTGTGGTTCTCAACCTGGGGCCCACGGGCCCCTTGCGGCCCGATCAGCACAGGTGCGGCCCACGTGACTTCCTCAGAGACACACAAATAGTATATACATTGTGTGGCTGCGGCCCGCGGAGCACACAGAGAGCTGCATAGGCAGCCACCATGGCCAATAGGTTGAGGACCACTGCTGTAGACAAGGTACCACGTGAAGGGGCCTGATCTTGATGGCTCCCTTTCTCAGTGTCTTCTGAGCAGGAATTGGATTTTCCACGGGGCAAGATGAAGGGCTGAAGCCATTTGCTTAAAGAAAACAGACAGTGCTCCAGGTAACGCTTCAACTCACAGCCTCAGCCTCCCTCCCCTCAGCCCTGCCCATCAGTGCCAGGCGCTAACGCCTTGCCCCCCTGGAGCACGCCGGGGAGAGCTGCCTCCTTGTCTCAAGGATGGATTTGTGGGGAGGGAGGTTTGAGTGAACCACGTAAAATCCATGTCGCAGTCCCCAGGAAGGCAGGAGTGGGTGGCCTTCCTTCAGCGATAAAGCTGGTTCCGGCCACCGCCTGTTCACGGGAAGGTGGGTGGTTTAAGCCCACCAGGGCTGGAACTTCTCAAGGGGGAGCTTAAGGTGTCTTTTAAGAGGAGGAGGAAGTGTCTGTTCCAGTCCTGTCGAGCCCCACCTGTCTCTTGTCCTCCTTCAGCCTCTCTCCTTCCCGGCTGGGGAGATCGAGAGGCAAGCAGGGCCAAAGCACAATCTTTTCGGGCCCAGTGCGAACACTCTGAGCAGGGTGGGGCGGGATTCTGCTCCTCTGGCCTCCCCCAGTTGTCTAGTGTTGTGATTCTTCCCCCAGGACCCGCGGGATGGTGAGTGGGGCAGCAGGCACTGTGGGGTGGGCACCTGTTGTTGCAGATGCAGGTGACCCTCGAGGGGGCGGCTGTGTATTTCCCCGCGGGGCCGGGGGCTCTGCTGGACCCCGCTCAAAGGACCCTCTACAGCAGGGGTCTCAACGTCCTGGCCCACAGGCCATCTGCGGCCTAAGGACCTCCCCAATGTGGGTGCGGGGCTCCAGCAATTTTGGGGCCAGGTCTCTCCCTTGGCCCCGCCTGCCACCCCCATGTGCTCCCCTCCCGTGCGTCCCCCGGGCGATTTAAAATGGCCTGGGGCCCTGCCCCCCACCGGCCGCAATGCGGAGCTGAGCGGCTTCCTGCGTGCTCGCCCCACGTGGCTGCCGGCCCCTCCCTGCGCCCCAGGGCGGGGCTGTGACTCCCCCTGCTGCCCCTGCCCCGAACGCCCCTGCGGCCAATGGGAAGCTGTGGGGGCAGTGCCTGGGGGCAACAGCGCACAGAGGCCCCCAGGACCACCCCACCTTGGACCCCTGGTAAGCCCCGTACCCCTCACCCCCTCCCAGAGCATGTACCCCCATCCCCTCCCCACCTACCCCCTGCTGCCCCCAAACTCCCTCCCAGAGCCTGCAACCCCACCCCTCCCCATGTATCCCCTCCTGCCCCCAAACTCCTTTCCAGAGCCTACAACCCCACCCCCACCCCATGTATCCCCTCCCACCCCCAAACTCCCTCCCAGAGCCTGCAACCCCACCCCCTCCTCCTGCACCCCCACCCGCTGCCCCAGCCCAGAGCCTGGACCCAGCACCCAAACTCCATCCCAGAGCCCAACCTCTCACCCCTCCTGCCCCCAAACTCCCTCCCAGAACCTGCACCCCAATCCCCTACCCCAGACCTCCTCCCCCACCCAAACTCCCTCCCAGAGCCTTAGGCAGGTGGGGGGCGGAGTTCGGGGGGGCGGGTGCTGGGCGGCATGAGTGACATTATTGGCCCCCTGGGAGGATTGGAAGACTGACACTGGCCCTAAGGTAAATTGAGTTTGAGGTCCCTGCTTTACAGGGACGTCATGCGAGAGAATTAGCAGACTGTGACCCCGCTGGGTAAGGGATCCTGTCCCCTCAGCTATGTGAAGCCGTGGGGCCTGCATTTCTGCCTCTGGTCAGGTTCTTTCTTCCCTGGTCAGTTAGATTACAAGGGAGTGGGTCGCACAGTCCACAGCCCCAGTGTTCACCTTCATGCCTCCTCCAGCAGGACAGAGGAGTCAGGAAAAAATGGACATGCTCATTCATCTCCATCCCTCCAGCTTTCATGGGAGCAGGAGCAGTGTCCTGTCCTATCTGCATTACTCTCACTCACATCCAGGATCTCTGGGGAGCTCCCTTCCTGGGACTGGCTCCATGTGTGGGGAGGGCTCTGGGCTCTCCAGGTTCAGACAAAGGCAGGTGTTTAACACCAGAGCTCTCTGGTGCCTCAGCAAGCCCCCCAGAGCCCACAGATCCTGAAAACGGCTAGTGAGGCTGTGACAGCTCCCCCTCCCCCAGACATCGGCCTCTCCCCTGAGGGGCGGGGGCGGCTGGGTGACCATGTGCCCATCATTCACATCCAAAAAGAGAGAGAAAACCTTTTGCAGTGAGCTAGCCACGCCCAGTCCCTATTCAGGCCGAGTCTGATGGGATCAAGTTTGCAAATGTATTCTCTCTCGTTTGTTATTCACAGCTTCTCCTCCACTGTTCCGAATGGGCCACATCCCCCTCGGATTGAATTTAGTTGGGGATTGGTCCTGCTTTGAGCAGGGGGTTGGACTAGATGACCCCCTGAGGTCCCTTCCAGCCCTGATATTCTGGGATTCTATGGCCTTGTTAGCCCTGGTCCTCCACACAGTGATGCTTCATCCCCGTCTTAGCAGGTTTCTTCACCTGCAAACTGCAGCTTGCGCTCCCGCAGCCGAAGAAGTGGGCTGAAGCCCGAATCCAAGCGTTCATCTTCAAGGTGCCACAAGACTCCTCACTGTTTTTGCTGAAACAGACTAACAGGGCTCCCCCCTGAAACGGGTTACAATGGTTGGGTGTGACCCAACCACATAACAAAGAAGTGCTGTTCAGAAGCAAACGGAGACATTTGGTTTCCTTCTTTCTGAAGTTAAGTTTCTGCGGGCTTTGACGGTATGAACCTGGAAGTGTTTTGTAGCTCACGGATGAAGTGTTAGTTAGCCAGCCAGCCCATCTTCTTGTGTTCCTTTTTCTCTCTTCCTCAGGGCCCTTTGGTCACATATTTGGATATTACTTTACTTTGACAGGATGGAGCACAACTTTATTGAGGATTTTATGAGACAAACGATCATTTGCCAGAAGAGTCCTTTTTAATTTTATTTTAATTAGGGCTTTTGATGAACCGCAATTAGCTCACGCAATTAACTCAAAAAAATTAATTGCAATTAAAACAATTAAAACTTCAATTAATCATGATTAATTTTTTATTTGTGATTTTTTTAGGTATGATTGATCACCCTGTTAAACATTGAATACCAACTGAAATGTAGTAAAGATTTTGGGGTGTTTTTCTCCTTTTTTCAAATATACTGATGTCCATGACAACACAGAATACAGGGCTCACTTTCTAGGATGATGGTTTACAAATATTTACCCTGTCAAAGTAATAAAAGAAAGAGCATTTTTCAGTTCCCCTCATAAAAGTGCAGCAGTGCAAGCTCTTGGCCGTGAAATGCAACTTACAAATGTAGATTTTTTGTTTTGTTCCAGAACTGCACCCAAAAGGAAAACAGTGTAAATGTTTCGCGCCTACAAGGCCACCGGACGTTGAGAAGAGGCGTTCGCATGGCACTTTTGTAGCCAGCATTGCATGGTAGTTATGTGCCAGGCATGCTAAACATTCGTATGCCCCTGCATGCTTTTGCCACCAGTCCAGAGGACGTGCTTCCATGCTGATGATACTCATTAAAAAAAAGTAATGTGTGAATTAAATCGGTGACTCAGCTCCTTGGGGGAGAATTGTCTTCTCCTGCTCTGTTTTACCTGCACTCTGCCACAGATTGTTCTGTTTTACCTGCACTCTGCCACAGATTGCATCTCCTAGTCATCTCGGATGATGACCCAACACGTGGTGTTGATTTTAAGAACACTTTCATTGCAGATCTGACAAAAGGCAAAGAAGGACCAATGTGAGATTTCTAAAGATAGCCACAGGACTTGACCCAAGAGTTAAGAGTCTGAAATTGGACTCCAAAATTTGAGCGGGATGAGGTGTGGCGCATGCTTTCAGAAGTCTGAAAAGAGCAACACGCCAATGTGGAAATGACAAGATCCAAACCATCGAACAAGAAAATGAACCTTCCGCTGGTGACATCTCAATCTGTCCTCAACATGGACGCATGACCTCTGGAAAGGTGGTTGAAAAGCGAAGGGACGTATGATTCTTCAGCACATCTGGCCTGTCAATATCCTGCGATGACAGCTACAACAGTGCCCTGTGAATGCCTGGTCTCCCTTTTAGGTGACACTGTCAATGAGAAGTGGGCAACATTAGCTCCTGCAAAAGTCAACAAACCTGTTTGTCTGAGCGATTGGCTGAACAAGTAGTAGGACTGAGAGGGCTTGTGGCCTTTCAAGTTTTTCATTGTTTTATTTTTGAATGCAGTTATTCCACTTCTGTTACGTATGAAAAATGCAGATTTTTCTTCCCCATAATTACAGCACTTACTCCGAGACGACATTTGCTGACTGGCTTTATCAAGAATCATTAAAAATGGGTCTTCACACATTTAGCACTGACTGTCAGCCCCTGCCATGTCGTGATACCGTTCAAAGCACAAGACACTGTTTTGATGAAAGTATTTTCGTGCTTGTAGGCCCGGAATGTATTCAGCTGATTTTTAGAGCCCGTTAGACTTTTGGTACGTTTTTCAAAAGCATCTGTTTAAAATAATGTAGGTCTGGGATCGGGCACCTGACAACACAGATGGGGGCCTAGTGGGCTGTTCAAAACAGGTTAAGCACCAGGGGCTAGCTCCACAAAAATACTGAACTGGGCTTGGCTGCTACTTTCACTTTAGTTACCTAAATCTGACACTTAGATGCCGCCGATCCTCAACCCCCCCAGCTACAGCCTAAATGTAAGGGGACTGTTGCCCCCTTACTAACAGTCAGTGGGGGTGTTTTGGTTGGCTCGCTCCCAGTACTAAAAGGGGAAGGGTCGATGGGAAACCAGGACCCTGAGACTGATAGTCCCCAGGAACAATGGGGAGAGGCCAACGCTCCAGGTCAGCCTGAATGACAGGGCGAGAAGGCTAATGAGGGAGTCAGGAGGCCAGGCGGGTCCCGTCCTCTGTCCTCCGTGTGAGCTGGATTTGCCTGGGTCAGACAGACAGGGTGGGGCCGAGCTAAGGAGAAAGCAGGGGCCCGAGCTGAGCTGGGGAGCGGAGCTGTGCCAGATCCAGAGGGACCAGTAAAGCAGCCCAGAGAGAGCAGACCTGTCGTGGGAGCAACCAGAGCCAGAGGGGCCAGAGAAGCAGCCCAGGGAGCTGGGGGCAGAGCAGCAGCCGTGCAGAGACCGAGTGGTGGGGCTGGGGCTGGAGCAGTCCGGAGCTGGGTGCGGTGAGCAGCTGGGGAGAGCGAGGGGGACCCTGGGCAGCGGGCCCCGCACAGGGAGACGCCTCAGCCAAGGGGCTCTGCAGGCCAGGCTTGGATCGTAACCCCGACAGGGCGGGGGCCACACTGGGAAGAAGGGTCCTGCCACTTCGAGCCTGAGAGCGTGTGGCCACCACCAGAGCGAGTGTCTGACCCGCAGCATCCCCGCAGCACGGCCAGGGCAGGAGAAGGGGCCTGGGACTCACAAGGAACTCACTGTGAACTGCCCTGACGTTCCAGAGACGCTGTTTGTGATGTTCCCTGCCACAGAGCGGGGTGATGTGTTTCCTTTCACCTTTCCCATTTTCCCTTATTCTTTTTAAAATTAATTGCTGATTAAATAAACTGTATTTGCTTTAAATCGTATGTAATGATCAGTGGGTCAGGGAAGCACCCAGTGCAGAGAGTACCCCGGAGTGGGGACACCCGAGCCCCTGTCCTAGCTGACCCCCGCAGGGTTGGGGGTCGAGCCCCCCAGGAATCCTGGGCCCAGCCTTGTCGGGGTTATGAGGACTCTGCCAGACAGGAGAGTGGAAGGGGAGTCCTCGAGGGCAGGGAGGCCACTGGGTAAAGGGAGTGGGAGCGAGGACTGAGATCCTTTCGCTAGCCCACTTCACCGGGGTCGTGCAGAAGCCAGGAAAGTTCCCCACAAGAGCGGGACTATTCCCCCGCTTACAGGAAGAAGGAGGTGTCTGAAAGTAGGACCCACAAAACCCAGTGTGCGAGGCATCTCCACACCTACGGGAAAGGCCGATGGGAGGGGTGTGTCCTGAGCCCCTGCCTCTCTGGATCTCAGGTTACGAGGTCTGGCTTGTAACCTGAGAGGTACCTCCCCTGGCTCCCGTCCGCCCAGCTTTCCCCCACCCCGTGCCCTGCCCTGCCCTGCCCCGGCCGTATCTGGTTCCAGCCCTGCCCTGCCGCGGGGTGGGACCAATACTGCTGCCAAGGCCACCCCGAGGGGGGTGCAGGTCCGCTCCACCCTAGACCCGCCCCCCCGCTACACCCCTTTCCCCAAGACCCTGCCTCCTTCCGCCCCTGAAGCAGCAAGATTAATCCCATACCTTGCATTGATTGTGACTTATTTGCCTGATTTGAAACGAGACCCAAAGGACCTGAGTCTCCTCGCTGTCGATAGCCCCCCGCTCGGCCAACCAGCCCTGAGACTCTGAGGGGCGGGCGGCTGAGAGGTCTCACCAGAGGTCCCACAGGACGGCCAGGTCACCATCAGAGCGGATCGCTCTCAGATCCAGACCCACCTCTTTGTGAGGACCTCCCGTGATGAGAGCAACCCCCCTTGCCCACCCTCCACACACACCCCTCCTTGGGAGAGAGAGGGAAACAGGGAAAAAAGAAGCAAGAGAAGAGGAGAAAGGAGGGAGGAAAGAGGAAAAGGGAAACCAAAAAGGATAAACCCCAAGGTCCCCAGTGATTCCAAGCGTCAAAGCGCTCGGTAGGAAATCACATTCTGCCCCCTTAAGCCAGTGTTTTCTGTGCCGAGAATTCTGCCTGCAGCAGGTGCATCAGACCCAACAGGTTCCAAACCTCTCGCAGCCTCCGACCTTGTCCAAGGGACGTTCGTTTTCTGGCACAATCAGTGGTGGAAAAGGAGAAAACTCCACAGAGGCTCCTCCTCATGCTACGACGTGAATCCTAATTCTCTCCCCGTCCTCGAGGGGAGACCGGGAGAAGGAGACGTGCGGCAGCAAAGCCGGGGGGGTCTCAGCGACTGCCCTGGCCCTGCACCTCGGCCCTGCCCCGCTGATGTCGGGGTCTCTCTGTGAGGTCACCCCCTCACCACCACCTTTGCCCAATGGGCTGAGGTCCTGCAAAAGGCCTTTGTGATGTCACTGCCCCCCCACCCCTCCCCTCCCAGCTGATGTCCTGCCCCTGCCCAGCCTCTTGGAGCTTGGAGTTGTTGCCCCCGGATCTCCGCACTCAATGACTGGTGAGTCGGGGGATGGAGTCGGCTATACAATAAACCACCAGTTTTTCATAAATTAGTCGACTTAAGGCCAGAAGGGACCATTGGAGCATCTAAGATGACGCCCTGCATCTCCCAGCCCTCCCGTGTGTCACGAGAGCTGCTTTTTGATGAAAGCACTTTACCGAAAGGCATCTAGTCTTCACTGGAAGACATCAAGAGATGGAGAATCCATCACTTCTCTTGCCAGTTTGTTTCAGTGATGAGTCGCCCTCCCTCTTACAAATCTCTGCCTTGTTCTACGGAGAATTTTTCTGATTTCTGCTTCCAGCCATTGGTTCTTGTTCTGCCTTTCTTTGCAAGACTAAAGAGCCCTTTAAATACTTGGTGTTTTCTCTCAGCGAAGGCACTTGCAGGCTGCCATCAGCTCACCTCTCCATCTTTTTAAAAAATAAACAGACTGAGTTTTTCTATCCCTCCTTATAAGTGTTCTCCATCCCTCAAATATGGCTCTTTTCTGCACCCTCTCCAGTTTTTTTAACATTATTTTTGAAATGTGGACACCAGAACGGGATGCAGTATTCCAGTGTCAGTCTCCCCGCTGCTGAATCACCTCCCTTTCCATCCTCTCTTTATCTATCCATGGGTGGCGTCACGGACTCACAGGACTTGTGCTCTCTCTCAGCCTCGTACAGTCCTTGGGAGAAACCCCCTTCAGTGTGACAGCCCTTCTCGGAGATCCACTCTCTCAAGGGTTAAGCCGTAGGCCCTTCCGCCTCCTGCAACCCCTCTTCTCTGAGCCTTAAGCATGCCTGTCTGCCGTGGGCCCCCTCAGGGAGTCCCCTCACTCTGGACCCCTGGGGCCTCTACTCCCAGAGGGAAGAACGCAACCCTGATCTCGAGACTGCCGTGACTCTCAGACAGCGTAAAAGAGAGGGGTTTATTGAGCGTCTGAACACAGCACAGGAAACTCTCAGGGCCTCAGGCCTAACCTCCCTCTGCACAGTCCATCTAGGTCTCTCCTGCACCCGTGTGGGCTCTGGCTGTTTTCTCTCCCCAGTCCAGAAGCCCGCTCCTTCCAGCTAAGCGTCCGATATCACCTTCCCACAATGTGTGTCCTTTGTCTTCTGTCCCAGGTGAACAGGCTGCCTGGGTCTCCTCTATCTCAGCCTCTCCTCTCCTCCCTCTTTTCTTTCCCCCTGGCTGGAAGCAGTCACCGGGTCTTCTCTCCTCAGCCCATTGTCCTACTACTGGCCCGACCTGGCTGTGACTTCCAAGCTGGGCCTCCCGCTCACCAGTCGCTGGGGTATCCGTTCTCCAGGCCTTTGCCTGAGGGCCCAACTGACAGGAGAGATCACCGCTGGTCCTCTGTAACAACAAACTACCTCTCCCACCTCGTTAAACAAACAGCACCCAGGGAAACTGAGGCATGCAAACCATTGAAAAACCAAGAAAATTCCCCCGTCATCACCGATGGCTTTGGCCCTGTTCCCCACAGCATCGCACCAGGAGCGGATGTTGAGCGGCTGGCCCGGTATGACACCTAAATCCTTGACAGAGTCACGGCTTCCCAGAGTACAGTTCCCCCTCGGTGGCCTGCCTGCTCTGTCCTGCTGCCCCCTCCCACTGCGCCAAGAGGGGACCTGGTGACTGGAGCTGCTGTGGTTGTGTGAGAGCGCCGGGCTGAGAGACCAAAGGGCACCTCCGTTCTGGAACAGAGGGGTCTGGCCGGTAGGCGCAGTCGCCCCCGGTTTGGGGCACAGAAGGGGCTGTGGCTGGCAGCAGCTTGAAGCCCGTCCCCCAACTGCGCTAGGCACTGTTTGAATGAGTGCAACGTCCGTGTTACATACGGGCTCCTGGGGCTCGGTCGGAAGCACTGAACTGCCTCAGAGTTCTCTGTTTGCAAGGTCGGTGCCAGGAGATTAGAGAGACAAGGCGGGGAGGGGATCTCTTTCATTCTCCAACTTCTGCTGGGGAGAGACCAGCCTTTGAGCTCCACAGAGCTCGTCCTCAGGCTCTGGTCTCTCTCCCCAACAGAAGCAGGTCCAATAAACCATATGACCTCCCCGGCCTGGTCTCTCGGTGTTTTCTTCTCCCACGGGCGTGGCTGGGGAGGGCCACAGGGCTCAGCAGGCTCAGGGAGAAACCTCAGCCCCACTGGAGACAGGAGGGGAGCAAACCTCACAATCCATGTGGTTCCTGCAGGTCTGTGCAACTGCCCCCTCCTCTCTCAGTGGCAGTCTGTGGGGGAGGTCTAGGGTGGCCAGATGTCCCGATTTTAGAGGGACAGTCCCGATTTTTGGGTCTTTTTCTTATATAGGTTCCGATTACCTCCCACCCCCATCCTGATTTTTCACACTTGCTGTCTGGTCACCCGAGGGAGGTCTGGCAGCCCCCTCCTTAGCCACAGTCCGTCAGTGCCCAGCAGTCTGTGTGTGTCACAGCAGCCCCCTGCTCACTCCCACGTGGAGCCCAGATCGGGCTGAGCTGGGCCTCTGCTTTGTTTGATCCCTGAAGGGTTTTCTGGGCACTAACTGGGACCCCCGGTTTCTCCTACTTTGAGGAAATCCCTGTGTAACCCTTCTGCCCGTCAGAGTTGGCAGCAACAAGGGCTGGGTTCAATATCTAGGGGATCCATTCCAATAACACAATGCAAACCGGCTCGAGCCCCCACCCAGTGACCTGGGACAAATATATATCACCTCCGCTGGGCGCCTCCAAGAGGCAATACTTCCCCTCTCGCAAGCACATAGTCTGAGTGTCGCAAAAGCCTTTTAATAACAGAGAGAAACAATGTGGCATTATGTTGGGGAAACACCACCAACAGGATTCATAACACAACCCATGAGCAAAAAAAAACCCCACCTCAGGCAAATTGGGGCATGCCCTTTTCCCTTTGGTTCTTGAGTCCAGCAACCCCAAATCACCCAAAGTCCCAAAAGTCCAATGCCCCAAAAGTCTCTGTCCCTGGTCAGGGCAGCCCCAGAGTTCGAAAGTTTATCTGCGGAGCTTTACCTCCCAACCTGGGTGGAAATGGGACAGGGGTAAGAGGCACCTTACATGATCTGAAGCTGACCGCCCCATAGCTCCATAGAGGCACTCCGCTCCGCCAGCCGCCCCACAAACTCCTTCGCTCTGCTCCACGGCCCACACGCTGCTCCGCGTCGAACTGCTCCACAATATATCTTCAAGCTCCCCCACTACTTAACACAACACTCAGTGATTTCAGCTCTTAGGTGAATTCAGCTTGTAGTAGGGGAGCCCCAGTGCTGGTGCGCTGTCAGCCCAAAGTGAGCTCAGCAACCTGTAACTAGACTCCTAAAGGAATCAAAATTAGCTCTGATATTCCACAGTGGAGAGAGGAGGAAGTGCAATTAGCATATAAGGCCCTCACCAAGAGACAAATGCCATCAAGTATTATTACTTGTCCCCAGCCTCTCTCTATTCACACAGTTTTGGAACCCATGACCCTTGCCTAGCGAGTGCTACTTAGTTGATGGTGAATCCCTCCATCATAACAAAAGGCCACGTACAGTTCCAAGCACAGTTCCCATAATCAGGGTAATAACAATTTATTCTTCCTGTCCCAATAACAGAGACACTGGGGATCCCACAGCAGCCAAAGTGACCATTTGGGCAGCTATGGTCTCATTCTAGGCGTGGTGGGTGTGCCTATGCAAATGACATCGGCCCCTGAAGTTCTTTTCCACAACTTGCCACACCTCACCACCAGATGTCACGGTGGAGCTCATCCTGACACTGCTTACACCTGTGAAAACTCACCTTTTCCGGGTGTCTGTTTCACACCCTCTGCCAGAGACGTACCCCATTCTTTCTCCAGTTCAGCTGGCAGCAGGTCTCGTGCGAGGGGTGGGGGAGAGCTGAGATTTCAGGCTGCCGTCTTATGGCGGGATTGCTGCGATTAACTGGCTGAATGTGCTAATTCTGAGGACGAAACGGGGAAAGGGGCAGAGACCGAGAGTCAGGGAGTGAAATGGAGAAAATACAGGAAGCATTTCGAGCAAGGGCGAAGTGCAATGACCAGAATCCAGAATATTCTCTGCACCCCTTGTCTAACTCTGGGCCTGATTCTCTTCCGCATTGACGGCCCTTTCCCTGTCTCCGGCCGTGTCTGGAGGGCTTTATGCCCCTGTCCAGCCCCTTCACACTGCCAGGAAGGGAGAGCTGTTATGGAATCTTAGCCCAAAGAGGAACCAGGCCCTGTGTCACCTTCATCCTGGGTTTCAGATGACCCCGAGAAGTTGGGGGGCCACCGGGGCCTAGAGCATGGCCCTGCCACAGAGGCCCCGCCCCCGGTCATCCTCTTCCCCCGAGGCCCCGCCCCCCCACTGTTCACTCCTCTGGCCCCCGAGGTCCCCCTACCTGCCCCTCGCTCCTCTCCGCCTCTTCCCCCAAGACTCCACTCACCCTCTGCTTGCTCCTCTCTGCCCCTTTCCCCGAAGGGGGGCTACCGGGGGGCCATGGGGCCAGGCACCCGTCCCTTTTCTCTGTCTCTGGTGAGCGGGGGGCAGGGGGGTCCTTGGGGAAGGAGGTGGAGCAGGACAGGAAGAGGCACGAGAAGACGGGGCAGTGGGGGAAAAGGCCGAGGGGGGGTGGGGAGCAGGTTTTGGGGGAAGAGGCAGAGGGGGAATGGGAAGAGGCAGAGCAAGAGCAGGGCATCGGGCTAAGAGGCAGAGGGGAGTGGGGTGCAGGCGGGGCCCCCACTTCTCTGGAGCTTCGCTTCCAGCGCTCGAAAGATGACCACGGGCCCACGGGCCTCCGGAGGGGAGACCCGCCCCACATCCCCAGCGTTTCCCCCCCACATGGACGGCCTTTTGGGGGAGGCTCAGCCTCCCCTGGCCTCTTATACGGGCTGCCTGTGCTCAGCTCCTTCCACGCTCTGGGGAGGAGCAGCACCCAGGGGTGGGGCTGAGCCGGGGGGTGCTGGGTGAGGGGCAGAGGCCTCGGGAGCTGAGACCGCAGGGACACAGCATGAGGCACCATCCCAGGCATCCCCATGAAAGGAGCAGAACAGGGTTTACCTGGGGTGGGGAGTGTATGGAGAGCGTCCCAGGGCCAGTGGAGATGTATTGCCCTGGTGAGCAAGTGTGGGTAAAACACAGGCCTCGCTGTGAGCAGGATTTGAACCTGCGCAGGGAAACCCGAATGGATTTCGAGTCCAACGCCTTAACCGCTCGGCCCTCACAGCTGTGAGTGACGTGGCCCCCAGCAGCAGTCTCTACTGGAGCGGCTGGAAGCCGACGGGAGGGAGCTCTCCACCCTCAACGAGCAGCCGTAGCCATGTTGGCAGGAGAAGTTCTCCCAGCACCATAGCACTGTCCACACCTGCGCTTAGGTCCGTGTAACTTGTGTCACTCGGGGGGTGGCTTATTCACACCCCGAGCCACATACGTTCTACCGACACAAGGGGGAGTGTAGACGCAGCCTTAGCAGAGACGCGATTAAGATCCACTTCCTGGACACTACTCTGCTAATAAACGATGGTCACATAAACACCACCCTATACCTGAAACCTACTGACCGCTATTCCTACCTACATGCCTCCAGCTTTCACCCTGACCACACCACACGATCCATCGTCTACAGCCAAGCTCTGCGATACAACCGCATTTGCTCCAACCCCTCAGACAGAGACAAACATCTACAAGATCTCTATCAAGCCTTCTTACAACTACAATACCCACCTGCGGAGGTGAAGAAACAGATTGACAGAGCCAGAAGAGTACCCAAAAGTCTCCTACTACAGGACAGGCCCAACAAAGAAAATAACAGAACGCCACTAGCCGTCACCTTCAGCCCCCAACTAAAACCCCTCCAATGCATTATTAAGGATCTACAACCTATCCTGAAGGATGACCCAACACTCTCACAAATCTTGGGAGACAGGCCAGTCCTTGCCTACAGACAGTCCCCCAACCTGAAGCAAATACTCACCAACAACCATACACCACACAACAGAACCACTAACCCAGGAACCTATCCTTGCAACAAAGCCCGTTGCCAACTGTGCCCACATATCTATTCAGGGGACACCATCACAGGGCCTAATCACATCAGCCACACTATCAGAGGCTCGTTCACCTGCACATCTACCAATGTGATATATGCCATCATGTGCCAGCAATGCCCCTCTGCCATGTACATTGTCCAAACTGGACAGTCTCTACGTAAAAGAATATATGGACACAAATCAGATGTCAAGAATTATAACATTCATAAACCAGTTGGAGAATACTTCAGTCTCTCTGGTCACGCGATTACAGACATGAAAGTTGCGATATTACAACAAAAAAACTTCAAAACCAGACTCCAGCGAGAGACTGTTGAACTGGAATTCATTTGCAAATTGGATACAATTAACTTAGGCTTGAATAGAGACTGGGAGTGGCTAAGTCATTCTGCAAGGTAACCTATTTCCCCTTCTTTTTTCCTACACCTCCTCCCCTTCCTCAGACTTTGTTGTTAAACCCTGGATTTGTGCTGGAAATGGCCCACCTTGATTATCATACACATTGTAAGGAGAGTGATCACTTTAGATAAGCTATTACCAGCAGGAGAGTGGGGTGGGGGGAGAGAAAACCTTTTGTAATGGTAAACACCCATTTTTTCATGCTTTGTGTGTATAAAAAGATCTTGTGTACTTTCCACAGTATGCATCCGATGAAGTGAGCTGTAGCTCACGAAAGCTTATGCTCAAATAAATCGGTTAGTCTCTAAGGTGCCACAAGTCCTCCTTTTCTTTTTACTGATAAAGTTTGTGGATGATACCAAGATGGGAGTTGTTGCAAGTGCTCTGGAGGATAGGATTAAAATTCAAAATGATCTGGGGAAACTGGAGAAATGGTCTGAAGTTCACAGGCTGAAATTCAATAAGGAGAAATGCAAAGTACTCCCCTTAGGACAGAACAATCAGCTGCACACATACAGAGCAGGACGTGACAGCCTAGGAAGGAGTACTGCGGAAGGGGATCTGGGGGTCATAGTGGACCACAAGCTAAATATGAGTCAACAGTGTAACACTTGCAAAAAAAGCAAACCTCATCCTGGGCAGGATTAGCAGGAGTGTTGTAAGCAAGATACAAGACGTAATTCTTCTGCTCTACTCCATGCTGATGTGGCCTCAGCTAAAGTATTGTGTCTAAGTCGGGGCGCCACATTTCGGGAAGGATGTGGACAAATTGGAGAAGGTCCAGAGGAGAGTAACAAAAATGATTAAAGGTCTAGAACAGGGGTTCTCAACCTTTTTCTTTCTGAGGCCACCCACAACATGCCATTAAAATCTCCAGGGCCCAGTGTGGGAGGGGGAGGCTCTGGGCCGGGGAAACGGGGGAAAACAAGTTTGCATAGGTATAGTTTGACTTCTGTTTTGGGTGGGCAGGGGCCAGTGAGGCTCAAGCCAGCTCCGATGGCGGGGTCTGGGGGGGGGGGTATGCTACATCCACCCCCTGACTCACCTCAGCAGGCCACCCGCCTGTCTGGACTTGGGGGGCCTACAACCAAAAATTATAACTCAAAGGTGGGGGGGTGCTCAGCTCAAAACGTTTGAGGTGCAGGGAGAGGGATAGCTAGGGGCTGTGTGCAGGGGGGTAGCTCAGGGAGCAGGGAGGGAGGTAGCTAGGGCTGTGTGTGGGCAGAGGGTAGCTCAGGGTGCAGGGAGGAGGTAGCTAGGGGCTGTGTGTGGGCAGAGGGTAGCTCAGGGTGCAGGGACGAGGTAGCTAGGGGCTGTGTGCTCTCAGGGCTCCCCTGCGCTCCCTGTACCCTGAGGGCTCTGCCAGCCACAAAGCAGCCGGGTCCCCCCGCCCAGGCAGCTCTTACCAGCTGCATGAGCAAAGGGGAGCAGCTTCAACCCCCTGCAGCAGCAGGAGACGAGGCAACGCTGCGCCCGCCTGCTCCATGGCACCAGTCAGAGCAGCAGCTGTCCCACGCTGCCGGACTCTGGCTTCCCACCTCCGACCTAGCCAGGGGGTGGAGAGAGGAGGTGGTGGAGGGGGTGTGTGGAGCTACCCCAGGACTGCCCTGCTCTTGCACTGTATTTTGGGGGGGGGGTAACACCCCTGTGTTCCCCCAACTCTGCCCATGGACTCAGGGCTTCTGTCCCTTGGGGAGCACCGGGGCTCCAGAATTCAGCCCTGCTGCTCCCGGCTTCAGCCCTGCGGGAGGTGTTGGGGTTCAGGCTTTGGATTTTAGCCACGGGGCCCTGCGGCCCCCCTGAAAGGGTTCAAGGACCCCCAGTGGGCCACGAACCCCCTGTTGAGAACCGCTGGTCTAGAAAACATGATCTACGAGAAAAGGTTGAAAGAACTGGGTTTGTTTAGTCTGGAGAAGAGAAGACTGAGGGGGGACATGAGAACAGTTTTCAAGTACATAAAAGGTTGTTAGAAGGAGGAGGGAGAAAAATTGTTCTTGTGAATCTCTGAGGACAGGACAAGAAGCAATGGGCTGAAATTGCAGCGAGGGAGGTTTAGGTTGGACGTTAGGAAAAACTTCCTGCCAGCATAGTTAAGCACTGGAACAAATTACCTAGGGAGGTTGTGGAATCTCTGTCATTGTAGGTTCTTAGCAGGATCGACAGTCACCGCTCAGGGATGGTCTAGATGAGGGGTAGTCAATTATTTTTTGTCAAGTCCAAATTCTTCATCAATGTACAGTCAGGGGCCAGACTGCAGAGAAAATCATTTAAAAAATAATTATAACGATAATATGTAAATAAAAAGTTTGCGGGGTCCGTTCAAAAGCTTCTGGCAACCCGGATTTGGCCCGTGGTTCGCCTGTTGACAGCCCCTGGTCTAGATAACACAGGAGAATTACGGAGACCTCGGGAATGGAGGTTGTTGGTAACTTTGCCCAAGCCGTTATGGGCTGTTCCTCAGGGCGGAGTGCTGGGAACGGGGGCTCACACTCTGCAGCGGCTGCCCGGCAAGTTTCTGATTCTCGCCCCCTGACTGCAAGGGTGATGCGTGAGGCACCCGGGGGCGCTTTGGCACCAGTGGGTGCGCAGTGCAGGCCGGGGCCCTTTCAAACGCAGCCGCTCCTCCAGAGCGCGGCAGGCGGGCAGGAGTTCGGGCTCCAGCACCTGACGCTCTCGGCCAGGTTCCAGCAGCAGCTCAGGGAGCTTCTTTCCTGGACTGAGACTAAGGTTGCAGGCTTGTCCCCCTCCCAGCCAGAGGCGGGAAACAGCCCCTGTGGCTAGTGCAGACCCCAGCACTCCTTCTCGGGAGCTCACAGCTGTGCCTGTGAACCTCAGCGTCTTCACCTGTACGTGGCTGGCCTTCCGCGTGGCAAGTAGTGGGTGGGGGTGGGGACAGGCAGCCCCGATGTGCCTAACTGGACGATGCCATGCCGGCACAGCACAGTATTTGCTGGGTTTTTTTGTTTTTCGTCTCCGCTGCTGCCTGACTGCGTACTTCTGGGGCCACATGGTGTCTGGGTGACGGGTCCGTCTGTAACTCTGGTGTTTGTATTTTTGAGGTTCTACTGTACTTAGTCCTGCCTTGAGTGCAGGGGACGGGACTAGGACGGTCCTTCCAGTTCTGTGATTCCATGGACAGGACTAATGTGAGTTTTTTAATCTGACTTCCTGCATTACACCAACAATATGATTTTACCCAGCCATATGGCAGCAGGGCTCACCATTCTCCCCGACGCCTCCCCGAACCCCCATTTATCGCCCCCAGTCCCCACTGCCTTCCCTGGTTCCACCTCTATCCCCCCCATTGCCCCAGACCCCTGCTGCCTCCCTCTCCAAACCTGGGGCTTGCTGAGAAAAGCGAAACAAAGAAACATGCAAGTATCACTTTTCACAGCACACTGACTAGCTACCTGGGAGGCTGTGAAAAGTGATACTTGTATGTTTGTTAATATCACTTTTCACAAACTCCCAGCTAGCTACTGAGTGTGCTGCGAAAAGCAATATTCAACATACAAATATAATTTTTCATATTATTTGTGAGTCTGAAAAACCCTACATAAATAAATTACAAGGATTTGGACACGCGTATGTGCATATTTATTTGTTTTTCCTACAGTTACGTATTTTAGGGAAAAGTGTCAGTGCGGCCACCAGCAAGAATTGGTGGTCACAGTCCGAGACCACCAAAAAATGTGTTCGGAGAACCCCTGGCTTAAATGTACTAATAGGCAAAATCCAAACCAGCCATGTCTGCCTGAACCTTTTCAGGCAGGACTTCAGGTATCACCCAAAAGATCTTATTTTTCTTTGGTTCCATGTATACATTTGCTCAGATTTTACTTCTCCATTAAAAATGTAACCAATTCCCAGCTGCCTGGCAAGTGAGAGCTGGCTGAGTTTCCATGGTTCTCCCCGCACCCTTATGGGTGTGCTGCCAAGGGAGCAGCACACAGGCCTGCAATGAATCTCAAGTGCCTCTGACTTGCCTAGCTCTTCTCAGCCATTTCTCTTGCTGTGAGCTGCCCTCCTTTTGAGCCCCACCAACTTCCTCACATGTAGGAACAGCAGCAGATTGCCATCTTGGAGCAACAGCTGAGGAAGGCGACTTTTCTGTCAGCACTAGAGTGGTCTATTGTATTGTGCTCTTCTTAAATAAGCAGGATACTGTGATCATCCAGTGAGCGTGTCTCAGCTTTGTTACGTCAAGTGCTTTAAAAGGGGTGATGCGCTGCACTGTGTGGGCTGAGAAAGATCTCATGTGCTCCCCATCATCAATTCTGAGATTTGCACTGATTGGCATTAAGGCTTTTGGGGTGATGGTTCTATGACTCAAACTCAGTGGCTTTTTTGGTCTACCAGAGTCTGAGGTTGGTGATCTTCGGGGATGGTACAAGCCTTACCTAAGACATTTAAGCGAGTTAGAATGTGGATGGAAGACGATAGAATGAATGATGTGCGAGTTCCTCCCAGTAACAGGGATAGCCGTCTGCCTCTGAACATAGCTCAATTCTTATTGTGCTAAACACGCTGGAATATGAATGGCTGCTATGGGTGGCTGATAATCTATGAACATCATGTAGTAATTCCTGGTTTTTTAAATTATTGTTTTAGCTGGACGCATGTATAATGTTTGATCAAATACTGTTCAGGGAGAAAGGTATAAAACCATCCAAGTATTTGCTATGTGTAGAGTGGTCATGTTCTGTTGGATACCTTCTGGAAGAACAGTAGTATGGTTAAGTAATTCGTGTCACATTCTGTGCTGCACCCCTGCACCGAAAAAAGGATTTTCTGCCGCTTCCACTATTTGCGGCTTCATTGGGTGAAAATAAAGAAGCAACAGTGGCCAGGTCTGAGTGTCCCTCCTCTAACAAAAATCTTGAAATAGTTCACTGTAAAATTAAAAACCAACTGTGGCTTGTCTTAAGTAACGATAAGGTGACGTTTAGAAGGAAGCCTCCAGGTGCATCCTCACCTGTTCCTTGATCCAGCACAACTTCCTATACATTAGACACTTACGACAGTCAGTAACGCTCTCTCTACCTCCACAATAGAGCTATTTAGAAAACGGGAGTTTGTATTCAGTTTGTATGAATGCTGTAATCTGGAAGGCCCAGATCCACAAAGGTATTTTCGTTCTTGACTTCCATTGGATTTCAGTGGAATTTAGGAGCCTAAATTTTACCTTGGTGGATCTGGGCCTAAGTAATTGCAGTTTGACAAACATGAAAGATTAATAATTTGTGCAAAATAAGAAGTAATTAACAAATGAGGACAATCAGAATCCTTGTCTGAGGACTCCTAAAGCTTCAAAATACTTTAATGTTCTTATGAACATCCACTATCACATCCACTATCATTTCTTTGCCTGTAGTAAATATATTGTCCTTTTTAGTTGGCACACTGTTCTGATCGTTGTCTGTACAGTAATCTTTTGAGTAATTCAGTTCAGTTAGATGTTATCAGTCACCTGGAGTTTCTTCCTCAGAAGCTGTTATGGCTTTCAAGGCTCTTCTCTTCCTTAATCTTTCTGCATTTGTGATTGTCATAGGATGCAATGGGAAAAATCCAGAAAGACCTGAAAGAAAGATGATTTATGTTTATAGCTGGAGTTGCAATATGACTGTTCTAGACGCACAGATTCAAAGGCTAAAAGGGAGCGCTGTGATTATCTCGTCTGACTTCCTATATAACACATGCTATAGAAGTTCCCCAAAATAATTCTTAGCATATATATTTCAGAAAAACATCCAATCTCAAGTTAAATTGTCAGTGATGGAGAATTCACGACAACCCTGGGTCAACTGTTCCAATAGTTAATGAGACTTTTAAGAAGTGAGAGTAATTGTCTGTCTCACTAACCCTCTAGTGGCTTGAAGTGCCTTTTACTGCTGTCTTGGCCAGCTCAGCGTCTCCATAAATGAGACCCGTTTCCATTTCCTCAAAAAGAACAGGAGTACTTGTGACACCTTAGAGACTAACAAATTATAGCTCATCTTAATTAGCCTCTTGCAGTTTGTATGGCAACTCCCACCTTTTCATGATTCTCTGTATGTGTATAGATCTTCTTACTATATGTTCCATTCTATTCATCTGATGAAGTGAGCTGTAGCCCACGAAAGCTTATGCTTAATTGAATTTGTTAGTCTCTAAGGTGCCGCAAGTCCTCCCGTTCTTTTTCCGGATACAGACTAACAAGGCTGCTACTCTGAAACATCCCATTTCCTGTGGCCAAAAGAAGGGTGATTGCATATATACATATTCTCAAGGATTCATGCAAAGAAATGAAGAAAGAGTCTTTGGTACTCCAAGTATGCGGAGGATCACCAAGGAAAACCTATTGTCTTTTAAGAGAAATAAGCAAATAGCTGAGATTGGAAAACACACTGAGTTACCTAGAAGTTTTTCAACCGGTTTTGTGACATGTGCTCAAGAAAACTGCTGTAACCTGCCCTTACGCAGCAACAATAGATTATTCTTCATGATGGAATCGAAGTCTGTACCTTGCCAGGAGATTGAGGTCTTAAAGCAATTTATTTACAAAAAAGATGACAGATTTGCTCTACCAACCCTTAAGAGAGTTCAGCGGTGAAGGCTGCACATTCTCCACTAACTGGGATTGATTTAGAGGGATGCAGAAACTGGGGTCTGTCAGTACAACATGGTGTGCACGCAACCCTTAACAAGCCCTGTCTGCACTTACCAAGGTGCACCATGATGACCCTTGAAAGCACCTGAAAGAGGAAAAAGACCATGAAGGAATCCCCGCCACTCCCAAACACAGAACAAGGGGCTAGCCCACTGCAGCTGTGCCGCTGTAAATGCTCTAGGGTAGACATAGCCTGAGTTGACAGAGACGAGAACCTGAAAGTTATACACCGGACCCTCGCTAGAACACGCGTCTATATAACACAAATTCTGATAGAACGTGGTTGCGTATCCCAAATTTAGTAACGGTCATTAACTTTCATTGTAACGTGGTCCCCACTGTAATGCAGTACGCGCTAGAATGCGGGATTTGGCATGGATCCCAAATCCCACATTCTAGTGAGGGTCCAGTGTAGTTTGAAAATCCTGAGGGAAACATGGGAGTTTAGTTGCAAGCCCTGCCCTGGCCCCTGTAGTCTCTGTCTCTCATGACCCATGTGCCATGGTGATCCTGGGAATGGAAGTTTCAAAGCACCTGCCCCCACTCCCACTTTTATGCTTTGGGGTTTAGGTAACTTTCAACCTCTTAGGAGCACAGGCAAAATGAAAAGATTTTTTTTTCCCCCTGGTAGCCCTGCTAGGCATCAGCCTCACTGCCGCACCCTGCCTGCTTTTCTGTTTCAATAGCTTTGTTGCTAGGGCAATGCCAACAAGTGCCACATGAGTACATAAAATCACTTGTCATTTTAAGGTAAGAATTAGTTTACCCATTATATTGGTGTTCTGAGGATTTGGTATTATTTTATATATGTACGTTAAGGCTGTCAATCACAGTTATCTCACAGGATTAACTCAAAAAAATCAGTCGCGATTAATCACACTTATAACAATAGAATAACAATTGCAATTTATTATATATTTTTTGATACATTTTCAATACTGATTTCAATTACAACACAGAACACAAAGTGCAGAGTGCTGACTTTTTATTATTATTTTTTTATTACAAATATATGCTCTGTAAAAATGATAAAACAAAAAAAATAGTATTTTTCAATTCACCTCATACAAGTACTGAAGTGCAAACTCTTTATTGTGAAAGTGTAACAAATGCAGTTGGGTTTTTTCTGATTGCATCACTGCACTCAAAAACAAAACAGTTTAAAACTTTAGCGCCTACAAGTCCACTCAGTCCTACTTCTTATTCTGTCAATCGCTAAGACAAAAGTTTGTTTACAACTGACAGGAGATACTGTTGCCTGCTTCTTATTTACAATGTCACCTGAAAGTGAGAACAGGTGTTCCCATGGCACTTCTGTAGCCGGCGTTGCAAGATATGCCAGATATGCTAAACATTCGTATGCCCCTTCATGCTTCGGCCACCATTCCAGAGGACATATTTCCATGCTGATGATGCTCGTTAAAAAAATAATACATCAATTAAATTTGTGACTGTACTCCTTGGGGGGAGAATTGTAGGTCTCCTGCTCTATTTTACCTGCATTCTGCATGTTACTGCAGTCTTGGAAGATGACCCAGCACATATTTGTTTTAAGAACACTTTCACAGCAGATTTGACAAAACGCAAAGAAGGTACCAATGTGAGATTTCTAAAAACAGCAAAGCGCTGGGCCCAAGGTTTAAGAATCTTTACAATTTTTTGTTTTTTACAGAGCAAATATTTGTAATCAAAAATAAATATAAATTGAGGACTGTACACTTCGTATTGTGTTGTAATTAAAATTAATATATTTGAAAATGTAAGCATGCCAAATATTTAAAGTAAATGGTATTCTATTGTTGTACAACCGCACAGTTAATCGTGATTTTTTTTAATCGCTTGACAGCCCCAATATATGTGTGTGTGTGTGTCTATATGTACACACACTATGAAAATTACTTGATTGGGTTGCAGTAATTGTTATTCTTGGATATTAACTAGTTCAGGGACTCCTCAAATCTTGCTGCTAATTGCCCGCGGTTTAAGAATTAGCCGAGAACTCCCGGTTCACAGAACGTGTGTGAGGGTCTCTGTGTGCGGGGGGGGTCTCTGTCTCAGGGTCTCTGTGTGTGGGGGGGTCTCTGTCTCTGGCTCTCTGTGTGGGGGGGTCTCTGGGTCTGTGTGGGGGGGGTGGGGGTGGGGTCTCTGTCTCTGGGTCTCTGTGTGTGTGTGGGGGTCTCTGTCTCTGGGTCTCTGTGTGTGGGGGGGTCTCTGGGTCTGTGTGGGGGTGTGTGTGGGGGTGTCTCTGTCTCTGGGTCTGTGTGGGGGGTGTGTGTGGGGGGTCTCTGTCTCTGGGTCTCTGTGTGTGGGGGGGTCTCTGGGTCTGTGTGGGGGGGGTGTGTGGGGGGGTCTCGGTCTCTGGGTCTGTGTGTCGGGGGTGTGGGGGGGTCTCTCTGTGGGTCCCTGGGTGTGTGGCGGGGGTCGGCAATTCAAAGCCGCTGGTTTTATGCTGCGGCCCCCCCCCGTGGCTGGCCCCGCTCCCGCCGCCGGATCAGGGCGGCCTCGACCCCGGCCCCCTCTCGCGGCCGGCGCGTGACTACCTGGCGGAGGGGCGGCGCTGCCAGGCCCGGCCGGGCTCCTCCCCCCGCTCCCGCGCACGCCGGCTGAACCCCCCGGATACGGGACGGCCGCTGGGGGGCGGGGAGCCAGTTACTTCTTATTCCGGTCCAGATGCCTTGGTCGAGGCATCGTCAAGGTCCAGACTTCGGAGAAAACAATAAAAACTAGTAACAATCCTGCTCGTAATAAAACAATCAAAAGATTTCAGGATCTGCTGGAAAGCAGCGGGTGGCCCAGCTTTGGCCCGCGGTCTGCCTGTTGGCTGCCCCTGTAATAATCCTCCCCTGCTTTTACAGTGCTGGTTGAGAGTCACTCCGGGGGAAGGAAGTGGGGGTACATGGCTCCCTGGGGGCCTACAAGTCGCCCTTGGGTGTCCAACTCAGGTGGACTTGCTGACGTGAAGCAGGGGTGCTGAGGGCTCTGAGACTCAGAGTCAGGAGGCGGTGAAGCCAAGTGACTTTCCTCACTGGAAAAAGTGTGTCCTTAAGGGGTTGCCACACTAAAGAGCTCCTCCCAGGGAGTGTTCAAGAGCACCAGACCTATGGCAGGGAAACAGCCTGGAGAATGGGATTTTCAAAAGGGCTGAAGCAGGTTAGGCAAGTCCGTAGGAGTTAGGTGCTTTGGAGGTTCCCACCAGACACCTAAATACCATTGAAAGTGTGGCCCAAGGTGCTTAAACACTAGGGCCCTGAGGCTCAGCTGGTGTCAGTCAGGGAGGCTGAGAATCCGTGATAACGTCTCCTGTTAACCAAGAGCATCAGCCCCTGCGCTCAGATAGCTAGGGAGAGAGCAGGAGACAGCACTGGGCGCACAGATTCATGATTATGAATTATCTGCTCTCCTGAAATCTTCCCCTTTGGGTTCTGCTCTGAGCAGCCAGGGAAGCTGGGACCCCAAGGGCTCTCCCAGGATCTGGGCCCCTCTGGGCTGGGCAGTCACAGTGCTCTGAATGAAGCTCTGATCCACGAGTAATAGGGGCACACAGGAACTGATAATAACCCAGCCTGCTGGGCCAAATCCCTCCCCCTGCCCTGCTCGAATACAATGAGAGAAACCCCCAGCAGCGCCCCTTACCCAGGAATCCCGTCACAGCCTCCTGGAGATTGTTCTCTCGAGGGAAATCCCGGATTCTCTTTTCCAGCTTGGGACTCGGGCACCGGATGCGGAGACATGGCCTTCTCATCCCTGCAGAGACATGAGCGTGTTTATTCCTCCCCCTCCTTTGCTCTAAGTTCCTGCCCCCCAGAGCCAGATGGGGAGTGGGTGGGAGCTGGGCCACAGGCAGGGCTAACGGGGTCGTGACCTCTGCTGCCCAGGGAATTTACTGCCTGCATGATCTGCCGGGGGGCTGGCCTGGAGACTGGGGGCCTCTCTCCATCCAGAGAGAAAACCCAGCCCAGGCAGGGCCAGCTCCCCTCACACCTGGACCAGCCCCACGTTCCCCACAAGGTCCTGGAGGGGCTTCTCCCAGGGATTAGCGAGGGGCCCATTCTCCAGGCCCAGCTTCTCCTCAGCTTCTCCTCTCAGCCTCCAAGGGGCCTGGTCACTCCCCGTGGGGTGGGGTGTCTGGGACCGAGACACTGCCCCACGAGGGCCTGGGCTGGGACACTCAGCTCTTTCCCCACAGGCCCTTCGGCCCCCCTCACACGGGACAGGCTTTGGGCCATGACAGAGCTGGGGCCAGGTCCCAGCTGGGCCCTCGGGGTGACAGGCTCTCAGCCCCATTAATGATCCCCCAAGCCAGCCTGGTCCCAGGGAGGGTTCTCCAGCCCAGAGCTGTGGGGCACTCCCCTTCCCAGGGTGGGTCACACAGACACAGCGGCAGCAGCCCCAGGGCTATGGGGATGGAGGGGGGCTGGATCCAGAGGGTGAGACCGTCCCACGGTCGGGATGCTGGGTCTGCTGCCTGGGCTCTGAGCCCTGGTCTACACTAGGACTTTAGGTCGAATTTAGCAGCTTTAAATCGAAGTAAACCTGCACCTGTCCACACGATGAAGCCATTTATTTCGACTTAAAGGGCTCTTAAAATTGATTTCCTTACTCCACCCCTGACAAGTGGATTAGCGCTTAAATCGGCCTTGCCGGGTTGAATTTGGGGTACTGTGGACACAATTCGACGGTATTGGCCTCTGGGAGCTCCCAGAGTGCTCCATTGTGACTGCTCTGGACAGCACTCTCAACTCAGATGCATGATTGCCGTTGCTCTGACCCAGGGAGGGGCGACTGAGGACACGGCTTACAGGGTTGGCTTCAGGGAGCTAAAATCAACGAAGGGGGTGGCTTTACATGAAGGAGTATTTCAGGCAGCACTTCACGGAGGGTTCCAATAAGAAATGGTGCACCTAAGTTATTGTTCTTATTGGAACAAGGAGGTTAGTCTGGCCTCTGATTGATACATGGCTAGATTTACCTCGCTGCACCTTCTCTGTGAGTGACTGCAGTGTGACCTAGAGGAATGGGTCCCTTAGACGGGGTGGGGGGGGTGTTTGCAAATGAGTATAAAACAAATCTGGTCTATTTCTTGTTTTGATCAACTCCATCTATCTTTTACATCTTTGGCTGACAGCAGATGGTGCAGAAGGACTGCATGCCATCCACTTCTCATGGCTGTTTGGCAGAAGATGGTACAATAGGACTGCTAGCCATCCTCATCGCTTGCCTGCCCGGCAGAAGATGATGCAATAGGACTGCTAGCAATCCGTATCGCCTGCCTGCTCACCATAAGATGGTTCAATAGGACTGACTGCAGGACTAAAGAGAATGACCGGATCAAGTCACTCCAAATTTAGTCCCTGCGCCCATGTCTGCCCAGGCGCTCCTGATCGACCTCACACAGGCGACCAGGAGCACCTCGGACATGACGATGACGGCTACCAGTCCTATTGCACCGTCTGCTGCCACAAGGCAATGGGTGGCTGCTGCTGTGTAGCAATGCCGTACCGCGTCTGCCAGCACCCAGGAGACATACGGTGATGGTGAGCTGAGCGGCTCCAGGCTTGCCGTGGTTTGGCGTCTGCACAGGTAACTCAGGAAAAAAGGCGCGAAACCATTGTCTGCCCTTGCTTTCACGGAGGGAGGGAGGGAGGGAACGGAGGCCTGACGATATGTGCCCAGAACCACCCGCGACAATGTTTTAGCCCCATCAGGCATTGGGATCTCAACCCAGAATTCCAGTGGGCAGCGGAGGCTGCGGGAACTGTGGGGTAGCGACCCACAGTGCAACGCTCCGGAAGTCGACGCTGGCCTCGGCCCTGTGGAAGCGCTCCGCCGAGTGAATGCCCTTAATGCACTTAGAGCATTTTCTGTGGGGACGCACACACTCGACTATATAAAACCGATTTGCAAAACACCGACTGCTATAAATTCGACCTAATTCCATACCCTGACCGTGGGGGCAGACGGAGCCCGGGTGTATCTGCTCACAGCACTTCTGACACCCCAGAGGGGAAGGAGAGACAGAGCAGAGAGTCAGTGGCCATGGCCCAGCCGGCCCCCTGCCCCAGACGGGTCACTCTGCTCCCCCAGCCTGGCCCCACAGGCTGCTCCCCCAGTGGGGTGGAGACTCTGAAGGGCTGTGCTAGAGGGAGCAGAGCCCCGTTCACACCAGATGTTCCGCAGGGACGGGACGGCCGGGTCCTCTGTGCTGAGCCCAGGGCTGGAACAGCCTTTCACCAGCCTCCCCCCACCTCCCCGACAGCCCAAACTCCTGTCTCTCTGCAGCCCTGGGCCCCTGGCCCTGCAGACGCCCCGGGCCGTGCTCCCTGCACTGAGTTACCCTGTCAGCCCGAGTGACTCAGGGGCCGTCCCCTCCCTGCACTGGGCTCTGGGTGCATCTGACCCTGTCTCACCGGCAGCAATTCCAGCACCGGCGGCTGACGCTTCCCCTCCAGCTCCGTCATCAGGGCGCTGAGCCGGGAAATCTCCTCACCCAGGTGGGTGACATTGTCCTCCCTCCTCCTCCCAATCTCCTCGCCCAGCTCTCCCAGCCAGGCCAGGAGGAGGCGCTCCTGTTCGGCCAGAAACTGGTGCAGCCCCTCGCACTTGGACACCTCCAGCGGCCGCTCCACTTCCGTCTGCCTCTGGGGTGCACAGAGAGACGCAGGGGCAGGGCAGGGACACGGGGAGAGCGGGTGTCTTGGGAAGTGGTACAAAGCCTTGTCCGGGCTCCCCAGAGCGTTTCATTCAATCTCTTTGACAGAGTAACCGTGGCTACACTAGAGCTTTTGCTAGTATAAAAATGTGACCCAAAATCACCAGCCCCCAGCCCGTCCCCACCACTGTCCCAGCACCAGAGTGAAGTGCAGACCAGGCCGTGGCAAATGGTGCTTCCCAAACTGCCCAATGGCATCACTGGGACGTCTGACACTCGAACCCTGGGATCAGCAAAAGTCTCCCCCTGCTCCGCCCCGACCCCTGCCACATCTGCGCCTGTTCAGTGTTTTACTGGCCTCTCCCTCCGCCCCCCTCCCAGCGCTAGAGAGCCAGAGCCAGAGGCTGCTCCCAGCTACCCTGGTGTAAACCCATTGACCCCAGTGGGAACTAACACCAGGGTCCCAGAGGAGTCTGACCTGACCCCACTGACTTTGGTGGGCTCACTCCTGATGTACAACAGGCACCTGAGAGCAGAGTCTGCCCTGCACTGGTTAAAATGGCCCTGACCTGTCTCCCTGTAGCGACCCTGGAAACCCTTTAACCTTCTGAATGACCCAGACCCCAAGCAGCGCAGAGCCCCCCTGCTGCTGTTGCTGACACCCCTGTGCAAAGCGGCCGGGCAGGGCAGGGCACCTACCAGGAGCCTCTCCCTCTCCTTGTCCCAGTCGGATTTCAGGCCCAGGAGCTCTTCTGTCTCCTCCCACAGATGCTGCAGGCGGGTCGGGATTTGCTCCTGCAAACAGACAATGGCTCTGGGGGCTGGTTTGGGGTCACTGGTTTGGGCCCAGCGATAACATCGTCACTGAGCAGAGTGAGGCTGTGGGAGCAGGTCCCCCTTCTCCAACCCTCTGAAAAAGTGACCTCAGCTCCAAGGTAGCTCCCCGGCAGAGCTGCTGGGCCTGGCCCGCTCCGGCCCAGCACCATCATCTCCAGGCTGTTTCCCTGCCATAGGTCTGGTGCTCTTCAACAGTCCCTGGGAGGAGCTCTTTAGTGTGGCAACCCCCTTAAGGTCACACTTTTTCCAATGAGGAAAGTCACTTGGCTTCACCGCCTCCTGACTCTGAATCTCAGAGCCTTTAACACCCCTGCTTCACATCAGCAAGTCCACCTGAGTTGGACACCCAAGGGAGACTTGCAGGCTCCCAGGGAGCCATGTACCCCACTTCCTTACCCTGGAGTGACTCTCAACCTGCACTGTAAAAGCAGGGGGGGTATTACAGGGGCAGTCAACAGGCAGACCGCGGGCCAAGTCTGGACCACCAGCTGCTTTCCAGCAGATCCTGAAATCTTTTCATTATTTTATTATGATCAAGATTGTTATTATTTTTTATTATTTTCTCTGAAGTCTGGACCTTGACTATGCCTTGACCAAGAAATTTGGACCTTTATAAAAAATAATTGACTCTCCCTGTTTTTTGACATGTCTGGAACACAACGCAGACAGTGCTTAGTGAACACAGAGAACGGAAAGGTCCATCTGGGTCAGTCCCAGAGCCCTCTGTCCCCTCTGTCGTCCGAGCCCACAAGCTGCTCTCCTGCCTCCAGCAGCCCACACCTAGAACCCCAGCCCAGTCCTTTGTCCTCCAGCTGGGCACACTTGGCTGGCTTCCCAGGGAGGGTGGGCCGTCCATGGTCATTTATTGTGTGGTGCCAAATGTCCAGGCAATTGGAATGGCCATTGTCTTCTGGGACACTCCATGGGCATGGGGCCCCAGGCAGCCAGCTGTCCCTCATGCCTGTATCTCTGGGTCTCTACAAGTAACACCTTTCCGCCCTCCCCTCACCTACTTAACCATGGGTAAGGCTAAGATTTTGTCAGGGATATTTTTAGTAACAGTCACGGCAGATCACGGGCAATAAAGAAAAATTCACAGAAGCCCGTGACCTGTCCACGGGGAGTTCAGCTGCGGGGTCCCCACACCGCTCACAGTGGCTGGGCAGCTGTGGGGGCTCGCTTGGAGCTACGAGCTGAAGTCACAGAGGTCTCTGGAAGTCACGGATTCCGTGACTTCTGCAATCTCTGTGAAAAACTCATAGCCTTAGCCATGTGTAACCCATGCCTGCTTGGTGTGACGCTCTGTCCCCCTTCAGCAGCACCTAGACTAACTAAAGATGTGTGAACCTCCTACAGTCTTGGAGAGGAGAACAGGTCTTTTAGCTCACGCAGTAGAGGCTCGTCCATTAAGCTCCACAGGTCCCCCTCTTTGATCCCAGCGGACGACAACGGGGGTCTGTGTGTGTTAAACATGCACCACATAGGGGACACTGAGGCACACACAATATTCATCCAAACTATTATGAAAAATTCCCACTGCACAACAATCCCATTATTAGGCAGCTCCCTGGCTCTAACCCAGGGCTGGTCAGACACACGGGGGGGCTCTGTAGCTGCAGAGAAGCTGCCCCTGTAACTCCAACCATGCAGATAACTGTTCCCTACCCTGTGCTCCTGGGCAGCCTCCTCCATGGGAACCACCGTGCGAGTGCGATGCGCCCAGGATCGGTCACACACCAAGCAAAGGGGGGTTTGATCCTCCTCGCAGGAGAGTTTCAGAGCCTCCTGGTGCCTGTCACCCACTCTCTGCCCCTCGGGCTCTGGCCCCGGCTGCAGCCTCAGGTGTTTCACTAGCTCCGCCAGGTTCCCCAGCTGCCCGTAGGGATGCAGGTCTCTCTGCAGGGTGCTTTCTCTGCACTGGGGGCAGGAGAAGTTTGGCTCCGGCTCCCCCCAGCACTGGCTGAGGCAGGCCCGGCAGAAGTTCTGCCCACACTCAATGGTCCCCGGGTCTGTGAAATACTCCAGGCAGATGGAGCAAGTCACTTCGTCCTGAAAGCTCCTGGCCAGGTCCCCGGCAGCCATGGTCCAGCCGCACTTTCCTGAGCAGAGGAAGTAGCCAGCAGCCCTTGAAATCTTTTTTTTGAGTCGATTGCACAACCAGGAGCCAATCACCCTCACCGGCGGGAAATTTAAACAAAACCAAAACCAAAGCAGAAGCCGTGCCCCCAGAAAAGCCCCCAAACAAGCAACGAGCTACTTAAAGAAATGAAGAGGTGATTTAATTACATAAACAAAGAAGCCAAGGCTGCTCCCCTGTTTCTGCATCCCAGGATCACATTAGCAATGGGAGTCGGTGTTCAGCTCTTTGTCCTCTGTGACACATAAATCCTTCCCTAGTCACTGCTTTCCAGGCGACCGTTCCCGAGGCTCTAGGTGCGGCCACCCGTCTCCATTCCCAGCTCTAGGGCCTTGCTTTTGGCTGCATTTGTTTTACTAATCCCAGTTTACCAAACTATCCAGGCTGCTCCATACAACGGCCCCATCATTAGCATATTTACCACTCCTCCAAGCTGTGTTAGCCACAGTGATTTTATACTTACTTCCAGATCGTTAATTAAAAAGTTGAGACGTGAGGGGGCTACAGCCAATCCCTGTGGGGCCTCATTAACAGCTCCTCCATTCAGTGATGATGCCCCATTGACAGGTACAAGGTCAGACTTGGGGTCACAGAGCAGGGGGATTATTTTACGACTGTTTTATAATGCACCTCGTTTATTTATTCACAGGCTCCACCTACAGTGTCTGTCACTGTTGTATCTGGGCCCTTCTGGGACAAGTCTAGTCTCATTTACACTGGATCCACTCCAAAGTGAATCCAGGCCATCCCTCCCAGCCTGCCCATGAATGCTGTCTGTGGAGATCTATCCCAGGAAACAGCCTCACTCAGCCATGCTAGGGCTGGTGCCCTGATTTCTTGCCTTCTGTGGAAACACTCCCAATGGCCTTTCCTCTTCCCCTTCCCACACATGCTGCCCCAGGCTGGGCAGATCCCATCTGTCTAGGGTTTGCCCCTGCTTCACCTGCAACCTTTCCACCCAGGGGACTCAGGGCACTTCAGTAATTCAACAAATGCCCTTGTTTTATTAGCACTGTGTCCAGGCCCTACTCAGGTATCAGGCCCCATTGTGCCAGGTGCTGCATACATACAGAACAAACAGACAGTCTCTGTCCCAAAGAGCTGCAATCTCCCTGCTTCCCTTCTCCCTGCAGGAAACTCTCTTTGCTACATCTTGGACCTGCTCCCACTGCTCTCTGGGTGATTGGCACTTTCACTAGCTCAGGGCCTTAGAACATTTTCTATGTGTTTCTGAGCCTCCGAACCATTTAATAAAATCACATCTCTGGGTGAGTTATGGTTTTGCTCCTCCCCCACCAAATGGGAGCATCCTGAATGCAGCCAAACAGCTGTTTTGTGGTGGGCAGAAGGCCCTGGAAGGGTGGTGGAGGAGTTGGTCAGCGGGAGATGCTCTGTGGGGAGGGCAGAGCTTGGCTGCCGGTGGGTGCTAAGCACCCACTCATTTTTCCCCATGGCTGCTCCAGCCCCGGGGCACCCATGCAGTCAGCGCCGATGATGCCCTCCCCCAAATCAAAAGTCCTCGAGATTTTGGGTGCATCTCTCCATGTTGTAAATGTTACCAGCTTCTGTGTGTGTGTGTCTCTCTGGGTGGGGGGGTCTGTGTGTGTTGATGCTTAAGTTGATTGTGAGGTCACGGATGCCAACAGCAAAGACTGTTCGGCCTCAGCATTCTTGCCCTGCTTTCAGTCTGCCAACTGCCTTGGCTGACAACGGCTGGTGACCCAAGGAGCTGCTGAGAGACGCGGACTATCCCTCTGTCAACAACTTCTTGCATCAGCTTTTTCCACAGGTTTTCGACAAAAGATGAGTTTTTACAGAAGGTAATTCCCAGATTCTTTTCCTGCTCCTTCGATCGCACATGACAGGTTGGTGCCTCCTTCCCCTCGGGCAGGGGTGGCCGACCTGGGGCTCCGGGGCCGCATGCGGCTCGTCAGAGGTTAAGACGCGGCTCCTTGCACAGGCCCGGACTCCGAGGTTGGAGCTACAGATGCCAACTTTCCAATTTGCTGTGGGGTGCTCACTTCTCAACCCCCTGCTCTGCCCCAGTTCCTGCCACCTCTCCACCCCTTCCCCCAAGGCCCCTGCCCCTTCCCCCAAGCCTGCCATGCCCTCGCTCCTGCCCCTTCCCCACCAGAGCCTCCTGCGCACTGCAGAACAGCTGATTGCGGCGGGCGGGAGGAGTGGGGAGGGAGGGGGAGGCGCTGACGGGGGGGCTGCCGCTGGGCGGGAGGTGCTGGGGGCTGGAGGGGGTGGTGGATGGGGGGCTGCTGGCGTGTTACTGGGGCTCTTTGGCGATGTTCATTAGTCAATTCTGGCTCTTCTCAGGTTCAGCTTGGCCCCCCCGGTGCAGGGACGGGTGGGGGCCAGCGTTGCAACAGTCAGGTCTCAGCGTTCCGTTTTGATTTGAATGTGGGCATCTCTCCCTTCTCCGTCTGCTTCAGCCTTTCCCGGTCTTTGGAGGCAGATTTCGATGCTTTTATCTTTCAGCAGACTAGTATGGGTGAATTTCCATGGCTATAACCTAAAGGGAAGATAAAAAACTGGTGTAGAATTTAGACTGATAGCTCCATCAATAGTATTTCCCTCGGAGTTGCCCCTAATGCACTCCTTGCCTTCAAGTAGTGAATAGAAACTGTCTGTCTCATGTCATGATTGTCTAATGGATGTGTATTGAGACAAGATCGGTCTCAGAATTTACATGATTGAAAGACACATAAATGAGCTCAGATATGCAGAAGAAAGAAATCTGAAGCTATTGAAAGTGACCCAGCTCCACTCCCATCCCCTGGCTGCCATCTTGGTAGTTCTCTCAGAAATAATCTCATGGAGATTGACTTCAAAACTCTCTACAAATTCTACTATTCCCCCATTGGGCTACATAAAATAGACGTGTCAAATCCCTCCTGCAATTCCTTTCCAGAAAAGGGGTTTAAATAAACTGCAGCCTAAATTTGTCATGGGTCTCGCTGTGATTTCTTTGTCATTGTTTGGGTGGCCTATTGTTCTGATTGGACGTTATAAATCGTATGGGAAATTCTTCAGTTAAAGTTTACTGGTTATTTTCCCCCTGCTAATACAGTCCAGATTTTGGAATAGTTGAGAATAAGTCAACATATTTGCGGCTGCTAATCCATCCTTCCAGACCCTCAAGCCTTCTAGATGAGAATCTTTGTTCCTTTTCCTGGCTTCTCTGGGAACAGAGGTGTCTTGGTTTTTGGCTTGGCCCTGTCTGTTCCCAGAGTCCCAACATTCTGTGCGCAAAGGAGTGCGGTTAATAACGAAGCATTTTTGCAACTAGGCCCAGGCAATGAGCAAAGAAAACAGAAATTGACCTTGGCTGTTTCCATGTCTGTCCATTGGCAGAGGAGGCGTGAGCTCCATGGGGTGAGAGTCAGACTAGGAACTGGAGCCAGTGACTGGGCTAGGATTGGATTACAGATCTGGTGCATGGAGGTTTCTTGTTATAGAGCAAAAGGGGAGAAGCTGTGATGTGCTGTGTCCAAGAAAGGCTGTGACAAAGGTGGAACGGGAATCCTGGTGCCTCTCCCCAAGGAAACCTCAAAGCATCTCCTCTTGGAGAGGAGCAGCAATTTTCATCCTAGCCGTTAAAGGCAACTTGAGGTTCATAAATTCACAGTTTCAAAGGCTCTAAGGCCAGCCCTGATCATCTAGTCTGACCTCTTGCATAACACGGGCCCTGGAACTTTCCCAGAAGAATTCCTCTTTCACCATGGTCCCAAGTGTCTTCACCTGGGGCTGGGTCTAGTCATGGGGGTAGAGCTCAGTGATAGAGTGTTTGACTGCACATTAAGTGGTCCTTGGTTCAAATCGAAGTGCCCCCATTGAAGCCTTTGTTAATAAGCAGCAAATTTCAAAGAAACAAAGGATTCAAAAATGAACTAGATAAATTCATGAAGGATAGGTCCATTAATCACTGTTAGCCAAGATGGGAAGGGATGGTGTCCCTAGCCTCTGTTTGCCAGAAGCCAGGAGTGAGCAACAGGAATGGATCACTTGATGATTCTCTGTTCATTCCCTCTGGGGCACCTGGCACTGGCCACTGTCGGAAGACAGGATACAGGGCTAGATGAACCTTTCGTTTGAGCCAGTGTGGCCAGTCTTTTGTTGTTTATATTCTTTTGTTGTATGAACCAGTCCTGACTATTAGAGGAGCAGATGGCTTCAAAAGACCACTCTCTTGGATCTGGGAATCCTGGGCAGACTAATTCCCTTCCTTTAGAGTAGGACAGAAAAACCCATTTCCTCCGTCTTTCTATTCCAGGCTTCGTTCCTTTTTTCAAAGACTCACCTCTCGGGAGCACAGAGACAGCCATGTGCACACGGTGTTCGTCCAACCGGCAGCCATGGAGGCATGCTCTGCCATCAGCCAGCAAGAACAGGCCTTGCCAGAGAAGCCCACGAGAAGCAAATGCTCGTGGAAGATCCTATCAGGCATGAAAAGACTCTGTGTCTGTAGCCAGTCTGACAACTCGATGGCAGATAGCGATGAGGAGAGAACAGTTTCCTCTCCAAGAAGGTGGACGTGCTTTTCCCTGAAGAAGGAGAAGAAGAAGAAGAAAGCAGCCAAGAACCAGGTGGCGTCAGAGGAGGAGAAGCTGCAGGAGAAGCAAGACCAAGTTGAACTGGATCTTACAGGTGAGGATACAAACCACATGGTTAGCAAGGAGCATGTGAGGAATCCTCACACCAGTCACTCTACAAGCCTTATGGAAGCAGGGGAACGGTCCCGCTATTGTGGGGAACTTTCCTGGCTTCTGCACTACTCCGGTGAAATGGGCTAGAGGAAGGATCTGAGTCCTCGCTCCCACTTCCTTTCCCCAGAGGCCTCCCTGCCCTGGAGGACTCCCCTTCCACTCTCCTGTCTGGCAGAGTCCTCGTAACCCCAACAAGGCTGGGCCCAGGATTCCTGGGGGGGCTCGACCCCCAACCTTGCTGTGGCCACCTAGGACAGGGGCTAGGGTGTCCCCACTCCGGGGTGCTCTCTCTGCACTGAGCGCTTCCCAGACCCACTGATCATTACATACGATTTAAAGCAAATACAGTTTATTTAATCAGCAATTAATGTAAAAAAGAATAAGGAAAAACGGGAAAGATGAAAGGAAAACACATCACCCCGCTCTGTGGCAGGGAACGTCACAAACCATGTCTCTGGAACGTCAGGGCCATTCACAGTTGGTTCCTTGTAGGTCCCAGGCCCCTTCTCCGGCCCTGGCTGTGCCGCAGGGATGCAGCGGGTCGGACACTTGCTCTGGTGGTGACCACACCCCTCCGGGCTTTGGGGAGTGGGACCCTCCTTCCCGTCGGGTTAAGATCCCCCTCCGAGACTGGCCTGCAAGGACCCTCGGCTGGGGGTGTCTCTCTGTGCTGGGCCCTTTGCCAGGGTCCCCCCTTGGCTGGCCCCAGTTACTCTCCGCACCCAGCTCCAGACTGCGCCAGCCCCAGCCCCAACCCCACTGTTTGAGCTCTGGCTCCACCCTGCCTCAGCACGGATGCTGCTGCTCTGCCTCCAGCCCCCGGGGCTGCTTCTTCGGCCCCGCTGGCTCTGTGGCTGCAGCCCTGCTCCCAGCCCAGGGTCTGCTCTCCGTGGGCTGTCTCTCTGCCCCGCTGGCTGGCCCACCGCTGCTCCCCAGCTCAGCTCGGGCCCCTGCTCTCTCCTTAGCTCGGCCCCACGCTGCCTGAGCCAGGCAATTCCAGCTCACGCGGAGGACGGGGACCTTTCTGACCCCCTGACTCCGTCATTAGCCTGCCCGCCCTGTCAATCAGGCTGACCTGGAGCACTGGCCTCTCCCCATGGCCCCTGAGGACTGTCAGTATCATAGTCCTGGTTTCCCATCCACCCTTCCCCTTCCTTTTGGGACTGGGACCTAGCCAACCAAAAACCCCACTGAGTTTGAGTAAGGGGCCAACAGTCCCCTTACACTTCCACATCAGGGCCGTCTCATGGGACAGTGATGGGTACCTCAGACTCTGGCATCCATTTAGTGCCGGATCCTCTTGGAGAGGGTGGCAGAGGTCCATCGCTGAGGTGGGGAGAGCTGAACAGAGAGGCTGGACGCTATAGGAAATCACTTCTTTTCTCCTGGATCGGGTCCCTTTCATCAGGAAAATGCTCCCGAGGTCTCAGCAGGTCACAGCTGGGAACCGTACCAGAGCTGAGTCATTGCTTCTTGGGGGGTTAAATACAAAATGAGGCCTGTTGCCCGTCACTGACGGGAAAGGTGGGCAAGGGGAGGGGAAGAGTAGAATAGAAAAGAAACTGGCCCCTAGGTAAGAGGAAGCCTTGTTTGGTAAAAGCCCCCAGCTAAGAGTCAGGAGATTGGAGTTCTCTGCTCAGCTCTGCCAACAACCTTCAGTCTGAGCCGGGGCAATTCGCTTCAGGGCTCTGTGCCCAGCTTCCACCCTCTGGAAACCAGGGAGAAGACACGGAAAAGCAAAATGTTAAGGATGTTTCTTTCTGCTGCAGGGATGAAGAAGGAGCCGTCGGAGACGAAGGAGAAGTGGGAAAAAGGGAGCCCAGAAGAGCAGGAAGAAGAGCGCGCTCCCGTCTCCTCATTAACGAGCATCTCCCCTAGGACGATGGTAATGACGCTGTGTGGCTGTGCTCATGGAAAGCACCCCTTGCTGTGTGTGTTCATATCTCCCGGAGCTGGGATCTCTGACAGGAGAACGACCTGCCCCTTGCTCAGGGGGCTGAAAAGGAAGACTCTTGAAGTGTGATCAACTCCAGCCAGTCTTTACGAGTTTCTCTGGGTTGTCGAAGGAGGCCCAGTTTGACAAGGGGGTTTAGGCACCTCAAGAAGCCCAGGGGTGCTTCGTGGGATTGGCAGACGTGCCTGGCTCAGGTGCCTGATTCTGAGGCACTTCCCATGGCCCACAGGCACGACTGAAAGTCAGACCAGGCCCATCCCTGCCCTTGTCGGGGTGACCCGCATATCTCCTGGCTGTGGGGTTCTGGCCCATCTCGTGGCACCAGGACCACTTCGAGACAGAACCGATGAGTCTGCTCTCCAGCCTGAGCTAACAGCCGCATGGGTTTTAGCTCCTGTGGCAGGGGCTCCTGCATTGAGATCCCAGGTTCGATCCCGCCTGCCGACATCTGGGCTCCGTCCGAGTCACAAAGGCACCTCGACGCCCTTGTGACTCTTGCTGTCAGGGACAGAGCACCCTGCAGCGCATACAAAAGTCTGCAATTCTGGGAGCTCCTGAGGTGCCGGGGGGCTGGAGTGTGGAGGCGAGTCGGCCACTCCGGTGTGCTCTACTGCGTCCTCAGCTGCGGGCATCCAGGACAGACGGTGCTAATCCAGCACCACGCAGGCCAGCCGCAGCAATCCCCAGGGGCCGCCCTGAGACACCAGGGCAAAGCCTCCAGCACCCCAGGCCCTGGGTTGAGGTGACCCTGGAACCGGGCCCCCAGGAGTAACATTGTGCCCAGTGAGTTCTGACCCACAGGAGCCTGGCCCCGGCGGCCCACGGTTTGGGGTTCTCCTCAGCCAGGCAGACTCGCTCCTTCAGTCTCAGCTACTTTCTCTCCTGCCGGCGATTCCTGCCTGTTTTCTGGCAGCGCCTCACGCTGCGGGGTGGGGAAGGAAGAGTGCGTTTCCCTTTGGGCCCTATTCTCACTCCTTTCCTCGCAGACACTGTGGGCTGCCAGAGTTGCTGAGCCAATCTCCTCAGGCGCTCGGGGTGGGATGGGACATGGGGCAGGTTCTCCAGTGACCCCTCGGCGACACTCAAGGAGCAACTCGAATGGGCTTTGCAGGACATTGAGGCTTTCTCAGCAACAGCTGGGCGTCCTGGGAGGAGGGGCTAGAGAGGGAGGAAATGGGGTGGCCTTTGGGGTCCCCCCACTGCCCGAGAACCTCCCGTCTCTTCTCAGGAGAGGGGGACAGAGCGTGGACGAAAGGCTGAGGAAACCTTGGCATCTGGGGAGGCTTTTTAAGAAACGGGCTCAGACGGAGTCTCCAGGCTCCCTCGGCGCTGGCAGCCTCCCCCGGGGACAGACTGTTCCCGGGCAGCTGCCCGAGGGAAAAACTCAGTCCCCACAGGCTTTGTCCCTGTTCATTGCAGACCCTCGGGGAGCACCCTTCCTCAGACCCGCTCCACGCCCTGCTGATGACAGCCGTGCAGGGTCTGACAACACCCACCCTGCAGAGATTTAGAGCCGCAGAGGAAGAGCTGAGGGCCATCGTATCTCTCCACGGAGACAAGATGGAGAGAGTAAGAGACGCCCGCAGTGGGGCAGGGGGATGCTGGGCAGAGTGGGGGATGGGAGAATCGCCTCTCCTAGGAAACCGTTCCTGGGACACACTGGCATGGTGCTTTGAAGGTTGGCTCAGCCCCTTGCCATTCAGCGCTTGGCCGCGGGGATCCGCGGCGTCAGGTTTTGAAGTGTTCTCTGCCCGAAGGAGCTCTGACACTTCCCTGAGGACGCCCAGCCACACTGAAGGTGTGTGACAGCCCCAGCCCTGGCAAGGCAGCACTCACCTAGTCTGCTGACGAGCCTCCACATTAGGCTCCAGGAGCAGACATGGTTTCCTCAGACATGCTGCAGGGCCTTGTTTTCCAGCTGAAGTATCAGGAAGAATTTGGCTTTGCACGTCTCTCTCTGTCTCTCCCAAGCTCTGATCCCGTTTCCCACCCCGCTAGCAGAACAGGTCACCAGAATCCCCCACCCAGGGCTGTAACTCCTGCTCCTTGTTCGAGAGAGGCAAGAGCCATGACCAATTCCTCATGGAAGAGCCCTTGGGGGGGCTTGTCCCTCTAGGGTCTGTCTAGCCTGTGCTGCAAACTCTGCAGCAGGAGCCTGAAAGCCTCCTGGCCCTATGGACTTGGGCTCCCAGGGCTGGCACTGTGGGGCCAAAAGAGGAATGCAGACTCTTCTGGGCTTGGGCTGGACTTTGATCTCTGAAGCCCAGGGAGGAGGGGAGCTTCAGAGCCTGGGCTCCAGCCCAAGTCACCACGTCTACACTGCTGTTCTTGGTGCCAGAGCCTGAGCCCGAGGGTAGAGAGCCGGCTTTAAGATTTGTTATGGCAGGTTTTACAATCCCGCAGCACAGAGGTTCTCCTTAGGGCTGGGGCCTGGAGCTGGCTCGCCCCATCCAACTAGCCCGGCCTGCCATCTCTAGGATGGGCTCTGGGGTCTGGAGCAGTGGTTCTCAGCCTGCGGCCCAATCAGCACAGAGCTGCGCCCCATGGGACATCCTCAGGGCCAAACAGGTAGGATTGGATGTGGCCCACAATGGAAACTAGGTTGAGACCCCTGGTCTGGAGGAACTGATTGTGCTAGAAAGAGCAACAGGAAGCTGCAGAGACTGAGGAACGGCTCCTGCAGGGAAGCCTTTGAGAGCAGGGCTGAGAGCAGTTTGCCATGGCAGGGAAGGCCCTGGGACATCAGGGGAGTTTCGGCTGTGCCCCCTGTTAGGTTTTGGGGAAGGCTTTTGTGTGTGTTTCTGAGCTTTAAGGTGCTAAACCAGACCTCAGGAAGACTGGGGTTCCTGGACTTGTCAAAGCCTCTTTCTTCAGATTAGGGAGGAGCCAAGATGGGAAACTGAGGTCAGAGGCGGCTTGCAGGGCTGCCAGAAGGGGTTCTCTGGGAGGAGGCCACTCTTTGATTAATCCATCCCTCAACTTCCTGGCATTCTTCCAGGTTGGAGACGTCGTGGGAGGGATCTTAATCTGGCTCGACAACGTCTGTGATCCCAGAGCCAGAAAAGCAGCGCTGAGGGCCACGGCCTTGCTGGCTCGCTCCCACCCCCAGGACGTGGTTCTGACCTGTGTGGCTCACACGCTGTCATCGCACAGGTAGGGAGCTGCTCTGTTATCACCTCAGTCTGTTATTTCTCTTCCTGCTCCCACTGACAGGCCACAGGCCAGGAAAGGTCCGTGGGGCTCACACAGTTGGAGGGAGTTTCCTGCTGTGCAGAGAGCTGTCCATGCTTACTAAGAGGAGATGGCCAGGCCCAGCCGCTGAGGAGCCAACCCCTCCTCCTGCACTCCCTGGGATGGAGACGTGCCAGTTTTCTGGAGAATTCCAGCATTGTCCTGATTTCTATGGGTCACCCACTTCCTCTCAGATCCAGTACAGGGCCAATAAATGACTTTGGGGCTCACTCAACATCCCTCGCTCATGAAGTCTGGCTGCTCCTTAGTGCATGAGAGAAGGCAGAGACGGAAATGGCCCATGAGCCCCATCTGTCTATCCTCTGCAGACCAGGGCAGGATTGTTACCTGTCGTCAGATCCCTAGTTATTCCATGGCTGAGGAATAGGTCAAAAAATACACTCATTCTTCTGGAGCTGTGCAGCAGAGGTAAATCTCTGAAGACAGAAATTTCCAGGGCTTATTGTTGCAAAAAAGACAAAAAATCATCCACACATGACCAGAGCGTAAATGCAGTGCAGCCTGCCTGAGTCTGCAGACAGCCGGCAATAATAGCTCTGAGAGGGGTGAGTGCCTCTTTTCATCTCAATATGTTGTAAACTCTGAGTCCTGCTGGTTATTGCTGGTCACTTTGCAGAGTCATCCATCTGAGGTGTTTGGAACACAATCCCCATGTCCCTAGGGGGCGTGAAACCCAACTTGGACCCTAGCCAGAGGTCACAACTCCGGCTTTCCTCGGCATCTTCTGCAATGCTGTTCTGCACTGCCCAGAGACAAATCTGTGTCACATGGGAGAGCAAATTGAAGAGCAGCATGAAAGAAATTGAATTTCTTGCTGAGCCTCAGCCTCAGCGTTGAATAAATACAACATTCTCTGAAGGGACTTGCCCAGCCTCAGCCTCCCCACACCAATCGGTGTTTCCACTGAGAGACGCCTTTCCTGCCTACATTGCAAGCCTCTCCCTGGGGAGGGTGAGAGGTGGCCAGGCAGGGAAGGTCTGACTTCTGTTTCGGACTCTGCAGATGTGCCCTTGAGCTGTGGAAGGCCTTGGGTGAAGAACCCCAGCTCACCAGGGAGGTGCTGCGGCAGCTGCTGGACAAGCTCCAGCAGAGACGCCGGGAGGAGAAGAGCGGCTATGTGTCCCTGGCTGTAAGTGAGATTTGAGATGTCACTTTGCGAACGCACCACCGCAGGGAGGATGGTGCATCTTTGTGTGTGTGTGTGTGTGAGCTTCGCCCCTTCTGAGCTTCAGGCCACAGCTCCACTACACAGCTCAGCTGACCTAACCTCCCTCGGCTCACAGCCGCCACAGCAAGCCCATCCCTTGGGTGGGGCTGCACTTTGCTGCTTGTGTCAGCCAGGGCCGGCTCCGGGTGCCAGCAAAGGAAGCAGGGACCTGGGGCAGCCAATAGAAAGTTGGGGCGGCACGTCCGGGTCTTTGGCGGTAATTCGGCAGCGGGTCCTTCATTCCCTCTCTTCCTCTTCAGCGCCACTTCGGGGGCAGCCCAAATCGGGTTTTTCTTTTCTTTCTCTTCTCCGCTTGGGGCCGCCAAAAAGCTGGAGCCAGCCCTGGTGCCAGCAGCGCACGTCCTCACCAGAAGCGCTTGTCGCGATTCCTCGGTCAGGGTGGGGCATTGCGGGAAGGCTCCTGAGGGTCAGTTGACGTAAACGACGCGGTGTCCATGCTGACACTGCATCGACCGAACTGCAGTGACTTGGACTCTCTGCCCCTTGTGGACGTGGAGTTATGAACTTGGCCCCCAGGGGCAGTTCTGCCAATGGGAAGGAAATTCCATAGTTAGGGTGATGCTGGGTAAGTGGCCTTGTGTTGACCTAACTCTGTCGTGTAGATCAGACCTTCGTGTGTCCTGGCCACCTCCAATCAAACCAAAGAGGTGTAAATAAAGTTTCCCCCAGGTAAAAGTTACAGATCTTAAGTGGTTTCTCTGCTGGTACCCTGGCTCCGTCGTCTTCTGCTTTAGATGGCCCTTTAGTGAGCAGGTGCAGTTTGGGCGTCTCTTGGAAGTATCCAGGTTTCTGGCTTTGTAAACTGTGGCTAGAAACCTTCCCAGCATGGGATCTTGAGATGTCCAGTACGTTGGACTGGTCCAGAAACACTGGGCCTATGAGAACGCATCTCCTCAGGATGATTTCAGCCCGTCCAGTCATGGCTGGAAAGCCAAAGCGCAGGGTCTGCACCATTAAGAGAAATAACGGGGAATAACGTCACCCAGACTCTTCTGATCTTTCCATAGGGTTCCATCCTGCTTCCGTTCCAGCAATGGGGGAAGGTTTAGGAGCTTCCAAATGTCTCCTCCCCTCTCAGGAGCCAATCCTCTTTTGTAACACGCTGGAGAGGAAATGAGACATGACAAAAGGACAGTCGCAAATGGCAATGGGGGCAGGGGGCAGATTGGAATAGTTGAGTGAAATTCTTTCCCCCCTCCAGGCCATGAAGACCATTTACGAAGTCCTTTTCCTATGGGGATACCGAGAAGCCATCCTGGAAATGTATCCCCAGCTGCTCATCCTCTGCGTCAGGCAAGTGCAGTATGTGATGGATCTGTGCTTGCCAGGGACCTACATGGCCAGCGAGACATCCAGCCCCGAGGAGGGATCCAGCTGCCTCAGTCTCCTAAGGTAATGACTGAAAGGAAAAGGAAGAACAGATTTGTTCTGCTAAACACCTGGGGTCCGTTCATGGCCATCGGTGGTTCGGGTGCTGTCGTTGGCCCAGGCTCAGTTGGGTGCAGGTCTCTCTTGAGGGAAAGGGGTTGAGAGCCGTGTGTTCTTGTGAGTCACACTCGCTCATCTGACGCCGTCCACAGGCCAGCTGCTTTCCCCACACACTCAGGCAGCAGCCATGTTTGTGCATCCATCCACCTGTGCCACCCGCCAAAGGGTCAGTGCTTTCATCACTGTCTGCTGAGCAAATCTGGGGGCCTCCGTCCCCAAACGCAGACAGAGCCACACCGGGAGCACATGGGGCCAGGCCCTGCAGGATCTCAGCCTCACAGGCAGGCAGGAGGAAGAGGGACCAGTTCACCTGGTTCTGTGGGCACAGTGAGGGGCTTCCATCTACACGGGAAAACCAGAGCGCCGGAAGACACCTCAGGTGGTGTAAACTGACATCGCTTTGCTCGCTTACACCAACTAAGGACCCGACCCCACATGCCAGCTTGAGTCCTGTTACCTGTCACAATAAAGAGTCAAGTATTCAGCCATAGGGAGTGATGACACCAATCATCTTAAGAAGCTACATTGTCACTAATTGGTTAGAAACTCAATGAAACTGCAGTGTAGACAGAGCCCATTGGGCAGGGAAGCACCATGATATCACTCTGGATCTATCCTCGGGGAGGTTAGCTACTGCTGACCACGCTGTGTTTCCCAGGGCTCGTGCAGATTTGCCATGCCTGGGGCTGATCTCGTTGCCTGAGACTGGTATTTTCTCCTCTTTAGCACATCAGTGGAGGCTGTGAAGACTCTTTTCTCCATGCCCGGCTACTGGAAGGAATTTGCCATCATCCAGTTTCAGCAGGGTTGGGACACGATAGCCTCCCGATATTACTACTCACAGGGTGTTGGCCTGATTGCAAGGTAGGAGCCCAAAGTTTCCTCCTCACTGGGTCTCTCTTGGGAATGGGATTTCCGTGTGAAATATTCCTCTGTTCCAGGCTGCCAGCTCAGCCCAGCAACTGGAGAGGAACTCTCTCTCCCCCTTGAAAATCACAAGGGACTTTCTGTTCCATGTTCCAGAGCCATGATCGAGTGTGAGAACCCTCAGCTCCCTGCAGTTTTCAGAGAGGCAATCACCATCATCCAGAGTGAGAGGGAGGAGGAGCAGAGAACAATTGCCATGGCTTTCTGTATTGAGGTGAGATACATTAGTTGATAGGCACAAGGGCGCTTTCTGGAGAGCAGCTCAGGCCAGTAAGCTCTGGGGCACATTGTCAGCAGCTCAGCAGCCTTAGCGCCAGCTAGCTCCTCTCTGCACAAGGATGGTTGTGGGCCATGGCAAAGAGAGGGAGGGAGAGACAGGGTGAGATTGCTCCTGGCTGGATGTGCCTCGATGGGATTATGGGACAAGAGGAGAGGTTTCTCCAGTGCCCCAAGACCATGCTTCTCTCCTCACCTTTTCCTGAGGTTCTGCTTTTCTTCTGTCCCAGGGGTCTCTGCATGGCGCTCAATGAGGCCTGGAGATGCCCCTTTCCCTGGGGGTTGATTTGTGAGCTGTGCATGAGTCCAACTTTTGGGAATGAACCAACTGAAACAGCAGCAACTGGCTCCCTACGCACCAGAGACTTTGGGTGGGAGTAAGTGGCCCTTTGGTAAAGACGACTGTCCAGGCAAGAGACCCCACAGGAAGACCACTGTTCCTCAACCTGATGTTGATTTGCCTCTTTGCAGTTTCTCCAGAGTCCTTCCATTGACACAGTGCTGACAAAATCAGAGCTCCGGGCGCAGCTCATGGAATGGACCAAGGACACAAATCCCGTCATATGTAAGCTCAGTCTACGAGGCCTTGGCAGTATTGTGTTCCAGCCAGAAAAGGTAAGTGGCGTGGATTGCCCAGGGGACCAAGGAAGCCGATGTCTCTCAAATAGCTCGGAAACGAGAGCCAGATCCCCACATAAACCTTGTTGTTTAACACACAGCCCTCAAATGGTGGAGGTGCTTTCCTGAGCAAATCAAGGCATGACGTGCTCCCTGCTCCCATGAGCGGAGCCCTGATTGCACATGGGATGCAATGGGGGAGGTGGGGTGAGCAACGACAAAGGTTACAGTGAGCAGCTGGCACAGAGTGACAGGAGACCGACTTTCTGCCCCGTTGGGGGGCTCTGCCATCCGTGGTTTCTCCTAGGCGGGAGTGGTGCAGCACGTGCTCCAGGCTGTCACCCCGGAAAGTAATGAGTTGCCTTCTTCATTCCTGCAGGTGAGATGGTTACAGGCCCAGCTGCCAGGAACCGTTGCCAGGTTTTGTGACCGGGATGGAGGGTGTGTCAAGGAGGCCATGCACAAAGCTCAAGACATCATCTACCTCCTCAAGAGGGAGGGGCTTGGCTCCATCCCCCAGGACATTGCAGTCAGCCTTCGCCCCTTCATTGATGACGTAAGACTTGGAACCCCAGGAGAAGCCCGTTCCCCACCTCCACCTGTCTCTGATGCCCTTGTCTCTCTCTCCCCATCTCCTTGGCTCCCGCCCCTCAGGGCTGCCATGGAGCCTCCAAGGAGCGCCCCCGCCATGGGTGGGGAATCTCCTGCTGAGCCACCTCCCTGTCAGAGCTCTTCTCGCCAAAGCTCAGTCTCAGCGCCATGCTCCCAGCCCCTGCTGCAGCCTGGCCTGGGGGAGAGGGGGCCTGGACCTGGGCAGATGCCCAGCTGTCTGGAGAAAACAGGCCCCCAAAGAGGTGGAGATTCTCAGCAGGAAAGAGGTGGGTCGGGAATGGCCCTGCTCTCGGGGGCACCGAAGAGCAAAAGAAATGCTGTGTTTTGTAGCAGCGAATCCCTGCAAGGCTCCAGCAGCGGCTTCTCCCCTTCCCCAGACCAGTCTCCAGCAGACTTCCCTCCCTCTCCCCAAATCTTCTCGGGTTCTGGGATTCTGGGCTCTCCAGACAGAAACTGCCTCTGGGACACCCTGGGGCTGCGCTGTCCTGCCCAGGGTCTCAGGCCTGCACAAGATGTCTATGGCGCTGGCCTGGTGTCCGCCCTGCTCCCCCCACCCAAGTCAGTTCACACGGGGGAACCGGAGCAGCGGGCGGATTATGACTCTGTCGCGTTCTGCTCTGATACTGCCTGGCTTTAACCGGGCGTCCCCACCCCCTGTGTGTCATTGCCAGGAGAGGGGCAGTGTGCGCTCAGCTGCCATTTCACTGCTTGGCAACGTGGTGAGCAGGGTGCAGGACCCGGACAAAGCCCTCGTGCAGCAGGAAATCATCCACTGCTTGCTCCCGCTGCTGCTGCATCTTGCAGACCAGGAGGAGAGTGTGACACTGGTAAGTGCCACGGACATTATTTCCTTCAGAGCAAAGAGCCAGAATCCCCTGGGGCCCCCACTCCAGTCATCACCAGAGCTCCTTGCCCAAGCAGAGTCTTCTCCCGGCTTCACGCCCTGCTGGAGCCTCGTGCCTCATCCATCCTCACAGCACACAGCACAAGGGGTGGAGAAGGTCCAGTGTCCCCCAGACTATCCCTCTCTCAGTGAGAACCCTCTTGGTCTCCCCTTCTCTTGCAGAGATGTAAACTGACGCTCTTCCGCTGCGCAGTGTTTCTCGGCTGGGCTCATTTGAAGAGGCTGTTCCGCAGCATGGCCTGGGATGGCTCCTCACAGCTCTTGAAGAGTGTCGGGAAGTGCCTGGTAGGTGAATTCCTTGTGCCTTGAGAGGGGTGAATGGGGACTTGAGAGAGACCTTTCTAACCCCACAGCCTGAGGACCCATCCGCTTCGGTCGGGCTGCAGGATTCCCTTCCAGGCTCTCTGCTGGTTCATTTCTGCAGGAGTTACAATCCGTTCCCATTGTTGACAGTTTCCTCCACAACTGTCAGACCTCCAAACTTTTGTCTTTTCAAATGAAAGCGGAGGTTCTGGAGAACACAACAGTGACTTCAGAGAGGTGCTGCTCTGGTGTATGGGTTCGTATTGGCGGTTGCCATGGCCTGGCTATATGCTTTGGCTTTCCTGGACTATTCGCTGTGGGGAGAATATGCCATTTGTATATTGTGCATTTCTTCCTTCTTTCTTTCCAGATGCAGAACAACAAGAGCCACATCCCCAAATTCCTGTTCCAGGCCCTAGACTACCTGGAAAGCTCACAGACAACAATACGACACTCTGCAGCCTTGTTCATTGGTAAGCAGAGCAAATTCACTTCAGCTTTCTTAAATGTTTCCTTCAAAGCCCTTTTCTAGACAGCTGCTCTGTTCCCTCCGACAGCACCAGAATCCTAAAACGGGGGGTGTGTGTGTGTGTGAGAGAGAGAGAATTAACATGTATTCCAAGATGAAGGGAGCAAATTAGCTGTATCGACTGCACCAACTTCCCCTGCCCACAGCAGCTCTTTGGCTGCACCTAGGGGAGATTGAATTCACATCATGCTGGTTTGATGTGAATTCAGTCTCCTTTAGAAATCAGCTTCTCAGTAACTGCTGGGCATCTGATGCTTTATCTAATGTGCTTTGTGAACAGATGTAAGAAATGTATTTAATTTTCCAAAGGGCTGTCTTGGGGAAATGGCTGCATCTTCAGCAGTTTTCAGCGAAGGATTTGAAAAGTAATGAGATCCATTGTATTCATTGTATGTCTAGGAAATACTATCCACCATTACTGTGATTTGTTGTCTGAAACAGTGAATGAAGATGGCATCATCCGCCTGTATGAAGGTAAGGAAATATCTCTGTGTGTTTGTGCCTCTGTGGGAAGTACAGGGGTGCAGCACAGGGCCCGAACACAGGTTTGAATGTGGACACAGGTCCCTCTCTGTCTAAGGACAGCGTTTAAGGAAGAAGGATGGTCATGCGAGCGTCATCGAGCTACCACAATATGTGTATGGGAGCAGGGGAATTCCATCTCTAGCTCCTAGTATAGACGTTGCCTTAAAGCTGTGTGGGGAAAGTGTCTTCATAAAGGTCTGAAAGTCTGTAATGGAAGGCTTGACAGAACTGAAAAGAGCCGTTGTTATTAAGGATGATGATGATGACAATTATCCTCATCACCTGCCCTCCCTGTACTGGAGTGATTGCAGGCCAGGGAGATTCCCTCCGAGATTGGTCATCAGCTCATAGGAAATCCCATGAGGGCACATGGGAAACACTTCTCCCTGTGACCTCTTGAGGAATGAAGGCACAGGGCCACAAAAGATTTCAGTAGACATTAGGAGCCTAAATCCCTTTGTGGATCTCGGCCTAAATGTTGGATGGTTTAATGTCGCTGCGGCTGTCACTTTCCTGTTCCATCGAAAGAACAACTGCCCCCAACCATCTGTGTGTAGGGGTGTGTGTACGGGTGTAGGCCGGCGGAGGGGGAAGTGACAAGAATGGGGTCTCCTCTCTGTGCAGGGCTATTTTGGGAGGAGCAGAATTGTTGTTCTTGTGCCCTTAGACTCTTGGGGAGCTAATAGCAGGGGGCGTTGGCATCGGGAGTGGAGATTTCCTAGGCACCAGGCACATCAGCACCAGAGGCTTTTCAACCTGTTTCCTCTTGGTTTCAGCTTTTCAGGAAGTGCCTTTGAAATCTGACAGGACCACATGGTACATCCTCAACAGACATTATAAATGGTTGCAGAAGCTTGTAAATCTCGTGTCGGGTTCTGCATTTGACTAGGGAACCGGGACCGACACAGAAGAGCTCTTTGTCCTGCTATGGTATGTACAGCAGACGCTTATCAACTTTTTGGTGTCCCTAGCCTCTGTTTGCCAGCAGCTAGGAATGGGTGACAGGGCATAGAGCACTGGATGATTCCTGTCTGTTCACTCCCTCTGGGGCACCTGGCAGTGGCCACTGTCGGAAGACAGGATACTGGGCTAGATGGACCTTTGCTCTGACCCAGTCTGGCCTTTCTCATGTTCTTATGTTTGGAACCGGGGCTGAACAACGAGGTGGATATTGGCAGATGACACAAGATTATGCAGATTAATCAGCCTAGAGGAGACTTTGAAGAAGTTCAAAGGGATGTAATCAAGCCATGTGACTGGGCAGCACAATGGCAGATGAAAACCAGCGCTGACCAGGGCAGGGCCATACACATGGAAAGCAGTGCGGTGAACGACTCCTCCATATCGCTGGGGTCAGAAGCCAAAGCACGGCTGGTTGGGCCCAGTGGTTGGAGCAAGGGCGCTGGGGCCGCGTGCTCAGAGTGGTGGAGGTCGAGCCGAGGGGAGCCAAGGGTTGGAGTTGGAGTCAGGAGTGTAGAGTAGGATTGGAACAGGCTGGGGAGTAGGGCCAGGGCCGGATTAACGATTCCCGGCCCATGGGAGCTGCGGGGGGACGCGCGGGGGGAGGGCAGAGCCGACAGGCAAGAGCAGCCCCCGGGACAGAGGTTCCCGGTGCGGTGCTCGTCGCGGCGACGTGGCTACGGGGGGACAGGAAGAGCAGAGCGCGGAGCCTCCTCGCCCCCACCCCAGCCAGGCAGAGCCGGCCCGGCTGGAACGCAGCACACAGGGGCTTTAGAGGCTGCAGCTCGGGGCCCCCTTAGCCCTGCTCCTTTCCTGAGTGCACCATTGCCCCACTTCTGCCCCATTGCCACCCTCTGTTACAGGGCAGCACCCTGGAGCTGATCTCTGACATCTCTCTCCCTGGAATGAAGTCACTGCAGAGTCAGGACAACCCCACCTTTGGGCACCATGTGGGACATCTCACCCCACCGCACAGAGCCCGACATTCACACAGCTTCTCGCATGTGGTTCCCTCACTCATCAGAGCCAGGCGGAGAGAGGAGAAATTCTCCCAGACTCCCTTTAACCATTGCCAGCCCCCAGGATAGCGGAGGTTGCGGGGGGTTGCGTGCTCTCTTTAAGAAATGCCAGCTCTCCGGGAAGTTGCAAATGAACATTAGCAAAGTGGGGTGGTTTTGTGCAGTGGAAAACCACCCTGCTTGAAGGTTTTGTTTTTCTCATTTGTGCTCTTGCCCTTTCTCCCTCTTCCAGACATCTAGAGGCCAACAGGAGCCAACTGAGCCCACCACTGATCCCATCCCTTGTGAGATGGCAAAGCAGCTGTTGCACGGGAAGGAGGAGACAGAAGAGGCCGAGCAGCGTGTGCCGGGGTGTACCAGCCCCACGTAACCCCACAGTCTAGGCGGAGGAAGCCATGCCCCTCCCCAGCCCTGCCGGACACACTACAACTGGAGCACCAGTGTGAAAGGGAGCAGCTCAGCTCACGCTAGGCAGAGCGCCGAAAATGGAGGATGCACATTGTAGGCTCCAGTCCAGAAGCAGCTGAAGCCCCTGACTGCAGAGCCCCGAGGCGCCGAGACCCAGCCGCACCCCCGGGTGCCTGCAGACGTCCAAGGGAGATCGGAGTGTCTGGGAGTTTCCCACACCGGGAGCCCAGAGACCCCCAGCCCGTGGCCTAGAGACTTCTCCTCTGAAGTAACCTGGGTGAACGAGCCATTGTCATGCTGAGTGACGTCAGCATGTTCTGGTTGGATCCCCACTGACTCAACGGCAAACACATTGGCCACGGACAAGGCCCTGGGCTAGGGCAAGGGGGAGTAAGGAGAGTCTGGGTCCCCCTGCCCTGGCTGCCATCCATCCTCGGGTGGCTGCCCACGTCCCCATTGTGCCACTAGACTGCACGGCCCCAAGAGGAGGGGCAACCATCTTGTCTCTGTACTCTCAGCCAAACAGCCCTGCACTGAAGGGCAGCCGTTGACTCTGGTCGTTGGGCCACACAGCCCTGACGGAGAGGGCGGCCGCACGGACTCTGGCCGTTGGGCCACACAGCCGCGACGGAGAGGGCGGCCGCACGGACTCTGGCCTTTGGGCCACACAGCCCCGACGGAGAGGGTGGCCGCACGGACTCTGGTCGTTGGGCCACACAGCCCTGACGGAGCGGGCGGCCGCACGGACTCTGGTCGTTGGGCCACACAGCCCCGACGGAGAGGACAGCCACACGGACTCTGGTCGTTGGGCCACACAGCCCCGGACGGAGAGGGCGGCCGCACGGACTCTGGCCGTTGGGCCACACAGCCCCGGACGGAGACGGCGGCCGCACGGACTCTGGTCATTGGGCCACACAGCCCCGGTCGGAGAGGGCGGCCGCACGGACTCTGGCCGTTGGGCCACACAGCCCCGGACGGAGAGGGCGGCCGCACGGACTCTGGTCATTGGGCCACACAGCCCCGGACGGAGAGGGCGGCCGCACGGACTCTGGTCGTTGGGCCACGCAGCCCTGGATGGAGAGGACGGCCGCACGGACTCTGGCCGTTGGGCCACACAGCCCCGGACGGAGAGGGCGGCCGCACGGACTCTGGTCGTTGGGCCACGCAGCCCTGGATGGAGAGGACGGCCGCACGGACTCTGGCCGTTGGGCCACACAGCCCCGGACGGAGAGGGCGGCCGCACGGACTCTGGTCATTGGGCCACACAGCCCCGGTCGGAGAGGGCGGCCGCACGGACTCTGGTCATTGGGCCACACAGCCCTGGTCGGAGAGGGCGGCCGCACGGACTCTGGTCGTTGGGCCACACAGCCCCGACGGAGAGGGCGGCCGCACGGACTCTGGTCGTTGGGCCACACAGCCCCGGTCGGAGAGGGCGGCCGCACGGACTCTGGTCGTTGGGCCACACAGCCCCGGATGGAGAGGACGGCCACACGGACTCTGGTCGCTGGGCCACACAGCCCTGGATGGAGAGGGCGGCCGCATGGACTCTGGTTGTTGGGCCACACAGCCCTGAGTGGGAGGGCAGCCATTTTGGCTCTGGCCATAAGGCCAAACCACCCTGAGGCTAAGGACAGTTATTTAGTTTCACCCATGGGACCTCGCCCCTTCACCCCTAAGGCATCGCCCGTCTGTCACCATAAGACCCACACCATGATATAAGACTTTCGGGGTCAGGATGCAAATATGAGTAGAAGCAAGGAGTAGCATGTGACCCCTCTAAGAGCTCCTGCCACTCCTCTACCAATCTGGGGGTGTTTTATCTCCATCCATCTGCCTCAGGAATGGATTTGACCAATGGGGGAAAGTTCTGGGGCAGAGTGACCCATCCGGAAGTGGGTCACGTGACCCCTCCGAGAACTCCTCCCAGTTTGGGTGAGCCTCCGCCCCTTAGGACCAGCCAGAGAGGGGATTTCACCAAACAGGGTAAGTGCCGTGGTGCGGTGACCTGCCCGTAAGAGGGGCCCATCACCGCTCCATGAAATCCCCCCACCGTCCTCTACTAATCGGTCAGGGTTTCACACACCCCATAGGCCATCCCAGAAGGGAAACGTACCGATCAGAATAGGCAGTGCCCGAAGGTCTAGGCCAGAAGCCGCCGATCTCTGGAGCTCCATGTTTGCGTGGCTGGCAGCATCCTCCTGGAAGTCGCAACACAACACTGCGTGGAAGAGCCCATCTCGTTCCAAGGATGTCTTTTGCAGAAATCGTGGCCTAGGCCTTCGGGCTAAACCTGTTCTGGATTGGTACACGTTTACCTTCTGAGATGGCCTAAGGTGGGAGAGAAACCCTCGCCAATTGGTAGAGGGCGGTGTGGGGACTTTTTAGGGACCACGGGATCCTGTTGCGGGCAGCTCACTCCACTATGGCACTTCCCGTATTTGGTCAAATCCCCTCTCGGGGTGGCCCTATAGGGCAGACGCCCACTTCAATTGGTAGAGGACAGAGGGAGGAGTTCTCAGAGGGGAGATACAACCCCCTTCTGGATGGATCACCCTGCCCCGCAACGTCCCCTGATTGGTCAAATGCAGTCTCTGGGTGTGTAAAATGGTGTTTGCCCCTGCCAAATTTTCGTAAAAGAAGGGAAGAAAGGCATGTACGTTTTGTGTTATCTATAAGGTGGCCATCTTGGACTTGGCAAAAGAATTAGGTGACCTTTTGCCATTGGCTATATTATTTTGGGTTGGGAAGCACACTGCCACGCACGGATTGAATCCGCGTAGATAGGGTCTAACATCCAGGCAGAGACGACGCAAAGAGGGATAGGGAGGGTTTTTAGTTAGGTCTACTCACCCGGTCCTGTGTCCATCAACGAAGTCTGTCCCTGACGTCCAATGTCAAGAGAGCAGAAGCTGTTCATTGCTCTCCCTGCAAAAGAAGGTAGAAAGCACATCAACATTTCCTCGTGGGTGTAATTGTTTGTGAGAGTGGAGCATTTCCAGAGTTAAAGTTTTGTTACTCCACCCCTTCTCTAGCCTATCCTAGTCCTTTCCCCCATCGTAAATAAAGTCTTGTTTGTGTGGTTACCACTTTGTGGCCTTATTTTCGTGTGCTAAGGCAAGCTCTGACAGACGGGATTACAGAGGGGACTATGTGGGAAGAATTTACTGTAAGATTCCCCACATCTTCTGAATGGGGTTTGGGTCCTGCCCTCTTTAAAGGAAGGAAAAATCCTGACAGGTGATCCTAGGGGGCTGAAACCCTCTGTGATGAGTTAGTAATCTGTCCTGTTCACCACTCTAGGATGGAGTCTGGGATGCAGGCTCTGGGATGGAGTTTGGGTGCTGGGTGCAGGGTCCGGGCTGGGGCACAGGGTGGGGGTGCAGGATGGGTGGAGGGGTGCAGGCTCTGGGAGGGAGTTTGGGGATGGGAGGGGCTGTGGAGGGAGGGGCTGCAGGCTCTGGAACGGAGTTTGGTTGTAGGCTCTGGGCTGGGGGAAGGGGTGGGGTGTAGGAGGGAGTTTGGGTGCAGGAGGGGGGTGTGGGAAAGGGATGGGGGTGCAGGCTGTGGGATGGAGTTTGGGTGCTGGGTGCAGGCTCTGGACTGGGGCAGGGCCTGGGGGTGCAGAAGGGGGTGAGGGATGCAGGCTCTGGGTCAGAGTTGGGGTGCAGGCTCTAGGCTGTGGGTGCAGGCTCTGGGAAGGAGTTTGGGGGCCAGAGAGGGGTGTGGGCTCTGGGAGGGGGGTGGGGGCTGTGGGGAGGGAACTGCCATCACATGTGGCTTCCTTCCTCCCCTGCTCCCCCTCCTCATAGCGTCACTGGGGCTGGGGACAGGGCTGCCCCTTGCCCAGTGTTTGCAGGAGGGGTGGGTGGGTGGATCAGAGGGTCAAACACTCACCGAAGCCCCAGCGGCTGCTCAGATGAGTCAAGCAGGTCTACTCCAGATGTCTCCCACCAGAAGGCCCCTCGGCGTCTGGTGCCGGGAGGGGGGGGGGCTGCCAAGCATGTGTGTGCCCCCTCCCGCTCCCCCTTCCCAGGTGCTCTTGTGCGCGGCTGGAGCTACCGGCTGCGGAGTCCAGGGTGACCCACGCCGCTTTCACTCAGGCAGGGGGCTCGGGGGGCCGGGGGGGGGCAGACGCGATAAATCGATCCCCGAACACTCTCCCGTCGACTCCTGTTCTCCACCGCCGCGAGAGGGGCAAGCGGAGTCGACGGGGGAGCGGCAGGAGTCGACTCACCACCATGAAGATGCCACGGTAAGTCCCTCCCCCAGCGTAGACCCGGGCTAAACAATTCCCTTTCCCTCAGCCTCTCCTCGTCAGTCACGTGCGCCAGCCCCTTAATCATGTTTGTTGCCCTCCACTGGACTCTCTCCAATTTTTCTACATCCTTCTTGTAGTGTGGGGCCCAAAACTGGACACAGTACTCCAGATGAGGCCTCACCAATGTCGAATAGAGGGGAACTATCGCGTCCCTTGATCTGCTGGCAATGCCCCTACGTATACAGCCCAAAATGCCATTGGCCTTCTTGGCAACAAGGGCACACTGTTGACTCCTATCCAGCTTCTTGTCCACTGTCAACCCTAGGTCCTTTTCTGCAGAACTGCTGCTGAGCCATTCGGTCCCTAGGCTGCAGCGGTGCATGGGATTCTTCTGTCCTAAGTGCAGGACCCTGCAGTTGTCCTTATTGAACCTCATCAGATTTCTTTTGGCCCAATCCTCTCATTTGTCTAGGTCCCTCTGTATCCTATCCCTACCCTCCAGCATATCTACCACTCCTCCCAGTTTAGTGTCATCTGCAAACTTGCTGAGGGTGCAATTAATCCCATCCTCCAGATCATTAATGAAGATATTGAACAAAACCGGCCCGAGGACCGACCCCTGGGGCACTCTGCTAGATACCGGCTGCCAACTAGACATCGAGCCATTGATCACCACCCGTTGAGCCCGATGATCTAGCCAACTTTTTATCCACCTTGTAATCCATTCATCCAGCCCATACTTCTTTAACTTGCTGGCAAGAATACTGTGGGAGACCGGATCAAAAGCGTTGCTAAAGTCAAGGAATAACATGTCCACTGCTTTCCCCTTACCCACAGAGCCAATTATCTCATCATAGAAGGCATTTAGGTAAGTCAGGCATGACTTGCCCTTGGTGAATCCATGTTGACTGTTCCTGATTACCTTCCTCTTCTCCAAGGGCTTCAAAATGGATTCCTTGAGGGCCTGCTCCATGATTTTGCTGGGGACCAAAGTGAGGCTGACCGGTCTGTAGTTCCCTAAGTTCTCTTTCTTCCCTTTTTCAAAGATGGGTGCTATATTTCCCTTTTTCCAGTCATCCGGGACCTCCTGCAACTGCCATGAGTTTTCAAAGATAATGGCCAATGGCTCTGCAATCACAGCTGCCAACTCCTTCAGCACTCTCGGATGCAGCGCATCCGGCCCCATGGACTTGTGCTCCTCCAGCTTTTCTAAATAGTCCCGAACCACTTCTTTCTCCACAGAGGGCTGGCCACCTCCTCCCCATGCTGTGCTGCCCAGTGCAGTAGTCTGGGAGCTGACCTTGTTCGTGAAGACAGAGGCAAAAAAGCATTGAGTACATTAGCTTTTTCCACATCCTCTGTCACTCGGTTGCCTCCCCCATTCAGCAAGGGCTCCACACTTTCCCTGACTTTCTTCTTGTTGCGAACATACCTGCAGAAACCCTTCTGGTTACTCTTAACATCCCTTTGCTCGCTGCAACTGCAAGTGTGATTTGGCCTTCCTGATTTCACACCTGCATCCCCAAGGAATAGTTTTATATTCCTCCCTGGTCATTTGTCCAATCTTCCACTTCTTGTAAGCTTCTTTTTCGGGTTTAAAATCAGCAAGGATTTCACTGTTAAGCCAAGCTGGTTGCCTGCCATATTTACTATTCTTTCTACACATTGGAAAGGTTTGTTCCAGCAACCTCAAAAAGGATTCTTGAAAATACAGCCAGCTCTTCTGGACTCCTTTCCCCCTTCTGTTATTCTCCCAGGGGATCCTGCCCATCAGTTCCCTGCGGGAGTCAAAGTCTGCTTTTCTAAAGTCCAGGGTCTGTATTCTACTGCTCTCCTTTCTTCCTTGTGTCCGGATCCTAAACTCGACCATCTCATGGTCACTGCCTCCCAGGTTCCCACCCACTTTTCCTTCCCCTACTAATTCTTCCTGGTTTGTGAGCAGTAGGTTGGTTCCTCCAGCACTTGCACCAGGAAATTGTCCCCTACATTTTACAAAAACTTCCTGGATTCTCTGTGCACCGCTCTATTGCTCTCCCAGCAGATACTGGGGTGATCACCCTTGTTGCTCACACTTCTCAACTTAATCCAGAGATTGTCAGATTTTTCTGAACTTTCATATCGCAGCTCTGAGCAGTCATACTGCTCCCTTACATACAGTGCAAGTCCCCCACCTCTTCTGCCCTGCCTGTCCTTCCTGAACAGTTTACATCCATCCATGACAGTGCTCCAGTCATGTGAGTTATCCCACCAAGTCTCTGTTATTTCGATCATGTCCTAATTCCTTGACTGTGCCAGGACTTCCACTTCTCCCTGCTTGTTTCCCAGGCTTCTTGCATTTGTGTATAGGCACTGAAGGTAACTCGCTGATCGTCCTGCTTTCTCAGTATGAGGCAGGAGCCCTCCCCTCTTGCGCTCTCCTGCTCTTGCTTCTTTCTGGTATCCCACTTCCCCACTTACCTCAGGGCTTTGGTCTCCTTTCCCCGGTGAACCTAGTTTAAAGCCCTCCTCACTAGGTGAGCCAGCCTGCTTGCATAGATGCTCTTCCCTCTCTTCGTTAGGTGGAGCCTGTCTCTGCCTAGCACTCCTCCTTCTTGGACACCATCCCATGGTCAAAGAATCCAAAGCCTTCTCTCCGACACCACCTGCGTAGCCATTCGTTGACTTCCACGGTTCAATGGTCTCTACCCGGGTCTTTTCCTTCCACGGGGAGGATGGACGAGAAGACCACTTGCACCTCAAACTCCTGTATCCTTCCTCCCAGAGCCACGTAGTCTGCAGTGATCCGCTCAAGGTCATTCTTGGCAGTATCACTGGTGCCCACACGGAGAAGCAGGAAGGGGCAGCGATCCGAGGGCTTGATGAGTCTCGGCAGTCTCTCCCTCACATTGTGAATCCTAGGTCCTGGCAAGCAGCAGAATTCTCGGTTTTCCCGGTTGGGAGGACAGATAGATGACTCAGTCCCCCTAAGGAGAGAGTCCCTGACCACCACCATCCGCCTCCTTCTCTTGGGAGCGGTGGTCGTGGAAGCCCCATCCCTAGGACAGTGCATCTCATGCCTTCCAATTGGCGGAGTCTCCTTCTGTTCCCTTCCCTCAGATGTATCATCTGGTCCACTCTCCGCATTAGTACCTCTGGAGAGAACATGAAAACGGTAACTTACTTGTATCTGCATTGCTGGTACATGGACGCTCCCCTTTCTTCTTCTGCAGGTAACGTGCTGCCAACTTTCTTCACCGTCCTCCTGTCCCCGCAGTGCAGCCTGCTCTGAATCTTCAGAACGTTGTGTCCGTAGAAGCATATCCTGACGTCCGTCCAGGAAATCTTCCGTTTCTCTTATGCAACGTGGGGTCGATACTTGTTGCTCCAGACCTTGAACTTTCTCTTCCAATATGGAGACCAGCTTGCACTTTGTACAGACAAAGTCGCTTCTGTCCTGTGGAAGAAAGACAAACATGGCACAACCTGTGCAGGTCACAACAGCTGATTGCTCACCACCCATATTAGCTTCCTTCTAAGAGCTTCCCCAGCTGTTGCAGTAACTACTCAGAGAAGCCTCAAGATGAACATCGAAGTGGGTTCTCTTCCTATATCTCTTCCTGCACCTGACGGTTAGTGCTTAGCTTCTGCCCTGAAGCATGAGGGTTTGGAGCCCTTACCCCCAGGTTATTTATCCTGGCTCTGGGAGAAGAGTGGGGGTTGTTACCTGCTCCTGCAAACCCGGCAGTTTTTCACTTTGAAACTTTTGTTTCTCCACTCCCCTAGGACCAAGTCCCAGCACCTGTCTCTTAAGGTGGTCTGTTAACTCTGCTTCTGACTCCAAACCCTGTTGTACCCAATTCTCTTTAACTGCCCCCAAATCCAAGCCACAATCCTTCACCAGCCCTCAAGCTGCTGAAGCAGCACCAAACCCAAAAGACCACTGACACTCTCCCACAATGCTCAGTTTACGTTAAACTCCTTACAAGTGGACTGAAATGCCTCCTTTCCCTGGAAGCCATCCTGCCCCCTTAGGCATCTTCTTCCGCTCCCCATGTACCAAGGAGGGTGGGCTCCTCAGCCACCTCCATCCCTCCGGGTCCCCACCTGCTGCCCCCATTTCCTTCTTAATCTCGTCTCAGGTTGACCCCCGTAACTGGAATGGGCCCTGATACTTCCGTAATCCTTTATCCAAACAATCCATTACCCCGGCTTGCCAGAACCCACAACTACCATCACCACAGTCCGCCTTAATAACCCCCTCCAAGCAGCTGCCTGGGCTGTTGCGGAGGGGGACTTACAGGCTGCCACTCAATGTATGTGAGTCATGGCACCAAGATGTTAGAGGGCTTCTCCCTTCAGCCTCTCACGCCCTGGATCTTCTCGCTGAAACAGAGAGCTGCAAAACTAGCGAAGGTGCAGACAATTAGATGTTTGTGGGGGTTAGATTCCAGCAAGCAATGACTCCAGTTTCCTTTTGCCTTTTCCCCTCAACCTACTTCCTGTTTGCCCCCAATTTATACAGTAATATTCTCAGCTATACCTTAACCTATCATTTGACTGAAATTTAACTAACTAATCCTAACATACTGTAAGATGATTATCAAACCAATTATATCCCACCACCTTAATTGGTTTATACCCAGCAAAATCAATGATACAGCAGACAGAAACAATCCAAGAACCAGACTGAGACCATACAGATTAACACTAGAGAAGTGGAGACCATAAAGACAAAAGAACAAGAAGTGAGGGTTTCACAATCACAACTGTTGATAGGTGAGTTCCTGCCAGACTCGATGCTATCAGACTAAGTTTTCTTTAACCGTCGTAAGATTTGTTTCTTTATCTGGGGGTGACGGGCACTATCAGGAGAGAATCGTCTTTCCAGCAGCCCAATATCTCCTGATTTCAAGGTGAGCGGCTGCGAGGCGCTAACAGGAGGTGGCCGCGCTGTTTACGGGGACCTGGGGCGTGCTGGAACTGCAGCAGTTCTTGGCCAGAATGTATTTTCTGTGGGGAAATAATTGGGTGCCAGACATGAACTCTGCTTGTGCGCAGTGGGGCAGAATCCCCCAGGAGCAGATGGGGGGTCCGGGGGTCACGACTCACAGGATGGGCCGTGCTCGAGGCTCTGCGTGAGCCACGGTGACACAGAGGGTTGGTGGACAGCAGAGTATCACAGAGCTGTAGATTCTGCCCGGCACTCTGTGGTTCTCAACCTGGGGCCCACGGGCCCCTTGCGGCCCGATCAGCAGAGGTGCGGCCCACGTGACTTCCTCAGAGACACACAAATAGTATATACATTGTGTGGCTGCGGCCCGCGGAGCACACAGAGAGCTGCATAGGCAGCCACCATGGCAAATAGGTTGAGGACCACTGCTGTAGACAAGGTACCACGTGAAGGGGCCTGATCTTGATGGCTCCCTTTCTCAGTGTCTTCTGAGCGGGAATTGGATTTTCCACGGGGCAAGATGAACGGCTGAAGCTATTTGCTTAAAGAAAACAGACAGTGCTCCAGGTAACGCTTCAACTCACAGCCTCAGCCTCCCTCCCCTCAGCCCTGCCCATCAGTGCCATGCGCTAACGCCTTGCCCCCCTGGAGCACGCCTGGGAGAGCTGCCTCCTTGTCTCAAGGATGGATTTGTGGGGAGGGAGGTTTGCGTGAACCACATAAAATCCATGTCCCGTCCCCAGGAAGGCAGGAGTGGGTGGCCTTCCTTCAGCGATAAAGCTGGTTCCGGCCACCGCCTGTTTACGGGAAGGTGGGTGGTTTAAGCCCACCAGGGCTGGAACTTCTCAAGGGGGAGCTTAAGGTGTCTTTTAAGAGGAGGAGGAAGTGTCTGTTCCAGTCCTGTCGAGCCCCACCTGTCTCTTGTCCTCCTTCAGCCTCTCTCCTTCCCGGCTGGGGAGATCGAGAGGCAAGCAGGGCCAAAGCACAATCTTTTCGGGCCCAGTGCAAACACTCTGAGCAGGGTGGGGCGGGATTCTGCTCCTCTGGCCTCCCCCAGTTGTCTAGTGTTGTGATTCTTCCCCCAGGACCCGCGGGATGGTGAGTGGGGCAGCAGGCACTGTGGGGTGGGCACCTGTTGTTGCAGATGCAGGTGACCCTCGAGGGGGCGGCTGTGTATTTCCCCGCGGGGCCGGGGGCTCTGCTGGACCCCGCTCAAAGGACCCTCTACAGCAGGGGTCTCAACGTCCTGGCCCACGGGCCATCTGCGGCCTAAGGACCTCCCCAATGTGGGCTGCGGGGCTCCAGCAATTTTGGGGCCAGGTCTTTCCCTTGGCCCCGCCTGCCACCCCCATGTGCTCCCCTCCCGTGCGTCCCCCGGGCGATTTAAAATGGCCTGGGGCCCTGCCCCCCACCGGCAGCAATGCGGAGCTGAGCGGCTTCCTGCGTGCTCGCCCCACGTGGCTGCCGGCCCCTCCCTGCGCCCCAGGGCGGGGCTGTGACTCCCCCTGCTGACCCTGCCCCGAACGCCCCTGCGGCCAATGGGAAGCTGTGGGGGCAGTGCCTGGGGGCAGCAGCGCACAGAGGCCCCCAGGACCACCCCGCCTTGGAGCCCCTGGTAAGCCCCGTACCCCCCACCCCCTCCCAGAGCCTGTACCCCGATCCCCTCCCCACCTACCCCCTGCTGCCCCCAAACTCCCTCCCAGAGCCTGCAACCCCACCCCCTCCCCATGTATCCCCTCCTGCCCCCAAACTCCTTCTCAGAGCCTGCAACCCCACCCCCACCCCATGTATCCCCTCCCACCCCCAAACTCCCTCCCAGAGCCTGCAACCCCACCCCCTCCTCCTGCACCCCCACCCGCTGCCCCAGCCTAGAGCCTGGACCCAGCACCCAAACTCCATCCCAGAGCCCAACCTCTCACCCCTCCTGCCCCCAAACTCCCTCCCAGAACCTGCACCCCAATCCCCTACCCCAGACCTCCTCCCCCACCCAAACTCCCTCCCAGAGCCTTAGGCAGGTGGGGGGCGGAGTTTGGGGGGGCGGGTTCTGGGCGGCATGAGTGACATTATTGGCCCCCTGGGAGGATTTGAAGACTGGCACGGCCCTAAGGTAAATTGAGTTTGAGGTCCCTGCTGTACAGGGACGTCATGCGAGAGAATTAGCAGACTGTGACCCCACTGGGTAAGGGATCCTGTCCCCTCAGCTATGTGAAGCCGTGGGGCCTGCATTTCTGCCTCTGGTCAGGTTCTTCCCTGGTCAGTTAGATGACAAGGGAGTGGGTCGCACAGTCCACAGCCCCAGTGTTCACTTTCATGCCTCCTCCAGCGGGATAGAGGAGTCAGGAAAAAATGGACATGCTCATTCATCTCCATCCCTCCAGCTTTCATGGGAGCAGGAGCAGTGTCCTGTCCTATCTGCATCACTCTCACTCACATCCAGGATCTCTGGGGAGCTCCCTTCCTGGGACTGGCTCCATGTGTGGGGAGGGCTCTGGGCTCTCCAGGTTCAGACAAAGGCAGGTGTTTAACACCAGAGCTCTCTGGTGCCTCAGCAAGCCCCCCAGAGCCCACAGATCCTGAAAACGGCTAGTGAGGCTGTGACAGCTCCCCCTCCCCCAGACATCGGCCTCTCCCCTGAGGGGCGGGGGCGGCTGGGTGACCATGTGCCCATCATTCACATCCAAAAAGAGAGAGAAAACCTTTTGCAGTGAGCTAGCCACGCCCAGTCCCTATTCAGGCCGAGTCTGATGGGATCAAGTTTGCAAATGTATTCTCTCTCGTTTGGTATTCACAGCTTCTCCTCCACTGGTCGGAATGGGCCACATCCCCCCCGGATTGAATTTAGTTGGGGATTGGTCCTGCTTTGAGCAGGGGGTTGGACTAGATGACCCCCTGAGGTCCCTTCCAGCCCTGATATTCTGGGATTCTATGGCCTTGTTAGCCCTGGTCCTCCACACAGTGATGCTTCATCCCCATCTCGGCAGGTTTCTTCACCTGCAAACTGCAGCTTGCGCTCCCGCAGCCGAAGAAGTGGGCTGAAGCCCGAATCCATGCGTTTGTCTTCAAGGTGCCACAAGACTCCTCACTGTTTTTGCTGAAACAGACTAACAGGGCTCCCCCCTGAAACGGGTTACAATGGTTGGGTGTGACCAACCGCATAACAAAGAAGTGCTGTTCAGAAGCAAACGGAGACATTTGGTTTCCTTCTTTCTGAAGTTAAGTTTCTGGGGGCTTTGACTGTATGAACCTGGAAGTGTTTTGTAGCTCACGGATGAAGTGTTAGTTAGCCAGCCAGCCCATCTTCTCGTGTTTGTTTTTCTCTCTTCCTCAGGGCCCTTTGGTCACATATTTGGATATTACTTTACTTTGACAGGACGGAGCACAACTTTATTGAGGATTTTATGAGACAAACGATCATTTGCCAGAAGAGTCCTTTTTCATTTTATTTTAATTAGGGCTTTCGATGAACCGCAATTAACTCATGCAATTAACTCAAAAAAATTAAAACTGCAATTAATCATGATTAATTTTTTAATTGTGATTTTTTTAGTTATGATTGATCACACTGTTAAACATTGAATACCAACTGAAATGTATTAAAGATTTTGGGGTGTTTTTCTACTTTTTTCAAATATATTGATGTCCATGACAACACAGAATACAGGGCTCACGTTCTAGGATGATGGTTTACAAATATTTACCCTGTCAAAGTAATAAAAGAAAGAGCATTTTTCAGTTCCCCTCATAAAAGTGCAGCAGTGCAAGCTCTTGGCCGTGAAAGTGCAACTTACAAATGTAGATTTTTTGTTTTGTTCCAGAACTGCACCCAAAAGGAAAACAGTGTCAACGTTTCGCGCCTACAAGGCCACCGGACGTTGAGAAGAGGCATTCGCATGGCACTTTTGTAGCCAGCATTGCATGGTAGTTATGTGCCAGGCATGCTAAACATTCGTATGCCCCTGCATGCTTTTGCCACCAGTCCAGAGGACATGCTTCCATGCTGATGATACTCATTAAAAAAAAGTAATGTGTGAATTAAATCGGTGACTCAGCTCCTTGGGGGAGAATTGTCTGTCTCCTGCTCTGTTTTACCTGCACTCTGCCACAGATTTCATCTCCTAGCCATCTCGGATGATGACCCAACACGTGGTGTTCATTTTAAGAACACTTTCACTGCAGATCTGACAAAAGGCAAAGAAGGACCAATGTGAGATTTCTAAAGATAGCCACAGGACTTGACCGAAGAGTTAAGAGTCTGAAATTGGACTCCAAAATTTGAGCGGGATGAGGTGTGGCGCATGCTTTCTGAAGTCTGAAAAGAGCAACACGCCAATGTGGAAATGACAAGATCCAAACCATCGAACAAGAAAATGAACCTTCCGCTGGTGACATCTCAATCTGTCCTCAACATGGACTCATGACCTCTGGAACGGTGGTTGAAACGCGAAGGGACGTATGATTCTTCAGCACATCTGGCCTGTCAATATCCTGCGATGCCAGCTACAACAGTGCCCTGTGAATGCCTGGTCTCCCTTTTAGGTGACACTGTCAACGAGAAGTGGGAAACATTAGCTCCTGCAAATGTCAACAAACCTGTTTGTCTGAGCGATTGGCTGAACAAGTAGTCGGACTGAGAGGGCTTGTGGCGTTTCAAGTTTTTCATCGTTTTATTTTTGAATGCAGTTATTCCACTTCTGTTACGTGTGAAAAATGCAGAATTTTCTTCCCCATAATTACAGAACTTACTCCTAGACGACATTTGCTGACTGGCTTTATCAAGAATCATTAAAAATGGGTCTTCACACATTTAGCACTGACTGTCAGCCCCTGCCATGTCGTGATACCGTTCAAAGCACAAGACACTGTTTTGATGAAAGTATTTTAGTGCTTGTAGGCCCGGAATGTATTCAGATGATTTTTAGAGCCCGTTAGACTTTTGGTACGTTTTTCAAAAGCATCTGTTTAAAACAATGTAGGTCTGGGATCGGGCACCTGACAACACAGATGGGGGCCTAGTGGGCTGTTCAAAACAGGAAAAGCACCAGGGGTTAGCTCCACAAAAATACTGAGCTGGGCTTGGCTGCTACTTTCACTTTAGCTCCCTAAATCTGACACTGAGATGCCGCCAATCCTCAACCCCCCCGCAGCTACAGCCTAAATGTAAGGGGACTGTTGCCCCCTTACTAACAATCAGTTGGGGTGTTTTGGTTGGCTCACTCCCAGTACTAAAAGGGGAAGGGTCGATGGGAAACCAGGACCCTGAGAGCCAACGCTCCAGGTCAGCCTGAATGACAGGGCGAGAAGGCTAATGAGGGAGTCAGGAGGCCAGGGGGGTCCCGTCCTCCGTCCTCTGTGTGAGCTGGATTTGCCTGGGTCAGACAGACAGAGTGGGGCCGAGCTAAGGAGAAAGCAGGGGCCCGAGCTGAGCTGGGGAGCGGAGCTGTGCCAGATCCAGAGGGACCAGTAAAGCAGCCCAGAGAGAGCAGACCTGTCGTGGGAGCAACCAGAGCCAGAGGGGCCAGAGAAGCAGCCCAGGGAGCTGGGGGCAGAGCAGCAGCCGTGCAGAGACCGAGTGGTGGGGCTGGGGCTGGAGCAGTCCGGAGCTGGGTGCGGTGAGCAGCTGGGGAGAGCGAGGGGGACCCTGGGCAGCGGGCCCCGCACAGGGAGACGCCTCAGCCAAGGGGCTCTGCAGGCCAGGCTTGGATCGTAACCCCGACAGGGCGGGGGCCACACTGGGAAGAAGGGTCCTGCCACTTCGAGCCTGAGAGCGTGTGGCCACCACCAGAGCGAGTGTCCGACCCGCAGCATCCCCGCAGCACGGCCAGGGCCGGAGAAGGGGCCTGGGACTCACAAGGAGCAGACTGTGAACTGCCCTGACGTTCCAGAGACGCTGTTTGTGATGTTCCCTGCCACAGAGCGGGGTGATGTTTCCTTTCACCTTTCCCATTTTCCCTTATTCTTTTTTAAATTAATTGTTGATGAAATAAACTGTATTTGCTTTAAATCGTATGTAATGATCAGTGGGTCAGGGAAGCACCCAGTGCAGAGAGTACCCCGGAGAGGGGACACCCGAGCCCCTGTCCTAGCTGACCCCCGCAGGGTTGGGGGTTGAGCCCCCCAGGAATCCTGGGCCCAGCCTTGTCGGGGTTACGAGGACTCTGCCAGACAGGAGAGTGGAAGGGGAGTCCTCGAGGGCAGGGAGGCCACTGGGTAAAGGGAGTGGGAGCGAGGACTCAGATCCTTTCACTAGCCCACTTCACCGGGGTCGTGCAGAAGCCAGGACAGTTCCCCACAAGAGCGGGACTATTCCCCCGCTTACAGGAAGAAGGAGGTGCCTGAAAATAGGACCCACAAAACCCAGCGTGCGAGGCATCTCCACACCTACGGGAAAGGCCGATGGGAGGGGCGTGTCCTGAGCCCCCCCCGACTCTCTGGATCTCAGGTTACGAGGTCTGGCTTGGAGAGAGGTACCTCCCCTGGCTCCCGCCCGCCCAGCTTTCCCCCACCCCCTGCCCTGCCCTGCCCTGCCCTGCCCTGCCCCGGCCGTACCTGGTTCCAGCCCTGCCCTGCTGCGGGGTGGGACCAATACTGCTGCCAAGGCCGCCCCGAGGGGGGTGCGGGTCCGGGGCAACCCCCCCTCCGCCCTAGACCCCCACCACTGCACCCCTTCCCCCAAGACCCTGCCTCCTTCCGCCCCTGAAGCAGCAAGATTAATCCCATACCTTACATTGATTGTGACTTATTTGCCTGATTTGAAACGAGACCCAAACGACCTGAGTCTCCTCGCTGTCGATAGCCCTCCGCTCGGCCAACCAGCCCTGACACTCTGAGGGGCGGGCGGCTGAGACGTCTCACCAGAGGTCCCACAGGACGGCCAGGTCACCATCAGAGCGGATCGCTCTCAGATCCAGACCCACCTCTTTGTGAGGACCTCCCGCGATGAGAGCAACCCCTCCTTGCCCACCCTCCACACACACCCCTCCTTGGGAGAGAGAGGGAAACAGGGAAAAAAGAAGCAAGAGAAGAGGAGAAAGGAGGGAGGAAAGAGGAAAAGGGAAACCAAAAAGGATAAAGCCCAAGGTCCCCAGTGATTCCAAGCGTCAAAGCGCTCGGTAGGAAATCACATTCTGCCCCCTTAAGCCAGTGTTTTCTGTGCCGAGAATTCTGCCTGCAGCAGGTGCATCAGACCCAACAGGTTCCAAACCTCTCGCAGCCTCCGACCTTGTCCAAGGGAAGTTCGTTTTCTGGCACAATCAGTGGTGGAAAAGGAGAAAACTCCACAGAGGCTCCTCCTCATGCTACGACGTGAATCCTAATTCTCTCCCCGTCCTCGAGGGGAGACCGGGAGAAGGAGACGTGCGGCAGCAAAGCCGGGGGGGTCTCAGCGACTGCCCTGGCCCTGCGCCTCGGCCCTGCCCCGCTGATGTCGGGGTCTCTCTGTGAGGTCACCCCCTCCCCACCACCTTTGCCCAATGGGCTGAGGTCCTGCAAAAGGCATTTGTGATGTCACTGCCCCGCCACCCCTCCCCTCCCAGCTGATGTCCTGCCCCTGCCCAGCCTCTTGGAGCTTGGAGTTGTTGCCCCCGGATCTCCGCACTCAATGACTGGTGAGTCGGGGGATGGAGCCGGCTATACAATAAACCACCAGTTTTTCATAAATTAGTCGACTTAAGGCCAGAAGGGACCATTGAAGCATCTAATATGACGCCCTGCATCTCCCAGCCCTCCCGTGTGTCACGAGAGCTGCTTTTTGATGAAAGCACTTTACCGAAAGGCATCTAGTCTTCACTGGAAGACATCAAGAGATGGAGAATCCATCACTTCTCTTGCCAGTTTCTTCCAGTGATGAGTCGCCCTCCCTCTTACAAATCTCTGCCTTGTTCTAAGGAGAATTTTTCTGATTTCTGCTTCCAGCCATTGGTTCTTGTTCTGCCTTTCTTTGCAAGACTAAAGAGCCCTTTAAATACTTGGTGTTTTCTCTCAGTGAAGGCACTGCAGGCTGCCATCAGCTCACCTCTCCATCTTTTTAAAAACTAAACGGACTGAGTTTTTCTATCCCTCCTTATAAGTCTTCTCCATCTCTCAAATATGGCTCTTTTCTGCACCCTCTCCAGTTTTTTTAACGTTATTTTTGAAATGTGGACACCAGAACGGGATGCAGTATTCCAGTGTCAGTCTCCCCGCTGCTGAATCACCTCCCTTTCCATCCTCTCTTTATCTATCCATGGATGGCGTCACGGACTCACAGGACTTGTGCTCTCTCTCAGCCTCGTACAGTCCTTGGGAGGAACCCCCTTCAGTATGACAGCCCTTCTCGGAGATCCACTCTCTCAAGGGTTAAGCCGTAGGCCCTTCCGCCTCCTGGAACCCCTCTTCTCTCAGCCTTGAGCATGCTTGTCTGCCGTGGGCCCCCTCAGGGAGTCCCCTCACTCTGGACCCCTGGGGCCTCTACTCCCAGAGGGAAGAACGCAACTCCGATCCCGAGACTGCCGTGACTCTCAGCCAGCGTAAAAGAGAGGGGTTTATTGAGCATCTGAACACAGCACAGGAAACTCTCAGGGCCTCAGGCCTAACCTCCCTCTGCACAGTCCATCTAGGTCTCTCCTGCACCCGTGTGGGCTCTGGCTGTTTTCTCTCTCCTTCCAGCTAAGCGTCCGATATCACCTTGCCACAAGCCTGTGTCCTTTGTCTTCTGTCCCAGGTGAACAGGCTGCCTGGGTCTCCTCTATCTCAGCCTCTCCTCTCCTCCCTCTTTTCTTTCCCCCTGGCTGGAAGCAGTCACCGGGTCTTCTCTCCTCAGCCCATTGTCCTACTACTGGCCCGACCTGGCTGTGACTTCCAAGCTGGGCCTCCCGCTCACCAGTCGCTGGGGTATCCATTCTCCAGGCCTTTGCCTGAGGGCCCAACTGACAGGAGAGATCACCGCTGGTCCTCTGTAACAACAAACTACCTCTCCCACCTCGTTAAACAAACAGCACCCAGGGAAACTGAGTCCCACACACAGCATGCAAACCATTGAAAAACCAAGAAAATCCCCCCGTCATCACCGATGGCTTTGGCCCTGTTCCCCACAGCATCGCAAAGGGAGCGGATGTTGAGCGGCTTGCCCGGTATGACACCTAAATCCTTGACAGAGACACGGCTTCCCGGAGTACAGTTCCCCCTCGGTGGCCTGCCTGCTCTGTCCTGCTGCCCCCTCCCACTGCGCCAAGAGGGGACCTGGTGACTGGAGCTGCTGTGGTTGTGTGAGAGCGCCGGGCTGAGAGACCAAAGGGCACCTCTGTTCTGGAACAGAGGGGTCTGGCCGGTAGGCGCAGTCGCCCCCGGTTTGGGGCACAGAAGGGGCTGTGGCTGGCAGCAGCTTGAAGCCCGTCCCCCAGCTGTGCTAGGCACTGTTTGAATGAGTGCAACGTCCGTGTTACATACGGGCTCCTGGGGCTCGGTCGGAAGCACTGAACTGCCTCAGAGTTCTCTGTTTGCAAGGTCGGTGCCAGGAGATTAGAGAGACAAGGCAGGGAGGGGATCTCTTTCATTCTCCAACTTCTGCTGGGGAGAGACAAGCCTTCGAGCTCCACAGAGGTCGTCCTCAGGCTCTGGTCTCTCTCCCCAACAGAAGCAGGTCCAATAAAGCATATGACCTCCCCGGCCTGGTCTCTCGGTGTTTTCTGCTCCCACGGGCATGGCTGGGGAGGGCCACAGGGCTCAGCAGGCTCAGGGAGAAACCTCAGCCCCACTGGAGACAGGAGGGGAGCAAACCTCACAATCCATGTGGTCCCTGCAGGTCTGTGCAACTGCCCCCTCCTCTCTCAGTGGCAGTCTGTGGGGGAGGTCTAGGGTGGCCAGATGTCCCGATTTTAGAGGGACAGTCCCGATTTTTGGGTCTTTTTCTTATATAGGCTCCGATTACCTCCCACCCCCATCCCGATATTTCACACTTGCTGTCTGGTCACCCGAGGGAGGTCTGGCAGCCCCCTCCCCAGCCACAGTCCGTGCGTGCCCAGCAGTCTGTGTGTGTCTCAGCAGCCCCCTGCTCACTCCCACGTGGAGCCCAGATCGGGCTGAGCTGGGCCTCTGGTTTGTTTGATCCCTGAAGGGTTTTCTGGGCACTAACTGGGACCCCAAGTTTCTCCTACTTTGAGGAAATCCCTGTGAAAACTCACCTTTTCCGGGTGTCTGTTTCACACCCTCTGCCAGAGACGTTCCCCATTCTTTCTCCAGTTCAGCTGGCAGCAGGTCTCGTGCGAGGGGCGGGGGAGAGCTGAGATTTCAGGCTGCCGTCTTATGGCAGGATTGCTGCGATTAACTGGCTGAATGTGCTAATTCTGAGGACGAAACGGGGAAAGGGGCAGAGATCGAGAGTCAGGGAGTGAAATGGAGAAAATAGAGGAAGCATTTCGAGCAAGGGCGAAGTGCAATGACCAGAATCCAGAATATTCTCTGCACCCCTTGTCTAACTCTGGGCCTGATTCTCTTCCGCATTGACGGCCCTTTCCCTGTCTCCGGCCGTGTCTGGAGGGCTTTATGCCCCTGTCCAGCCCCTTCACACTGCCAGGAAGGGAGAGCTGTTATGGAATCTTAGCCCAAAGAGGAACCAGGCCCTGTGTCACCTTCATCCTGGGTTTCAGATGACCCCGAGAAGTTGGGGGGCCACCGGGGCCTAGAGCATGGCCCTGCCACAGAGGCCCCGCCCCCGGTCATCCTCTTCCCCCGAGGCCCCGCCCACCCACTGTTCACTCCTCTGGCCCCCGAGGTCCCCCTACCTGCCCCTCGCTCCTCTCCGCCTCTTCCCCCAGGACTCCACTCACCCCCTGCTTGCTCCTCTCCGCCCCTTTCCCCGAAGGGGGGCTACCGGGGGGCCATGGGGCCAGGCACCCGTCCCTTTTCTCTGTCTCTGGTGAGCGGGGGGCAGTGGGGTCCTTGGGGAAGGAGGTGGAGCAGGACAGGAAGAGGCACGAGAAGACGGGGCCGTGGGGGAAAAGGCTGAGGGGGGGTGGAGTGCAGGTTTTGGTGGAAGAGGCGGAGGGGGGATGGGAAGAGGCAGAGCAAGAGCAGGGCATCGGGCTAAGAGGCAGAGGGGAGCGGGGTGTAGGCGGGGCCCCCACTTCTCTGGAGCTTCGCTTCCAGCGCTCGAAAGATGACCAAGGGCCCACGGGCTTCCGGAGGGGGACCCGCCCCACATCCCCAGCGTTTCCCCCCCGCATGGACAGCCTTTTGGGGGAGACTCAGCCTCCCCTGGCTTCTGATACGGGCTGCCCGTGCTCAGCTCCTTCCACGCTCTGGAGAGGAGCAGCACCCAGGGGTGGGGCTGAGCCGGGGGGCGCTGGGTGAGGGGCAGAGGCCTCGGGAGCTGAGACCGCAGGGACACAGCGTGAGGCACCAACCCAGGCATCCCCATGAAAGGAGCAGAACAGGGTTTACCTGGGGTGGGGAGTGTATGGAGAGCGTCTCAGGGCCGGTGGAGATGTATTGCCCTGGTGAGCAAGTGTGGCTAAAACACAGGCCTCGCTGTGAGCAGGATTTGAACCTGCGCAGGGAAACCCGAATGGATTTCGAGTCCAACGCCTTAACTGCTCGGCCCTCACAGCTGTGAGTGACGTGGCCCCCAGCGGCAGTCTCTACTGGAGCGGCTGGAAGCCGACGGGAGGGAGCTCTCCACCCTCAACGAGCAGCCGTAGCCATGTTGGCAGGAGAAGCTCTCCCAGCACCATAGCACTGTCCACACCGGCGCTTAGGTCCGTGTAACTTGTGTCACTCGGGGGGTGGCTTATTCACTCCCCGAGCCACATACGTTCTACCGACACAAGGGGGAGTGTAGACGCAGCCTTAGCAGAGACGCGATTAAGATCCACTTCCTGGACACTACAGTGCTAATAAACGATGGTCACATAAACACCGCCCTATACCGGAAACCTACTGACCGCTATTCCTACCTACATGCCTCCAGCTTTCACCCTGACCACACCACACGATCCATCGTCTACAGCCAAGCTCTGCGATACAACCGCATTTGCTCCAACCCCTCAGACAGAGACAAACACCTACAAGATCTCTGTCAAGCATTCTTACAACTACAATACCCACCTGCGGAAGTGAAGAAACAGATAGACAGAGCCAGAAGAGTACCCAAAAGTCACCTACTACAGGACAGGCCTAACAAAGAAAATAACAAAACGCCTCTAGCCGTCACCAACTAAAACCCCTTCAACGCATTATTAAGGATCTACAAGCTATCCTGAAGGATGACCCAACACTCTCACAAATCTTGGGAGACAGGCCAGTCCTTGCCTACAGACAGCCCCCCAACCTGAAGCAAATACTCACCAGCAACCACACACCACACAACAGAACCACTAACCCAGGAACCTATCCTTGCAACAAAGCCCGTTGCCAACTGTGCCCACATATCTATTCAGGGGACACCATCACAGGGCCTAATCACATCAGCCACACTATCAGAGGCTCGTTCACCTGCACATCCACCAATGTGATATATGCCATCATGTGCCAGCAAGGCCCCTCTGCCATGTACATTGGTCAAACTGTACAGTCTCTACGTAAAAGAATAAATGGACACAAATCAGATGTCAAGAATTATAACATTCATAAACCAGTCGGAGAACACTTCAATCTCTCTGGTCACGCGATTACAGACATGAAAGTTGCGACATTACAACAAAAAAACTTCAAATCCAGACTCCAGCGAGAGACTGTTGAACTGGAATTCATTTGCAAATTGGATACAATTAACTTAGGCTTGAATAGAGACTGGGAGTGGCTAAGTCATTCTGCAAGGTAACCTATTTCCCCTTCTTTTTTCCTACCCCCCGCTTCAGACTTTCTTGTTAAACCCTGGATTTGTGCTGGAAATGGCCCACCTTGATTATCGTACACATTGTAAGAGAGTGATCACTTTAGATAAGCTATTACCAGCAGGAGAGTGGGGTGGGAGGAGAGAAAACTTTTTGTAGTGGTAAACACCCATTTTTTCATGCTTTGTCTGTATAAAAAGATCTTGTGTACTTTCCACAGCATGCATCCGATGAAGTGAGCTGTAGCTCACGAAAGCTTATGCTCAAATAAATTGGTTAGTCTCTAAGGTGCCACAAGTCCTCCTTTTCTTTTTTTCTGATAAAGTTTGCGGATGAGACCAAGATGGGAGGGGTTGCAAGTGCTCTGGAGGATAGGATTAAAATTCAAAATGATCTGCACAAACTGGGGAAATGGTCTGAAGTTAACAGGCTGAAATTCAATCAGGAGAAATGCAAAGTACTCCCCTTAGGACAGAACAATCAGCTGCACACATACAGAGCAGGACATGACAGCCTAGGAAGGAGTACTGCGGAAGGGGATCTGGGGGTCATAGTGGACCACAAGCTAAATATGAGTCAACAGTGTAACACTTGCAAAAGAAGCAAACCTCATTCTGGGCAGGATTAGCAGGAGTGTTGTAAGCAAGATACAAGACGTAATTCTTCTGCTCTACTCCATGCTGATGTGGCCTCAGCTAAAGTATTGTGTCTAAGTCGGGGCACCACATTTCGGGAAGGATGTGGACAAATTGGAGAAGGTCCAGAGGAGAGTAACAAAAATGATTAAAGGTCTAGAACAGGGGTTCTCCACCTTTTCCTTTCTGAAGCCACCCACAACATGCCATTAAAATCTCCAGGGCCCAGTGTGGGAGGGGGAGGCTCTGAGCCGGGGAAAGGGGGGACAACAAGTTTGCATAGGTATAGTTTGACTTCTGTTTTGGGTTGGCAGGGGCCAGTGAGGCTCAAGCCAGCTCCGACGTCGGGATCTGGGGAGGGTATGCTACATCCACCCCCTGGCTCACCTCAGCAGGCCACCCGCCTGTCTGGACTGGGGCCTACAACCAAAAATTATAACTCAAAGGTGGGGGGGCTCAGCTCAAAAAGTTTGAGGTGCAGGGAGAGGGATAGCTAGGGGCTGTGTGCAGGGGGGTAGCTCAGGGCGCAGGGAGACTCCTAGGGGCTGTGCATGGGGGTGTGCAGGGGGGTAGCTCAGGGTGCAGTGAGGGGGGTAGCTAGGGGCTGTGTGTGGGCAGGGGGGTAGCTCAGGGTGCAGTGAGGGGGGTAGCTAGGGGCTGTGTGTGGGCAGAGGGTAGCTCAGGGTGCAGGGAGGAGGTAGCTAGGGGCTGTGTGTGGGCAGAGGGTAGCTCAGGCTGCAGGGAGGAGGTAGCTAGGGCCTGTGTGCTCTCAGGGCTCCCCTGCGCTCCCTGTACCCTGAGGGCTCTGCCAGCCACAAAGCAGCCGGGTCCCCCCGCCCAGGCAGCTCTTACCAGCTGCATGAGCAAAGGGGAGCAGCTTCAACCCCCTGCAGCAGCAGGAGACGAGGCAACGCTGCGCCCGCCTGCTCCATGGCACCAGTCAGAGCAGCAGCTGTCCCACGCTGCCGGACTCTGGCTTCCCACCTCCAACCTAGCCAGGGGATGGAGAGAGGAGGTGGTGGAGGGCGTGTGTGGAGGTACCCCAGGACTGCCCTGCTCTTGCACTGTAGTTTGGGGGGGGTGTAACACCCCTGTGTTCCCCCAACTCTGCCCATGGGCTCAGGGCTTCTGTCCCTTGGTGAACAGCGGGGCTCGGGGCTCCAGAATTCAGCCCTGCTGCTCCCGGCTTCAGCCCTGCGGGAGGTGCTGGGGTTCGGGCTTTGGATTTTAGCCACGGGGCCCTGCAGCCCCCCTGAAAGGGTTCAAGGACCCCCAGTGGGCCACGAACCCCCTGTTGAGAACCGCTGGTGTAGAAAACATGATCTATGAGAAAAGGTTGAAAGAACTGGGTTTGTTTAGTCTGGAGAAGAGAAGACTGAGAGGGGACATGAGAACAGTTTTCAAGTACATAAAAGGTTGTTAGAAGGAGGAGGGAGAAAAATTGTTCTTGTGAATCTCTGAGGAGAGGACAAGAAGCAATGGGCTGAAATTGCAGCGAGGGAGGTTTAGGTTGGACGTTAGGAAAAACTTCCTGCCAGCATAGTTAAGCACTGGAACAAATTACCTGGGGAGGTTGTGGAATCTCTGTCATTGTAGGTTCTTAGCAGGATCGACAGTCACCGCTCAGGGGTGGTCTAGATGAGGGGTAGTCAATTATTTTTTGTCAAGTCCAAATTCTTCATCAATGTACAGTCGGGGGCCAGACTGCAGAGAAAATCATTTAAAAAAATAATAATAATGATAATATGTAAATAAAAAGTTTGTGGGGTCTGTTCAAAAGCGTCTGGCAACCCGGATTTGGCCCGTGGTTCGCCTGTTGACAGCCCCTGGTCTAGATAACACAGGAGAATTACGGAGACCTCGGGAATGGAGGTTGTTGGTAACTTTGCCCAAGCCGTTATGGGCTGCTCCTCAGGGCGGAGTGCTGGGAACGGGGGCTCACACTCTGCAGCGGCTGCCCGGCAAGTTTCTGATTCTCGCCCCCTGACGGCAAGGGTGATGCGTGAGGCACCCGGGGGCGCTTTGGCACCAGTGGGTGCGCAGTGCAGGCCGGGGCCCTTTCAAACGCAGCCGCTCCTCCAGAGCGCGGCAGGCGGGCAGGAGTTCGGGCTCCAGCAGCTGACGCTCTCGGCCACGTTCCAGCAGCAGCTCAGGGAGCTTCTTTCCTGGACTGAGACTAAGGTTGCAGGCTTGTCCCCCTCCCAGCCAGAGGCGGGAAACAGCCCCTGTGGCTAGTGCCGACCCCAGCACTCCTTCTCGGGAGCTCACAGCTGTGCCTGTGAACCTCAGCGTCTTCACCTGTACGTGGCTGGCCTTCCGCGTGGCAAGTAGTGGGTGGGGGTGGGGACAGGCAGCCCCGATGTGCCTAACTGGACGATGCCATGCCGGCACAGCACAGTATTTGTTGGGTTTTTTGTTTTTCGTCTCCGCTGCTGCCTGACTGCGTACTTCTGGGGCCACGTGGTGTCTGGCTGACGGGTCCGTCTGTAACTCTGGTGTTCGTATTTTTGAGGTTCTTCTGTACTTAGTCCTGCCTTGAGTGCAGGGGACGGGACTAGGACGGGCCTTCCAGTGCTGTGATTCCATGGACAGGACTAATGTGAGTTTTTTAATCTGACCTCCTGCATTACACCAACAATATGATTTTACCCAGTAATTCCCGCAGTGGAGGGAATATTCATCCCTACTATTTAAGAGAACACAAAGGATCCACTGATCAAGTTCCAGATCTCCGCTGTATAGTGGTGTGCAGTGAGCCCCGTGCAGCTGAGCTCCTTGGCCGTAGGAAGTATGCATCCCCTGTCAGTGCTCCTGAAATGCTACCCCACACCTTTGCAGTCCAAGACTAGGTCTTTTAAGGAAGAATGCTCTACAGCCACCAAGAAGGGGCCAGGCTTTACCTGAGAGCTAGGTTCATACCGAACCCTGCCTCTGTCAGACATCTTTTACTTCCAAAATCTCCTCCTGGACGATTTAGGCATATAAGCATCACTCCTGATCCCTTCCCAGAACCCCACCCCTGAATGCTACATGCACGTAAAGCAAATGTTGACAGATTATCTGTTTTGGTCATGAGCCAGAAACAGAGCTAATACTCTGACTCTGCAGCTCTCTCCAGAAAACCATGGCAAGAGAGTTTATTTGTAAATGGGAAGAAATCATCTGCATTTTTAAAGGTCTTTGGGACAGTGATAAAAGTCATTTTAGACATGCAAAGTACTATGAACTTGGCCCTCTCACACTTCGATGCTTCTGTAGGCTGTACTCATTGCACACACTGAGGGCTCCTGGCTGCCCTCCATTCCCCTCCGCCCCATGTGCCACCCTCCCATCCTCTCTGTTTCACAGATTCCCTGCATCTGCTCACCCCTCTTTCATGTCACAGGCTCTGTCCCATGTTTCTTCATCTCCCCCAGGCTGGGGCTCTGTGTGCCCTCCGACCTTCCCCTACCACACAGAACTTCTGTATGCCTCCTCTCCCCAGACCAGGGTCCCCTTTTCTCCCCACCGTTCTTTCTTTTCTTTCTGTCTGACAGATAAGTCATTGGGGGTGTCACCATTTTAAAATTATTTTGGGAAGATGATTGTTCAGCTTTGTAGTTGAGATTCCTCCAACATGGGAGTGACTGTTGAGTGTAGGACCTCTCTTCGTTCAGCCAGTTATTACTAGACAATGTTGCCTCCCCTAATTATCAAAGCTTTACTACTGAGTCACCTGTCTTTATTGGCAGTAACATTCTAATTAATATTTACTCCATTTAACTGTATGGTGATTGCCCAACCACTCTCTAACTCTTGCTTTGGTATAACTCGATTAAAGGGATGATAAACAATTTATTTCTGAATACTCCCTTGAGCCTGATCATGCAGTCCTTTTGGGAGAGGGATGCAGAGATCCAGCTTTATAAACCTGACTTCTCTATCTTTTATTCCTGTAACACTAGAAATAATTTTGTTTTTTAAACAGGAGAATAAACCATCCCTCATTCAGACTGGTCCAGAAGCAACCCTGCAGACCCACCTCCTTGTATTTGAGGCCGAGAAATCCAGAAAAGAAAACCGTGTTGTGTGTTTAGAAATGAGAAAGGAACTCTTCCCGAAGCCTACATACAAATGAACTTTTAAATTTGAGGAGACAGAATAAAAACTGGTCCCAGTTACCAGGGAAATCATGTCTTGTTTATACTAATCTGGAATATATATGGGGATAGGTATTACATAAAATCAAATTTTGCATACTACAAATCTGTAAAATGCAAAAGGTGTGTTTAATAGAATTTTCTATATCGTTTCATTAATTGTTTTAGATAAAGAAAAAATATTAAAAATCATCAGTATTTTTTTCTGTCTTGGTTTCCTTTAAAGGACACGAAGCTTATTCTTACAGCAGCGCTTCACTTAACCCTTAAGTACACTCTGACCTGAGAAACCAGCAGTTAGGAGGTACAATGGCAAAGGTTTTGACAGCATGGAAGTGAGTTTAACTCAGCATTTCTCGCATGCGGCCACCAGGGGCTTTTTGTGCAGGCCTAACAGCCTCCTGGGCAGTGGTGGAGAGGCCAAAGTATCAGCCTCTCCCCTTCCCTCCCTGGTGCTCCTGCATGAGCCACCATGCACCGCCTCTGGAGACAGGTGGGGCACAATGCTGCAGGAGCCAGGTGAGTTCTTGACTCACCTGTGGGGTGGGCAGGGCACGTTGGGGCTTGGGCTTCAGCCCTGGGTGAGAACCTGGCCGCAGGGCTTCAGCTGCACGGCTCGAGCCCCGGCCTCTGACCCAGGCTCCGGCCACGTGACCTTGGCCCTGGGCGCTAACCCCGGCTGTGCAGCAGCAAGTGCTGGCTCCGGGCTCTGGCACCGACCCGCAGCCCTCACCCCGCTCCCTAACCCCAGCCCCAGCCCCAGGATGGTGGGTGTTGATCCACACCTCCAGCTGCTCAGCAGCAGCCGCCACCAACCCTGGGCTCCAGCCGCTCGCTCTGGACCCTGGGGGTGCTGCCTCCCAGCTCCAGCCATATGGCAGCAGGGCTCACCATTCTCCCCGACGCCTCCCCGAACCCCCATTTATCGCCCCAACCCTCACTACCTTCCCTGGTTCCACCTCTATCCCCCCCATTGCCCCAGACCCCTGCTGCCTCCCTCTCCAAACCTGGGGCTTGCTGAGAAAAGCGAAACAAAGAAACATGCAAGTATCACTTTTCACAGCACACTGACTAGCTACCTGGGAGGCTGTGAAAAGTGATACTTGTATGTTTGTTAATATCACTTTTCACAAACTCCCAGCTAGCTACTGAGTGTGCTGCGAAAAGCAATATTCAACATACAAATATAATTTTTCATATTATTTGTGAGTCTGAAAAAACCCTACATAAATAAATTACAAGGATTTGGACACGTGTCTGTGCATATTTATTTGTTTTTCCTACAGTTACGTATTTTAGGGAAAAGTGTCAGTGTGGCCACAAGCAAGAATTGGTGGGTCACAGTGCGAGGCCACCAAAAAATGTGTTCGGAGAACCCCTGGTTTAAATGTACTAATAGGCAAAATCCAAACCAGCCATGTCTGCCTGAACCTTTTCAGGCAGGACTTCAGGTATCACCCAAAAGATCTTATTTTTCTTTGGTTCCATGTATACATTTGCTCAGATTTTACTTCTCCATTAAAAATGTAACCAATTCCCAGCTGCCTGGCAAGTGAGAGCTGGCTGAGTTTCCATGCTTCTCCCCGCACCCTTATGGGTGTGTTGCCAAGGGAGCAACACATAGGCCTGCAATGAATCTCAAGTGCCTCTGACTTGCCTAGCTCTTCTCAGCCATTTCTCTTGCTGTGAGCTGCCCTCCTTTTGAGCCCCACCAACTTCCTCACATGTAGGAACAGCAGCAGATTGCCATCTTGGAGCAACAGCTGAGGAAGGCGACTTTTCTGTCAGCACTAGAGTGGTCTATTGTATTGTGCTCTTCTTAAATAAGCAGGATATGTGATCGTCCAGTGAGCGTGTCTCAGCTTTGTTACGTCGAGTGCTTTAAAAGGGGTGATGCGCTGCACTGTGTGGGCTGAGAAAGATCTCATGTGCTCCCCATCATCAATTCTGAGATTTGCACTGATTGGCATTAAGGCTTTTGGGGTGATGGTTCTATGACTCAAACTCAGTGGCTTTGTTTGGTCTACCAGAGTCTGAGGTTGGTGATCTTCGGGGATGGTACAAGCCTCACCTGAGACATTTAAGCGAGTTAGAATGTGGATAGAAGACGATAGAATGAATGATGTGTGAGTTCCTCCAAGTAACAGGGATAGCCGTCTGCCTCTGAACATAGCTCAATTCTTATTGTGCTTAACACGCTGGAATATGAATGGCTGCTATGGGTGGCTGATAATCTATGAACATCATGTAGTAATTCCTGGATTTTTAAATTATTGTTTTAGCAGGATGCATGTATAATGTTTGATCAAATACTGTTCAGGGAGAAAGGTATAAAACCATCCAAGTATTTGCTATGTTTAGAGTGGTCATGTTCTGTGGGATACCTTCTGGAAGAACAGTAGTGTGGTTAAGTAATTCGTGTCACATTCTGTGCTGCACCCCTGCACCGAAAAAAGGATTTTCTGCTGCTTACACTATTTGCAGCTTCATTGGGTGAAAATAAAGAAGCAACAGTGGCCAGGTCTGAGTGTCCCTGTAAAATTAAAAACCAACTGTGGCTTGTCTTAAGTAATGGTAAGGTGACGTTTAGAAGGAAGCCTCCAGGTGCATCCTCACCTGTTCGTTGATCCAGCACAACTTCCTATACATTAGACTCTTACGACAGTCAGTAACGCTCTCTCTACCTCCACAATAGAGCTATTTAGAAAACGGGAGTTTGTATTCAGTTTGTATGAATGCTGTAATCTGGAAGGCCAGATCCACAAAGATATTTTCGTTCTTGACTTCCATTGGATTTCAGTGGAATTTAGGAGCCTAAATTTTACCTTGGTGGATCTGGGCCTAAGTAATTGCAGTTTGACAAACATGAAAGATTAATAATTTGTGAAAAATAAGAAGTAATTAACAAATGAGGACAATCAGAATCCTTGTCTGAGGACTCCTAAAGCTTCAAAATACTTTAATGTTCTTATGAAATAATTCACATCCACTATTATTTCTTTGTCTGTAGTAAATATATTGTCCTTTTTAGTTGGCACACTGTTCTGATCATTGTCTGTACAGTAATCTTTTGAGTAATTCAGTTCAGTTAGATGTTATCAGTCACCTGGAGTTTCTTCCTCAGAAGCTGTTATGGCTTTCAAGGCTCTTCTCTTCCTTAATCTTTCTGCATTTGTGATTGTCATAGGATGCAATGGGAAAAATCCAGAAAGACCTGAAAGAAAGATGATTTATGTTTATAGCTGGAGTTGCAATATGACTGTTCTAGACGCACAGATTCAAAGGCTAGAAGGGAGCGCTGTGATTATCTCGTCTGACATCCTATATAACACATGTTATAGAACTTCCCCAAAATAATTCTAAGCATATATATTTCAGAAAAACATCCAATCTCAAGTTAAATTGTCAGTGATGGAGAATTCACGACAACCCTGGATCAACTGTTCCAATAGTTAATGAGACTTTTAAGAAGTGAGAGTAATTGTCTCTCTCACCAACCCTCTAGTGGCTTGAAGTGCCTTTTACTGCTGTCTCGGCCAGCTCAGTGTCTCCATAAATGAGACCCGTTCCCATTTCCTCAAAAAGAACAGGAGTACTTGTGACACCTTAGAGACTAACAAATTATAGCTCATCTTAATTAGCCTCTTACAGTTTGTATGGCAACTCCCACCTTTTCATGATGCTCTGTATGTGTAAATAGATCTTCTTACTATATGTTCCATTCTATTCATCTGATGAAGTGAGCTGTAGCCCACGAAAGCTTATGCTCAAATGAATTTGTTAGTCTCTAAGGTGCCACAAGTCCTCCCGTTCTTTTTCCGGATACAGACTAACAAGGCTGCTACTCTGAAACATCCCATTTCCTGTGGCCAAAAGAAGGGTGATTGCATATATACATATTCTCAAGGATTCATGCAAAGAAATGAAGAAAGAGTCTTTGGTACTCCAAGTATGCGGAGGATCACCAAGGAAAACCTATTGTCTTTTAAGAGAAATAAGCAAATAGTTGAGATTGGAAAACACACTGAGTTACCTAGAAGTTTTTCAACCGGTTTTGTGACATGTGCTCAAGAAAACTGCTGTAACCTTCCCTTACGCAGCAACAATAGATTATTCTTCATGATGGAATCGAAGTCTGTACCTTGCCAGGAGATTGAGGTCTTAAAGCAATTTATTTACAATAAAGATGACAGATTTGCTCTACCAACCCTTAAGAGAGTTCAGCGGTGAAGGCTGCACATTCTCCACTAACTGGGATTGATTTAGAGGGATGCAGAAACTGGGGTCTGTCAGTACAACATGATGTGCACGCAACCCTTAACAAGCCCTGTCTGCACTTACCAAGGTGCACCATGATGACCCTTGAAAGCACTTGAAAGAGGAAAAAGACCATGAAGGAATCCCCTGCCACTCCCAAACACAGAACAAGGGGCTAGCCCACTGCAGCTGTGCCGCTGTAAATGCTATAGGGTAGACATAGCCTGAGTTGACAGAGACGAGAACCTGAAAGTTATACACCGGACCCTCGCTAGAACACGTGTCTATATAACACAAATTCTGACAGAACGTGGTTGCGGATCCCAAATTTAGTAACCGTCATTAACTTTCATTGTAACGTGGTCCCCACTGTAAGGCAGTACCCGCTAGAATGCGGGATTTGGCATGGATCCCAAATCCCACATTCTAGTGAGGGTCCAGTGTAGTTTGAAAATCCTGAGGGAAACATGGGAGTTTAGTTGCAAGCCCTGCCCTGGCCCCTGTAGACTCTGTCTCTCATGACCCATTTGCCATGGCGATCCTGGGAATGGAAGTTTCAAAGCACCTGCCCCCACTCCCACTTTTATGCTTTGGGGTTTAGGTAACTTTCAACCTCTTAGGAGCACAGGCAAAATGAAAAGATTTTTTTTCCCCCCTGGTAGCCCTGCTAGGCATCAGCCTCACTGCCGCACCCTGCCTGCTTTTCTGTTTCAATAGCTTTGTTGCTAGGGCAATGCCAACAAGTGCCACATGAGTACATAAAATCACTTGTCATTTTAAGGTAAGAATTAGTTTCCCCATTATATTGGTGTTCTGAGGATTTGGTATTATTTTATATATGTACGTTAAGGCTGTCAATCACAGTTATCTCACACGATTAACTCAAAAAAAATCAATCGCGATTAATCACACTTATAACAATAGAATACCAATTGCAATTTATTATATATTTTTTGATACATTTTCAATACTGATTTCAATTACAACACAGAACACAAAGTGCAGAGTGCTCACTTTATATTATTATTTTTTTATTACAAATATATGCTCTGTAAAAATGATAAAACAAAAAAAATAGTATTTTTCAATTCACCTCATACAAGTACTGAAGTGCAAACTCTTTATTGTGAAAGTGTAACAAATGCAGTTGGGTTTTTTCTGATTGCATCACTGCACTCAAAAACAAAACAGTTTAAAACTTTAGCGCCTACAAGTCCACTCAGTCCTACTTATTCTGCCAATCGCTAAGACAAAAGTTTGTTTACAACTGACAGGAGATACTGTTGCCTGCTTCTTATTTACAATGTCACCTGAAAGTGAGAACAGGCGTTCCCATGGCACTTTTGTAGCCGGCGTTGCAAGATATGCCAGATATGCTAAACATTCGTATGCCCCTTCATGCTTCGGCCACCATTCCAGAGGACATATTTCCATGCTGATGATGCTCGTTAAAAAAATAATACATCAATTAAATTTGTGACTGTACTCCTTGGGGGGAGAATTGTAGGTCTCCTGCTCTATTTTACCTGCATTCTGCATATGTTTCATGTTACTGCAGTCTTGGAAGATGACCCAGCACATATTCGTTTTAAGAACACTTTCACAGCAGATTTGACAAAACGCAAAGAAAGTACCAATGTGAGATTTCTAAAAACAGCAACAGCGCTCGGCCCAAGGTTTAAGAATCTTTACAATTTTTTTGTTTTTTACAGAGCAAATATTTGTAATCAAAAATAAATATAAATTGAGGACTGTACACTTTGTATTGTGTTGTAATTAAAACTAATATATTTGAAAATGTAAGCATGCCAAATATTTAAAGTAAATGGTATTCTATTGTTGTACAACCGCACAGTTAATCGTGATTTTTTTTAATCGCTTGACAGCCCCAATATATGCGTGTGTGTGTGTCTATATGTACACACACTATGAAAATTACTTGATTGGGTTGCAGTAATTGTTATTCTTGGATATTAACTAGTTCAGGGACTCCTCAAATCTTGCTGCTAATTGCCCGCGGTTTAAGAAATAGCCGAGAACTCCGGGTTCACAGGACGTGTGTGCGGGTCTCTGTGTGTGTGGGAGGGTCTCTGTGTGGGGGGGGTCTCTGGGTCTGTGGGGGGTGTGTGTGTGGGGAGGTCTCTGGGTCTCTGTGTGGGGGGGGGGTCTCTGGGTCTGTGTGGGGGGTGTGTGTGGGGGGGTCTCTGTCTCTGGGTCTCTGGGTCTGTGTGGGGGTGTGTGGGGGGTCTCTGTCTCTGGGTCTCTGTGTGTGGGGGGTCTCTGGGTCTGTGGGGGGTGTGTGTGTGGGGAGGTCTCTGGGTCTCTGTGTGGGGGGGGGTCTCTGGGTCTGTGTGGGGGGTGTGTGTGGGGGGGTCTCTGTCTCTGGGTCTCTGTGTGTGTGGGGGTCTCTGGGTCTGTGTGGGGGTGTGTGGGGGGTCTCTGTCTCTGGGTCTCTGTGTGTGGGGGGTCTCTGGGTCTGTGTGGGGGGTGTGTGTGTGGGGGTCTCTGTCTCTGGGTCTCTGTGTGTGGGGAGTCTCTGGGTCTGTGTGGGGGTGTGTGGGGGGGTCTCTGTCTCTGGGTCTCTGTGTGTGGGGGGTCTCTGGGTCTGTGTGGGGGTGTGTGGGGGGGTCTCTGTCTCTGGGTCTCTGTGTGTGGGGGGTCTCTGGGTCTGTGTGGGGGGTGTGTGTGTGGGGGTCTCTGTCTCTGGGTCTCTGTGTGTGGGGGGGTCCCGGTCTCTGGGTCTGTGTGTCGGGGGTGTGGGGGGGTCTCTGGGTCTGTGTGGGATGTGTGTGGGGGGGTCTCTGTCTCTGGGTCTCTGTGTGTGGGGGGGTCTCTGGGTCGGTGTGGGGGGGTGTGGGGGGGTCTCTCTGTGGGTCTCTGGGTGTGGGGCGGGGTCTCGGTCTCTGGGTCTGTGTGTCGGGGGTGTGGGGGGTCTCTCTGTGGGTCTCTGGGTGTGGGGGGGGTCGGGAATTCAAAGACGCTGGTTTTAGGCTGCGGCCCCCCCCGTGGCTGGCCCCGCTCCCGCCGCCGGCTCAGGGCGGCCTCGACCCCGGCCCCCTCTCGCGGCCGGCGCGCGGCTACCTGGCGGAGGGGCGGCGCTGCCAGGCCCGGCCGGGCTCCTCCCCACGCTCCCGCGCACGCCGGCTGAACCCCCCGGATCCGGGCCTCACGGGCCGCCGTAGCGCGGCAGCGGGTCGAGTCCCGCCAGCGCTGTCGGGACCGAGCCGTAGCGCGCCTGCGCCGTACGCGCCCGCGTCTCGCGGCCGCTTTTCCCATCGGCCCCCGCGGGAAGTCGCTGCGTGGGGACTACTCCCGTCAGCCACCGCGCGGCCCCGGGCACGCTGGGAGACGCAGCGTGCACACGAACGTCACCCCGCAGGCTCCGCTCCCGCCCCGTCGCTGTCGCGCCGAGATGATGTCACAGCGCGCGACGCTCCCCCCACCTTCGGAACGGGCCGCGCGGCCGGGGCGGGGGGGCGAAGCCGGGCCCCGCGGGTGACCCTCCATTTCCCATCAGGCATCGCGGTGCACACGCCGTGGTCGCGGCCCGACCCGGCCGTCCCTCTCTCCGGGCGAGGCCCGCTCGGTGCTGGGCTCCCGGGGCTCCGCGCCCCCAGCAGCGCTCCCCGCCGAGCGCCCCGGGGCCCAGCTGCCGGCCGCGGAACGGACTCGTCCGGCTGGCCGCAGCGCCACGGGGCGCCGGGGGGACAGCTCCCGTCCCCGTGCCCGGGGCCCCTTCGAGCGCCCGGGGGCTGAGTTCCCCCCCTGCGCCCGGGGCGCTGCGCACGCTCCCCGCCTGGCCCCCGGACCCGGGGCGGCCGCTGGGGGGCGGGGAGCCCGTCACTTCTTAGTCAGGTCCAGATGCCTTGGTCGAGGCATCGTCAAGGTCCAGACTTCAGAGAAAACAATAAAAACTAGTAACAATCCTGATCTAATAAAACAATCAAAAGATTTCAGGATCTGCTGGAAAGCAGCGGGTGGCCCAGCTTTGGCCCGCGGTCTGCCTGTTGGCTGCCCCTGTAATAACCCCCCTGCTTTTACAATGCTGGTTGAGAGTCACTCCGGGGGAAGGAAGTGGGGGTACATGGCTCCCTGGGGGCCTACAAGTCGCCCTTGGGTGTCCAGCTCAGGTGGACTTGCTGACGTGAAGCAGGGGTGCTGAGGGCTCTGAGACTCAGAGTCAGGAGGCAGTGAAGCCAGGTGACTTTCCTCCCTGGAAAAAGTGTGACCTTCAGGGGTTGCCACACTAAAGAGCTCCTCCCAGGGACTGTTCAAGAGCACCAGACCTATGGCAGGGAAACAGCCTGGAGAATGGGATTTTCAAAAGGGCTGAAGCAGGTTAGGCAAGTCCATAGGAGTTAGGTGCTTTGGAGGTTCCCACCAGATACCTAAATACCATTGAAAGTGTGGCCCAAGGTGCTTAAACACTAGGGCCCTGAGGCTCAGCTGGTGTCAGTCAGGGAGGCTGAGAATCCGTGATAACGTCTCCTGTTAACCAAGAGCATCAGCCCCTGCGCTCAGATAGCCAGGGAGAGAGCAGGAGACAGCACTGGGCGCACAGATTCATGATTATGAATTATCTGCTCTCCTGAAATCTTCCCCTTTGGGCTCTGCTCTGAGCAGCCAGGGAAGCTGGGACCCCAAGGGCTCTCCCAGGATCTGGGCCCCTCTGGGCTGGGCAGTCACAGTGCTCTGAATGAAGCTCTGATCCACGAGTAATAGGGGCACACAGGAACTGATAATAACCCAGCCTGCTGGGCCAAATCCCTCCCCCTGCCCTGCTCAAATACAATGAGAGAAACCCCCAGCAGCGCCCCTTACCCAGGAATCCCGTCACAGCGCCCTGGTGATTGTTCTCTTGAGAGAACATCCCGGATTCTCTTTTCCAGCTCAGGGGACTCGGGCACCGGATGCGGAGACATGGCCTTCTCATCCCTGCAGAGACATGAGCGTGTTTATTCCTCCCATTCCTTTGCTCTAAGTTCCTGCCCCCCAGAGCCAGATGGGGAGTGGGTGGGAGCTGGGCCACAGGCAGGGCTAACGGGGCCGTGACCTCTGCTGCCCAGGGAATTTACTGCCTGCACGATCTGCCGGGGGGCCGGCCTGGAGACTGGGGGCCTCTCGCCATCCAGAGAGAAAACCCAGCCCAGGCAGGGCCAGCTCCCCTCACACCTGGCCCAGCCCCACGTTCCCTACAAGGGCCTGGAGGGGCTTCTCCCAGGGATTAGCGAGGGGCTCATTCTCCAGGCCCAGCTTCTCCTCAGCTTCTCCTCTCAGCCTCCAAGGGGCCTGGTCACTCCCCGTGGGTTGGGGGTTCTGGGACCAGGACACTGCTCCACGAGGGCCTGGGCTGGGACACTCAGCTCTTTCCCCACAGGCCCTTCGGCCCCCCTCACACGGGACAGGCTTTGCGCCATGACAGAGCTGGGGCCAGGTCCCAGCTGGGCCCTTGGGGTGACAGGCTCTCAGCCCCATTCATGATCCCCCAAGCCAGCCTGGTCCCAGGGAGGGTTCTCCAGCCCAGAGCTGTGGGGCACTCCCCTTCCCAGGGTGGATCACACAGACACAGCGGCAGCAGCCCCAGGGCTATGGGGATGGAGGGGGGCTGGATCCAGAGGGTGAGACTGTCCCACGGTCGGGATGCTGGGTCTGCTGCCTGGGCTCTGAGCCCTGGTCTACTCTAGGACTTTAGGTCGAATTTAGCAGCTTTAAATCGATGTAAAGCTGTACCTGTCCACACGATGAAGCCCTTTATTTCGACTTAAAGGGCTCTTAAAATCGATTTCCTTACTCCACCCCTGACAAGTGGATTAGCGCTTAAATCGGCCTTGCCGGGTTGAATTTGGGGTACTGTGGACACAATTCGACGGTATTGGCCTCCGGGAGCTATCCCAGAGTGCTCCATTGTGACTGCTCTGGACAGCACTCTCAACTCAGATGCACGATTGTTTGCCGTTGCTCTGACGGAGGGAGGGGCGACTGAGGACACGGCTTACAGGGTTGGCTTCAGGGAGCTAAAATCAACAAAGGGGGTGGTTTTACATGAAGGAGTATTTCAGGCAGGACTTCACGGAGGGTTCCAATAAGAAATGGTGCACCTAAGTTATTGTTCTTATTGGAACAAGGAGGTTAGTCTGGCCTCTGATTGATACATGGCTAGATTTACCTCGCTGCACCTTCTCTGTGAGTGACTGCAGTGTGACCTAGAGGAATGAGTCCCCTAGACAGGGTGGGAAGCAAATGAGTACAAAACAAATCTGGTCTATTTCTTGTTTTGATCCACTCTGTCTATCTTTTACATCTTTGGCTGACAGCAGATGGTGCAGAAGGACTGCATGCCATCCACATCTCATGGCTGCCCGGCAGAAGATGATGCAATAGGACGGCTAGCAATCCGTATCGCCTGCCTGCTCGCCATAAGATGGTTCAATAGGACTGACTGCAGGCCTAAAGTGAATGACCGGATCAAATCACTCCAAATTTAGTCCCTGCGCCCATGTCTGCCCAGGCGCTCCTGATCAACCTCACACAGGCGACCAGGAGCACCTCGGACATGACGATGACGGCTACCAGTCCTATTGCACCGTCTGCTGCCACAAGGCAATGGGTTGCTGCTGCTGTGTAGCAATGCCGTACCACGTCTGCCAGCACCCAGGAGACATACGGTGACGGTGAGCTGAGCGGCTCCAGGCTTGCCGTGGTATGGCGTCTGCACAGGTAACTCAGGAAAAAAGGCGCGAAACCACTGTCCGCCCTTGCTTTCACGGAGGGAGGGAGGGAGGGAAGGGGGGCCTGACGATATGTGCCCAGAACCACCCGCGACAATGTTTTAGCCCCATCAGGCATTGGGATCTCAACCCAGAATTCCAGTGGGCAGCGGAGGCTGCGGGAACTGGGGGGTAGCGACCCACAGTGCAACGCTCCGGAAGTCGACGCTGGCCTCGGCCCTGTGGAAGCGCTCCGCCGAGTGAATGCCCTTAATGCACTTAGAGCATTTTCTGTGGGGACGCACACACTCGACTATATAAAACCGATTTCCAAAACACCGACTGCTATAAATTCGACCTAATTCCATACCCTGACCGTGGGGGCAGACGGAGCCCGGATGTATCTGCTCACAGCACTTCTGACACCCCAGAGGGGAAGGAGAGACAGAGCAGAGAGTCAGTGGCCATGGCCCAGCCGGCCCCCTGCCCCAGACGGGTCACTCTGCTCCCCCAGCCCGGCCCCACCGGCTGCTCCCCCAGTGGGGTGGAGACTCTGAAGGGCTGTGCTAGAGGGAGCAGAGCCCCGTTCACACCAGATGTTCCGCAGGGACGGGACGGCCGGGTCCTCTGTGCTGAGCCCAGGGCTGGAACAGCCTTTCACCAGCCTCCCCCCACCTCCCCAACAGCCCAAACTCCTGTCTCTCTGCAGCCCTGGGCCCCTGGCCCTGCAGACGCCCCGGGCCGTGCTCCCTGCACTGAGTTACCCTGTCAGCCCGAGTGACTCAGGCGCCGTCCCCTCCCTGCACTGGGCTCTGGGTGCATCCGACACTGTCTCACCTGCAGCAATTCCAGCACCGGCTGCTGACGCTTCCCCTCCAGCTCCGTCATCAGGGCGCTGAGCCGGGAAATCTCCTCACCCAGGTGGGTGGCATTGTCCTCCCTCCTCCTCCCAATCTCCTCGTCCAGCTCTCCCAGCCGGGCCAGGAGGAGGCGCTCCTGTTCGGCCAGAAACTGGTGCAGCCCCTCGCACTTGGACACCACCAGCGGCCGCTCCACTTCCGTCTGCCTCTGGGGTGCACAGAGAGACGCAGGGGCAGGCCAGGGACACGGGGAGAGCGGGTGTCTTGGGAAATGGTACAAAGCCTTGTCCGGGCTCCCCAGAGCGTTTCATTCAATCTCTTTGCCAGAGTAACCGTGGCTACACTAGAGCTTTTGCTAGTATAAAAATGTGACCCAAAATCACCAGCCCCCAGCCCGTCCCCACCACTGTCCCAGCACCAGAGTGAAGTGCAGACCAGGCCGTGGCAAATGGTGCTTCCCAAACTGCCCAATGGCATCACTGGGACGTCTGACACTCGAACCCTGGGATCAGCAAAAGTCTCCCCCTGCTCCGCCCCGACCCCTGCCACATCTGCGCCTGTTCAGAGTTTTACTGGCCTCTCCCTCCGCCCCCCTCCCAGCGCTAGAGAGCCAGAGCCAGAGGCTGCTCCCAGCTACCCTGGTGTAAACCCATTGACCCCAGTGGGAACTAACACCAGGGTCCCAGAGGAGTCTGACCTGACCCCACTGACTTCGGTGGGCTCACTCCTGATGTACACCAGGTACCTGAGAGCAGAGTCTGCCCTGCACTGGTTAAAATGGCCCTGACCTGTCTCCCTGTAGCGACCCTGGAAACTCTTTAACCTTCTGAATGACCCAGACCACAAGCAGCGCAGAGCCCCCCTGCTGCTGTTGCTGACACCCCTGTGCAAAGCGGCCGGGCAGGGCAGGGCACCTACCAGGAGCCTCTCCCTCTCCTTGTCCCAGTCGGATTTCAGGCCCAGGAGCTCTTCTGTCTCCTCCCACAGATGCTGCAGGCGGGTCGGGATTTGCTCCTGCAAACAGACAATGGCTCTGGGGGCTGGTTTGGGGTCACTGGTTTGGGCCCAGCGATAACATCGTCACTGAGCAGAGTGAGGCTGTGGGAGCAGGTCCCCCTTCTCCAACCCTCTGAAAAAGTGACCTTAGCTCAAGGTAGCTCCCCCGCAGAGCTGCTGGGCCTGGCCTGCTCCGGCCCAGCACCATCATCTCCAGGCTGTTTCCCTGCCATAGGTCTGGTGCTCTTGAACAGTCCCTGGGAGGAGCTCTTTAGTGTGGCAACCCCCTTAAGGTCACACTTTTTCCAATGAGGAAAGTCACTTGGCTTCACCGCCTCCTGACTCTGAATCTCAGAGCCTTCAACACCCCTGCTTCACATCAGCAAGTCCACCTGAGTTGGACACCCAAGCGAGACTTGCAGGCTCCCAGGGAGCCATGTACCCCCACTTCCTTACCCTGGAGTGACTCTCAACCTGCACTGTAAAAGCAGGGGGGGTATTACAGGGGCAGTCAACAGGCAGACCGCGGGGCAAAGCTGGACCACCAGCTGCTTTCCAGCAGATCCTGAAATTTTTGATTGTTTTATTACGAGCAGGATTGTTATTATTTTTTATTATTTTCTCTGAAGTCTGGACCTTGACTATGCCTTGACCAAGAAATTTGGACCTTTATAAAAAATAATTGACTCTCCCTGTTTTTTGACATGTCTGGAACACAACGCAGACAGTGCTTAGTGAAGACAGAGAACGGAAAGGTCCATCTGGGTCAGTCCCAGAGCCCTCTGTCCCCTCTGTCGTCCGAGCCCACAAGCTCCTCTCCTGCCTCCAGCTGCCCACACTTAGAACCCCAGCCTAGTCCTTTGTCCCCCAGCTGGGCACACTTGGCTGGCTTCCCATGGAGGGTGGGCCGTCCATGGTCATTTATTGTTTGGTGCCAAATGTCCAGGCAATTGGAATGGCCATTGTCTTCTGGGACACTCCATGGGCATGGGGCCCCAGGCAGCCAGCTGTACCTCATGCCTGTATCTCTGGGTCTCTACAAGTAACACCTTTCCCCCCTCCCCTCACCTACTTAACCATGGGTAAGGCTAAGATTTTGTCAGGGATATTTTTAGGAAAAGTCAGGGCAGGTCACGGGCAATAAAGAAAAATTCACAGAAGCCCGTGACCTGTCCACGGGGAGTTCAGCTGCGGGGTCCCCACACCGCTCACAGTGGCTGGGCAGCTGTGGGGGCTCGCTTGGAGCTACGAGCTGAAGTCACAGAGGTCTCTGGAAGTCACAGATTCCGTGACTTCTGCAACCTCTGTGAAAAACTCATAGCCTTAGCCATGTGTAACCCATGCCTGCTTGGTGTGACGCTCTGTCCCCCTTCAGCAGCACCTAGACCAACTAAAGATGTGTGAACCTCCTACAGTCTTGGAGAGGAGAACAGGTCTTTTAGCTCACGCAGTAGAGGCTCGTCCATTAAGCTCCACAGGTCCCCCTCTTTGATCCCAGCTGACGACAACGGGGGTCTGTGGGTGTTAAACATGCACCACATAGGGGACACTGAGGCACACACAATATTCATCCAAACTATTATGAAAAATTCCCACTGCACAACAATCTCGTTATTAGGCAGCTCCCTGGCTCTAACCCAGGGCTGGTCAGACACACGGGGGGGCTCTGTAGCTGCAGAGAAGCTGCCCCTGTAACTCCAACCATGCAGATAACTGTTCCCTACCCTGTGCTCCTGGGCAGCCTCCTCCATGGGAACCACCGTGCGAGTGCGGTGCGCCCAGGATCGGTCACACACCAAGCAAAGGGGGGGCTGATCCTCCTCGCAGGAGAGTTTCAGAGCCTCCTGGTGCCTGTCACCCACTCTCTGCCCCTCGGGCTCTGGCCCCGCCTGCAGCCTCAGGCGTTTCACTAGCTCCGCCAGGTTCCCCAGCTGCCCATGGGGATGCAGGTCTCTCTGCAGGGCGGTTTCTCTGCACTGGAAGCAGGAGAAGTTTGGCTCTGGCTCCCCCCAGCACTGGCTGAGGCAGGCCCGGCAGAAGTTCTGCCCACACTCAATGGTCACTGGGTCTGTGAAATACTCCAGGCAGATGGAGCAAGTCACTTGGTCCTGCAAGCTCCCAGCTAGGTCCCCGGCAGCCATGGTCCAGCCGCACTTTCCTGAGCAGAGGAAGTAGCCAGCAGCCCTTGAAATCTTTTTTTTGAGTCGATTGCACAACCAGGAGCCAATCACCCTCACCGGCGGGAAATTTAAACAAAACCAAAACCAAAGCAGAAGCCGCGCCCCCAGAAAAGCCCCCAAACAAGCAACGAGCTACTTAAAGAAATGAAGAGGTGATTTAATTACATACACAAAGAAGCCAAGGCTGCTCCCCTGTTTCTACGTCCCAGGATCACATTCGCAATGGGAGTCGGTGTTCAGCTCTTTGTCCTCTGTGACACGTAAATCCTTCTCCTAGTCACTGCTTTCCAGGCGACCGTTCCCGAGGCTCTAGGTGCGGCCACCCGTCTCCATGCCCAGCTCTAGGGCCTTGCTTTTGGCTGCATTTGTTTTACTAATCCCAGTTTACCAAACTATCCAGGCTGCTCCATACAACGGCCCCATCATTAGCATTATTTACCACTCCTCCAAGCTGTGTTAGCCACAGTGATTTTATACTTACTTCCAGATCGTTAATTAAAAAGTTGAGACGTGAGGGGGCTACAGCCAATCCCTGTGGGGCCTCATTAACAGCTCCCCCATTCAGTGATGATGCCCCATTGACAGGTACAAGGTCAGACTTGGGGTCACAGAGCAGGGGGATTATTTTACGACTTTTTTATAATGCACCTCATTTATTTATTCACAGGCTCCACCTACAGTGTCTGTCACTGTTGTATCTGGGCCCTTCTGGGACAAGTCTAGTCTCATTTACACTGGATCCACTCCAAAGTGAATCCAGGCCATCCCTCCCAGCCTGCCCACGAATGCTGTCTGTGGAGATCTATCCCAGGAAACAGCCTCACTCAGCCATGCTAGGGCTGGTGCCCTGATTTCTTGGCTTCTGTGGAAACACTCCCAATGGCCTTTCCCCTCCCCCTTCCCGCACATGCTGCCCCAGGCGGGACAGATCCCATCTGTCTAGGGTTTGCCCCTGCTTCACCTGCCACCTTTCCACTCAGGGGACTCAGGGCACTTCAGTAATTCAACAAATGCCCTTGCTTTATTAGCACTGTGTCCAGGCCCTACTCAGGTATCAGGCCCCATTGTGCCAGGTGCTGCATACATACAGAACAAACAGACAGTCTCTGTCCCAAAGAGCTGCAATCTCCCTGCTTCCCTTCTCCCTGCAGGAAACCCTCTTTGCTACATCTTGGACCTGCTCCCACTGCTCTCTGGGTGATTGGCACTTTCACTAGATCAGAGCCTTAGAACATTTTCTATGTGTTTCTGAGCCTCCGAACCATTTAATAAAATCACATCTCTGGGTGAGTTATGGTTTTGCTCCTCCCCCACCAAATGAGAGCGTCCTGAATGCAGCCAAACAGCTGTTTTGTGGTGGGCAGAAGGCCCTGGGAGGGTGGGGGAGGAGTTGGTCAGCGGGAGATGCTCTGGGGAACGGCAGAGCTTGGCTGCCAGTGGGTGCTAAGCACCCACTAATTTTTCCCCATGGCTGCTCCAGCCCCGGGGCACCCATGCAGTCAGCGCCGATGATGCCCTCCCCCAAATCAAAAGTCCTCGAGATTTTGGGTGCATCTCTCCATGTTGTAAATGTTACCAGCTTCTGTGTGTGCGTGTCTCTCTGGGTGGGGGGGTCTGTGTGTGTTGATGCTTAAGTTGATTGTGAGGTCACGGATGCCAACAGCAAAGACTGTTCGGCCTCAGCATTCTTGCCCTGCCTTCAGTCTGCCAACTGCCTTGGTTGACAACGGCTGGTGACCCAAGGAGCTGCTGAGAGACGCGGACTATCCCTCTGTCAACAACTTCTTGCATCAGCTTTTTCCACAGGTTTTCGACAAAAGATGAGTTTTTACAGAAGGTAATTCCCAGATTCTTTTCCTGCTCCTTCGATCGCACATGACAGGTTGGTGCCTCCTTCCCCACGGAAAGGGGTGGCCGACCTGGGGCTCCGGGGCCGCATGCGGCTCGTCAGAGGTTAATACGCGGCTCCTTGCACAGCCCCAGACTCCGAGGCTGGAGCTACAGATGCCAACTTTCCAATTTGCTGTGGGGTGCTCACTGCTCAACCCCCTGCTCTGCCCCAGGTCCTGCCACCACTCCACCCCTTCCCCCAAGGCCCCTGCCCCTTCCCCCGAGCCTGCCATGCCCTCGCTCCTGCCCCTTCCCCACCAGAGCCTCCTGCGCACTGCAGAACAGCTGATTGCGGCGGGCAGGAGGAGTGGGGAGGGAGGGGGAGGCGCTGACGGGCGGGGCTGCCGCTGGGCGGGAGGTGCTGGGGGCTGGAGGGGGTGGTGGATGGGGGCTGCAGGTGTGTTACTGAGGCTCTTTGGCAATGTTCATCGGTCAATTCTGGCTCTTCTCAGGCTCAGCTTGGCCCCCCCGGGGCAGGGACGGGTGGGGGCCAGCGTTGCAACAGTCAGGTCTCAGCGTTCCGTTTTGATTTGAATGTGGGCATCTCTCCCTTCTCCGTCTGCTTCAGCATTTCCCGGTCTTTGGAGGCAGATTTCGATGCTTTTATTTTTCAGCAGACTAGTATGGGTGAATTTCCATGGCTATAACCTAAAGGGAAGATAAAAAACTGGTGTAGAATTTAGACTGATAGCTCCATCAATAGTATTTCCCTCGGAGTTGCCCCTAATGCACTCCTTGCCTTCAAGTAGTGAATAGAAACCGTTTGTCTCATGTCATGATTGTCTAATGTATGTGTATTGAGACAAGATCGGTCTCAGAATTTACATGATTGAAAGACACAGAAATGAGCTCAGATATGCAGAAGAAAGAAATCTGAAGCTATTGAAAGTGACCCAGCTCCACTCCCATCCCCTGGCTGCCATCTTGGTAGTTCTCTCAGAAATAATCTCATGGAGAGAGACTTCAAAACTCTCTACAAATTCTACTATACCCCCATTGGGCTACATAAAATAGATGTGTCAAATCCCCCCTGCAATTCCTTTCCAGGAAAGGGGTTTAAATAAACTGCAGCCTAAATTTGTCATGGGTCTCGCTGTGATTTCTTTGTCATTGTTTGGGTGGCCTATTGTTTTGATTGGACGTTATAAATCGTATGGGAAATTCTTCAATTAAAGTTTACTGGTTATTTTCCCCATGCGACTACAGTCCAGATTTTGAAATAGTTGAGAATAAGTCAACATATTTGCAACTGCTAATCCATCCTTCCAGACCCTCAAGCCTTCTAGATGACAATCCTTTGTTCCTTTTCCTGGCTTCTCTGGGAACAGAGGTGTCTTGGTTTTTGGCTTGGCCCTGTCTGTTCCCAGAGTCCCAACATTCTGTGCACAAAGGAGTGGGGTTAATAATGAAGCATTTTTGCAACTAGGCCCCGGCAATGAGCAAAGAAAACAAAAATTGACCTTGGCTGTTTCCATGTCTGTCCATTGGCAGAGGAGGCGTGAGCTCCATGGGGTGAGAGTCAGGCTAGGAACTGGAGCCAGTGACTGGGCTAGGACGGGATTACGGATCTGGTGCGTGGAGGTTTCTTGTTATAGAGCAAAAGGGGAGAAGCTGTGATGTGCTGTGTCCAAGAAAGACTGTGACAAAGGTGGAACGGGGATCCTGGTGCCTCTCCCCAAGGAAACCTCAAAGCATCTCCTCTTGGAGAGGAGCAGCAATTTTCATCCTAGCCGTTAAAGGCAACTTGAGGTTCATAAATTCACAGTTTCAAAGGCTCTAAGGCCAGCCCTGATCATCTAGTCTGACCTCCTGCATAACACGGGCCCTGGAACTTCCCCAGAAGAATTCCTCTTTCACCATGGTCCCAAGTGTCTTCACCTGGGGCTGAGTCTAGTCATGGGGGTAGAGCTCAGTGATAGAGTGTTTGACTGCACATTAAGTGGTCCTTGGTTCAAATCGAAGTGCCCCCATTGAAGCCTTTGTTAATAAGCAGCAAATTTCAAAGAAACAAAGGATTCAAAAATGAACTAGATAAATTCATGGAGGATAGGTCCATTAATCACTGTTAGCCAAGATGGGAAGGGATGGTGTCCCTAGCCTCTGTTTGCCAGAAGCCAGGAGTGAGCAACAGGAATGGATCACTTGATGATTCTCTGTTCATTCCCTCTGGGGCACCTGGCACTGGCCACTGTCGGAAGACAGGATACAGGGCTAGATGAACCTTTCGTTTGACCCAGTGTGGCCAGTCTTTTGTTGCTTATATTCTTTTGTTGTATGAACCAGTCCTGACCATTAGAGGAGCAGATGGCTTCAAAAGACCACTCTCTTGGATCTGGGAATCCTGGGCAGACTAATTCCCTTCCTTTAGAGTAGGACAGAAAAACACATTTCCTCCGTCTTTCTATTCCAGGCTTCGTTCCTTTTTTCAAAGACTCACCTCTCGGGAGCACAGAGAGAGCCATGTGCACACAGTGTTCATCCAACCGGCAGCCATGGAGGCATGCTCTGCCATCAGCCAGCAAGAACAGGCCTTGCCAGAGAAGCCCACGAGAAGCAAATGCTCGTGGAAGATCTTATCAGGCATGAAAAGACTCTGTGTCTGTAGCCAGTCTGACAACTCGATGGCAGATAGTGATGAGGAGAGAACAGTTTCCTCTCCAAGAAGGTGGACGTGCTTTTCCCTGAAGAAGGAGAAGAAGAAGAAGAAGAAGAAGAAGAAGAAAGCAGCCAAGAACCAGGTGGCGTCAGAGGAGGAGAAGCTGCAGGAGAAGCAAGACCAAGTTGAACTGGATCTTACAGGTGAGGATACAAACCACATGGTTAGCAAGGAGCATGTGAGGAATCCTCACACCAGTCACTCTACAAGCCTTATGGAAGTGGGGGAACGGTCCCGCTATTGTGGGGAACTTTCCTGGCTTCTGCACTACTCCGGTGAAATGGGCTAGAGGAAGGATCTGAGTCCTCGCTCCCACTTCCTTTCCCCAGAGGCCTCCCTGCCCTGGACTTTAATCAGCAATTAATGTAAAAAAGAATAAGGAAAAATGGGAAAGATGAAAGGAAAACACATCACCCCGCTCTGTGGCAGGGAACATCACAAACCAGGTCTCTGGAACGTCAGGGCCGTTCACAGTTGGTTCCTTGTAGGTCCCAGGCCCCTTCTCCAGCCATGGCTGTGCTGCAGGGATGCTGCGGGTCGGACACTTGCTCTGGTGGTGACCACAAGGACCCTCGGCTGGGGGTGTCTCTCTGCGCTGGGCCCTTTGCCAGGGTCCCCCCTTGGCTGGCCCCAGTTGCTCTCCGCACCCAGCTCCAGACTGCTCCAGCTCCAGCCCCAGCCCCACTGTTCGAGCTCCGGCTCCACCCTGCCTCAGCACGGATGCTGCTGCTCTGCCTCCAGCCCCCGGGGCTGCTTCTCCGGCCCCGCTGGCTCTGTGGCTGCAGCCCTGCTCCCAGCCCAGGGTCTGCTCTCCCTGGGCTGTGTCTCTGCCCCGCTGGCTGGCCCACCGCTGCTCCCCAGCTCAGCTCGGGCCCCTGCTCTCTCCTTAGCTCGGCCCCACGCTGCTGAGCCAGGCAATTCCAGCTCACGTGGAGACAGGGACCTTTCTGACCCCCTGACTCCGTCATTAGCCTGCCTGCCCTGTCCATCAGGCTGACCTGTAGCGTTGGCCTCTCCCCATGGCCCCTGAGGCCTGTCAGTATTAGAGTCCTGCTTTCCCATCCACCCTTCCCCTTCCTTTTGGGACTGGGACCTAGCCAACCCAAAACCCCACTGAGTTTGCGAAAGGGGCCAACAGTCCCCTTACACTTCCACATCAGGGCCGTCTCATGGGACAGTGATGGGTACCTCAGACTCTGGAATCCATTCAGTGCCGGATCCTCTTGGAGAGGGTGGCAGAGGTCCATCGCTGAGGTGGGGAGAGCTGACAATGTCAGGTCACCCCCTCTTGGGTTCTGGCACTGTGGGGTGGGGAGTACTAACATTACTCCAGGCTGTAAGGGGAACAGAGAGGCTGGACGTTGGAGGAAATAATTTCTTTTCTCCTGGATCAGATCCCTTTCATCAGGAAAATACTCCCGAGGTCTCAGCAGGTCACAGCTGGGAACCGTACCAAAGCTGAGTCATTGCTTCTTGGGGGGTTAAATGCAAAATGAGGCCTGTTGCCCGTCACTGACGGGAAAGGTGGGCAAGGGGAGAGGAAGAGTAGAAAAGAAACGAAACCGGCCCTGAGGTAAGAAGAAGTCTTGTTTGGTTAAAGCCCCCGGCTAAGAGGCATGAGATCGGAGTTCTCTGCTCAGCTCTGCCAACAACCTTCAGTCTGAGCCGGGGCAATTCACTTCAGGGCTCTGTGCCCAGCTTCCACCCTCTGGAAACCAGGGAGAAGACATGGAAAAGCAAAATGTTAAGAATGTTTCTTTCTGCTGCAGGGACGAAGAAGGAGCCGTCGGAGACGAAGGAGAAGTGGGAAAAAGGGAGCCCAGAAGAGCAGGAAGAAGAGCGCGCTCCCGTCTCCTCATTAACGAGCATCTCCCCTAGGACGATGGTAATGACGCTGTGTGGCTGTGCTCATGGAAAGCACCCCTTGCTGTGTGTGTTCATATCTCCCGGAGCTGGGATCTCTGACAGGAGAACGACCTGCCCCTTGCTCAGGGGGCTGAAAAGGAACACTCTTGAAGTGTGATCAACTCCAGCCAGTCTTTACGAGTTTCTCTGGGTTGTTGAAGGAGGCCCAGTTTGACAAGGGGGTTTAGGCACCTCAAGAAGTCCAGGGGTGCTTCATGGGATTGGCAGACGTGTCTGGCTCAGGTGCCTGATTCTGAGGCACTTCCCATGGCCCACAGGCACGGCTGAAAGTCAGACCAGGCCCATCCCTGCCCTTGTCGGGGTGACCCGCATATCTCCTGGCTGTGGGGTTCTGGCCCATCTCGTGGCACCAGGACCACTTCGAGACAGAACTGATGAGTCTGCTCTCCAGCCTGAGCTAACAGCCGCATGGGTTTTAGCTCATGTGGTAGGGGCTCCTGCATTGAGATCCCAGGTTCGATCCCGCCTGCCAACATCTGCCTCCGTCCGAGTCACAAAGGCACCTCGACGCCCTTGTGACTCTTGCTGTCAGTGACAGAGCACCCCGCAGCGCATACAAAAGTCTGCAATTCTGGGAGCTTCTGAGGTGCCGGGGGGCTGGAGTGTGGAGGCGAGTCGGCCACTCCGGTGTGCTCTGCTGCGTCCTCAGCTGCGGGCATCCAGGACAGACGGTGCTAATCCAGCGCCACGCAGGCCAGCCGCAGCAATCCCCAGGGGCTGCCCTGAGACACCAGGGCAAAGCCTCCAGCACCCCAGGCCCTGGGTTGAGGTGACCCTGGAACCGGGCCCCCAGGAGTAACATTGTGCCCAGTGAGTTCTGACCCACAGGAGCCTGGCCCCGGAGGCCCACGGTTTGGGGTTCTCCTCAGCCAGGCAGACTCGCTCCTTCAGTCTCAGCTACTTTCTCTCCTGCCGGCGATTCCTGCCTGTTTTCTGGCAGCGCCTCACGCTGCGGGGTGGGGAAGGAAGAGGGTGTTTCCCTTTGGGCCCTATTCTCACTCCTTTCCTCGCAAACACTGTGGGCTGCCAGAGTTGCTGAGCCAATCTCCTCAGGCGCTCGGGGTGGGATGGGACATGGGGCAGGTTCTCCAGTGACCCCTCGGCGACACTCAAGGAGCAACTCGAATGGGCTTTGCAGGACATTGAGGCTTTCTCAGCAACAGCTGGGCGTCCTGGGAGGAGGGGCTAGAGAGGGAGGAAATGGGGTGGCCCTTGGGGTCCCCGCACTGCCCGAGAACCTCCCGTCTCTTCTCAGGAGAGGGGGACAGAGCGTGGACGAAAGGCTGAGGAAACCTTGGCACCTGGGGAGGCTTTTTAAGAAACGGGCTCAGCCGGAGTCTCCAGGCTCCCTCGGCGCTGGCAGCCTCCCCCGGGGACAGACTGTTCCAGGGCAGCTGCCCGAGGGAAAAACTCAGTCCCCACAGGCTTTGTCCCTGTTCATTGCAGACCCTCGGGGAGCACCCTTCCTCAGACCCGCTCCACGCCCTGCTGATGACAGCCGTGCAGGGTCTGACAACACCCACCCTGCAGACATTTAGAGCCGCAGAGGAAGAGCTGAGGGCCATCGTATCTCTCCACGGAGACAAGATGGAGAGAGTAAGAGACGCCCGCAGTGGGGCAGGGGGATGCTGGGCAGAGTGGGGGACGGGAGAATCGCCTCTCCTAGGAAACCGTTCCTGGGACACACTGGAATGGTGCTTTGAAGGTTGGCTCAGGCCCTTGCCATTCAGCGCTTGGCCGCGGGGATCCGCGGCGTCAGGTTTTGAAGTGTTCTCTGCCCGAAGGAGCTCTGACACTTCCCTGAGGACGCCCAGCCACACTGAAGGTGTGTGACAGCCCCAGCCCTGGCAAGGCAGCACTCACCTAGTCTGCTGACGAGCCTCCACATTAGGCTCCAGGAGCAGACATGGTTTCCTCAGACATGCTGCAGGGCCTTGTTTTCCAGCTGAAGTATCAGGAAGAATTTGGCTTTGCACGTCTCTCTCTGTCTCTCCCAAGCTCTGATCCCGTTTCCCACCCCGCTAGCAGAACAGGTCACCAGAATCCCCCACCCAGGGCTGTAACTCCTGCTCCTTGTTCGAGAGAGGCAAGAGCCATGACCAATTCCTCATGGAAGAGCCCTCGGGGGGGCTTGTCCCTCTAGGGTCTGTCTAGCCTGTGCTGCAAACTCTGCAGCAGGAGCCTGAAAGCCTCCTGGCCCTATGGTCTTGGGCTCCCAGGGCTGGCACTGTGGGGCCAAAAGAGGAATGCAGACTCTTCTGGGCTTGGGCTGGACTTTGATCTCTGAAGCCCAGGGAGGAGGGGAGCTTCAGAGCCTGGGCTCCAGCCCAAGTCACCACGTCTACACTGCTGTTCTTGGTGCCAGAGCCTGAGCCCGAGGGTAGAGAGCCGGCTTTAAGATTTGTTACGGCAGGTTTTACAATCCCGCAGCACAGAGGTTCTCCTTAGGGTTGGGGCCTGGAGCTGGCTCGCCCCATCCAACCGGCCCGGCCTGCCATCTCTAGGATGGGCTCTGGGGTCTGGAGCAGTGGTTCTCAGCCTGCGGCCCAATCAGCACAGAGCTGCGCCCCATGGGACATCCTCAGGGCCAAACAGGTGGGATTGGATGTGGCCCACAATGGAAACTAGCTTGAGACCCCTGGTCTGGAGGAACTGATTGTGCTAGAAAGAGCAACAGGAAGCTGCAGAGACTGAGGAACGGCTCCTGCAGGGAAGCCTTTGAGAGCAGGGCTGAGAGCAGTTTGCCATGGCAGGGAAGGCCCTGGGACATCAGGGGAGTTTCGGCTGTGCCCCCTGTTAGGTTTTGGGGAAGGCTTTTGTGTGTGTTTCTGAGCTTTAAGGTGCTAAACCAGACCTCAGGAAGACTGGGGTTCCTGGACTTGTCAGAGCCTCTTTCTTCAGATTAGGGAGGAGCCAAGATGGGAAACTGAGGTCAGAGGCGGCTTGCAGGGCTGCCAGGAGGGGTTCTCTGGGAGGAGGCCACTCTTTGATGAATCCATCCCTCAACTTCCTGGCATTCTTTCAGGTTGGAGACGTCGTGGGAGGGATCTTAATCTGGCTCGACAACGTTTGTGATCCCAGAGCCAGAAAAGCAGCGCTGAGGGCCACGGCCTTGCTGGCTCGCTCCCACCCCCAGGACGTGGTTCTGACCTGTGTGGCTCACACGCTGTCATCGCACAGGTAGGGAGCTGCTCTGTTATCACCTCAGCCTGTTATTTCTCTTCCTGCTCCCACTGACAGGCCACAGGCCGGGAAGGGTCCGTGGGGCTCACACAGTTGGAGGGAGTTTCCTGCTGTGCAGAGAGCTGTCCATGCTTACTAAGAGGAGATGGCCAGGCCCAGCCTCTGAGGAGCCAACCCCTCCTCCTGCACTCCCCGGGATGGAGACGTGCCAGTTTTCTGGAGAATTCCAACATTGTCCTGATTTCTATGGGTCACCCACTTCCTCTCAGATCCAGTACAGGGCCAATAAATGACTTTGGGGCTCACTCAACATCCCTCGCTCATGAGGTCTGGCTGCTCCTTAGTGCATGAGAGAAGGCAGAGACGGAAATGGCCCATGAGCCCCATCTGTCTATCCTCTGCAGACCAGGGCAGGATTGTTACCTGTCGTCAGATCCCTAGTTATTCCATGGCTGAGGAATAGGTCAAAAAATACACTCATTCTTCTGGAGCTGTGCAGCAGAGGTAAATCTCTGAAGACAGAAATTTCCAGGGCTTATTGTTGCAAAAAAGACAAAAAATCATCCACACATGACCAGTGCGTAAATGCAGTGCAGCCTGCCTGAGTCTGCAGACAGCCGGCAATAATAGCTCTGAGAGGGGTGAGTGCCTCTTTTCATCTCAATATGTTGGAAACTCTGAGTCCTGCTGGTTATTGCTGGTCACTTTGCAGAGTCATCCATCTGAGGTGTTTAGAACACAATCCCCATGTCCCTCGGGGCCGTGAAACCCAACTTGGACCCTAGCCAGAGGTCACAACTCCGGCTTTCCTCGGCATCTTCTGCAATGCTGTTCTGCACTGCCCAGAGACAAATCTGTGTCACATGGGAGAGCAAATTGAAGAGCAGCATGAAAGAAATTGAATTTCTTGCCGAGCCTCAGCCTCAGCGTTGAATAAATACAACATTCTCTGAAGGGACTTGCCCAGCCTCAGCCTCCCCACACCAATCGGTGTTTCCACTGAGAGATGCCTTTCCTGCCTACATTGCAAGCCTCTCCCTGGGGAGGGCGAGAGGTGGCCAGGCAGGGAAGGTCTGACTTCTGTTTCTGACTCTGCAGATGTGCCCTTGAGCTGTGGAAGGCCTTGGGTGAAGAACCCCAGCTCACCAGGGAGGTGCTGCGGCAGCTGCTGGACAAGCTCCAGCAGAGACGCCGGGAGGAGAAGAGCGGCTATGTGTCCCTGGCTGTAAGTGAGATTTGAGATGTCACTTTGCGAACGCACCACCGCAGGGAGGATGGTGCATCTTTGTGTGTGTGTGTGTGTCTGTGTGTGAGCTTCGCCCCTTCTGAGCTTCAGGCCACAGCTCCACTACACAGCTCAGCTGACCTAACCTCCCTCGGCTCACAGCCGCCACAGCAAGCCCATCCCTTGGGTGGGGCTGCACTTTGCTGCTTGTGTCAGCCAGGGCCGGCTCCGGGTGCCAGCAAAGGAAGCAGGGACCTGGGGCAGCCAATAGAAAGTTGGGGCGGCACGTCCGGGTCTTTGGCGGTAATTCGGCAGCGGGTCCTTCATTCCCTCTCTTCCTCTTCAGCGCCACTTCGGGGGCAGCTCAATCGGGTTTTTCTTTTCTTTCTCTTCTCCGCTTGGGGCCGCCAAAAAGCTGGAGCCAGCCCTGGTGCCAGCAGCGCAAGTCCTCACCAGAAGCGCTTGTCGCGATTCCTCGGTCAGGGTGGGGCATTGCGGGAAGGCTCCTGAGGGTCAGTTGACGTAAACGACGCGGTGTCCACGCTGACACTGCATCGACCGAACTGCATTGACTTGGACTCTCTGCCCCTTGTGGACGTGGAGTTATGAACTTGGCCCCCAGGGGCAGTTCTGCCAATGGGAAGGAAATTCCATAGTTAGGGTGATGCTGGGTAAGTGGCCTTGTGTTGACCTAACTCTGTCGTGTAGATCAGACCTTCGTGTGTCCTGGCCACCTCCAATCAAACCAAAGAGGTGTAAATAAAGTTTCCCCCAGGTAAAAGTTACAGTTCTTAAGTGGTTTCTCTGCTGGTACCCTGACTCCGTCGTCTTCTGCTTTAGATGGCCCGTTAGTGAGCAGGTGCAGTTCGGGCGTCTCTTGGAAGTATCCAGGTTTCTGGCTTTGTAAACTGTGGCTAGAAACCTTCCCAGCATGGGATCTTGAGATGTCCAGTACGTTGGACTGGGCCAGAAACACTGGGCCTATGAGAACGCATCTCCTCAGGATGATTTCAGCCCGTCCAGTCATGGCTGGAAAGCCAAAGCGCAGGGTCTGCACCATTAAGAGAAATAACGGGGAATAACGTCACCCAGACTCTTCTGATCTTTCCATAGGGTTCCATCCTGCTTCCGTTCCAGCAATGGGGGAAGGTTTAGGAGCTTCCAAATGTCTCCTCCCCTCTCAGGAGCCAATCCTCTTTTGTAACACGCTGGAGAGGAAATGAGACATGACAAAAGGACAGTCGCAAATGGCAATGGGGGCAGGGGGCAGATTGGGATAGTTGAGTGAAATTCTTTCCCCCCTCCAGGCCATGAAGACCATTTACGAGGTCCTTTTCCTATGGGGATACCGAGAAGCCATCCTGGAAATGTATCCCCAGCTGCTCATCCTCTGCGTCAGGCAAGTGCAGTATGTGATGGATCTGCGCTTGCCAGGGACCTACATGGCCAGCGAGACATCCAGCCCCGAGGAGGGATCCAGCTGCCTCAGTCTCCTAAGGTAATGACTGAAAGGAAAAGGAAGAACAGATTTGTTCTGCTAAACACCTGGGGTCCGTTCATGGCCATCGGTGGTTCGGGTGCTGTCGTTGGCCCAGGCTCAGTTGGGTGCAGGTCTCTCTTGAGGGAAAAGGGTTGAGAGCCGTGTGTTCTTGTGAGTCACACTCGCTCATCTGACGCCGTCCACAGGCCAACTGCTTTCCCCACACACTCAGGCAGCAGCCATGTTTGTGCATCCATCCATCTGTGCCACCCGCCAAAGGGTCAGTGCTTTCATCACTGTCTGCTGAGCAAATCTGGGGGCCTCCGTCCCCGAACGCAGACAGTGCCACACTGGGAGCACATGGGGCCAGGCCCTGCAGGATCTCAGCCTCACAGGCAGGCAGGAGGAAGAGGGACCCGTTCATCTGGCTCTGTGGGCACAGTGAGGGGCTTCCATCTACACGGGAAAACCAGAGCGCCGGAAGACACCTCAGGTGGTGTAAACTGACATCGCTTTGCTCGCTTACACCAACTAAGGACCCGACCCCACATGCCAGCTTGAGTCCTGTTACCTGTCACAGTAAAGAGTCAAGTATTCAGCCATAGGGAGTGATGACACCAATCATCTTAAGAAGCTACATTGTCACTAATTGGTTAGAAACTCAATGAAACTGCAGTGTAGACAGGGCCCATTGGGCAGGGAAGCACCATGATATCACTCTGGATCTATCCTCGGAGAGGCTAGCTACTGCTGACCACGCTGTGTTTCCCAGGGCTCGTGCAGATTTGCCATGCCTGGGGCTGATCTCGTTGCCTGAGACTGGTATTTTCTCCTCTTTAGCACGTCAGTGGAGGCTGTGAAGACTCTTTTCTCCATGCCCGGCTACTGGAAGGAATTTGCCATCATCCAGTTTCAGCAGGGTTGGGACACGATAGCCTCCCGATATTACTACTCACAGGGTGTTGGCCTGATTGCAAGGTAGGAGCCCAAAGTTTCCTCCTCACTGGGTCTCTCTTGGGAATGGGATTTCCGTGTGAAATATTCCTCTGTTCCAGGCTGCCAGCTCAGCCTAGAAACTAGAGAGGAACTCTCTCTCCCCCTTGAAAATCACAAGGGACTTTCTGTTCCATGTTCCAGAGCCATGATCGAGTGTGAGAACCCTCAACTCCCTGCAGTTTTCAGAGAGGCAATCACCATCATCCAGAGTGAGAGGGAGGAGGAGCAGAGAACAATTGCCATGGCTTTCTGTATTGAGGTGAGATACATTAGTTGATAGGCACAAGGGCGCTTTCTGGAGAGCAGCTCAGGCCAGTAAGCTCTGGGGCACATTGTCAGCAGCTCAGCAGCCTTAGCGCCAGCTAGGTCCTCTCTGCACAAGGATGGTTGTGGGGCATGGCAAAGAGAGGGAGGGAGAGACAGGGTGAGATTGCTCCTGGCTGGATGTGCCTCGATGGGATTATGGGACAAGAGGTGAGGTTTCTTCAGTGCCCCAAGACCATGCTTCTCTCCTCACCTTTTCCTGAGGTTCTGCTTTTCTTCTGTCCCAGGGGTCTCTGCATGGCGCTCAATGAGGCCTGGAGATGCCCCTTTCCCTGGGGGTTGATTTGTGAGCTGTGCATGAGTCCAACTTTTGGGAATGAACCAACTGAAACAGCAGCAACTGGCTCCCTACGCACCAGAGACTTTGGGTGGGAGTAAGTGGCCCTTTGGTAAAAACGACTGTCCAGGGAAGAGACCCCACAGGAAGACCTCTGTTCCTCAACCTGATGTTGATTTGCCTCTTTGCAGTTTCTCCAGAGTCCTTCCATTGACACAGTGCTGACAAAATCAGAGCTCCGGGCGCAGCTCATGGAATGGACCAAGGACACAAATCCCGTCATATGTAAGCTCAGTCTACGAGGCCTTGGCAGTATTGTGTTCCAGCCAGAAAAGGTAAGAGGCGTGGATTGCCCAGGGGACCAAGGAAGCCGATGTCTCTCAAATAGCTCAGAAACGAGAGCCAGATCCCCACATAAACCTTGTTGTTTAACACACAGCCCTCAAATGGTGGAGGTGCTTTCCTGAGCAAATCAAGGCATGACGTGCTCCCTGCTCCCATGAGCGGAGCCCTGATTGCACATGGGATGCAATGGGGGAGGTGGGGTGAGCAACGACAAAGGTTACAGTGAGCAGCTGGCACAGAGTGACAGGAGAACGACTTTCTGCCCCGTTGGGGGGCTCTGCCATCCGTGGTTACTCCTAGGCGGGAGTGGTCCAGCATGTGCTCCAGGCTGTCACCCCGGAAAGTAATGAGTTGCCTTCTTCATTCCTGCAGGTGAGATGGTTACAGGCCCAGCTGCCAGGAACCGTGGCCAGGTTTTGTGACCGGGATGGAGGGTGTGTCAAGGAGGCCATGCACAAAGCTCAAGACATCATCTATCTCCTCAAGAGGGAGGGGCTTGGCTCCATCTCCCAGGACATTGCAGTCAGCCTTCGCCCCTTCATTGATGACGTAAGACTTGGAACCCCAGGAGAAGCCCGTTCCCCCCCCTCCACCTGTCTCTGATGCCCTTGTCTCTCTCTCCCCATCTCCTTGGCTCCCGCCCCTCAGGCCTGCCATGGAGCCTCCAAGGAGCGCCCCCGCCATGGGTGGGGAATGTCCTGCTTAGCCACCTCCCTGTCAGAGCTCTTCTCGCCAAAGCTCAGTCTCAGCGCCATGCTCCCAGCCCCTGCTGCAGCCTGGCCTGGGGGAGAGGGGCCTGGCCCTGGGCAGATGCCCAGCTGTCTGGAGAACACAGGCCCCCAAAGAGGTGGAGATTCTCAGCAGGAAAGAGGTGGGTCGGGAATGGCCCGGCTCTCGGGGGCACCGAAGAGCAAAAGAAATGCTGTGTTTTGTAGCAGCGAATCCCTGCAAGGCTCCAGCAGCGGCTTCTCCCCTTCCCCAGACCAGTCTCCACCAGACTTCCCTCCCTCTCCCCAAATCTTCTCGGGTTCTGGGATTCTGGGCTCTCCAGACAGAAACTGCCTCTGGGACACCCTGGGGCTGCGCTGTCCTGCCCAGGGTCTCAGGCCTGCACAAGATGTCTATGGCGCTGGCCTGGTGTCCACCCTGCTCCCCCCACCCAAGTCAGTTCACACGGGGGAACCGGAGCAGCGGGCGGATTATGACTCTGTCGCGTTCTGCTCTGATACTGCCTGGCTTTAACCGGGCGTCCCCACCCCCTGTGTGTCATTGCCAGGAGAGGGGCAGTGTGCGCTCAGCTGCCATTTCACTGCTTGGCAACGTGGTGAGCAGGGTGCAGGACCCGGACAAAGCCCTCGTGCAGCAGGAAATCATCCACTGCTTGCTCCCGCTGCTGCTGCATCTTGCAGACCAGGAGGAGAGTGTGACACTGGTAAGTGCCACGGACATTATTTCCTTCAGAGCAAAGAGCCAGAATCCCCTGGGGCCCCCACTCCAGTCATCACCAGAGCCCCTTGCCCAAGCAGAGTCTTCTCCCGGCTTCACTCCCTGCTGGAGCCTCGTGCCTCATCCATCCTCACAGCACACAGCACAAGGGGTGGAGAAGGTCCAGTGTCCCCCACACTATCCCTCTCTCAGTGAGAACCCTCTTGGTCTCCCCTTCTCTTGCAGCGATGTAAACTGACGCTCTTCCGCTGCGCAGTGTTTCTCGGCTGGGCTCATTTGAAGAGGCTGTTCCGCAGCATGGCCTGGGATGGCTCCTCACAGCTCTTGAAGAGTGTCGGGAAGTGCCTGGTAGGTGAATTCCTTGTGCCTTGAGAGGGGTGAATGGGGACTTGAGAGAGACCTTTCTAACCCCACAGCCTGAGGACCCATCCGCTTCGGTCGGGTTGCAAGACGCTATTCCAGGCTCTCTGCTGGTTCATTTCTGCAGGAGTTACAATCCGTTCCCATTGTTGACAGTTTCCTCCACAACTGTCAGACCTCCAAACTTTTGTCTTTTCAAATGAAAGCGGAGGTTCTGGAGAACACAACAGTGACTTCAGAGAGGTGCTGCTCTGGTGTATGGGTTCGTATTGGCGGTTGCCATGGCCTGGCTATATGCTTTGGCTTTCCTGGACTACTCGCTGTGGGGAGAACATGTCATTTGTATATTGTGCATTTCTTCCTTCTTTCTTTCCAGATGCAGAACAACAAGAGCCACATCCCCAAATTCCTGTTCCAGGCCCTAGACTACCTGGAAAGCTCACAGACAACAATACGACACTCTGCAGCCTTGTTCATTGGTAAGCAGAGCAAATTCACTTCAGCTTTCTTAAATGTTTCCTTCAAAGCCCTTTTCTAGACAGCTGCTCTGTTCCCTCCAACAGCACCAGAATCCTAAAACGGGGGGTGTGTGTGTGTGAGAGAGAGAGAATTAACATGTATTCCAAGATGAAGGGAGCAACTTAGCTGTATCGACTGCACCAAATTCCCCTGCCCACAGCAGCTCTTTGGCTGCACCTAGGGGAGATTGAATTCACATCATGCTGGTTTGATGTGAATTCAGTCTCCTTTAGAAATCAGCTTCTCAGTAACTGCTGGGCATCTGATGCTTTATCTAATGTGCTTTGTGAACAGATGTAAGAAATGTATTTAATTTTCCGAAGGGCTGTCTTGGGCAAATGGCTGCATCTTCAGCAGTTTTCAGCGAAGGATTTGAAAAGTAATGAGATCCATTGTATTCATTGTATGTCTAGGAAATACTATCCACCATTACTGTGATTTGTTGTCTGAAACAGTGAATGAAGATGGCATCTCCCGCCTGTATGAAGGTAAGGAAATATCTCTGTGTGTTTGTGCCTCTGTGGGAAGTACAGGGGTGCAGCACAGGGCCCGAACACAGGTTTGAATGTGGACACAGGTCCCTCTCTGTCTAAGGACAGCGTTTAAGGAAGAAGGATGGTCATGCGAGCGTCATCGAGCTACCATAATATGTGTATGGGAGCAGGGGAATTCCATCTCTAGCTCCTAGTATAGACGTTGCCTTAAAGCTGTGTGGGGAAAGTGTCTTCATAAAGGTCTGAAAGTCTGTAATGGAAGGCCTGACAGTATTGAAAAGAGCCGTAGTTATTAAGGATGATGATGATGATGACAATTACCCTTATCACCTGCCCTCCCTGTAATGGAGTGATTGCAGGCCAGGGAGATTCCCTCCGAGATTGGTCATCAGCTCATAGGAAATCCCATGAGGGCACATGGGAAACACTTCTCCCTGTGACCTCTTGAGGAATGAAGGCACAGGGCCACAAAAGATTTCAGTAGACATTAGGAGCCTAAATCCCTTTGTGGATCTCGGCCTAAATGTTGGAGGGTTTAATGTCGCTGCGGCTGTCACTTTCCTGTTCCATCGAAAGAACAAGTGCCCCCAACCATCTGTGTGTAGGGGTGTGTGTACGGGTGTAGGCCGGCGGAGGGGGAAGTGACAAGAATGGGGTCTCCTCTCTGTGCAGGGCTATTTTGGGAGGAGCGGAGTTGTTGTTCTTGTGCCCTTAGACTCTTGGGGAGCTAATAGCAGGGGGCGTTGGCCATCGGGAGTGGAGATTTCCTAGGCACCAGGCACATCAGCACCAGAGGCTTTTCAACCCGTTTCCTCTTGGTTTCAGCTTTTCAGGAAGTGCCTTTGAAATCTGACAGGACCACGTGGTACATCCTCAACAGACATTATAAATGGTTGCAGAAGCTTGTAAATCTCGTGTCGGGTTCTGCATTTGACTAGGGAACCGGGACCGACACAGAAGAGCTCTTTGTCCTGCTATGGTACGTACACCAGGCGCTTATCAACTTTTTGGTGTCCCTAGCCTCTGTTTGCCAGCAGCTAGGAATGGGTGACAGGGCACAGAGCACTGGATGATTCCTGTCTGTTCACTCCCTCTGGGGCACCTGGCAGTGGCCACTGTCGGAAGACAGGATACTGGGCTAGATGGACCTTTGCTCTGACCCAGTCTGGCCTTTCTCATGTTCTTATGTTTGGAACCGGGGCTGAACAACGAGGTGGATATTGGCAGATGAGAAGATTATGCAGATTAATCAGCCTAGAGGAGACTTTGAAGAAGTTCAAAGGATCTAATCAAGCCATGTGACTGGGCAGCACAATGGCAGATGAAAACCAGCGCTGACCAGGGCAGGGCCATACACATGGAAAGCAGTGCGGTGAACGACTCCTCCATATCGCAGGTGTCAGAAGCCAAAGCACGGCTGGTTGGGCCCAGTGGTTGGAGCGGGGGCGCTGGGGCCCAGTGCTCAGAGTGGTGGAGGTCGAGCCGAGGGGAGCCAAGGGTTGGAGCCGGAGTCAGGAGTGAAGAGCAGGATTGGAACAGGCTGGGGAGTAGGGCCAGGGCCGGATTAACGATTCCCGGCCCATGGGAGCTGCGGGGGGACGCGCGGGGGGAGGGCAGAGCTGACAGGCAAGAGCAGCCCCCGGGACAGAGGTTCCCGGTGCAGTGCTCGTCGCGGCGACGTGGCTGCGGGGGGACAGGAAGAGCAGCGCGCGGAGCCGCCTCGCCCCCACCCCAGCCAGGCAGAGCCGGCCCGGCTGGAACGCAGCACACAGGGGCTTTAGAGGCTGCAGCTCGGGTCCCCCTTAGCCCTGCTCCTTTCCTGAGTGCACCATTGCCCCACTTCTGCCCCATTGCCACCCTCTGTTACAGGGCAGCACCCTGGAGCTGATCTCTGACATCTCTCTCCCTGGAATGAAGTCACTGCAGAGTCAGGAGAACCCCACCTTTGGGCACCATGTGGGACATCTCACCCCACCGCACAGAGCCCGACATTCACACAGCTTCTCACATGTGATTCCCTCACACATCAGTGCCAGGCGGAGAGAGGAGAAATTCTCCCAGACTCCCTTTAACCATTGCCAGCCCACAGGGTAGTGGCGGTTGCCGGGGGTTGGGTGCTCTCTTTAAGAAATGCCAGCTCTCCGGGAAGTTGCAAATGAACATTAGCAAAGTGGGGTGGTTTTGTGCGGTGGAAAACCACCCTGCTTGAAGGTTTTGTTTTTCTAATTTGTGCTCCTGCCCTTTCTCCCTCTTCCAGACATCTAGAGGCCAACAGGAGCCAACTGAGCCCACCACTGATCCCATCTCTTGTGAGATGGCAAAGCAGCTGTTGCACGGGAAGGAGGAGACAGAAGAGGCCGAGCAGCGTGTGCCGGGGTGTACCAGCCCCACATAACCCCACAGTCTAGGCGGAGGAAGCCAAGCCCCTCCCCAGCCCTGCCGGACACGCTACAACTGGAGCACCAGTGTGAAAGGGAGCAGCTCAGCTCACGCTAGGCAGAGCGCCGAAAATGGAGGATGCACCTTGTAGGCTCCAGTCCAGAAGCAGCTGAAGCCCCGAGGCGCCGAGACCCAGCCACACCCCCGGGTGCCTGCAGACGTGCAAGGGAGATCGGAGTGTCTGGGAGTTTCCCACGCCGGGAGCCCAGAGACCCCCAGCCCGTGGCCTAGAGACTTCTCCTCTGAAGTAACCTGGGTGAACGAGCCATTGTCATGCTGAGTGACGTCAGCATGTTCTGGTTGGATCCCCACTGACTCAACGGCAAACACATTGGCCACGGACAAGGCCCTGGGCTAGGGCAAGGGGGAATAAGGAGAGTCTGGGTCCCCCTGCCCTGGCTGCCATTCATCCTCGGGTGGCTGCCCACGTCCCCATTGCGCCACTAGACTGCACAGCCGTTGACTCTGGTCGTTGGGCCACACAGCCCCGACGGAGAGGACGGCCGCACGGACTCTGGTCGTTGGGCCACACAGCCCCGACGGAGAGGGCAGCTGCACGGACTCTGGTCGTTGGGCCACACAGCCCTGGACGGAGAGGGCAGCTGCACGGACTCTGGCCGTTGGGCCACACAGCCCCGACGGAGCGGGCGGCCGCACGGACTCTGGTCGTTGGGCCACACAGCCCCGGTCGGAGAGGGCGGCCGCACGGACTCTGGTCGTTGGGCCACACAGCCCCGGTCGGAGAGGGCGGCCGCACGGACTCTGGTCGTTGGGCCACACAGCCCTGACGGAGAGGGCGGCCGCACGGACTCTGGTCGTTGGGCCACACAGCCCCGACGGAGCGGGCGGCCGCACGGACTCTGGTCGTTGGGCCACACAGCCCCGACGGAGAGGGCGGCCGCACGGACTCTGGTCATTGGGCCACACAGCCCCGGTCGGAGAGGGCGGCCGCACGGACTCTGGTCGTTGGGCCACACAGCCCTGGATGGAGCGGGCGGCCGCACGGACTCTGGGCATTGGGCCACACAGCCCTGAGTCAGAGGGCAGCCATTTTGGCTCTGGCCATAAGGCCAAACCACCCTGAGTCTAAGGATAGTTATTTAGTTTCACCCATGAGACCTTGCCCCTTTACCCCTAAGGCATCGCCCGTCTGTCACCATAAGACCCACACCATGATATAAGACTTTCGGGGTCAGGATGCAAATATGAGTAGAAGCAAGGAGTAGCATGTGACCCCTCTAAGAGCTCCTGCCACTCCTCTACCAATCTGGGGGTGTTTTATCTCCATCCACCTGCCTCAGGAATGGATTTGACCAATGGGGGAAAGTTCTGGGGCAGAGTGACCCATCCGGAAGTGGGTCACGTGACCCCTCCGAGAACTCCTCCCAGTTGGGGTGAGCCTCAGCCCCTTAGGACCAGCCAGAGAGGGGATTTCACCAAACAGGGTAAGTGCCGTGGTGGGGTGACCTGCCCGTAAGAGGGGCCCATCACCGCTCCATGAAATCCCCCCACCGTCCTCTACTAATCGGTCAGGGTTTCACACACCCCATAGGCCATCCCAGAAGGGTAACGTACCGATCAGAATAGGCAGTGCCCGAAGGTCTAGGCCAGAAGCCGCCGATCTCTGGAGCTCCATGTTTGCGTGGCTGGCAGCATCCTCCTGGAAGTCGCAACACAACACTGCGTGGAAGAGCCCGTCTCGTTCCAAGGATATCTTTTGCAGAAATCATGGCCTAGGCCTTCGGGCTAAACCTGTTCTGGATTGGTACACGTTTACCTTCTGAGATGGCCTAAGGTGGGAGAGAAACCCTCGCCAATTGGTAGAGGGCGGTGTGAGGACTTTTTAGGGACCACAGGATCCTGTTGCTGGCAGCTCACTCCACTATGGCACTTCCCCTATTTGGTCAAATCCCCTCTCGGGGTGGTCCTACAGAGCTGACGTCCACTTCAGTTGTAGAGGACAGAGGGAGGAGTTCTCAGAGGGGAGATACAACCCCCTTCTGGATGGGTCACCCTGCCCCGCAACGTCCACTGATTGGTCAAATGCATTCTCTGGGTGTGTAAAATGGTGTTTGCCCCTGCCAAATTTTCGTAAAAGAAGGGAAGAAAGGCATGTACGTTTTGTGTTATCTATAAGGTGGCCATCTTGGATTTGCAAAAGAATCTGGTGACCTTTTGTCATTGGCTATATTCATTTGGGTTGGGAAGCACACTCCCACGCACGGATTGAATCCGCGTAGATAGGGTCTAACATCCAGGCAGAGACGACGCAAAGAGGGATAGGGAGGGTTTTTAGTTAGGTCTACTCACCCGGTCCTGTGTCCATCATCGAAGTCTGTCCCTGACGTCCAATGTCAAGAGAGCAGAAGCTGTCCATCGCTCTCCCTGCAAGAGAAGGTAGAAAGCACATCAACATTTCCTCGTGGGTGTAATTGTTTGTGAGAGTGGAGCATTTCCAGAGTTAAAGTTTTGTTACTCCACCCCTTCTCTAGCCTATCCTAGTCCTTTCCCCCATCGTAAATAAAGTCTTGTTTGTGTGGTTACCACTCTGTGGCCTTATTTTCGTGTGCTAAGGCAAGCTCTGACAGACGGGATTACAGAGGGAACTATGTGGGAAGACTTTACTGTAAGATTCCCCGCATCTTCTGAATGGGGTTTGGGTTCTGCCCTCTTTAAAGGAAGGAAAAATCCTGGCAGGTGATCCTAGGGGGCTGAAACCCACTGTGATGAGTTAGTAATCTGTCCTGTTCACCACTCTAGGATGGAGTCTGGGATGCAGGCTCTGGGATGGAGTTTGGGTGCTGGGTGCAGGCTCCAGGCTGGGGCACAGGGTGGGGGTGCAGGATGGGTGGAGGGGTGCAGGCTCTGGAAGGGAGTTTGGGGATGGGAGGGGCTGCGGAGGGAGGGGCTGCAGGCTGTGGAACGGAGTTTGGTTGTAGGCTCTGGGCTGGGGGAAGGGGTGGGGGTGTAGGAGGAAGTTTGGGTGCAGGAGAGGGTGTGTGGGAAGAGGGTGGGGGTGCAGGCTCTGGGCTGGGGCAGGGAGAACCGCAATTAACTCATGCAATTAACTCAAAAAAATTAATCGCAATTAAAAAAATTAAAACTGCAATTAATATGATTAATTTTTTAATTGTGATTTTTTTTTAGGTATGATTGATCACCCTGTTAAACATTGAATACCAACTGAAATGTATTAAAGATTTTGGTTGTTTTTCTCCTTTTTTCAAATATACTGATGTCCATGACAACACAGAATACAGGGCTCACTTTCTAGGATGATGGTTTACAAATATTTACACTGTCAAAGTAATAAAAGAAAGAGCATTTTTCAGTTCCCCTCATAAAAGTGCAGCAGTGCAAGCTCTTGGCCCTGAAAGTGCAACTTACAAATGTAGATTTTTTGTTTTGTTCCAGAACTGCACCCAAAAGGAAAACAGTGTCAACGTTTCGCGCCTACAAGGCCACCGGACGTTGAGAAGAGGCGTTCGCATGGCACTTTTGTAGCCAGCATTGCATGGTAGTTATGTGCCAGGCATGCTAAACATTCGTATGCCCCTGCATGCTTTTGCCACCAGTCCAGAGGACATGCTTCCATGCTGATGATACTCGTTAAAAAAAAGTAATGTGTGAATTAAATCGGTGACTCAGCTCCTTGGGGGAGAATTGTCTTCTCCTGCTCTCTTCTACCTGCACTCTGCCACAGATTTCATCTCCTAGCCATCTCGGATGATGACCCAACACGTGGTGTTCGTTTTAAGAACACTTTCACTGCAGATCTGACAAAAGGCGAAGAAGGACCAATGTGAGATTTCTAAAGATAGCCACAGGACTTGACCCAAGAGTTAAGAGTCTGAAATTGGACTCCAAAATTTGAGCCGGATGAGGCGTGGCGCATACTTTCTGAAGTCTGAAAAGAGCAACACGCCAATGTGGAAACGACAAGATCCAAACCATCGAACAAGAAAATGAACCTTCCGCTGGTGACATCTCAATCTGTCCTCAACATGGACGCATGACCTCTGGAACGGTGGTTGAAACGCGAAGGGACGTATGATTCTTCAGCACATCTGGCCTGTCAATATCCTGCGATGCCAGCTACAACAGTGCCCTGTGAATGCCTGGTCTCCCTTTTAGGTGACACTGTCAACGAGAAGTGGGCAACATTAGCTCCTGCAAATGTCAACAAACCTGTTTGTCTGAGCGATTGGCTGAACAAGTAGTAGGACTGAGTGGGCTTGTGGCCTTTCAAGTTTTTCATCATTTTATTTTTGAATGCAGTTATTCCACTTCTGTTACGTGTGAAAAATGCAGATTTTTCTTCCCCATAATTACAGCACTTACTCCTAGACGACATTTGCTGACTGGCTTTAGCAAGAATCATTAAAAATGGGTCTTCACACATTTAGCACTGACTGTCAGCCCCTGCCATGTTGTGATACCGTTCAAAGCACAAGACACTGTTTTGATGAAAGTATTTTAGTGCTTGTAGGTCCAGAATGTATTCAGCTGATTTTTAGAGCCTGTTAGACTTTTGGTACGTTTTTCAAAAGCATCTGTTTAAAATAATGTAGGTCTGGGATCGGGCACCTGACAACACAGATGGGGGCCTAGTGGGCTGTTCAAAACAGGTTAGGCACCAGGGGCTAGCTCCACAAAAATACTGAGGTGGGCTTGGCTGCTACTTTCACTTTAGCTCCCTAAATCTGACACTGAGATGCTGCCGATCCTCAACCCCCCGCAGCTACAGCCTAAATGTAAGGGGACTGTTGCCCCCTTACTAACAGTCAGTGGGGGTGTTTTGGTTTGCTCGCTCCCAGTACTAAAAGGGGAAGGGTCGATGGGAAACCAGGACCCTGAGACTGATAGTCCCCAGGAACAATGGGGAGAGGCCAATGCTCCAGGTCAGCCTGAATGACAGGGCAAGAAGGCTAATGAGGGAGTCAGGAGGCCAGGGGGGTCCCGTCCTCCGTGTGAGCTGGATTTGCCTGGGTCAGACAGACAGAGTGGGGTCGAGCTAAGGAGAAAGCAGGGTCCCGAGCTGAGCTGGGGAGCGGAGCTGTGCCGATCCAGAGGGACCAGTAAAGCAGCCCAGAGAGAGCAGACCTGTCGTGGGAACAACCAGAGCCAGAGGGGCCAGAGAAGCAGCCCAGGGAGCTGGGGGCAGAGCAGCAGCCGTGCAGAGAGCGAGTGGTGGGGCTGGGGCTGGAGCAGTCCGGAGCTGGGTGTGATGAGCAGCTGGGGAGAGCGAGGGGGACCCTGGGCAGCAGGCCCCGCACAGGGAGACGCCTCAGCCAAGGGGCTCTGCAGGCCAGGCTTGGATCATAACCCCGACAGGGCGGGGGTGATGCTGGGAAGAAGGGTCCTGCCACTTCGAGCCTGAGAGCGTGTGGCCACCACCAGAGCGAGTGTCCGACCCGCAGCATCCCCGCAGCACGGCCAGGGCCGGAGAAGGGGCCTGGGACTCACAAGGAGCAGACTGTGAACTGCCCTGACGTTCCAGAGATGCTGTTTGTGATATTCCCTGCCACAGAGCGGGGTGATGTGTTTCCTTTCACCTTTCCCATTTTCCCTTATTCTTTTTTAAATTAATTGTTGATTAAATAACTTGCATTTGCTTTAAATTATATGTAATGATTAGTGGGTCAGAGAAGTGCCCAGTACAGAGAGTACCCCGGAGTAGGGACACCCGAGCCCCTGTCCTAGGTGACCACCGCAGGGTTGGGGGTCGAGACCCCCAGGAATCCTGGGTCCAGCCTTGTCTGGGTTACGAGGACTCTGCCAGACAGGAGAGTGGAAGGGGAGTCCTCCAGGGTAGGGAGGCCTCTGGGGAAAGGGAGTGGGAGCGAGGACTCAGATCCTTTCGCGAGCCCACTTCACCGGGGTCGTGCAGAAGCCAGGACAGTTCCCCACAAGAGCGGGACTATTCCCCCGCTTACAGGAAGAAGGAGGTGCCTGAAAGTAGGACCCACAAAACCCAGCGTGCGAGGCATCTCCACACCGACACTAACCAACGGGAAAGGCCGATGGGAGGGGTGTGTCCTGACCCCCCCCCCGACTCTCTGGATCTCAGGTTACGAGGTCTGGCTTGGAGAGAGGTACCTCCCCTGACTCCCGCCCGCCCAGCTTTCCCCCACCCCCTGCCCTGCCCTGCCCTGCCCCGGCCGTACCTGGTTGCAGCCCGGCCCTGCCGCGGGGTGGGACCAATACTGCTGCCAAGGCCGTCCCAAGGGGGTGCGGGCCCGGGGCAACCCCCACTCCTCCCCAGACCCCGTCCCGCTCCACCCCTTCCCCCAAGACCCTGGCTCCTTCCGCCCCTGAAGCAGCAAGATTAATCCCATACATTGCATTGATTGTGACTTATTTGCCTGATTTGAAACGAGACCAAAAGGACCTGAGTCTCCTCGCTGTCGATAGCCCCCGCTCGGCCAACCAGCCCTGAGACTCTGAGGGGCGGGCGGCTGAGAGGTCTCACCAGAGGTCCCACAGGACGGCCAGGTCACCATCAGAGCGGATCGCTCTCAGATCCAGACCCACCTCTTTGTGAGGACCTCCCGCGATGAGAGCAACCACCCCTTGCCCACCCTCCACAGACACCCCTCCTTGGGAGAGAGAGGGAAACAGGGGAAAAAGACGCAAGAGAAGAGGAGAAAGGAGGGAGGAAAGAGGAAAAGGGAAACCCAAAAGGATAAACCCCAAGGTCCCCAGTGATTCCAAGCGTCAAAGCGCTCGGTAGGAAATCACATTCTGCCCCCTTAAGCCAGTGTTTTCTGTGCCGAGAATCCTGCTTCCAGCAGGTGCATCAGACCCAACAGGTTCCAAACCTCTCGCAGCCTCCGACCTTGTCCAAGGGACGTTCGTTTTCTGGCACAATCAGCTGTCGGAAAGGAGAAAACTCCACAGAGGCTCCTCCTCATGCTACGACGTGAATCCTAATTCTCTCCCCGTCCTCGAGGGGAGACCGGGAGAAGGAGACGTGCGGCAGCAAAGCCGGGGGGGTCTCAGCGACTGCCCTGGCCCTGCACCTCGGCCCTGCCCCGCTGATGTCGGGGTCTCTCTGTGAGGTCACCCCCTCCCCACCACCTTTGCCCAATGTGCTGAGGTCCTGCAAAAGGCCTTTGTGATGTCACCGCCCCCCCACCCCTCCCCTCCCAGCTGATGTCCTGCCCCTGCCCAGCCTCTTGGAGCTTGCAGTTGTTGCCCCCGGATCTCCGCACTCAATGACTGGTGAGTCGGGGGATGGAGCCGGCTATACAATAAACCACCAGTTTTTCATAAATTAGTCGACTTAAGGCCAGAAGGGACCATTGGAGCATCTAATATGACGCCCTGCATCTCCCAGCCCTCCCGTGTGTCACAAGAGCTGCTTTTTGATGAAAGCACCTTCCCGAAAGGCATCTAGTCTTCACTGGAAGACATCAAGAGATGGAGAATCCATCACTTCTCTTGCCAGTTTGTTCCAGTGATGAGTCGCCCTCCCTCTTACAAATCTCTGCCTTGTTCTAATGGTATTTTTCTGATTTCTGCTTCCAGCCATTGGTTCTTGTTCTGCCTTTCTTTGCAAGACTAAAGAGCCCTTTAAATACTTGGTGTTTTCTCTCAGCGAAGGCACTTGCAGGCTGCCATCAGCTCACCTCTCCATCTTTTTAAAAACTAAACAGACTGAGTTTTTCAATCCCTCCTTATAAGTCTTCTCCATCCCTCAAATATGGCTCTTTTCTGCACCCTCTCCAGTTTTTTTAACGTTATTTTTGAAATGTGGACACCAGAACGGGATGCAGTATTCCAGTGTCAGTCTCCCCGCTGCTGAATCACCTCCCTTTCCATCCTCTCTTTATGTATCCATGGATGGCGTCACGGACTCACAGGACTTGTGCTCTCTCTCAGCCTCGTACAGTCCTTGGGAGGAACCCCCTTCAGTGTGACAGCCCTTCTTGGAGATCCACTCTCTCAAGGGTTAAGCCGTAGGCCCTTCCGCCTCCTGGAACCCCTCTTCTCTGAGCCTTGAGCATGCCTGTCTGCCGTGGGCCCCCTCAGGGAGTCCCCTCACTCTGGACCCCTGGGGCCTCTACTCCCAGAGGGAAGAACGCAACCCCGATCCCGAGACTGCCGTGACTCTCAGCCAGCGTAAAAGAGAGGGGTTTACTGAGCATCTGAACACAGCACAGGAAAATTTCAGGGCCTCAGGCCTAACCTCCCTCTGCACAGTCCATCTAGGTCTCTCCTGCACCCGTGTGGGCTCTGGCTGTTTTCTCTCCCCAAGTCCAGAAGCCCGCTCCTTCCAGCTAAGCGTCCGATATCACCTTCCCACAAGCCTGTGTCCTCTGTCTTCTGTCCCAGGTGAACAGGCTGCCTGGGTCTCCTCTATCTCAGCCTCTCCTCTCCTCCCTCTTTTCTTTCCCCCTGGCTGGAAGCAGTCACCGGGTCTTCTGTCCTCAGCCCATTGTCCTACTACTGGCCCGACCTGGCTGTGACTTCCAAGCTGGGCCTCCCGCTCACCAGTCGCTGGGGTATCCATTCTCCAGGCCTTTGCCTGAGGGCCCAACTGACAGGAGAGATCACCGCTGGTCCTCTGTAACAGCAAACTACCTCTCCCACCAGTGCCACCTCGTTAAACAAACAGCACCCAGGGAAACTGAGTCCCACACACAGCATGCAAACCATTGAAAAACCAAGAAAATCCCCCCGTCATCACCGATGGCTTTGGCCCTGTTCCCCACAGCATCGCACCGGGAATGGATGTTGAGCGGCTTGCGCGGTATGACACCTAAATCCTTGACAGAGTCACGGCTTCCCGGAGTACAGTTCCCCCTCGGTGGCCTGCCTGCTCTCTCCTGCTGCCCCCTCCCACTGCGCCAAGAGGGGACCTGGTGACTGGAGCTGCTGTGGTTGTGTGAGAGCGCCGGGCTGAGAGACCAAAGGGCACCTCCGTCCTGGAACAGAGGGGTCTGGCCGGTAGGCGCAGTCGCCCCCGGTTTGGGGCACAGAAGTGGCTGTGGCTGGCAGCAGCTTGAAGCCCGTCCCCCAGCTGCGCTAGGCACTGTTTGAATGAGTGCAACGTCCGTGTTACATACGGGCTCCTGGGGCTCGGTCGGAAGCACTGAACTGCCTCAGAGTTCTCTGTTTGCAAGGTCGGTGCCAGGAGATTAGAGAGACAAGGCGGGGAGGGGATCTCTTTCATTCTCCAACTTCTGCTGGGGAGAGACAAGCCTTCGAGCTCCGCAGATCTTGTCCTCAGGCCCTGGTCTCTCTCTGTTAGCCGACGGCCAAGGATGTTTGGGGAGGAGCCAGCTATGCCCGTTTATACCATCCGTGACTTTAACCGCTAGGATGCACTGTCCCTTCGCGGCGGGCAGCCCGGGCTAGGCTGACGGATGCCCCAAGGTCCTAACCACCCGTGACTTTAACTGCTAGAGCTCAGAGCTCCTTCGCAGCGGGCAGCCAGGATTGACTGACAGGTGCCCCAAGAGTTTGCCCCGTGGAGGCGACACAACTCAACGCTAGGCTCTTAGTACTCTCACCTAATGGCCAGGCTTTAGAGCCAAAACGGCTGAGGTTCTTTAATTGTGTTGGCTGCTTTACAGTAAACCAGAGAAAACAAGTCAGGCTTATGCATAAATGGTTACCAAAATTTATTAAGCTACATTCTAATCATGTGGTTACAAAATTGCTAGTGCCTACTTATTTAAATGTAGAGATGTTACACACACAAACAAGTTACAAAACTGAAGCCACAATCCCAAAGAAAGAAAACAAAGTATAGAGCTCTATTTCAAAATATGTGTACACTAAAGATAGGAGATCAGGTGTGGGTGCTTCTTACCCTCCTTGCATCTCTCGATTCCAGCGGTGCCAAGCCAGGATCGGTCACTCAATTCCGCGGAAAGACGAATAAGGGACAAGGCGTAGGGACCCTCTTAGCTGCAGAAGCCTTGGGAGGCTGTCACTTATCTGACCAGCAGATAGATAGTGAAAAGCACTCAAAAATCATGGTGCTGTAGGTCCCCTACTTATACCTCTGTACTCCTTTATTCTCTTTCTCCTTTCTTATGCCAAATTGAGGCTGGTCTGTCGGGGTGACGCCAGCTTTCGCAAGAGTAGTTTACACTTGCAAGGGAGAGAAACAATAAGTGTCGACTACTGGACATTTCTTTTATCAGGGTAAATATTTTCCCACCTAGGATGTTGGTGTGTGTGCATCACGCTATTTAGTAGGGGCTAAGAGCCATGTCTGTCACAGGGCCTCTGACAGGGCTGTCTGGCTACACTCTCCCCAACAGAACCGGGTCCAATAAACCATATGACCTCCCCGGCCTGGTCTTTCGGTGTTTTCTGCTCCCATGGGCGTGGCTGGGAAGGGCCACAGGGCTCAGCAGGCTCAGGGAGAAACCTCAGCCCCACTGGAGACAGGAGGGGAGCAAACCTCACAATCCGTGTGGTCACTGCAGGTCTGTGCAAATGCCCCCCACTCACTCAGTGGCAGTCTGTGGGGGAGGTCTAGGGTGGCCAGGTGTCCCGATTTTAGAGGGACAGTCCCGATTTTTGGGTCTTTTTCTTATATAGGCTCCGATTACCTCCCACCCCCGTCCCGATTTTTCACACTTGCTGTCTGGTCACCCGAGAGAGGTCTGGCAGCCCCCTCCCCAGCCACAGTCCATGCGTGCCCAGCAGTCCCTGTGAAAGCTCACCTTTTCTGGGTGTCTGTTTCACACCCTCTGCCAGAGACGGTCCCCATTCTTTCTCCAGTTCAGCTGGCAGCAGGTCTCGTGCGAGGGGTGGGGGAGAGCTGAGATTTCAGGCTGCCGTCTTATGGCGGGATTGCTGCGATTAACTGGCTGAACATGCTAATTCTGAGGACGAAACGGGGAAAGGGGCAGAGATCGAGAGTCAGGGAATGAAATGGAGAAAATAGAGGAAGCATTTCGAGCAAGGGCGAAGTGCAATGACCAGAATCCAGAATATTCTCTGCACCCCTTGTCTAACTCTGGGCCTGATTCTCTTCCGCATTGACGGCCCTTTCCCTGTCTCCGGCCGTGTCTGGAGGGCTTTATGCCCCTGTCCAGCCCCTTCACACTGCCAGGAAGGGAGAGGTGTTATGGAATCTTAGCCCAAAGAGGAACCAGGCCCTGTGTCACCTTCATCCTGGGTTTCAGATGACCCCGAGAAGTTGGGGGGCCACCGGGGTCTAGAGCATGGCCCTGCCACAGAGGCCCCGCCCCCAGTCATCCTCTTCCCCCGAGGCCCCGCCCACCCACTGTTCACTCCTCTGGCCCCCGAGGTCCCCCTACCTGCCCCTCGCTCCTCTCCGCCTCTTCCCCCAAGACTCCACTCACCCCCTGCTTGCTCCTCTCCGCCCCTTTCCCCGAAGGGGGGCTACCGGGGGGCCATGGGGCCAGGCACCCGTCCCTTTTCTCTGTCTTCGGTGAGCGGGGGGCAGTGGGGTCCTTGGGGAAGGAGGTGGAGCAGGACAGGAAGAGGCACGAGAAGACGGAGCCGCGGGGGAAAAGGCCGAGGGGGATGGGGCGCAGGTTTTGGGGGAAGAGGCGGAGGGGGGATGGGAAGAGGCAGAGCAAGAGCAGGGCATCGGGCTAAGAGGCAGAGGGGAGCGGGGTGCAGGTGGGGCCCCCACTTCTCTGGAGCTTCGCTTCCAGCGCTCGAAAGATGACCACGGGCCCAATGGCCTCCGGATGGGAGACCCGCCCCACATCCCCAGCGTTTCCGCCCCACATGGACGGCCTTTTGGGTGAGGCTCAGTCTCCCGTGGCCTCTTGTACGGGCTGCCCGTGCTCAGCTGCTTCCACGCTCTGGAGAGGAGCAGCACCCAGGGGTGGGGCTGAGCCGGGGGGTCCTGGGTGAGGGGCAGAGGCCTCGGGAGCTGAGACCGCAGGGACACAGCATGAGGCACCATCCCAGGCATCCCCATGAAAGGAGCAGAACAGGGTTTACCTGGGGTGGGGAGTGTATGGAGAGCGTCTCAGGGTCGGTGGAGATGTATTGCCCTGGTGAGCAAGTGTGGCTAAAACACAGGCCTTGCTGTGAGCAGGATTTGAACCTGCGCAGGGAAACCCGAATGGATTTCGAGTCCAACGCCTTAACCGCTCGGCCCTCACAGCTGTGAGTGACGTGGCCCCCAGTGGCAGTCTCTACTGGAGCGGCTGGAAGCCGACGGGAGGGAGCTCTCCACCCTCAACGAGCAGCCGTAGCCATGTTGGCAGGAGAAGCTCTCCCAGCACCATAGCACTGTCCACACCGGCGCTTAGGTCTGTGTAACTTGTGTCACTGGGGGGGTGGCTTATTCACACCCCGAGCCACATACGTTCTACCGACACAACGGGGAGTGTAGACGCAGCCTTAGCAGAGACACGATTAAGATCCACTTCCTGGACACTACAGTGCTAATAAACGATGGTCACATAAACACCTCCCTATACCGGAAACCTACTGACCGCTATTCCTACCTACATGCCTCCAGCTTTCACCCTGACCACACCACACGATCCATCGTCTACAGCCAAGCTCTGCGATACAACCGCATTTCCTCCAACCCCTCAGACAGAGACAAACACCTACAAGATCTCTATCAAGCCTTCTTACAACTACAGTACCCACCTGCGGAAGTGAAGAAACAGATTGACAGAGCCAGAAGAGTACCCAAAAGTCACCTACTACAGGACAGGCCTAACAAAGAAAATAACAGAACGCCACTAGCCGTCACCTTCAGCCCCCAACTAAAACCCCTCCAATGCATTATTAAGGATCTACAACCTATCCTGAAAGATGACCCAACACTCTCACAAATCTTGGGAGACAGGCCAGTCCTTGCCTACAGACAGCCCCCCAACCTGAAGCAAATACTCACCAGCAACCACACACCACACAACAGAACCACTAACCCAGGAACCTATCCTTGCAACAAAGCCCGTTGCCAACTGTGCCCACATATCTATTCAGGGGAAACCATCACACGGCCTAATCACATCAGCCACACTATCAGAGGCTCGTTCACCTGCACATCCACCAATGTGATATATGCCATCATGTGCCAGCAATGCCCCTCTGCCATGTGCATTGGCCAAACTGGACAGCCTCTACGTAAAAGAATATATGGACCCAAATCAGATGTCAAGAATTATAACATTCATAAACCAGTCGGAGAACACTTCAATCTCTCTGGTCACGCGATTACAGACATGAAAGTTGCGATATTACAACAAAAAAACTTCAAATCCAGACTCCAGCGAGAGACTGTTGAACTGGAATTCATTTGCAAATTGGATACAATTAACTTAGGCTTGAATAGAGACTGGGAGTGGCTAAGTCATTCTGCAAGGTAACCTATTTCCCCTTGTTTTTTCCTACCTCCCCCCCTTCCTCAGACTTTCTTGTTAAACCCTGGATTTGTGCTGGAAATGGCCCACCTTGATTATCATACACATTGTAAGGAGAGTGATCACTTTAGATAAGCTATTACCAGCAGGAGAGTGGGGTCGGGGGAGAGAAAACCTTTTGTAGTGGTAAACACCCATTTTTTCATGCTTTGTGTGTATAAAAAGATCTTGTGTACTTTCCACAGTATGCATCTGATGAAGTGAGCTGTAGGTCACGAAAGCTTATGCTCAAATAAATTGGTTAGTCTCTAAGGTGCCACAAGTCCTCCTTTTCTTTTTACTGATAAAGTTTGCGGATGATACCAAGATGGGAGGGGTTGCAAGTGCTCTGGAGGATAGGATTAAAATTCAAAATGATCTGCACAAACTGGAGAAATGGTCTGAAGTTCACAGGCTGAAATTCAATAAGGACAAATGCAAAGTACTCCCCTTAGGACAGAACAATCAGCTGCACACATACAGAGCAGGACATGACAGCCTAGGAAGGAGTACTGCGGAAGGGGATCTGGGGGTCATAGTGGACCACAAGCTAAATATGAGTCAACAGTGTAACACTTGCAAAAAAAGCAAACCTGATCCTGGGCAGGATTAGCAGGAGTGTTGTAAGCAAGATACAAGACGTAATTCTTCTGCTCTACTCCATGCTGATGTGGCCTCAGCTAAAGTATTGTGTCTAAGTCGGGGCGCCACATTTCGGGAAGGATGTGGACAAATTGGAGAAGGTCCAGAGGAGAGTAACAAAAATGATTAAAGGTCTAGAACAGGGGTTCTCAACCTTTTTCTTTCTGAGGCCACCCACAACAAGCCATTAAAATCTCCAGGGCCCAGTGTGGGAGGGGGAGGCTCTGGGCTGTGGAAAGGGGGGAAAACAAGTTTGCATAGGTATAGTTTGACTTCTGTTTTGGGTTGGCAGGGGCCAGTGAGGCTCAAGCCAGCTCCGATGGTGGGGTCTGGGGGGGGGTATGCTACATCCACTCCCTGACTCACCTCAGCAGGCCACCCGCCTGTCTGGACTTGGGGTGGGGCCTACAACCAAAAATTATAACTCAAAGGTGGGGGGGCTGAGCTCAAAAAGTTTGAGGTGCAGGGATAGGGATAGCTAGGGGCTGTGTGCAGGGGGGTAGCTCAGGGTGCAGGGAGGAGGTAGCTAGGGGCTGTGTGTGGGCAGAGGGTAGCTCAGGGTCCAAGGAGGAGGTAGCTAGGGGCTGTGTGCTCTCAGGGCTCCCCTGCGCTCCCTGTACCCTGAGGGCTCTGCCAGCCACAAAGCAGCCGGGTTCCCCCGCCCAGGCAGCTCTTACCAGCTGCATGAGCAAAGGGGAGCAGCTTCAACCCCCTGCAGCAGCAGGAGACGAGGCAACGCTGCGGCTGCCTGCTCCATGGCACCAGTCAGAGCAGCAGCTGTCCCAAGCTGCTGGACTCTGGCTTCCCACCTCCTACCTAGCCAGGGGGTGGAGAGAGGAGGTGGTGGAGGGGGGGTGTGGAGCTACCCCAGGACTGCCCTGCTCTTGCACTGTAGTTTGGGGGGGGTGTAACACCCCTGTGTAACCCCAACTCTGCCCATGGGCTCAGGGCTTCTGTCCCTTGGGGAGCACCGGGGCTCGGGGCTCCAGAATTCAGCCCTGCTGCTCCCGGCTTCAGCCCTGCGGGAGGTGCTGGGGTTCGGGCTTTGGATTTTAGCCATGGGGCCCTGCGGCCCCCCTGAAAGGGTTCAAGGACCCCCAGTGGGCCACGAACCCCCTGTTGAGAACCGCTGGTCTAGAAAACATGATCTACGAGAAAAGGTTGAAAGAACTGGGTTTGTTTAGTCTGGAGAAGAGAAGACTGAGAGGGGACATGAGAACAGTTTTCAAGTACATAAAAGGTTGTTAGAAGGAGGAGGGAGAAAAATTGTTCTTGTGAATCTCTGAGGACAGGACAAGAAGAAATGGGCTGAAATTGCAGCGAGGGAGGTTTAGGTTGGACGTCAGGAAAAACTTCCTGCCAGCATAGTTAAGCACTGGAACAAATTACCTAGGGAGGTTGTGGAATCTCTGTCATTGTAGGTTCTTAGCAGGATCGACAGTCACCGCTCAGGGGTGGTCTAGATGAGGGGTAGTCAATTATTTTTTGTCAAGGTCCAAATTCTTCATCAATGTACAGTCGGGGCCAGACTGCAGAGAAAATCATTTAAAAAATAATAATAATGATAACATGTAAATAAAAAGTTTGCGGGGTCCGTTCAAAAGCGTCTGGCAACCCGGATTTGGCCCGTGGTTCGCCTGTTGACAGCCCCTGGTCTAGATAATACAGGAGAATTACGGAGACCTGGGGAATGGAGGTTGTTGGTAACTTTGCCCAAGCTGTTATGGGCTGCTCCTCAGGGCGGAGTGCTGGGAACGGGGGCTCACACTCTGCAGCGGCTGCCCGGCAAGTTTCTGATTCTCGCCCCCTGACGGCAAGGGTGATGCGTGAGGCACCCGGGGGTGCTTTGGCACCAGTGGGTGCGCAGTGCAGGCCGGGGCCCTTTCAAACGCAGCCGCTCCTCCAGAGCGCGGCAGGCGGGCAGGAGTTCGGGCTCCAGCAGCTGACGCTCTCGGCCAGGTTCCAGCAGCAGCTCAGGGAGCTTCTTTCCTGGACTGAGACTAAGGTTGCAGGCTTGTCCCCCTCCCAGCCAGAGGCGGGAAACAGCCCCTGTGGCTAGTGCAGACCCCAGCACTCCTTCTCGGGAGCTCACAGCTGTGCCTGTGAACCTCAGCGTCTTCACCTGTACGTGGCTGGCCTTCTGCGTGGCAAGTAGTGGGTGGGGGTGGGGACAGGCAGCCCCGATGTGCCTAACTGGACGATGCCATGCCGGCACAGCTCAGTATTTGTTGGGTTTTTTTGTTTTTCGTCTCCGCTGCTGCCTGACTGCGTACTTCTGGGGCCACGTGGTGTCTGGCTGACGGGTCCGTCTGTAACTCTGGTGTTCGTATTTTTGAGGTTCTACTGTACTTAGTCCTGCCTTGAGTGCAGGGGACGGGACTAGGACGGTCCTTCCAGTTCTGTGATTCCATGGATAGGACTAATGTGAGTTTTTTAATCTGACTTCCTGCATTACACCAACAATATGATTTTACCCAGTAATTCCCGCAGTGGAGGGAATATTCATCCCTACTATTTAAGAGAACACAAAGAATCCACTGATCAAGTTCCAGATCTCCGCTGTATAGTGGTGTGCAGTGAGCCCCGTGCAGCTGAGCTCCTTGGCAGTAGGAAGTATGCATCCCCTGTCAGTGCTCCTGAAATGCTGCCCCACACCTTTGCAGTGCAAGACTAGGTCTTTTCAGAAAGAATGCTCTACAGCCACCAAGAAGGGGCCAGGCTTTACCTGAGAGCTAGGTTCATACCGAACCCTGCCTCTGTCAGACATCTTTTACTTCCAAAATCTCCTACTGGACGATTTAGGCATATAAGCATCACTCCTGACCCCTTCCCAGAACCCCACCCCTGAATGCTACATGCACGTAAAGCAAATGTTGACAGATTATCTGTTTTGGTCATGAGCCAGAAACAGAGCTAATACTCTGACTCTGCAGCTCTCGCCAGAAAACCATGGCAAGAGAGTTTATTTGTAAATGGGAAGAAATAATCTGCATTTTTAAAGGTCTTTGGGACAGTGATAAAAGTCATTTTAGACATGCAAAGTACTATGAACTTGGCACTCTCACACTTCGATGCTTCTGTAGGCTGTACTCATTGCACACACTGAGGGCTCCTGGCTGCCCTCCATTCCCCTCCGCCCCATGTGCCACCCTCCCATCCTCTCTGTTTCACAGATTCCCTGCATCTGCTCACCCCTCTTTCATGTCACAGGCTCTGTCCCATGTTTCTTCATCTCCCCCAGGCTGGGGCTCTGTGTGCCCTCCGACCTTCCCCTACCACACAGAACTTCTCTATGCCTCCTCTCCCCAGACCAGGGTCCCCTTTTCTCCCCACCATTCTTTCTTTTCTTTCTGTCTGACAGATAAGTCATTGGGGGTGTCACCATTTTAAAATTATTTTGGGAAGATGATTGTTCACTTTGTAGTTGAGATTCCTCCAATATGGGAGTGACTGTTGAGTGTAGGACCTCTCTTCGTTCAGCCAGTTATTACTAGACAATGTTGCCTCCCCTAATTATCAAAGCTTTACTACTGAGTCACCTGTCTTTATTGGCAGTAACATTCTAATTAATATTTACTCCATTTAACTGTATGGTGATTGCCCAACCACTGTCTAACTCTTGCTTTGGTATAACTCGATTAAAGGGATGATAAACAATTTATTTCTGAATACTCCCTTGAGCCTGATCATGCAGTCCTTTTGGGAGAGGGATGCAGAGATCCAGCTTTATAAACCAGACTTCTCTGTCTTTTATTCCTGTAACACTAGAAATAATTTTGTTTTTTTAAACAGGAGAATAAACCATCCCTCATTCAGACTGGTCCAGAAGCAACCCTGCAGACCCACCTCCTTGTATTTGAGGCCGAGAAATCCAGAAAAGAAAACCGTGTTGTGTGTTTAGAAATGAGAAAGGAACTCTTTCCGAAGCTACATACAAATGAACTTTTAAATTTGAGGAGACAGAATAAAAACTGGTCCCAGTTACCAGGGAAATCATGTCTTGTTTATACTAATCTGGAATATATATGGGGATGGGCATTACATAAAATCAAATTTTGCATACTACAAATCTGTAAAATGCAAAAGGTGTGTTTAATAGAATTTTCTATATCATTTCATTAATTGTTTTAGATAAAGAAAAAATATTAAAAATCATCAGTATTGTTTTCTGTCTTGGTTTCCTTTAACGGACACGAAGCTTATTCTTACAACAGCACTTCACTTAACCCTTAAGTACACTCTGACCTGAGCAACCAGCAGTTAGGAGGTACAATGGCAAAGGTTTTGAGAGCATGGAAGTGAGTTTAACTCAGCATTTCTCACATGCGGCCACCAGGGGCTTTTTGTGCAGGCCTAACAGCCTCCTGGGCAGTGGTGGAGAGGCCAAAGCATCAGCCTCTCCCCTTCCCTCCCTGGTGCTCCTGCATGAGCCACCATGCACCGCCTCTGGAGACAGGTGGGGCACAATGCTGCAGGAGCCAGGTGAGTTCTTGACTCACCTGTGGGGTGGGCAGGGCACGTTGGGGCTTGGGCTTCAGCCCTGGGTGAGAACCTGGCCGCAGGGCTTCAGCTGCACGGCTCGAGCCCCGGGCTCTGACCCAGGCTCCGGCCACGTGACCTTGGCCCTGGGCGCTAACCCCTGGCTGTGCAGCAGCAAGTGCTGGCTCTGGCCTCTGGCACCGACCCCCAGCCCTCACCCCGCTCCCTAACCCCAGCCCCAGCCCGGTGGGTGTTGATCCACACCTCCAGCTGCTCAGCAGCAGCCGCCACCAACCCTGGGCTCCAGCCGCTCGCTCTGGACCCTGGGGGTGCTGCCTCCCAGCTCCAGCCATATGGCAGCAGGGTCACCATTCTCCCCGACGCCTCCCCGAACCCCCATTTATCGCCCCCAGCCCCCACTGCCTTCCCTGGTTCCACCTCTATCCCCCCCATTGCCCCAGACCCCTGCTGCCTCCCTCTCCAAACCCGGGGCTTGCTGAGAAAAGCGAAACGAAGAAACATGCAAGTATCACTTTTCGCAGCACACTCAGTAGCTAGCTGGGAGTTTGTGAAAAGTGATACTTGTATGTTTGTTAATATCACTTTTCACAAACTCCCAGCTAGCTACTGAGTATGCTGCGAAAAGCAATATTCAACATACAAATATAATTTTTCATATTATTTGTGAGTCTGAAAAAACCCTACATAAATAAATTACAAGGATTTGGACATGCGTATGTGCATATTTATTTGTTTTTCCTACAGTTACGTATTTTAGGGAAAAGTGTCAGTGCGGCCACAAGCAAGAATTGGTGGGTCACAGTCCGAGGCCATCAAAAAATGTGTTCGGAGAACCCCTGGTTTAAATGTACTAATAGGCAAAATCCAAACCAGCCATGTCTGCCTGAACCTTTTCAGGCAGGACTTCAGGTATCACCCAAAAGATCTTATTTTTCTTTGGTTCCATGTATACATTTGCTCAGATTTTACTTCTCCATTAAAAATGTAACCAATTCCCAGCTGCCTGGCAAGTGAGAGCTAGCTGAGTTTCCATGCTTCTCCCCGCACCCTTATGGGTGTGCTGCCAAGGGAGCAACACACAGGCCGGCAATGAATCTCAAGTGCCTCTGACTTGCCTAGCTCTTCTCAGCCATTTCTCTTGCTGTGAGCTGCCCTCCTTTTGAGCCCCACCAACTTCCTCACATGCAGGAACAGCAGCAGATTGCCATCTTGGAGCAACAGCTGAGGAAGGCGACTTTTCTGTCAGCACTAGAGTGGTCTATTGTATTGTGCTCTTCTTAAATAAGCAGGATACTGTGATCGTCCAGTGAGCGTCTCTCAGCTTTGTTTTAGCTGGACGCATGTATAATGTTTGATCAAATACTGTTCAGGGAGAAAGGTATAAAACCATCCAAGTATTTGCTATGTTGAGAGTGGTCATGTTCTGTGGGATACCTTCTGGAAGAACAGTAGTGTGGTTAAGTAATTCGTGTCACATTCTGTGCTGCACCCCTGCACCGAAAAAAGGATTTTCTGCCGCTTACACTATTTGCGGCATCATTGGGTGAAAATAAAGAAGCAACAGTGGCCAGCTCTGAGTGTCCCTCCTCTAACAAAAATCTTGAAATAGTTCACTGTAAAATTAAAAACCAACTGTGGCTTGGCTTAAGTAATGATAAGGTGACGTTTAGAAGGAAGCCTCCAGGTGCATCCTCACCTGTTCCTTGATCCAGCACAACTTCCTATACATTAGACTCTTAAGACAGTCAGTAATGCTCTCTCTACCTCCACAATAGAGCTATTTAGAAAACGGGAGTTTGTATTCAGTTTGTATGAATGCTGTAATCTGGAAGGCCCAGAGCCACAAAGGTATTTTGGTTCTTGACTTCCATTGGATTTCAGTGGAATTTAGGAGCCTAAATTTTACCTTGGTGGATCTGGGCCTAAGTAATTGCAGTTTGACAAACATGAAAGATTAATAATTTGTGCAAAATAAGAAGTAATTAACAAATGAGGACAATCAGAATCCTTGTCTGAGGACTCCTAAAGCTTCAAAATACTTTAATGTTCTTATGAAATAATTCACATCCACTATTATTTCTTTGCCTGTAGTAAATATATTGTCCTTTTTAGTTGGCACACTGTTCTGATCCTTGTCTGTACAGTAATCTTTTGAGTAATTCAGTTCAGTTAGATGTTATCAGTCACCTGGAGTTTCTTCCTCAGAAGCTGTTATGGCTTTCAAGGCTCTTCTCTTCCTTAATCTTTCTGCATTTGTGATTGTCATAGGATGCAATGGGAAAAATCCAGAAAGACCTGAAAGAAAGATGATTTATATTTATAGCTGGAGTTGCAATATGACTCTTCTAGACGCACAGATTCAAAGGCTAAAAGGGAGCGCTGTGATTATCTCGTCTGACATCCTATATAACACATGTTATAGAACTTCCCCAAAATAATTCTTAGCATATATATTTCAGAAAAACATCCAATCTCAAGTTAAATTGTTAGTGATGGAGAATTCACGACAACCCTCGGTCAACTGTTCCAATAGTTAATGAGACTTTTAAGAAGTGAGAGTAATTGTCTGTCTCACTAACCCTCTAGTGGCTTGAAGTGCCTTTTACTGCTGTCTCGGCCAGCTCAGCGTCTCCATAAATGAGACCCGTTCCCATTTCCTCAAAAAGAACAGGAGTACTTGTGACACCTTAGAGACTAACAAATTATAGCTCATCTTAATTAGCCTCTTACAGTTTGTATGGCAACTCCCACCTTTTCATGATTCTCTGTATGTGTATATAGATCTTCTTACTATATGTTCCATTCTATTCATCTGATGAAGTGAGCTGTAGCCCATGAAAGCTTATGCTTAATTGAATTTGTTAGTCTCTAAGGTGCCGCAAGTCCTCCCGTTCTTTTTCCGGATACAAACTAACAAGGCTGCTACTCTGAAACATCCCATTTCCTGTGGCCAAAAGAAGGGTGATTGCATATATACATATTCTCAAGGATTCATGCAAAGAAATGAAGGAAGAGTCTTTGGTACTCCAAGGATGCAGAGGATCACCAAGGAAAACCTATTGTCTTTTAAGAGAAATAAGCAAATAGCTGAGATTGGAAAACACACTGAGTTACCTAGAAGTTTTTCAACCGGTTTTGTGACATGTGCTCAAGAAAACTGCTGTAACCTTCCCTTACGCAGCAACAATAGATTATTCTTCATGATGGAATCGAAGTCTGTACCTTGCCAGGAGATTGAGGTCTTAAAGCAATTTATTTACAATAAAGATGACAGATTTGCTCTACCAACCCTTAAGAGAGTTCAGCGGTGAAGGCTGCACATTCTCCACTAACTGTGATTGATTTAGAGGGATGCAGAAACTGGGGTCTGTCAGTACAACACGCAAGCCTTAACAAGCCCTGTCTGCACTTACCAAGGTGCACCATGATGACCCTTGAAAGCACCTGAAAGAGGAAAAAGACCATGAAGGAATCCCCTGCCACTCCCAAACACAGAACAAGGGGCTAGCCCACTGCAGCTGTGCCGCTGTAAATGCTCTAGGGTAGACATAGCCTGAGTTGACAGAGACGAGAACCTGAAAGTTATACACCGGACCCTCGCTAGAACACGTGTCTATATAACACAAATTCTGATAGAACGTGGTTGCGGATCCCAAATTTAGTAACCGTCATTAACTTTCATTGTAACGTGGTCCCCACTGTAACGCAGTACCCGCTCGAATGCGGGATTTGGCATGGATCCCAAATCCCACATTCTAGTGAGGGTCCAGTGTAGTTTGAAAATCCTGAGGGAAACATGGGAGTTTAGTTGCAAGCCCTGCCCTGGCCCCTGTAGACTCTGTCTCTCATGACCCATTTGCCATGGCGATCCTGGGAATGGAAGTTTCAAAGCACCTGCCCCCACTCCCACTTTTATGCTTTGGGGTTTAGGTAACTTTCAACCTCTTAGGAGCACAGGCAAAATGAAAAGATTTTTTTTTTCCCCCTGGTAGCCCTGCGAGGCATCAGCCTCACTGCCGCACCCTGCCTGCTTTTCTGTTTCAATAGCTTTGTTGCTAGGGCAATGCCAACAAGTGCCACATGAGTACATAAAATCACTTGTCATTTTAAGGTAAGAATTAGTTTCCCCATTATATTGGTGTTCTGAGGATTTGGTATTATTTTATATATGTACGTTAAGGCTGTCAATCACAGTTATCTCACACGATTAACTCAAAAAAATCAATCGCGATTAATCACACTTATAACAATAGAATACCAATTGCAATTTATTATATATTTTTTGATACATTTTCAATACTGATTTCAATTACAACACAGAACACAAAGTGCAGAGTGCTCACTTTATATTATTATTTTTTTATTACAAATATATGCTCTGTAAAAATGATAAAACAAAAAAAATAGGATTTTTCAATTCACCTCATACAAGTACTGAAGTGCAAACTCTTTATTGTGAAAGTGTAACAAATGCAGTTGGGTTTTTTCTGATTGCATAACTGCACTCAAAAACAAAACAGTTGAAAACTTTAGCGCCTACAAGTCCACTCAGTCCTACTTCTTATTCTGCCAATCGCTAAGACAAAAGTTTGTTTACAACTGACGGGAGATACTGTTGCCTGCTTCTTATTTACAATGTCACCTGAAAGTGAGAACAGGCGTTCCCATGGCACTTTTGTAGCCGGCGTTGCAAGATATGCCAGATATGCTAAACATTCGTATGCCCCTTCATGCTTCGGCCACCATTCCAGAGGACATATTTCCATGCTGATGATGCTCGTTAAAAAAATAATACATCAATTAAATTTGTGACTGTACTCCTTGGGGGGAGAATTGTAGGTCTCCTGCTCTATTTTACCTGCATTCTGCATATGTTTCATGTTACTGCAGTCTTGGAAGATGACCCAGCACATATTCGTTTTAAGAACACTTTCACAGCAGATTTGACAAAACGCAAAGAAGGTACCAATGTGAGATTTCTAAAAACAGCAACAGCGCTCGGCCCAAGGTTTAAGAATCTTTACAATTTTTTTGTTTTTTACAGAGCAAATATTTGTAATCAAAAATAAATATAAATTGAGGACTGTACACTTCGTATTGTGTTGTAATTAAAATTAATATATTTGAAAATGTAAGCATGCCAAATATTTAAAGTAAATGGTATTTTATTGTTGAACAACCGCACAGTTAATCGTGATTTTTTTAATCGCTTGACAGCCCCAATATATATGTGTGTGTGTGTGTCTATATGTACACACACTATGAAAATTACTTGATTGGGTTGCAGTAATTGTTATTCTTGGATATTAACTAGTTCAGGGACTCCTCAAATCTTGCTGCTAATTGCCCGCGGTTTAAGAAATAGCCGAGAACTCCCGGTTCAGAGGACGTGTGTGCGGGTCTGTGTGTGTGTGTGTGTGTGGGGGGGGTGTCTCTTGTCTCTGGGTCTCTGTGTGTGGGGGGGTCTCTGGGTCTGTGTGGGGGGGGTGTGGGGGGGTCTCTGTCTCAGGGTCTCTGTGTGTGGGGGGGTCTCGGTCTCTGGGTCTGTGTGTGGCGGGTGTGGGGGGGTCTCTGGGTCTGTGTGTGGGGGGTGTGGGGGGGTCTCTGTCTCAGGGTCTCTGTGTGGGGGGGGTCTCTGGGTCTGTGTGTCGGGGGTGTGGGGGGTCTCTGGGTCTGTGTGTGGGGTCTCTGGGTCTGTGTGTGGGGGGTGTGTGTGGGGGGGTCTCTGTCTCAGGGTCTCTGTGTGTGGGGGGGTCTCGGTCTCTGGGTCTGTGTGTCAGGGGTGTGGGGGGGTCTCTGGGTCTGTGTGTCGGGGGTGTGTGGGGGGGTCTCTGGGGGGGTGGGGGTCTTTCTGTGTGGGGGGTCTGTCTCGTGGGTGTGTGGGGGGGACTCTGTCTCAGGGTCTCTGTGTGTGGGGGGGTCTCGGTCTCAGGGTCTCTGTGTGTGGGGGGGTCTCTGGGTCTGTGTGGGGGGCGTGGGGGGGTCTCTGGGTCTGTGTGTGTGGGGTGTGGGGGGGTCTCTGTCTCAGGGTCTCTGTGTGGGGGGGGTCTCTGGGTCTGTGCAGGGGGTGGGGGGGGTCTCTGGGTCTGTGTGTCGGGGGTGTGGGGGGTCTCTGGGTCTGTGTGTGGGGGGTGTGTGTGGGGGGGTCTCTGTCTCAGGGTCTCTGTGTGTGGGGGGGTCTCGGTCTCTGGGTCTGTGTGTCAGGGGTGTGGGGGGGTCTCTGGGTCTGTGTGTCGGGGGTGTGTGGGGGGGTTTCTGGGGGGGTGGGGGTCTCTCTGTGTGGGGGGTCTGTCTCGTGGGTGTGTGGGGGGGACTCTGTCTCAGGGTCTCTGTGTGTGGGGGGGTCTCGGTCTCAGGGTCTCTGTGTGTGGGGGGGTCTCTGGGTCTGTGCAGGGGGTGGGGGGGGGTCTCTGGGTCTGTGTGTCGGGGGTGTGGGGGGTCTCTGGGTCTGTGTGTGGGGGGGGTGTGTGGGGGGGTCTCTGTCTCAGGGTCTCTGTGTGTGGGGGGGTCTCGGTCTCTGGGTCTGTGTGTCAGGGGTGTGGGGGGGTCTCTGGGTCTGTGTGTCGGGGGTGTGTGGGGGGGTCTCTGGGGGGGGTGGGGGTCTCTCTGTGTGGGGGGTCTGTCTCGTGGGTGTGTGGGGGGGACTCTGTCTCAGGGTCTCTGTGTGTGGGGGGGTCTCGGTCTCAGGGTCTCTGTGTGTGGGGGGGTCTCTGGGTCTGTGTGGGGGGTGTGGGGGGTCTCTGGGTCTGTGTGTGTGGGGTGTGGGGGGGTCTCTGTCTCAGGGTCTCTGTGTGGGGGGGTCTCTGGGTCTGTGCAGGGGGTGGGGGGGGGTCTCTGGGTCTGTGTGTCGGGGGTGTGGGGGGTCTCTGGGTCTGTGTGTGGGGGGTGGGTGTGGGGGGGTCTCTGTCTCAGGGTCTCTGTGTGTGGGGGGGTCTCGGTCTCTGGGTCTGTGTGTCAGGGGTGTGGGGGGGTCTCTGGGTCTGTGTGTCGGGGGTGTGTGGGGGGGTCTCTGGGGGGGTGGGGGTCTCTCTGTGTGGGGGGTCTGTCTCGTGGGTGTGTGGGGGGGACTCTGTCTCAGGGTCTCTGTGTGTGGGGGGGTCTCGGTCTCAGGGTCTCTGTGTGTGGGGGGGTCTCTGGGTCTGTGTGGGGTGTGTGGGGGGGTCTCTGTCTCTGGGTCTCTGTGTGGGGGGGGTCTCTGGGTCTGTGTGGGGGGGTGTGGGGGGGTCTCTCTGTGGGTCTCTGGGTGTGGGGGGGTGTGGGGGGTCTCTCTGTGGGTCTCTGGGTGTGGGGGGGGGTCGGGAATTCAAAGCCGCTGGTTTTATGCTGCGGCCCCCCCCGTGGCTGGCCCCGCTCCCGCCGCCGGCTCAGGGCGGCCTCGACCCCGGCCCCCTCTCGCGGCCGGCGCTCGACTTCCTGGCGGAGGGGCGGCGCTGCCAGGCCCGGCCGGGCTCCTCCCCCCGCTCCCGCGCACGCCGGCTGAACCCCCCGGGTCCGGGCCTCACGGGCCGCCGTAGCGCGGCAGCAGGTCGAGTCCCGCCGGCGCTGTCGGGGCCGAGCCGTAGCGCGCCTGCGCCGTGCGCGCCCGTGTCTCGCGGCCGCTTTTCCCATCGGCCCCCGCGGGAAGTCGCTGCGTGGGGACTACTCCCGTCAGCCACCGCGCGGCCCCGGGCACGCTGGGAGACGCAGCGCGCACACGAACGTCACCCCGCAGGCTCCGCTCCCGCCCCGTGGCTGTCGCGCCGAGATGATGTCACAGCGCGCGACGCTCCCCCCACCTTCGGAACGGGCCGTGCGGCCTGCCGCGGAACGGACTCTTAGTCAGGTCCAGATGCCTTGGTCGAGGCATCGTCAAGGTCCAGACTTCAGAGAAAACAATAAAAACTAGTAACAATCCTGATCTAATAAAACAATCAAAAGATTTCAGGATCTGCTGGGAAGCAGCCGGTGGCCCAGCTTTGGCCCGCGGTCTGCCTGTTGGCTGCCCCTGTAATAACCCTCCCCTGCTTTTACAATGCTGGTTGAGAGTCACTCCGGGGGAAGGAAGTGGGGTACATGGCTCCCTGGGGGCCTACAAGTCGCCCTTGGGTGTCCAGCTCAGGTGGACTTGCTGACGTGCAGCAGGGGTGCTGAGGGCTCTGAGACTCAGAGTCAGGAGGCAGTGAAGCCAGGTGACTTTCCTCCCTGGAAAAAGTGTGACCTTAAGGGGTTGCCACACTAAAGAGCTCCTCCCAGGGACTGTTCAAGAGCACCAGACCTATGGCAGGGAAACAGCCTGGAGAATGGGATTTTCAAAAGGGCTGAAGCAGGTTAGGCAAGTCCATAGGAGTTTGGTGCTTTGGAGGTTCCCACCAGACACCTAAATACCATTGAAAGTGTGGCCCAAGGTGCTTAAACACTAGGGCCCTGAGGCTCAGCTGGTGTCAGTCAGGGAGGCTGAGAATCCGTGATAACGTCTCCTGTTAACCAAGAGCACCAGCCCCTGCGCTCAGATAGCCAGGGAGAGAGCAGGAGACAGCACTGGGCGCACAGATTCATGATTATGAATTATCTGCTCTCCTGAAATCTTCCCCTTTGGGCTCTGCTCTGAGCAGCCAGGGAAGCTGGGACCCCAAGGGCTCTCCCAGGATCTGGGCCCCTCTGGGCTGGGCAGTCACAGTGCTCTGAATGAAGCTCTGATCCACGAGTAATAGGGGCACACAGGAACTGATAATAACCCAACCTGCTGGGCCAAATCCCTCCCCCTGCCCTGCTCGAATACAATGAGGGAAACCCCCAGCAGCGCCCCTTACCCAGGAATCCCGTCACAGCCCCCTGGAGATTGTTCTCTCGAGGGAAATCCCGGATTCTCTTTTCCAGCTCAGGGGACTTGGGCACCGGATGCGGAGACATGGCCTTCTCATCCCTGCAGAGACATGAGCGTGTTTATTCCTCCCATTCCTTTGCTCTAAGTTCCTGCCCCTCAGAGCCAGATGGGGAGTGGGTGGGAGCTGGGCCACAGGCAGGGCTAATGGGGCCGTGACCTCTGCTGCCCAGGGAATTTACTGCCTGCACGATCTGCCGGGGAGGGGGCCGGCCTGGAGACTGGGGGCCTCTCGCCATCCAGAGAGAAAACCCAGCCCAGGCAGGGCCAGCTCCCCTCACACCTGGCCCAGCCCCACGTTCCCCACAAGGGCCTGGAGGGGCTTCTCCCAGGGATGAGAGAGGGGCTCATTCTCCAGGCCCAGCTTCTTCTCAGCTTCTCCTCTCAGCCTCCAAGGGGCCTGGTCACTCCCCGTGGGGTGGGGGTTCTGGGACCGAGACACTGCCCCACGAGGGCCTGGGCTGGGACACTCAGCTCTTTCCCCACAGGCCCTTGGGCCCCCCTCACACGGGACAGGCTTTGGGCCATGACAGAGCTGGGGCCAGGTCCCAGCTGGGCCCTCGGGGTGACAGGCCCCCAGCCCCATTAATGATCCCCGTAGCCAGCCTGGTCCCAGGGAGGGTTCTCCAGCCCAGAGCTGTGGGGCACTCCCCTTCCCAGGGTGGGTCACACAGACACAGTGGCAGCAGCCCCAGGGCTATAGGGATGGAGGGGGGCTGGATCCAGAGGGTGAGACCGTCCCACGGTCGGGATGCTGGGTCTGCTGCCTGGGCTCTGAGCCCTGGTCTACACTAGGACTTTAGGTCGAATTTAGCAGCTTTAAATCGATGTAAACCTGCACCTGTCCACACGATGAAGCCCTTTATTTCAACTTAAAGGGCTCTTATAATCGATTTCCTTACTCACCCCTGACAAGTGGATTAGTGCTTAAATCGGCCTTGCCGGGTTGAATTTGGGGTACTGTGGACACAATTCGACGGTATTGGCCTCCGGGAGCTATCCCAGAGTGCTCCATTGTGACTGCTCTGGACAGCACTCTCAACTCAGATGCACGATTGCCGTTGCTCTGACGGAGGGAGTGGCGACTGAGGACACGGCTTACAGGGTTGGCTTACAGGGAGCTAAAATCAACAAAGGGGGTGGCTTTACATGAAGGAGTATTTCAGGCAGGACTTCACGGAGGGTTCCAATAAGAAATGGTGCACCTAAGTTATTGTTCTTATTGGAACAAGGAGGTTAGTCTGGCCTCTGATTGATACATGGCTAGATTTACCTCGCTGCACCTTCTCTGTGAGTGACTGCAGTGTGACCTAGAGGAATGAGTCCCCTAGACAGGGGGGGAAGCAAATGAGCATAAAACAAATCTGGTCTATTTCTTGTTTTGATCCACTCCATCTATCTTTTACATCTTTGGCTGACAGCAGATGGTGCAGAAGGACTGCATGCCATCCACATCTCATGGCTGTTTGGCAGAAGATGGTACAATAGGACTGCTAGCAATCCGTATCGCTTGCCTGCTCACCATAAGATGGTTCAATAGGACTGACTGCAGGACTGAAGAGAATGACCGGATCAAGTCACTCCAAATTTAGTCCCTGCGCCCATGTCTGCCCAGGCGCTCCTGATCAACCTCACACAGGCGACCAGGAGCACCTCGGACATGACGATGACGGCTACCAGTCCTATTGCACCGTCTGCTGCCATAAGGCAATGGGTTGCTGCTGCTGTGTAGCAATGCCGTACCGCGTCTGCCAGCACCCAGGAGACATACGGTGACGGTGAGCTGAGCGGCTCCAGGCTTGCCGTGGTATGGCGTCTGCACAGGTAACTCAGGAAAAAAGGCGCGAAACCATTGTCTGCCCTTGCTTTCACGGAGGGAGGGAGGGAGGGAACGGAGGCCTGACGATATGTGCCCAGAACCACCCGTGACAATGTTTTAGCCCCATCAGGCATTGGGATCTCAACCCAGAATTCCAGTGGGCAGCGGAGGCTGCGGGAACTGGGGGGTAGCGACCCACAGTGCCACGCTCCGGAAGTCGACGCTGGCCTCGGCCCTGTGGAAGCGCTCCGCCGAGTGAATGCACTTAATGCACTTAGAGCATTTTCTGTGGGGACGCACACACTCGACTATATAAAACCGATTTCCAAAACACCGACTGCTATAAATTCGACCTAATTCCATACCCTGACCGTGGGGGCAGACGGAGCCCGGGTGTATCTGCTCACAGCACTTCTGACACCCCAGAGGGGAAGGAGAGACAGAGCAGAGAGTCAGTGGCCATGGCCCAGCCGGCCCCCTGCCCCAGACGGGTCACTCTGCTCCCCCAGCCCGGCCCCACAGGCTGCTCCCCCAGTGGGGTGGAGACTCTGAAGGGCTGTGCTAGAGGGAGCAGAGCCCCGTTCACACCAGATGTTCCGCAGGGACGGGACGGCCGGGTCCTCTGTGCTGAGCCCAGGGCTGGAACAGCCTTTCACCAGCCTCCCCCCACCTCCCCGACAGCCCAAACTCCTGTCTCTCTGCAGCCCTGGGCCCCTGGCCCTGCAGACGCCCCGGGCCGTGCTCCCTGCACTGAGTTACCCTGTCAGCCTGAGTGACTCAGGGGCCGTCCCCTCCCTGCACTGGGCTCTGGGTGCATCTGACACTGTCTCACCTGCAGCAATTCCAGCACCGGCTGCTGACACTTCCCCTCCAGCTCCGTGATCAGGGCGCTGAGCCGGGAAATCTCCTCACCCAGGTGGGTGGCATTTTCCTCCCTCCTCCTCCCAATCTCCTCGTCCAGCTCTCCCAGCCGGGCCAGGAGGAGGCGCTCCTGTTCAGCCAGAAACTGGTGCAGCCCCTCGCACTTGGACACCACCAGCGGCCGCTCCACTTCCGTCTGCCTCTGGGGTGCACAGAGAGACGCAGGGGCAGGGCAGGGACCCCCTGCTGCTGTTGCTGACACCCTTGTGCAAAGCGGCCGGACAGGGCAGGGCACCTACCAGGAGCCTCTCCCTCTCCTTGTCCCAGTCGGATTTCAGGCCCAGGAGCTCTTCTGTCTCCTCCCACAGATGCTGCAGGCGGGTCGGGATTTGCTCCTGCAAACAGACAATGGCTCTGGGGGCTGGTTTGGGGTCACTGGTTTGGGCCCAGCGATAACATCGTCACTGAGCAGAGTGAGGCTGTGGGAGCAGGTCCCCCTTCTCCAACCCTCTGAAAAAGTGACCTCAGCTCCAAGGTAGCTCCCCGGCAGAGCTGCTGGGCCTGGCCCGCTCCGGCCCAGCACCATCATCTCCAGGCTGTTTCCCTGCCGTTGGTCTGGTGCTCTTGAACAGTCCCTGGGAGGAGCTCTTTAGTGTGGCAACCCCCTTAAGGTCACACTTTTTCCAATGAGGAAAGTCACTTGGCTTCACCACCTCCTGACTCTGAATCTCAGAGCCTTCAACACCCCTGCTTCACGTCAGCAAGTCCACCTGAGTTGGACACCCAAGGGCGACTTGTAGGTCCCCAGGGAGCCATGTACCCCCACTTTCTTACCCTGGAGTGACTCTCAACCAGCATTGTAAAAGCAGGGGGGGTTATTACAGGGGCAGTCAACAGGCAGACCGTGGGCCAAATCTGGACCACCAGATGCTTTTGAGCAGATCCTGAAATCTTTTTATTATTTTATTATGATCATGATTGTTATTATTTTGTATTATTTTCTCTGAAGTCTGGACCTTGACTATGCCTTCACCAAGAAATTTGGACCTTAATAAAATATAATTGACTCTCCCTGTTTTTTGACATGTCTGGAACACAACGCAGACAGTGCTTAGTGAAGACAGAGAACGGAAAGGTCCATCTGGGTCAGTCCCAGAGCCCTCTGTCCCCTCTGGCGTCCGAGCCCAGAAGCTGCTCTCCTGCCTCCAGCAGCCCACACCTAGAACCCCAGCCCAGTCCTTTGTCCTCCAGCTGGGCACACTTGGCTGGCTTCCCATGGAGGGTGGGCCGTCCATGGTCATTTATTGTGTGGTGCCAAATGTCCAGGCAATTGGAATGGCCATTGTCTTCTGGGACACTCCATGGGCATGGGGCCCCAGGCAGCCAGCTGTCCCTCATGCCTGTATCTCTGGGTCTCTACAAATAACACCTTTCCCCCCTCCCCTCACCTACTTAACCATGGGTAAGGCTAAGATTTTGTCAGGGATATTTTTAGTAAAAGTCACGGCAGGTCACGGGCAATAAAGAAAAATTCACAGAAGCCCGTGACCTGTCCACGGGGAGTTCAGCTGCGGGGTCCCCACACCGCTCACAGTGGCTGGGCAGCTGTGGGGGCTCGCTTGGAGCTACGAGCTGAAGTCACAGAGGTCTCTGGAAGTCACGGATTCCGTGACTTCTGCAACCTCTGTGAAAAACTCATAGCCTTAGCCATGTGTAACCCATGCCTGCTTGGTGTGACGCTCTGTCCCCCTTCAGCAGCACCTAGACCAACTAAAGATGTGTGAACCTCCTACAGTCTTGGAGAGGAGAACAGGTCTTTTAGCTCACGCAGTAGAGGCTCGTCCATTAAGCTCCACAGGTCCCCCTCTTTGATCCCAGCTGACGACAACGGGGGTCTGTGGGTGTTAAACATGCACCAGATAGGGGACACTGAGGCACACACAATATTCATCCAAACTATTATGAAAAATTCCCACTGCACAACAATCCCATTATTAGGCAGCTTCCTGGTCTAACCCAGGGCTGGTCAGACACACGGGGGGGCTCTGTAGCTGCAGAGAAGCTGCCCCTGTAACTCCCAGCCATGCAGATAGAATCATAGAATCATAGAATATCAGGGTTGGAAGGGACCCCTGAAGGTCATCTAGTCCAACCCCCTGCTCGAAGCAGGACCAATTCCCAGTTAAATAATCCCAGCCAGGGCTTTGTCAAGCCTGACCTTAAAAACTTCCAAGGAAGGAGATTCCACCACCTCCCTAGGCAATGCATTCCAGTGTTTCACCACCCTCTTAGTGAAAAAGTTTTTCCTAATATCGAATCTAAACCTCCCCCACTGCAACTTGAGGCCATTACTCCTCGTTCTGTCATCTGCTACCATTGAGAACAGTCTAGAGCCATCCTCTTTGGAACCCCCTTTCAGGTAGTTGAAAGCAGCTATCAAATCCCCCCTCATTCTTCTCTTCTGCAGGCTAAACAATCCCAGCTCCCTCAGCCTCTCCTCATAAGTCATGTGTTCTAGACCCCTAATCATTTTTGTTGCCCTTCGCTGGACTCTCTCCAGTTTATCCACATCCTTCTTGTAGTGTGGGGCCCAAAACTGGACACAGTACTCCAGATGAGGCCTCACCAATGTCGAATAGAGGGGGACGATCACGTCCCTCGATCTGCTCGCTATGCCCCTACTTATACATCCCAAAATGCCATTGGCCTTCTTGGCAACAAGGGCACACTGCTGACTCATATCCAGCTTCTCGTCCACTGTCACCCCTAGGTCCTTTTCCGCAGAACTGCTGCCTAGCCATTCGGTCCCTAGTCTGTAGCGGTGCATTGGATTCTTCCGTCCTAAGTGCAGGACCCTGCACTTATCCTTATTGAACCTCATCAGATTTCTTTTGGCCCAATCCTCCAATTTGTCTAGGTCCTTCTGTATCCTATCCCTCCCCTCCAGCATATCTACCACTCCTCCCAGTTTAGTATCGTCCGCAAATTTGCTGAGAGTGCAATCCACACCATCCTCCAGATCATTTATGAAGATATTGAACAAAACCGGCCCCAGGACCGACCCCTGGGGCACTCCACTTGATACCGGCTGCCAACTAGACATGGAGCCATTGATCACTACCCGTTGAGCCCGACAATCTTGCCAGCTTTCTACCCACCCTATAGTGCATTCATCCAGCCCATACTTCCTAAACTTGCTGACAAGAATACTGTGGGAGACCGTGTCAAAAGCTTTGCTAAAGTCAAGAAACAATACATCCACTGCTTTCCCTTCATCCACAGAACCAGTAATCTCATGATAAGAGGCGATTAGATTAGTCAGGCATGACCTTCCCTTGGTGAATCCATGCAGATAACTGTTCCCTACCCTGTACTCCTGGGCAGCCTCCTCCATGGGAACCACCGTGCGAGTGCGGTGCGCCCAGGATCGGTCACACACCAAGCAAAGGGGGGTTTGATCCTCCTCGCAGGAGAGTTTCAGAGCCTCCTGGTGCCTGTCACCCATTCTCTGCCCCTCGGGCTCTGGCCCCTCCTGCAGCCTCAGGCGTTTCACTAGCTCCGCCAGGTTCCCCAGCTGCCCGTGGGGACGCAGGTCTCTCTGCAGGGCGCTTTCTGTGGATTGGGGGCAGGAGAAGTTTGGCTCCAGCTCCCCCCAGCACTGGCTGAGGCAGGCCCGGCAGAAGTTCTGCCCACATTCAATGGTCACCGGGTCTGTGAAATACTCCAGGCAGATGGAGCAAGTCACTTCGTCCTGGAAGCTCCCGGCCAGGTCCCCGGCAGCCATGGCCCCCCCGCACTTTCCTGAGCAGAGGAAGTAGCCAGCAGCCCTTGAAATCTTTTTTTTTGAGTCGATTGCACAACCAGGAGCCAATCGCCCTCACTGGCGGGAAATTTAAACAAAACCAAAACCAAAGCAGAAGCCGCGCCCCCAGAAAAGCCCCCAAACAAGCAACGAGCTACTTAAAGAAATGAAGAGGTGATTTAATTACATACACAAAGAAGCCAAGGCTGCTCCCCTGTTTCTACATCCGAGGATCACATTAGCAATGGGAGTCGGTGTTCAGCTCTTTGTCCTCTGTGACACGTAAATCCTTCTCCTAGTCACTGCTTTCCAGGCTACCGTTCCCGAGGCTCTAGGTGCGGCCACCCGTCTCCATTCCCAGCTCTAGGGCCTTGCTTTTGGCTGCATTTGTTTTACTAATCCCAGTTTACCAAACTATCCAGGCTGCTCCATACAACGGCCCCATCATTAGCATATTTACCACTCCTCCAAGCTGTGTTAGCCACAGTGATTTTATACTTACTTCCAGATCGTTAATTAAAAAGTTGAGACGTGAGGGGGCTACAGCCAATCCCTGTGGGGCCTCATTAACAGCTCCCCCATTCAGTGATGATGCCCCATTGACAGGTACAAGGTCAGACTTGGGGTCACAGAGCAGGGGGATTATTTTACGACTGTTTTATAATGCACCTCATTTATTTATTCACAGGCTCCACCTACAGTGTCTGTCACTGTTGTATCTGGGCCCTTCTGGGACAAGTCTAGTCTCATTTACACTGGATCCACTCCAAAGTGAATCCAGGCCATCCCTCCCAGCCTGCCCACGAATGCTGTCTGTGGAGATCTATCCCAGGAAACAGCCTCACTCAGCCATGCTAGGGCTGGTGCCCTGATTTCTTGGCTTCTGTCGAAACACTCCCAATGGCCTTTCCTCTTCCCCTTCCCACACATGCGGCACCAGGCTGGGCAGATCCCATCTGTCTTGGGTTTGCCCCTGCTTCACCTGCAACCTTTCCACTCAGGGGACTCAGGGCACTTCAGTAATTCAACAAATGCCCTTGCTTTATTAGCACTGTGTCCAGGCCCTACTCAGGTATCAGGCCCCATTGTGCCAGGTGCTGCATACATACAGAACAAACAGACAGTCTCTGTCCCAAAGAGCTGCAATCTCCCTGCTTCCCTTCTCCCTGCAGGAAACTCTCTTTGCTACATCTTGGACCTGCTCCCACTGCTCTCTGGGTGATTGGCACTTTCACTAGCTCAGGGCCTTAGAACATTTTCTATGTGTTTCTGAGCCTCTGAACCATTTAATAAAATCACATCTCTGGGTGAGTTATGGTTTTGCTCCTCCCCCACCAAATGGGAGCATCCTGAATGCAGCCAAACAGCTGTTTTGTGGTGGGCAGAAGGCCCTGGAAGAGTGGTGGAGGAGTTGGTCAGCGGGAGATGCTCTGTGGGGAGGGCAGAGCTTGGCTGCCGGTGGGTGCTAAGCACCCACTAATTTTTCCCCATGGCTGCTCCAGCCCCGGGGCACCCATGCAGTCAGCGCCGATGATGCCCTCCCCCAAATCAAAAGTCCTCGAGATTTTGGGTTCATCTCTCCATGTTGTAAATGTTACCAGCTTCTGTGTGTGCGTGTCTCTCTGGGTGGGGGGGTCTGTGTGTGTTGATGCTTAAGTTGATTGTGAGGTCACGGATGCCAACAGCAAAGACTGTTCGGCCTCAGCATTCTTGCCCTGCCTTCAGTCTGCCAACTGGCTTGGTTGACAACGGTTGGTGACCCAAGGAGCTGCTGAGAGACGCGGACTATCCCTCTGTCAACAACTTCTTGCATCAGCTTTTTCCACAGGTTTTCGACAAAAGATGAGTTTTTACAGAAGGTAATTCCCAGATTCTTTTCCTGCTCCTTCGATCGCACATGACAGGTTGGTGCCTCCTTCCCCACGGGCAGGGGTGGCCGACCTGGGGCTCCGGGGCCGCATGCGGCTCGTCAGAGGTTAATACGTGGCTCCTTGCACAGGCCCGGACTCCGAGGCTGGAGCTACAGATGCCAACTTTCCAATTTGCTGTGGGGTGCTCACTGCTCAACCCCCTGCTCTGCCCCAGGTCCTGCCACCTCTCCACCCCTTCCCCCAAGGCCCCTGCCCCTTCCCCCAAGCCTGCCATGCCCTCGCTCCTGCCCCTTCCCCACCAGAGCCTCCTGCGCACTGCAGAACAGCTGATTGCGGCGGGCGGGAGGAGTGGGGAGGGAGGGGGAGGCGCTGATGGGGGGGGCTGCCGCTGGGCGGGAGGTGCTGGGGGCTGGAGGGGGTGGTGGATGGGGGCTGCTGGCGTGTTACTGGGGCTCTTTGGCGATGTTCATTAGTCAATTCTGGCTCTTCTCAGGCTCAGGTTGGCCCCCCCCCGTTGCAGGGACGGGTGAGGGCCAGCGTTGCAACAGTCAGGTCTCAGCGTTCCGTTTTGATTTGAATGTGGGCATCTCTCCCTTCTCCGTCTGCTTCAGCCTGTCACGGTCTTTGGAGGCAGATTTCGAAGCTTTTATCTTTCAGCAGACTAGTATGGGTGAATTTCCATGGGTATAACCTAAAGGGAAGATAAAAAACTGGTGTAGAATTTAGACTGATAGCTCCATCAATAGTATTTCCCTCGGAGTTGCCCCAAATGCACTCCTTGCCTTCAAGTAGTGAATAGAAACCGTCTGTCTCATGTCATGATTGTCTAATGTATGTGTATTGAGACAAGATCGGTCTCAGAATTTACATGATTGAAAGACACATAAATGAGCTCAGATATGCAGAAGAAAGAAATCTGAAGCTATTGAAAGTGACCCAGCTCCACTCCCATCCCCTGGCTGCCATCTTGGTAGTTCTCTCAGAAATAATCTCATGGAGATTGACTTCAAAACTCTCTACAAATTCTACTATTCCCCCATTGGGCTACATAAAATAGACGTGTCAAATCCCTCCTGCAATTCCTTTCCAGGAAAGGGGTTTAAATAAACTGCAGCCTAAATTTGTCATGGGTCTTGCTGTGATTTCTTTGTCATTGTTTGGGTGGCCTATTGTTCTCATTGGACGTTATAAATAGTATGGGAAATTCTTCACTTAAAGTTTACTGGTTATTTTCCCCCTGCTAATACAGTCCAGATTTTGGAATAGTTGAGAATAAGTCAACATATTTGCGGCTGCTAATCCATCCTTCCAGACCCTCAAGCCTTCTAGATGAGAATCTTTGTTCCTTTTCCTGGCTTCTCTGGGAACAGAGGTGTCTTGGTTTTTGGCTTGGCCCTGTCTGTTCCCAGAGTCCCAACATTCTGTGCGCAAAGGAGTGGGGTTAATAATGAAGCATTTTTGCAACTAGGCCCAGGCAATGAGCAAAGAAAACAGAAATTGACCTTGGCTGTTTCCATGTCTGTCCATTGGCAGAGGAGGCGTGAGCTCCATGGGGTGAGAGTCAGACTAGCAACTGGAGCCAGTGACTGGGCTAGGATTGGATTACAGATCTGGTGCATGGAGGTTTCTTGTTATAGAGCAAAAGGGGAGAAGCTGTGATGTGCTGTGTCCAAGAAAGGCTGTGACAAAGGTGGAACGGGAATCCTGGTGCCTCTCCCCAAGGAAACCTCAAAGCATCTCCTCTTGGAGAGGAGCAGCAATTTTCATCCTAGCCGTTAAAGGCAACTTGAGGTTCATAAATTCACAGTTTCAAAGGCTCTAAGGCCAGCCCTGATCATCTAGTCTGACCTCTTGCATAACACGGGCCCTGGAACTTTCCCAGAAGAATTCCTCTTTCACCATGGTCCCAAGTGTCTTCACCTGGGGCTGGGTCTAGTCATGGGGGTAGAGCTCAGTGATAGAGTGTTTGACTGCACATTAAGTGGTCCTTGGTTCAAATCGAAGTGCCCCCATTGAAGCCTTTGTTAATAAGCAGCAAATTTCAAAGAAACAAAGGATTCAAAAATGAACTAGATAAATTCATGAAGGATAGGTCCATTAATGACTGTTAGCCAAGATGGGAAGGGATGGTGTCCCTAGCCTCTGTTTGCCAGAAGCCAGGAGTGAGCAACAGGAATGGATCACTTGATGATTCTCTGTTCATTCCCTCTGGGGCACCTGGCACTGGCCACTGTCGGAAGACAGGATACAGGGCTAGATGAACCTTTCGGTTGAGCCAGTGTGTCCAGTCTTTTGTTGTTTATATTCTTTTGTTGTATGAACCAGTCCTGATTATTAGAGGAGCAGATGGCTTCAAAAGACCACTCTCTTGGATCTGGGAATACTGGGCAGACTAATTCCCTTCCTTTAGAGTAGGACAGAAAAACCCATTTCCTCCGTCTTTCTATTCCAGGCTTCGTTCCTTTTTTCAAAGACTCACCTCTCGGGAGCAGAGAGAGAGCCCTGTGCACACGGTGGTCGTCCAACCGGCAGCCATGGAGGCATGCTCTGCCATCAGCCAGCAAGAACAGGCCTTGCCAGAGAAGCCCACGAGAAGCAAATGCTCGTGGAAGATCCTATCAGGCATGAAAAGACTCTGTGTCTGTAGCCAGTCTGACAACTCGATGGCAGATAGCGATGAGGAGAGAACAGTTTCCTCTCCAAGAAGGTGGACGTGCTTTTCCCTGAAGAAGGAGAAGAAGAAGAAGAAAGCAGCCAAGAACCAGGTGGCGTCAGAGGAGGAGAAGCTGCAGGAGAAGCAAGACAAAGTTGAACTGGATCTTACAGGTGAGGATACAAACCACATGGTTAGCAAGGAGCATGTGAGGAATCCTCACACCAGTCACTCTACAAGCCTTATGGAAGCAGGGGAATGGTCCCGCTATTGTGGGGAACTTTCCTGGCTTCTGCACTACTCCGGTGAAATGGGCTAGAGGAAGGATCTGAGTCCTCGCTCCCACTTCCTTTCCCCAGAGGCCTCCCTGCCCTGGAGGACTCCCCTTCCACTCTCCTGTCTGGCAGAGTCCTCGTAACCCCAACAAGGCTGGGCCCAGGATTCCTGGGGGGGCTCGACCCCCAACCTTGCTGTGGCCACCTAGGACAGGGGCTAGGGTGTCCCCACTCCGGGGTGCTCTCTCTGCACTGAGCGCTTCCCAGACCCACTGATCATTACATACAATTTAAAGCAAATACAGTTTATTTAATCAGCAATTAATGTAAAAAAGAATAAGGAAAAATGGGAAAGATGAAAGGAAAACACATCACCCCGCTCTGTGGCAGGGAACGTCACAAACCATGTCTCTGGAACGTCAGGGCCGTTCACAGTTGGTTCCTTGTAGGTCCCAGGCCCCTTCTCCGGCCCTGGCTGTGCTGCAGGGATGCAGCGGGTCGGACACTTGCTCTGGTGGTGACCACACCCCTCCGGGCTTTGGGGAGTGGGACCCTCCTTCCCGTCGGGTTCTGATCCCCCTCCCAGACTGGCCTGCAGGGACCCTCGGCTGGGGGTGTCTCTCTGCGCTGGGCCCTTTGCCAGGGTCCCCCCTTGGCTGGCCCCAGTTGCTCTCCGCACCCAGCTCCAGACTGCTCCAGCCCCAGCCCCAGCCCCACTCTTCGAGCTCCGGCTCCACCCTGCCTCAGCACGGATGCTGCTGCTCTGCCTCCAGCCCCCGGGGCTGCTTCTCCGGCCCCGCTGGCTCTGTGGCTGCAGCCCTGCTCCCAGCCCAGGGTCTGCTCTCCCTGGGCTGTCTCTCTGCCCCGCTGGCTGGCCCACCGCTGCTCCCCAGCTCAGCTCGGGCCCCTGCTCTCTCCTTAGCTCGGCCCCACGCTGCCTGAACCAGGCAATTCCAGCTCACGTGGAGGACGGGGACCTTTCTGACCCCCTGACTCCGTCATTAGCCTGCCCGCCCTGTCAATCAGGCTGACCTGGAGCACTGGCCTCTCCCCATGGCCCCTGAGGACTGTCAGTATCAGAGTCCTGGTTTCCCATCCACCCTTCCCCTTCCTTTTGGGACTGGGACCTAGCCAACCCAAAACCCCACTGAGTTTGAGTAAGGGGCCAACAGTCCCCTTACACTTCCACATCAGGGCCGTCTCATGGGACAGTGATGGGTACCTCAGACTCTGGCATCCATTTAGTGCCGGATCCTCTTGGAGAGGGTGGCAGAGGTCCATCGCTGAGGTGGGGAGAGCTGAACAGAGAGGCTGGACGCTATAGGAAATAATTTCTTTTCTCCTGGATCGGGTCCCTTTCATCAGGAAAATGCTCCCGAGGTCTCAGCAGGTCACAGCTGGGAACCGTACCAGAGCTGAGTCATTGCTTCTTGGGGGGTTAAATACAAAATGAGGCCTGTTGCCTGTCACTGACGGGAAAGGTGGGCAAGGGGAGGGGAAGAGTAGAATAGAAAAGAAACTGGCCCCTAGGTAAGAGGAAGCCTTGTTTGGTAAAAGCCCCCAGCTAAGAGTCAGGAGATTGGAGTTCTCTGCTCAGCTCTGCCCACAACCTTCAGTCTGAGCCGGGGCAATTCGCTTCAGGGCTCTGTGCCCAGCTTCCACCCTCTGGAAACCAGGGAGAAGACATGGAAAAGCAAAATGTTAAGGATGTTTCTTTCTGCTGCAGGGATGAAGAAGGAGCCGTCGGAGACGAAGGAGAAGTGGGAAAAAGGGAGCCCAGAAGAGCAGGAAGAAGAGCGCGCTCCCGTCTCCTCATTAACGAGCATCTCCCCTAGGACGATGGTAATGACGCTGTGTGGCTGTGCTCATGGAAAGCACCCCTTGCTGTGTGTGTTCATATCTCCCGGAGCTGGGATCTCTGACAGGAGAACGACCTGCCCCTTGCTCAGGGGGCTGAAAAGGAAGACTCTTGAAGTGTGATCAACTCCAGCCAGTCTTTACGAGTTTCTCTGGGTTGTCGAAGGAGGCCCAGTTTGACAAGGGGGTTTAGGCACCTCAAGAAGCCCAGGGGTGCTTCGTGGGATTGGCAGACGTGCCTGGCTCAGGTGCCTGATTCTGAGGCACTTCCCATGGCCCACAGGCACGGCTGAAAGTCAGACCAGGCCCATCCCTGCCCTTGTCGGGGTGACCCGCATATCTCCTGGCAGTGGGGTTCTGGCCCATCTCGTGGCACCAGGACCACTTCGACACAGAACCGATGAGTCTGCTCTCCAGCCTGAGCTAACAGCCGCATGGGTTTTAGCTCCTGTGGCAGGGGCTCCTGCATTGAGATCCCAGGTTCGATCCCGCCTGCCAACATCTGGGCTCCGTCCGAGTCACAAAGGCACCTCGACGCCCTTGTGACTCTTGCTGTCAGGGACAGAGCACCCTGCAGCGCGTACAAAAGTCTGCAATTCTGGGAGCTCCTGAGGTGCCGGGGGGCTGGAGTGTGGAGGCGAGTCGGCCACTCCGGTGTGCTCTGCTGCGTCCTCAGCTGCGGGCATCCAGGACAGACGGTGCTAATCCAGCGCCACGCAGGCCAGCCGCAGCAATCCCCAGGGGCTGCCCTGGGACACCAGGGCAAAGCCTCCAGTACCCCAGGCCCTGGGTTGAGGTGACCCTGGAACCGGGCCCCCAAGAGTAACATTGTGCCCAGTGAGTTCTGACCCACAGGAGCCTGGCCCCGGAGGCCCACGGTTTGGGGTTCTCCTCAGCCAGGCAGACTCGCTCCTTCAGTCTCAGCTACTTTCTCTCCTGCCGGCGATTCCTGCCTGTTTTCTGGCAGCGCCTCACGCTGCGGGGTGGGGAAGGAAGAGGGCGTTTCCCTTTGGGCCCTATTCTCACTCCTTTCCTCGCAGACACTGTGGGCTGCCAGAGTTGCTGAGCCAATCTCCTCAGGCGCTCGGGGTGGGATGGGACATGGGGCAGGTTCTCCAGTGACCCCTCGGCGACACTCAAGGAGCAACTCGAATGGGCTTTGCAGGACACTGAGGCTTTCTCAGCAACAGCTGGGCGTCCTGGGAGGAGGGGCTAGAGAGGGAGGAAATGGGGTGGCCTTTGGGGTCCCCGCACTGCCCGAGAACCTCCCGTCTCTTCTCAGGAGAGGGGGACAGAGCGTGGACGAAAGGCTGAGGAAACCTTGGCATCTGGGGAGGCTTTTTAAGAAACGGGCTCAGCCGGAGTCTCCAGGCTCCCTCGGCGCTGGCAGCCTCCCCCGGGGACAGACTGTTCCCGGGCAGCTGCCCAAGGGAAAAACTCAGTCCCCACAGGCTTTGTCCCTGTTCATTGCAGACCCTCGGGGAGCACCCTTCCTCAGACCCGCTCCACGCCCTGCTGATGACAGCCGTGCAGGGTCTGACAACACCCACCCTGCAGACATTTAGAGCCGCAGAGGAAGAGCTGAGGGCCATCGTATCTCTCCACGGAGACAAGATGGAGAGAGTAAGAGACGCCCACAGTGGGGCAGGGGGATGCTGGGCAGAGTGGGGGACGGGAGAATCGCCTCTCCTAGGAAACCGTTCCTGGGACACACTAGCATGGTGCTTTGAAGGTTGGCTCAGCCCCTTGCCATTCAGCGCTTGGCCGCGGGGATCCGCGGCGTCAGGTTTTGAAGTGTTCTCTGCCCGAAGGAGCTCTGACACTTCCCTGAGGACGCCCAGCCACACTGAAGGTGTGTGACAGCCCCAGCCCTGGCAAGGCAGCACTCACCTAGTCTGCTGACGAGCCTCCACATTAGGCTCCAGGAGCAGACATGGTTTCCTCAGACATGCTGCAGGGCCTTGTTTTCCAGCTGAAGTATCAGGAAGAATTTGGCTTTGCACGTCTTTCTCTGTCTCTCCCAAGCTCTGATCCCGTTTCCCACCCCGCTAGTAGAACAGGTCACCAGAATCCCCCACCCAGGGCTGTAACTCCTGCTCCTTGTTCGAGAGAGGCAAGAGCCATGACCAATTCCTCATGGAAGAGCCCTCGGGGGGGCTTGTCCCTCTAGGGTCTGTCTAGCCTGTGCTGCAAACTCTGCAGCAGGAGCCTGAAAGCCTCCTGGCCCTATGGACTTGGGCTCCCAGGGCTGGCACTGTGGGGCCAAAAGAGGAATGCAGACTCTTCTGGGCTTGGGCTGGACTTTGATCTCTGAAGCCCAGGGAGGAGGGGAGCTTCAGAGCCTGGGCTCCAGCCCAAGTCACCACGTCTACACTGCTGTTCTTGGTGCCAGAGCCTGAGCCCGAGGGTAGAGAGCCGGCTTTAAGATTTGTTACGGCAGGTTTTACAATCCCGCAGCACAGAGGTTCTCCTTAGGGCTGGGGCCTGGAGCTGGCTCGCCCCATCCAACCAGCCCGGCCTGCCATCTCTAGGATGGGCTCTGGGGTCTGGAGCAGTGGTTCTCAGCCTGCGGCCCAATCAGCACAGAGCTGCGCCCCATGGGACATCCTCAGGGCCAAACAGGTAGGATTGGATGTGGCCCACAATGGAAACTAGGTTGAGACCCCTGGTCTGGAGGAACTGATTGTGCTAGAAAGAGCAACAGGAAGCTGCAGAGACTGAGGAAAGGCTCCTGCAGGGAAGCCTTTGAGAGCAGGGCTGAGAGCAGTTTGCCATGGCAGGGAAGGCCCTGGGACATCAGGGGAGTTTGGGCTGTGCCCCCTGTTAGGTTTTGGGGAAGGCTTTTGTGTGTGTTTCTGAGCTTTAAGGTGCTAAACCAGACCTCCGGAAGACTGGGGTTCCTGGACTTGTCAAAGCCTCTTTCTTCAGATTAGGGAGGAGCCAAGATGGGAAACTGAGGTCAGAGGCGGCTTGCAGGGCTGCCAGGAGGGGTTCTCTGGGAGGAGGCCACTCTTTGATTAATCCATCCCTCAACTTCCTGGCATTCTTCCAGGTTGGAGACGTAGTGGGAGGGATCTTAATCTGGCTCGACAACGTCTGTGATCCCAGAGCCAGAAAAGCAGCGCTGAGGGCCACGGCCTTGCTGGCTCGCTCCCACCCCCAGGACGTGGTTCTGACCTGTGTGGCTCACACGCTGTCATCGCACAGGTAGGGAGCTGCTCTGTTATCACCTCAGTCTGTTATTTCTCTTCCTGCTCCCACTGACAGGCCACAGGCCGGGAAGGGTCCGTGGGGCTCACACAGTTGGAGGGAGTTTCCTGCTGTGCAGAGAGCTGTCCATGCTTACTAAGAGGAGATGGCCAGGCCCAGCCGCTGAGGAGCCAACCCCTCCTCCTGCACTCCCCGGGATGGAGACGTGCCAGTTTTCTGGAGAATTCCAGCATTGTCCTGATTTCTATGGGTCACCCACTTCCTCTCAGATCCAGTACAGGGCCAATAAATGACTTTGGGGCTCACTCAACATCCCTGGCTCATGAAGTCTGGCTGCTCCTTAGTGCATGAGAGAAGGCAGAGACGGAAATGGCCCATGAGCCCCATCTGTCTATCCTCTGCAGACCAGGGCAGGATTGTTACCTGTCGTCAGATCCCTAGTTATTCCATGGCTGAGGAATAGTTCAAAAAATACACTCATTCTTCTGGAGCTGTGCAGCAGAGGTAAATCTCTGAAGACAGAAATTTCCAGGGCTTATTGTTGCAAAAAAGACAAAAAATCATCCACACATGACCAGAGCGTAAATGCAGTGCAGCCTGCCTGAGTCTGCAGACAGCCGGCAATAATAGCTCTGAGAGGGGTGAGTGCCTCTTTTCATCTCAATATGTTGGAAACTCTGAGTCCTGCTGGTTATTGCTGGTCACTTTGCAGAGTCATCCATCTGAGGTGTTTAGAACACAATCCCCATGTCCCTAGGGGCCGTGAAACCCAACTTGGACCCTAGCCAGAGGTCACAACTCCGGCTTTCCTCGGCATCTTCTGCAATGCTGTTCTGCACTGCCCAGAGACAAATCTGTGTCACATGGGAGAGCAAATTGAAGAGCAGCATGAAAGAAATTGAATTTCTTGCCGAGCCTCAGCCTCAGCGTTGAATAAATACAACATTCTCTGAAGGGACTTGCCCAGCCTCAGCCTCCCCACACCAATCGGTGTTTCCACTGAGAGACGCCTTTCCTGCCTACATTGCAAGCCTCTCCCTGGGGAGGGTGAGAGGTGGCCAGGCAGGGAAGGTCTGACTTCTGTTTCGGACTCTGCAGATGTGCCCTTGAGCTGTGGAAGGCCTTGGGTGAAGAACCCCAGCTCACCAGGGAGGTGCTGCGGCAGCTGCTGGACAAGCTCCAGCAGAGACGCCGGGAGGAGAAGAGCGGCTATGTGTCCCTGGCTGTAAGTGAGATTTGAGATGTCACTTTGCGAACGCACCACCGCAGGGAGGATGGTGCATCTTTGTGTGTGTGTGTGTGTCTGTGTGTGAGCTTCGCCCCTTCTGAGCTTCAGGCCACAGCTCCACTACACAGCTCAGCTGACCTAACCTCCCTCGGCTCACAGCCGCCACAGCAAGCCCAGCCCTTGGGTGGGGCTGCACTTTGCTGCTTGTGTCAGCCAGGGCCGGCTCCGGGTGCCAGCAAAGGAAGCAGGGACCTGGGGCAGCCAATAGAAAGTTGGGGCAGCACGTCCGGGTCTTTGGCGGGAATTCGGCAGCGGGTCCTTCATTCCCTCTCTTCCTCTTCAGCGCCACTTCGGGGGCAGCTCAATCGGGTTTTTCTTTTCTTTCTCTTCTCCGCTTGGGGCCACCAAAAAGCTGGAGCCAGCCCTGGTGCCAGCAGCCACGTCCTCACCAGAAGCGCTTGTCGCGATTCCTCGGTCAGGGTGTGGCATTGCTGGGAGGCTCCTGAGGGTCAGTTGACGTAAATGACGCGGTGTCCACGCTGACACTGCATCGACCGAACTGCACTGACTTGGACTCTCTGCCCCTTGGGGACGTGGAGTTATGAACTTGGCCCCCAGGGGCAGTTCTGCCAATGGGAAGGAAATTCCATAGTTAGGGTGATGCTGGGTAAGTGGCCTTGTGTTGACCTAACTCTGTCGTGTAGATCAGACCTTCGTGTGTCCTGGCCACCTCCAATCAAACCAAAGAGGTGTAAATAAAGTTTCCCCCAGGTAAAAGTTACAGATCTTAAGTGGTTTCTCTGCTGATACCCTGGCTCCGTCGTCTTCTGCTTTAGATGGCCCTTTAGTGAGCAGGTGCAGTTCGGGCGTCTCTTGGAAGTATCCAGGTTTCTGGCTTTGTAAACTGTGGCTAGAAACCTTCCCAGCATGGGATCTTGAGATGTCCAGTACGTTGGACTGGGCCAGAAACACTGGGCCTATGGGAACGCATCTCCTCAGGATGATTTCAGCCCGTCCAGTCACGGCTGGAAAGCCAAAGCGCAGGGTCTGCACCATTAAGAGAAATAACGGGGAATAACGTCACCCAGACTCTTCTGATCTTTCCATAGGGTTCCATCCTGCTTCCGTTCCAGCAATGGGGGAAGGTTTAGGAGCTTCCAAATGTCTCCTCCCCTCTCAGGAGCCAATCCTCTTTTGTAACACGCTGGAGAGGAAATGAGACATGACAAAAGGACAGTCGCAAATGGCAATGGGGTCAGGGGGCAGATTGGGATAGTTGAGTGAAATTCTTTCCCCCCTCCAGGCCATGAAGACCATTTACGAGGTCCTTTTCCTATGGGGATACCGAGAAGCCATCCTGGAAATGTATCCCCAGCTGCTCATCCTCTGCGTCAGGCAAGTGCAGTATGTGATGGATCTGCACTTGCCAGGGACCTACATGGCCAGCGAGACATCCAGCCCCGAGGAGGGATCCAGCTGCCTCAGTCTCCTAAGGTAATGACTGAAAGGAAAAGGAAGAACAGATTTGTTCTGCTAAACACCTGGGGTCCGTTCATGGCCATCGGTGGTTCGGGTGCTGTCGTTGGCCCAGGCTCAGTTGGGTGCAGGTCTCTCTTGAGGGAAAAGGGTTGAGAGCCGTGTGTTCTTGTGAGTCACACTCGCTCATCTGACGCCGTCCACAGGCCAGCTGCTTTCCCCACACACTCAGGCAGCAGCCATGTTTGTGCATCCATCCCCCTGTGCCACCCGCCAAAGGGTCAGTGCTTTCATCAGTGTCTGCTGAGCAAATCTGGGGGCCTCCGTCCCCGAACGCAGACAGAGCCACACCGGGAGCACATGGGGCCAGGCCCTGCAGGATCTCAGCCTCACAGGCAGGCAGGAGGAAGAGGGACCCGTTCATCTGGTTCTGTGGGCACAGTGAGGGGCTTCCATCTACACGGGAAAACCAGAGCGCCAGAAGACACCTCAGGTGGTGTAAACTGACATCGCTTTGCTCGCTTACACCAACTAAGGACCCGACCCCACATGCCAGCTTGAGTCCTGTTACCTGTCACAGTAAAGAGTCAAGTATTCGGCCATAGGGAGTGATGACACCAATCATCTTAAGAAGCTACATTGTCACTAATTGGTTAGAAACTCAATGAAACTGCAGTGTAGACAGGGCCCATTGGGCAGGGAAGCACCATGATATCACTCTGGATCTATCCTCGGGGAGGCTAGCTACTGCTGACCACGCTGTGTTTCCCAGGGCTCGTGCAGATTTGCCATGCCTGGGGCTGATCTCGTTGCCTGAGACTGGTATTTTCTCCTCTTTAGCACATCAGTGGAGGCTGTGAAGACTCTTTTCTCCATGCCCGGCTACTGGAAGGAATTTGCCATCATCCAGTTTCAGCAGGGTTGGGACACGATAGCCTCCCGATATTACTACTCACAGGGTGTTGGCCTGATTGCAAGGTAGGAGCCCAAAGTTTCCTCCTCACTGGGTCTCTCTTGGGAATGGGATTTCCGTGTGAAATATTCCTCTGTTCCAGGCTGCCAGCTCAGCCCAGCAACTGGAGAGGAACTCTCTCTCCCCCTTGAAAATCACAAGGGACTTTCTGTTCCATGTTCCAGAGCCATGATCGAGTGTGACAACCCTCAGCTCCCTGCAGTTTTCAGAGAGGCAATCACCATCATCCAGAGTGAGAGGGAGGAGGAGCAGAGAACAATTGCCATGGCTTTCTGTATTGAGGTGAGATACATTAGTTGATAGGCACAAGGGGGCTTTCTGGAGAGCAGCTCAGGCCAGTAAGCTCTGGGCCACATTGTCAGCAGCTCAGCAGCCTTACCGCCAGCTAGCTCCTCTCTGCACAAGGATGGTTGTGGGGCATGGCAAAGAGAGGGAGGGAGAGACAGGGTGAGATTGCTCCTGGCTGGATGTGCCTCGATGGGATTATGGGACAAGAGGAGAGGTTTCTCCAGTGCCCCAAGACCATGCTTCTCTCCTCACCTTTTCCTGAGGTTCTGCTTTTCTTCTGTCCCAGGGGTCTCTGCATGGCACTCAATGAGGCCTGGAGATGCCCCTTTCCCTGGGGGTTGATTTGTGAGCTGTGCATGAGTCCAACTTTTGGGAATGAACCAACTGAAACAGCAGCAACTGGCTCCCTACGCACCAGAGACTTTGGGTGGGAGTAAGTGGCCCTTTGGTAAAGACGACTGTCCAGGGAAGAGACCCCACAGGAAGACCTCTGTTCCTCAACCTGATGTTGATTTGCCTCTTTGCAGTTTCTCCAGAGTCCTTCCATTGACACAGTGCTGACAAAATCAGAGCTCCGGACGCAGCTCATGGAATGGACCAAGGACACAAATCCCGTCATATGTAAGCTCAGTCTGCGAGGCCTTGGCAGTATTGTGTTCCAGCCAGAAAAGGTAAGAGGCGTGGATTGCCCAGGGGACCAAGGAAGCCGATGTCTCTCAAATAGCTCGGAAACGAGAGCCAGATCCCCACATAAACCTTGTTGTTTAACACACAGCCCTCAAATGGTGGAGGTGCTTTCCTGAGCAAATCAAGGCATGACGTGCTCCCTGCTCCCATGAGCGGAGCCCTGATTGCAGATGGGATGCAATGGGGGAGGTGGGGTGAGCAACGACAAAGGTTACAGTGAGCAGCTGTCACAGAGTGACAGGAGAACGACTTTCTGCCCCGTTGGGGGGCTCTGCCATCCGTGGTTTCTCCTAGGCGGGAGTGGTGCAGCACGTGCTCCAGGCTGTCACCCCGGAAAGTAATGAGTTGCCTTCTTCATTCCTGCAGGTGAGATGGTTACAGGCCCAGCTGCCAGGAACCGTTGCCAGGTTTTGTGACCGGGATGGAGGGTGTGTCAAGGAGGCCATGCACAAAGCTCAAGACATCATCTACCTCCTCAAGAGGGACGGGCTTGGCTCCATCTCCCAGGACATTGCAGTCAGCCTTCGCCCCTTCATTGATGACGTAAGACTTGGAACCCCAGGAGAAGCCCGTTCCCCCCCCTCCACCTGTCTCTGATGCCCTTGTCTCTCTCTCCCCATCTCCTTGGCTCCCGCCCCTCAGGGCTGCCATGGAGCCTCCAAGGAGCGCCCCCGCCATGGGTGGGGAATGTCCTGCTTAGCCACCTCCCTGTCAGAGCTCTTCTCGCCAAAGCTCAGTCTCAGCGCCATGCTCCCAGCCCCTGCTGCAGCCTGGCCTGGGGGAGAGGAGGCCTGGCCCTGGCAGATGCCCAGCTGTCTGGAGAACACAGGCCCCCAAAGAGGTGGAGATTCTCAGCAGGAAAGAGGTGGGTCGGGAATGGCCCGGCTCTCGGGGGCACCGAAGAGCAAAAGAAATGCTGTGTTTTGTAGCAGCGAATCCCTGCAAGGCTCCAGCAGCGGCTTCTCCCCTTCCCCAGACCAGTCTCCAGCAGACTTCCCTCCTTCTCCCCAAATCTTCTCGGGTTCTGGGATTCTAGGCTCTCCAGACAGAAACTGCCTCTGGGACACCCTGGGGCTGCGCTGTCCTGCCCAGGGTCTCAGGCCTGCACAAGATGTCTATGGCGCTGGCCTGGTGTCTGCCCTGCTCCCCCCACCCAAGTCAGTTCACACGGGGGAACCGGAGCAGCGGGCGGATTATGACTCTGTCGCGTTCTGCTCTGATACTGCCTGGCTTTAACCGGGCGTCCCCACCCCCTGTGTGTCATTGCCAGGAGAGGGGCAGTGTGCGCTCAGCTGCCATTTCACTGCTTGGCAACGTGGTGAGCAGGGTGCAGGACCCGGACAAAGCCCTCGTGCAGCAGGAAATCATCCACTGCTTGCTCCCGCTGCTGCTGCATCTTGCAGACCAGGAGGAGAGTGTGACACTGGTAAGTGCCACGGTCATTATTTCCTTAGAGCAAAGAGCCAGAATCCCCTGGGGCCCCCACTCCAGTCATCGCCAGAGCCCCTTGCCCAAGCAGAGTCTTCTCCTCCCGGCTTCACTCCCTGCTGGAGCCTCGTGCCTCATCCATCCTCACAGCACACAGCACAAGGGGTGGAGAAGGTCCAGTGTCCCCAACACTATCCCTCTCTCAGTGAGAACCCTCTTGGTCTCCCTTCTCTTGCAGCGATGTAAACTGACGCTCTTCCGCTGCGCAGTGTTTCTCGGCTGGGCTCATTTGAAGAGGCTGTTCCGCAGCATGGCCTGGGATGGCTCCTCACAGCTCTTGAAGAGTGTCGGGAAGTGCCTGGTAGGTGAATTCCTTGTGCCTTGAGAGGGGTGAATGGGGACTTGAGGGAGACCTTTCTAACCCCACACCCTGAGGACCCATCCGCTTCGGTCGGGTTGCAAGACGCTATTCCAGGCTCTCTGCTGGTTCATTTCTGCAGGAGTTACAATCCGTTCCCATTGTTGACAGTTTCCTCCACAACTGTCAGACCTCCAAACTTTTGTCTTTTCAAATGAAAGCGGAGGTTCTGGAGAACACAACAGTGACTTCAGAGAGGTGCTGCTCTGGTGTATGGGTTCGTATTGGCGGTTGCCATGGCCTGGCTATATGCTTTGGCTTTCCTGGACTATTCGCTGTGGGGAGAACATGTCATTTGTATATTGTGCATTTCTTCCTTCTTTCTTTCCAGATGCAGAACAACAAGAGCCACATCCCCAAATTCCTGTTCCAGGCCCTAGACTACCTGGAAAGCTCACAGACAACAATACGACACTCTGCAGCCTTGTTCATTGGTAAGCAGAGCAAATTCACTTCAGCTTTCTTAAATGTTTCCTTCAAAGCCCTTTTCTAGACAGCTGCTCTGTTCCCTCCAACAGCACCAGAATCCTAAAACGGGGGGTGTGTGTGTGTGAGAGAGAGAGAATTAACATGTATTCCAAGATGAAGGGAGCAACTTAGCTGTATCGACTGCACCAACTTCCCCTGCCCACAGCAGCTCTTTGGCTGCACCTAGGGGAGATTGAATTCACATCATGCTGGTTTGATGTGAATTCAGTCTCCTTTAGAAATCAGCTTCTCAGTAACTGCTGGGCATCTGATGCTTTATCTAATGTGCTTTGTGAACAGATGTAAGAAATGTATTTAATTTTCCGAAGGGCTGTCTTGGGGAAATGGCTGCATCTTCAGCAGTTTTCAGCGAAGGATTTGAAAAGTAATGAGATCCATTGTATTCATTGTATGTCTAGGAAATACTATCCACCATTACTGTGATTTGTTGTCTGAAACAGTGAATGAAGATGGCATCTCCCGTCTGTATGAAGGTAAGGAAATATCTCTGTGTGTTTGTGCCTCTGTGGGAAGTACAGGGGTGCAGCACAGGGCCCGAACACAGGTTTGAATGTGGACACAGGTCCCTCTCTGTCTAAGGACAGCGTTTAAGGAAGAAGGATGGTCATGCGAGCGTCATCGAGCTACCACAATATGTGTATGGGAGCAGGGGAATTCCATCTCTAGCTCCTAGTATAGACGTTGCCTTAAAGCTGTGTGGGGAAAGTGTCTTCATAAAGGTCTGAAAGTCTGTAATGGAAGGCCTGACAGTATTGAAAAGAGCCGTAGTTATTAAGGATGATGATGATGATGACAATTACCCTTATCACCTGCCCTCCCTGTAATGGAGTGATTGCAGGCCAGGGAGATTCCCTCCGAGATTGGTCATCAGCTCATAGGAAATCCCATGAGGGCACATGGGAAACACTTCTCCCTGTGACCTCTTGAGGAATGAAGGCACAGGGCCACAAAAGATTTCAGTAGACATTAGGAGCCTAAATCCCTTTGTGGATCTCGGCCTAAATGTTGGATGGTTTAATGTCGCTGCGGCTGTCACTTTCCTGTTCCATCGAAAGAACAAGTGCCCCCAACCATCTGTGTGTAGGGTGTGTGTACGGGTGTAGGCCGGCGGAGGGGGAAGTGACAAGAATGGGGTCTCCTCTCTGTGCAGGGCTATTTTGGGAGGAGCGGAGTTGTTGTTCTTGTGCCCTTAGACTCTTGGGGAGCTAATAGCAGGGGGCGATGGCCATCGGGAGTGGAGATTTCCTAGGCACCAGGCACATCAGCACCAGAGGCTTTTCAACCCGTTTCCTCTTGGTTTCAGCTTTTCAGGAAGTGCCTTTCAAATCTGACAGGACCACGTGGTACATCCTCAACAGACATCATAAATGGTTGCAGAAGCTTGTAAATCTCGTGTCGGGTTCTGCATTTGACTAGGGAACTGGGACCGACACAGAAGAGCTCTTTGTCCTGCTATGGTACGTACAGCAGACGCTTATCAACTTTTTGGTGTCCCTAGCCTCTGTTTGCCAGCAGCTAGGAATGGGTGACAGGGCATAGAGCACTGGATGATTCCTGTCTGTTCACTCCCTCTGGGGCACCTGGCAGTGGCCACTGTCGGAAGACAGGATACTGGGCTAGATGGACCTTTGCTCTGACCCAGTCTGGCCTTTCTCATGTTCTTATGTTTGGAACTGGGGCTGAACAACGAGGTGGATATTGGCAGATGACAAGATTATGCAGATTAATCAGCCTAGAGGAGACTTTGAAGAAGTTCAAAGGATCTAATCAAGCCATGTGACTGGGCAGCACAATGGCAGATGAAAACCAGCACTGACCAGGGCAGGGCCATACACATGGAAAGCAGTGCGGTGAACGACTCCTCCATATCGCTGGGGTCAGAAGCCAAAGCACGGCTGGTTGGGCCCAGTGGTTGGAGCAGGGGCGCTGGGGCCCAGTGCTCAGAGTGGTGGAGGTCGAGCCGAGGGGAGCCAAGGGTTGGAGCTGGAGTCAGGAGTCAAGAGCAGGATTGGAACAGGCTGGGGAGTAGGGCCAGGGCCGGATTAACGATTCCCGGCCCATGGGAGCTGCGGGGGGACGCGCGGGGGGAGGGCAGAGCCGACAGGCAAGAGCAGCCCCCGGGACAGAGGTTCCCGGTGCAGTGCTCGTCGCGGCGACGTGGCTGCGGGGGGACAGGAAGAGCAGCGCGCGGAGCCTCCTCGCCCCCACCCCAGCCAGGAGAGCCGGCCCGGCTGGAATGCAGCACACAGGGGCTTTAGAGGCTGCAGCTCGGGCCCCCCTTAGCCCTGCTCCTTTCCTGAGTGCACCATTGCCCCACTTCTGCCCCATTGCCACCCTCTGTTACAGGGCAGCACCCTGGAGCTGATCTCAGACATCTCTCTCCCTGGAATGAAGTCACTGCAGAGTCAGGACAACCCCACCTTTGGGCACCATGTGGGACATCTCACCCCACCGCACAGAGCCCGACATTCACACAGCTTCTCACATGTGATTCCCTCACTCATCAGTGCCAGGCGGAGAGAGGAGAAATTCTCCCAGACTCCCTTTAACCATTGCCAGCCCCCAGGATAGCGGAGGTTGCGGGGGGTTGGGTGCTCTCTTTAAGAAATGCCAGCTCTCCGGGAAGTTGCAAATGAACATTAGCAAAGTGGGGTGGTTTTGTGCTGTGGAAAACCACCCTGCTTGAAGGTTTTGTTTTTCTAATTTGTGCTCCTGCCCTTTCTCCCTCTTCCAGACATCTAGAGGCCAACAGGAGCCAACTGAGCCCACCACTGATCCCATCTCTTGTGAGATGGCAAAGCAGCTGTTGCACGGGAAGGAGGAGACAGAAGAGGCCGAGCAGCGTGTGCCGGGGTGTACCAGCCCCACATAACCCCACAGTCTAGGCAGAGGAAGCCAAGCCCCTCCCCAGCCCTGCCGGACACGCTACAACTGGAGCACCAGTGTGAAAGGGAGCAGCTCAGCTCACGCTAGGCAGAGCGCCGAAAATGGAGGATGCACCTTGTAGGATCCAGTCCAGAAGCAGCTGAAGCCCCGAGGCGCCGAGACCCAGCCGCACCCCCGGGTGCCTGCAGACGTGCAAGGGAGATCGGAGTGTCTGGGAGTTTCCCACGCCGGGAGCCCAGAGACCCCCAGCCCGTGGCCGAGAGACTTCTCCTCTGAAGTAACCTGGGTGAACGAGCCATTGTCATGCTGAGTGACGTCAGCATGTTCTGGTTGGAACCCCACTGACTCAACGGCAAACACATTGGCCACGGACAAGGCCCTGGGCTAGGGCAAGGGGGAGTAAGGAGAGTCTGGGTCCCCCTGCCCTGGCTGCCATCCATCCTCGGGTGGCTGCCCACATCCCCATTGCGCCACTAGACTGTACGGCCCGAAGAGGAGGGGCAACCATCTTGTCTCTGTACACTGAAGGGCAGCCTTTGACTCTGGTCGTTGGGCCTCACAGCCCCGACAGAGAGGGCGGCCGCACGGACTCTGGTCATTGGGCCACACAGCCCCGACGGAGAGGGCGGCCGCACGGACTCTGGTCGTTGGGCCACACAGCCCCGACGGAGCGGGCGGCCGCATGGACTCTGGTCGTTGGGCCACACAGCCCTGGATGGAGAGGACAGCCGCACGGACTCTGGTCGTTGGGCCACACAGCCCTGGACGGAGAGGGCGGTCGCACGGACTCTGGTCGTTGGGCCACACAGCCCTGGACGGAGAGGGCGGCCGCACGGACTCTGGTCGTTGGGCCACACAGCCCTGACGGAGAGGGCGGCCGCACGGACTCTGGTCGTTGGGCCACACAGCCCCGACGGAGAGGGCGGCCGCACGGACTCTGGTCATTGGGCCACACAGCCCCGACGGAGAGGGCGGCCGCACGGACTCTGGTCGTTGGGCCACACAGCCCTGGATGGAGCGGGCGGCCGCACGGACTCTGGTCGTTGGGCCACACAGCCCTGAGTGGGAGGGCAGCCATTTTGGCTCTGGCCATAAGGCCAAACCACCCTGAGTCTAAGGACAGTTATTTAGTTTCACCCATGGGACCTCGCCCCTTCACCCCTAAGGCATCGCCCGTCTGTCACCATAAGACCCACACCATGATGTAAGACTTTCGGGATCAGGATGCAAATATGAGTAGAAGCAAGGAGTAGCATGTGACCCCTCTAAGAGCTCCTGCCACTCCTCTACCAATCTGGGGGTGTTTTATCTCCATCCACCTGCCTCAGGAATGGATTTGACCAATGGGGGAAAGTTCTGGGGCAGAGTGACCCATCCGGAAGTGGGTCACGTGACCCCTCCGAGAACTCCTCCCAGTTTGGGTGAGCCTCCGCCCCTTAGGACCAGCCAGAGAGGGGATTTCACCAAATCGGGTAAGTGCTGTGGTGGGGTGACCTGCCCGCAAGAGGGGCCCATCACCGCTCCATGAAATCCCCCCACTGTCCTCTACTAATCGGTCAGGGTTTCACACACCCCATAGGCAATCCCAGAAGGGAAACGTACCGATCAGAATAGGCAGTGCCCGAAGGTCTAGGCCAGAAGCCGCCGATCTCTGGAGCTCCATGTTTGCGTGGCTGGCAGCATCCTCCTGGAAGTCGCAACACAGCACTGCGTGGAAGAGCCCGTCTCGTTCCAAGGATGTCTTTTGCAGAAATCGTGGCCTCGGCCTTCGGGCTAAACCTGTTCTGGATTGGTACACGTTTCCCTTCTGAGATGGCCTAAGGTGGGAGAGAAACCCTCGCCAATTGGTAGAGGGCGGTGTGAGGACTTTTTAGGGACCACAGGATCCTGTTGCGGGCAGCTCACTCCACTATGGCACTTCCCCTATTTGGTCAAATCCCCTCTCGGGGTGGCCCTACAGAGCTGACGTCCACTTCAGTTGTAGAGGACAGAGGGAGGAGTTCTCAGAGGGGAGATACAACCCCCTTCTGGATGGGTCACCCTGCCCCGCAACGTCCCCTGATTGGTCAAATGCATTCTTTGGGTGTGTAAAATGGTGTTTGCCCCTGCCAAATTTTCGTAAAAGAAGGGAAGAAAGGCATGTACGTTTTATGTTATCTATAAGGTGGCCATCTTGGACTTGGCAAAAGAATCAGGTGACCTTTTGTCATTGGCTATATTCATTTGGGTTGGGAAGCACACTCCCACGCACGGATTGAATCCGCGTAGATAGGGTCTAACATCCAGGCAGAGACGACGCAAAGAGGGATAGGGAGGGTTTTTAGTTAGGTCTACTCACCCGGTCCTGTGTCCATCATCGAAGTCTGTCCCTGACGTCCAATGTCAAGAGAGCAGAAGCTGTCCATCGCTCTCCCTGCAAGAGAAGGTAGAAAGCACATCAACATTTCCTCATGGGTGTAATTGTTTGTGAGAGTGGAGCATTTCCAGAGTTAAAGTTTTGTTACTCCACCCCTTCTCTAGCCTATCCTAGTCCTTTCCCCCATCGTAAATAAAGTCTTGTTTGTGTGGTTACCACTCCGTGGCCTTATTTTCGTGTGCTAAGGCAAGCTCTGACAGATGGGATTACAGAGCGAACTATGTGGGAAGACTTTACTGTAAGATTCCCCGCATCTTCTGAATGGGGTTTGGGTTCTGCCCTCTTTAAAGGAAGGAAAAATCCTGGCAGGTGATCCTAGGGGGCTGAAACCCACTGTGATGAGTTAGTAATCTGTCCTATTCACCACTCTAGGATGGAGTCTGGGATGCAGGCTCTGGGATGGAGTTTGGGTGCTGGGTGCAGGCTCCGGGCTGGGGCACAGTGTGGGGGTGCAGGATGGGTGGAGGGGTGCAGGCTCTGGAAGGGAGTTTGGGGATGGGAGGGGCTGCGGAGGGAGGGGCTGCAGGCTGTGGAACGGAGTTTGGTTGTAGGCTCTGGGCTGGGGGAAGGGGTGGGGGTGTAGGAGGAAGTTTGGGTGCAGGAGAGGGTGTGTGGGAAGAGGGTGGGGGTGCAGGCTCTGGGCTGGGGCAGGGAGAACCACAATTAACTCATGCAATTAACTCAAAAAAATTAATCGCAATTAAAAAAATTAAAACTGCAATTAATCATGATTAATTTTTTAATTGTGATTTTTTTTAGGTATGATTGATCACTCTGTTAAACATTGAATACCAACTGAAATGTATTAAAGATTTTGGTTGTTTTTCTCCTTTTTTCAAATATACTGATGTCCATGACAACACAGAATACAGGGCTCACTTTCTAGGATGATGGTTTACAAATATTTACACTGTCAAAGTAATAAAAGAAAGAGCATTTTTCAGTTCCCCTCATAAAAGTGCAGCAGTGCAAGCTCTTGGCCGTGAAAGTGCAACTTACAAATGTAGATTTTTTGTTTTGTTCCAGAACTGCACCCAAAAGGAAATCAGTGTAAATGTTTCGCGCCTACAAGGCCACCGGACGTTGAGAAGAGGCGTTCGCATGGCACTTTTGTAGCCAGCATTGCATGGTAGTTATGTGCCAGGCATGCTAAACATTCGTATGCCCCTGCATGCTTTTGCCACCAGTCCAGAGGACATGCTTCCATGCTGATGATACTCGTTAAAAAAAAGTAATGTGTGAATTAAATCGGTGACTCAGCTCCTTGGGGGAGAATTGTCTTCTCCTGCTCTCTTTTACCTGCACTCTGCCACAGATTTCATCTCCTAGCCATCTCGGATGATGACCCAACACGTGGTGTTCGTTTTAAGAACACTTTCACTGCAGATCTGACAAAAGGCAAAGAAGGACCAATGTGAGATTTCTAAAGATAGCCACAGGACTTGACCCAAGAGTTAAGAGTCTGAAATTGGACTCCAAAATTTGAGCGGGATGAGGCGTGGCGCATACTTTCTGAAGTCTGAAAAGAGCAACACGCCAATGTGGAAACGACAAGATCCAAACCATCGAACAAGAAAATGAACCTTCCACTGGTGACATCTCAGTCTGTCATCAACATGGACGCATGACCTCTGGAACGGTGGTTGAAACGCGAAGGGACGTATGATCCTTCAGCACATCTGGCCTGTCAATATCCTGCGATGCCAGCTACAACAGTGCCCTGTCAATGCCTGGTCTCCCTTTTAGGTGACACTGTCAATGAGAAGTGGGCAACATTAGCTCCTGCAAATGTCAACAAACCCCTGTTTGTCTGAGCGATTGGCTGAACAAGTAGTAGGACTGAGAGGGCTTGTGGCCTTTCAAGTTTTTCATCATTTTATTTTTGAATGCAGTTATTCCACTTCTGTTACGTGTGAAAAATGCAGATTTTTCTTCCCCATAATTACAGCACTTACTCCTAGACGACATTTGCTGACTGGCTTTATCAAGAATCATTAAAAATGGGTCTTCACACATTTAGCACTGACTGTCAGCCCCTGCCATGTTGTGATACCGTTCAAAGCACAATACACTGTTTTGATGAAAGTATTTTAGTGCTTGTAGGTCCAGAATGTATTCAGCTGATTTTTAGAGCCTGTTAGACTTTTGGTACGTTTTTCAAAAGCATCTGTTTAAAATAATGTAGGTCTGGGATCGGGCACCTGACAACACAGATGGGGGCCGAGTGGGCTGTTCAAAACAGGTTAAGCACCAGGGGCTAGCTCCACAAAAATACTGAGCTGGGCTTGGCTGCTACTTTCACTTTAGCTCCCTAAATCTGACACTTAGATGCCGCCGATCCTCAACCCCCCCAGCTACAGCCTAAATGTAAGGGGACTGTTGCCCCCTTACTAACAGTCAGTGGGGGTGTTTTGGTTGGCTCGCTCCCAGTACTAAAAGGGGACGGGTCGATGGGAAACCAGGACCCTGAGACTGATAGTCCCCAGGAACAATGGGGAGAGGCCAATGCTCCAGGTCAGCCTGAATGTCAGGGCGAGAAGGCTAATGAGGGAGTCAGGAGGCCAGGGGGGTCCCGTCCTCCGTGTGAGCTGGATTTGCCTGGCTCAGACAGACAGAGTGGGGCCGAGCTAAGGAGAAAGCAGGGGCCCGAGCTGAGCTGGGGAGCAGAGCTGTGCCAATCCAGAGGGACCAGTAAAGCAGCCCAGAGAGAGCAGACCTGTCGTGGGAGCAACCAGAGCCAGAGGGACCAGAGAAGCAGCCCAGGGAGCTGGGGGCAGAGCAGCAGCCGTGCAGAGACTGAGTGGTGGGGCTGGGGCTGGAGCAGTCCGGAGCTGGGTACGGTGAGCAGCTGGGGAGAGCGAGGGGGACCCTGGGCAGCGGGCCCCGCACAGGGAGACGCCTCAGCCAAGGGGCTCTGCAGGCCAGGCTTGGATCGTAACCCCGACAGGGCGGGGGCCACACTGGGAAGAAGGGTCCTGCCACTTCGAGCCTGAGAGCGTGTGGCCACCACCAGAGCGAGTGTCCGACCCGCAGCATCCCCGCAGCACGGCCAGGGCCGGAGAAGGGGCCTGGGACTCACAAGGAGCAGACTGTGAACTGCCCTGACGTTCCAGAGACGCTGTTTGTGATGTTCCCTGCCACAGAGTGGGGTGATGTTTCCTTTCACCTTTCCCATTTTCCCTTATTCTTTTTTAAATTAATTGTTGATTAAATAACTTGCATTTGCTTTAAATTATATGTAATGATTAGTGGGTCAGAGAAGTGCCCAGTACAGAGAGTACCCCGGAGTAGGGACACCCGAGCCCCTGTCCTAGGTGACCACCGCAGGGTTGGGGGTCGAGACCCCCAGGAATCCTGGGTCCAGCCTTGTCGGGGTTACGAGGACTCTGCCAGACAGGAGAGTGGAAGGGGAGTCCTCCAGGGTAGGGAGGCCTCTGGGGAAAGGGAGTGGGAGCGAGGACTCAGATCCTTTCGCTAGCCCACTTCACCGGGGTCGTGCAGAAGCCAGGACAGTTCCCCACAAGAGCGGGACTATTCCCCCGCTTACAGGAAGAAGGAGGTGCCTGAAAGTAGGACCCACAAAACCCAGCGTGTGAGGCATCTCCACACCGACACTAACCAACGGGAAAGGCCGATGGGAGGGGTCTGTCCTGAGCCCCCCCTGACTCTCTGGATCTCAGGTTACGAGGTCTGGCTTGGAGAGAGGTACCTCCCCCGGCTCCCGCCCGCCCAGCTTTCCCCCACCCCCTGCCCTGCCCTGCCCTGCCCTGCCCCGGCCGTACCTGGTTCCAGCCTGGCCCTGCCGCGGGGTGGGACCAATACTGCTGCCAAGGCCGTCCCGAGGGGGGTGCGGGCTTGGGGCAACCCCCACTCCTCCCCAGACCCCGCCCCGCTCCACCCCTTCCCCCAAGACCCTGCCTCCTTCCGCCCCTGAAGCAGCAAGATTAATCCCATACATTGCATTGATTGTGACTTATTTGCCTGATTTGAAACGAGACCAAAAGGACCTGAGTCTCCTCGCTGTCGATAGCCCCCGCTCGGCCAACCAGCCCTGAGACTCTGAGGGGCGGGTGGCTGAGAGGTCTCACCAGAGGTCCCACAGGACGGCCAGGTCACCATCAGAGCGGATCGCTCTCAGATCCAGACCCACCTCTTTGTGAGGACCTCCCGCGATGAGAGCAACCCCCCCTTGCCCACTGTCCACACACACCCCTCCTTGGGAGAGAGAGGGAAACAGGGGAAAAAGAAGCAAGAGAAGAGGAGAAAGGAGGGAGGAAAGAGGAAAAGGGAAACCAAAAAGGATAAACCCCAAGGTCCCCAGTGATTCCAAGCGTCAAAGCGCTCGGTAGGAAATCACATTCTGCCCCCTTAAGCCAGTGTTTTCTGTGCCGAGAATTCTGCCTGCAGCAGGTGCATCAGACCCAACAGGTTCCAAACCTCTCGCAGCCTCCGACCTTGTCCAAGGGAAGTTCGTTTTCTGGCACAATCAGTGGTCGGAAAGGAGAAAACTCCACAGAGGCTCCTCCTCATGCTACGACGTGAATCCTAATTCTCTCCCCGTCCTCGAGGGGAGACCGGGAGAAGGAGACGTGCAGCAGCAAAGCCGGGGAGGTCTCAGCGACTTCCCTGGCCCTGCACCTCGGCCCTGCCCCGCTGATGTCGGGGTCTGTCTGTGAGGTCACCCCCTCCCCACCACCTTTCCCCAATGTGCTGAGGTCCTGCAAAAGGCCTTGGTGATGTCACTGCCCCCCCACCCCTCCCCTCCCAGCTGATGTCCTGCCCCTGCCCAGCCTCTTGGAGCTTGGAGTTGTTGCCCCCGGATCTCCGCACTCAATGACTGGTGAGTCGGGGGATGGAGCCGGCTATACAATAAACCACCAGTTTTTCATAAATTAGTCGACTTAAGGCCAGAAGGGACCATTGGAGCATCTAATATGATGCCCTGCATCTCCCAGCCCTCCCGTGTATCACAAGAGCTGCTTTTGCACTAAAGCACCTTCTTGAAGGGCATCTAGTCTTCACTGGAAGACATCAAGAGATGGAGAATCCATCACTTCTCTTGGCAGTTTGTTCCAGTGATGAGTCGCCCTCCCTCTTACAAATCTCTGCCTTGTTCTAAGGAGAATTTTTCTGATTTCTGCTTCCAGCCATTGGTTTTTGTTCTGCCTTTCTTTGCAAGACTAAAGAGCCCTTTAAATACTTGGTGTTTTCTCTCAGCGAAGGCACTGCAGGCTGCCATCAGCTCACCTCTCCATCTTTTTAAAAACTAAACATACTGAGTTTTTCAATCCCTCCTTATAAGTCTTCTCCATCCCTCAAATATGGCTCTTTTCTGCACCCTCTCCAGTTTTTTTAACGTTATTTTTGAAATGTGGACACCAGAACGGGATGCAGTATTCCAGTGTCAGTCTCCCCGCTGCTGAATCAGCTCCCTTTCCATCCTCTCTTTATCTTTCCATGGATGGCGTCACGGACTCACAGGACTTGTGCTCTCACACAGCCTCGTACAGTCCTTGGGAGGAACCCCCTTCAGTGTGACAGCCCTTCTCGGAGATCCACTCTCTCGAGGGTTAAGCTGTAGGCCCTTCCGCCTCCTGGAACCCCTCTTCTCTGAGCCTTGAGCATGCCTGTCTGCCGTGGGCCCCCTCAGGGAGTCCCCTCACTCTGGACCCCTGGGGCCTCTACTCCCAGAGGGAAGAAAGCAACCCCGATCTCGAGACTGCCGTGACTCTCAGCCAGCGTAAAAGAGAGGGGTTTATTGAGCATCTGAACACAGCACAGGAAACTCTCAGGGCCTCAAGGCTAATCTCCCTCTGCACAGTCCATCTAGGTCTCTCCTGCACCCGTGTGGGCTCTGGCTGTTTTCTCTCCCCAGTCCAGAAGCCCTCTCCTTCCAGCTAAGCGTCCGATATCACCTCCCCACAAGCTTGTGTCCTTTGTCTTCTGTCCCAGGTGAACAGGCTGCCTGGGTCTCCTCTATCTCAGCCTCTCCTCTCCTCCCTCTTTTCTTTCCCCCTGGCTGGAAGCAGTCACCGGGTCTTCTGTCCTCAGCCCATTGTCCTACTACTGGCCCGACCTGGCTGTGACTTCCAAGCTGGGCCTCCCGCTCACCAGTCGCTGGGGTATCCGTTCTCCAGGCCTTTGCCTGAGGGCCCAACTGACAGGAGAGATCACCGCTGGTCCTCTGTAACAACAAACTACCTCTCCCACCTGTGCCACCTCGTTAAACAAACAGCACCCAGGGAAACTGAGGCATGCAAACTATTGAAAAACCAAGAAAATCCCCCCGTCATCACCGATGGCTTTGGCCCTGTTCCCCACAGCATCGCACCGGGAGCGGATGTTGAGCGGCTTGCCCGGTATGACACCTAAATCCTTGACAGAGTCACGGCTTCCCGGAGTACAGTTCCCCCTCGGTGGCCTGCCTGCTCTGTCCTGCTGCCCCCTCCCACTGCGCCAAGAGGGGACCTGGTGACTGGAGCTGCTGTGGTTGTGTGAGAGCGCCGGGCTGAGAGACCAAAGGGCACCTCCGTTCTGGAACAGAGGGGTCTGGCCGGTAGGCGCAGTCGCCCCCGGTTTGGGGCACAGAAGGGGCTGTGGCTGGCAGCAGCTTGAAGCCCGTCATAGAATCATAGAATCATAGAATATCAGGGTTGGAAGGGACCCCAGAAGGTCATCTAGTCCAACCCCCTGCTCGAAGCAGGACCAATTCCCAGTTAAATCATCCCAGCCAGGGCTTTGTCAAGCCTGACCTTAAAAACCTCTAAGGAAGGAGATTCTACCACCTCCCTAGGTAACGCATTCCAGTGTTTCACCACCCTCTTAGTGAAAAAGTTTTTCCTAATATCCAATCTAAACCTCCCCCACTGCAACTTGAGACCATTACTCCTCGTTCTGTCATCTGCTACCATTGAGAACAGTCTAGAGCCATCCTCTTTGGAACCCCCTTTCAGGTAGTTGAAAGCAGCTATCAAATCCCCCCTCATTCTTCTCTTCTGCAGGCTAAACAATCCCAGCTCCCTCAGCCTCTCCTCATAAGTCATGTGTTCTAGACCCCTAATCATTTTTGTTGCCCTTCGCTGGACTCTCTCCAATTTATCCACATCCTTCTTGTAGTGTGGGGCCCAAAACTGGACACAGTACTCCAGATGAGGCCTCACCAATGTCGAATAGAGGGGAACGATCACGTCCCTCGATCTGCTCGCTATGCCCCTACTTATACATCCCAAAATGCCATTGGCCTTCTTGGCAACAAGGGCACACTGCTGACTCATATCCAGCTTCTCGTCCACTGTCACCCCTAGGTCCTTTTCCGCAGAACTGCTGCCGAGCCATTCGGTCCCTAGTCTGTAGCGGTGCATTGGATTCTTCCATCCTAAGTGCAGGACCCTGCACTTAACCTTATTGAACCTCATCAGATTTCTTTTGGCCCAATCCTCCAATTTGTCTAGGTCCTTCTAGTCCTAGCTGCGCTAGGCACTGTTTGAATGAGTGCAACGTCCGTGTTACATACGGGCTCCTGGGGCTCGGTCGGAAGCACTGAACTGCCTCAGAGTTCTCTGTTTGCAAGGTCGGTGCCAGGAGATTAGAGAGACAAGGCGGGGAGGGGATCTCTTTCATTCTCCAACTTCTGCTGGGGAGAGTCAAGCCTTCGAGCTCCACAGAGCTCGTCCTCAGGCTCTGGTCTCTCTCCCCAACAAAAGCAGGTCCAATAAACCATATGACCTCCCCGGCCTGGTCTCTCGGTGTTTTCTGCTTCCACGGGCGTGGCTGGGGAGGGCCACAGGGCTCAGCAGGCTCAGGGAGAAACCTCAGCCCCACTGGAGACAGGAGGGGAGCAAACCTCACAATCTGTGTGGTCACTGCACGTCTGTGCAACTGCCCCCCACTCACTCAGTGGCAGTCTGTGGGGGAGGTCTAGAGTGGCCAGGTGTCCCGATTTTAGAGGGACAGTCCCGATTTTTGGGTCTTTTTCTTATATAGGCTCCGATTACCTCCCACCCCCGTCCCGATTTTTCACACTTGCTGTCTGGTCACCCGAGGGAGGTCTGGCAGCCCCCTCCCCAGCCACAGTCCGTGCGTGCCCAGCAGTCTGTGTGTGTCTCAGCAGCCCCCTGCTCACTCCCACGTGGAGCCCAGATCGGGGTGGGCTGGGCCTTGGTTTGTTTGATCCCTGAAGGGTTTTCTGGGCACTAACTGGGACCCCAAGTTTCTCCTACTTTGAGGAAATCCCTGTGAAAACTCACCTTTTCTGGGTGTCTGTTTCACACCCTCTGCCAGAGACGTTCCCCATTCTTTCTCCAGTTCAGCTGGCAGCAGGTCTCGTGCGAGGGGCGGGGGAGAGCTGAGATTTCAGGCTGCCGTCTTATGGCGGGATTGCTGCGATTAACTGGCTGAACATGCTAATTCTGAGGACGAAACGGGGAAAGGGGCAGAGATCGAGAGTCAGGGAGTGAAATGGAGAAAATACAGGAAGCATTTCGAGCAAGGGCGAAGTGCAATGACCTGAATCCAGAATATTCTCTGCACCCCTTGTCTAACTGTGGGCCTGATTCTCTTCCGCATTGACGGCCCTGTCCCTGTCTCCGGCCGTGTCTGGAGGGCTTTATGCCCCTGTCCAGCCCCTTCACACTGCCAGGAAGGGAGAGCTGTTATGGAATCTTAGCCCAAAGAGGAACCAGGCCCTGTGTCACCTTCATCCTGGGTTTCAGATGACCCCGAGAAGTTGGGGGGCCACCGGCGCCTAGAGCATGGCCCTGCCACAGAGGCCCCGCCCCCGTCATCCTCTTCCCCCGAGGCCCCGCCCACCCACTGTTCACTCCTCTGGCCCCCGAGGTCCCCCTACCTGCCCCTCGCTCATCTCCGCCTCTTCCCCCAAGACTCCACTCACCCCCTGCTTGCTCCTCTCTGCCCCTTTCCCCAAAGGGGGGCTACCGGGGGGCCATGGGGCCAGGCACCCATCCCTTTTCTCTGTCTTCGGTGAGCGGGGGGTCCTTGGGGAAGGAGGTGGAGCAGGACAGGAAGAGGCACGAGAAGACGGGGCAGTGGGGGAAAAGGCCGAGGGGGGGTGGGGAGCAGGTTTTGGGGGAAGAGGCGGAGGGGGGATGGGAAGAGGCAGAGCAAGAGCAGGGCATCGGGTTAAGAGGCAGAGTGGAGCGGGGTGTAGGTGGGGCCCCCACTTCTCTGGAGCTTCGCTTCCAGCGCTCGAAAGATGACCACGGGCCCAATGGCCTCCGGAGGGGAGACCCGCCCCACATCCCCAGCGTTTCCCCCCCTCATGGATGGCCTTTTGGGGGAGGCTCAGCCTCCCCTGGCCTGTTGTACGGGCTGCCCGTGCTCAGCTCCTTCCACGCTCTGGAGAGGAGCAGCACCCAGGGGTGGGGCTGAGCCGGGGGGTGCTGGGTGAGGGGCAGAGGCCTCGGGAGCTGAGACCGCAGGGACACAGCATGAGGCACCATCCCAGGCATCCCCATGAAAGGAGCAGAACAGGGTTTACCTGGGGTGGGGAGTGTATGGAGAGCGTCTCAGGGTCGGTGGAGATGTATTGCCCTGGTGAGCAAGCGTGGCTAAAACACAGGCCTCGCTGTGAGCAGGATTTGAACCTGCGCAGGGAAACCCGAATGGATTTCGAGTCCAACGCCTTAACCGCTCGGCCCTCACAGCTGTGAGTGACGTGGCCCCCAGCGGCAGTCTCTACTGGAGCGGCTGGAAGCCGACGGGAGGGAGCTCTCCACCCTCAACGAGCAGCCGTAGCCATGTTGGCAGGAGAAGCTCTCCCAGCACCATAGCACTGTCCACACCGGCGCTTAGGTCCGTGTAACTTGTGTCACTTGGGGGGTGGCTTATTCACTCCCCGAGCCACATACGTTCTACCGACACAAGGGGGAGTGTAGACGCAGCCTTAGCAGAGACGCGATTAAGATCCACTTCCTGGACACTACAGTGCTAATAAGCAATGGTCACATAAACACCACCCTATACCGGAAACCTACTGACCGCTATTCCTACCTAAATGCTTCCAGCTTTCACCCTGACCACACCACACGATCCATCGTCTACAGCCAAGCTCTGCGATACAACCGCATTTCCTCCAACCCCTCTGACAAACACCTACAAGATCTCTATCAAGCCTTCTTACAACTACAATACCCACCTGCGGAAGTGAAGAAACAGATTGACAGAGCCAGAAGAGTACCCAAAAGTCTCCTACTACAGGACAGGCCCAACAAAGAAAATAACAAAACGCCTCTAGCCGTCACCTTCAGCCCCCAACTAAAACCCCTCCAATGCATTATTAAGGATCTACAACCTATCCTGAAGGATGACCCAACACTCTCACAAATCTTGGGAGACAGGCCAGTCCTTGCCTACAGACAGCCCCCCAACCTGAAGCAAATACTCACCAACAACCACACACCACACAACAGAACCACTAACCCAGGAACCTATCCTTGCAACAAAGCCCGTTGCCACTGTGCCCACATATCTATTCAGGGGACACCATCACAGGGCCTAATCACATCAGCCACACTATCAGAGGCTGGTTCACCTGCACATCTACCAATGTGATATATGCCATCATGTGCCAGCAATGCCCCTCTGCCATGTACATTGGCCAAACTGGACAGTCTCTACGTAAAAGAATAAATGGACACAAATCAGATGTCAAGAATTATAACATTCATAAACCAGTCGGAGAACACTTCAATCTCTCTGGTCACGCGATTACAGACATGAAAGTTGCGATATTACAACAAAAAAACTTCAAATCCAGACTCCAGCGAGAGACTGTTGAACTGGAATTCATTTGCAAATTGGATACAATTAACTTAGGCTTGAATAGAGACTGGGAGTGGCTAAGTCATTCTGCAAGGTAACCTATTTCCCCTTCTTTTTTCCTACCCCTCCCCCCGTTCCTCAGACTTTCTTGTTAAACCCTGGATTTGTGCTGGAAATGGCCCACCTTGATTATCATACACATTTTAAGGAGAGTGATCACTTTAGATAAGCTATTACCAGCAGGAGAGTGGGGTGGGGGGAGAGAAAACCTTTTGTAGTGGTAAACACCCGTTTTTTCATGCTTTGTGCGTATGAAAAGATCTTGTGTACTTTCCACAGTATGCATCCGATGAAGTGAGCTGTAGCTCACGAAAGCTTATGCTCAAATAAATTGGTTAGTCTCTAAGGTGCCACAAGTCCTCCTTTTCTTTTTACTGATAAAGTTTGTGGATGATACCAAGATGGGAGTTGTTGCAAGTGCTCTGGAGGATAGGATTAAAATTCAAAATGATCTGGGGAAACTGGAGAAATGGTCTGAAGTTCACAGGCTGAAATTCAATAAGGACAAATGCAAAGTACTCCCCTTAGGACAGAACAATCAGCTGCACACATACAGAGCAGGACGTGACAGCCTAGGAAGGAGTACTGCGGAAGGGGATCTGGAGGTCATAGTGGACCACAAGCTAAATATGAGTCAACAGTGTAACACTTGCAAAAAAAACAAACCTGATCCTGGGCAGGATTAGCAGGAGTGTTGTAAGCAAGATACAAGACGTAATTCTTCTGCTCTACTCCATGCTGATGTGGCCTCAGCTAAAGTATTGTGTCTAAGTCGGGGCACCACATTTCGGGAAGGATGTGGACAAATTGGAGAAGGTCCAGAGGAGAGTAACAAAAATGGTTAAAGGTCTAGAACAGGGGTTCTCAACCTTTTTCTTTCTGAGGCCACCCACAACATGCCATTAAAATCTCCAGGGCCCAGTGTGGGAGGGGGAGGCTCTGGGCTGGGGAAAGGGGGGAAAACAAGGGCATAGGTATAGTTTGACTTCTGTTTTGGGTGGGCAGGGGCCAGTGAGGCTCAAGCCAGCTCCGATGGCGGGGTCTGGGGGGGGGGTATGCTACATCCACCCCCTGACTCACCTCAGCAGGTCACCCGCCTGTCTGGACTTGGGGGGCCTACAACCAAAAATTATAACTCAAAGGTGGGGGGGCTCAGCTCAAAAAGTTTGAGGTGCAGGGAGAGGGATAGCTAGGGGCTGTGTGCAGGGGGGTAGCTCAGGGTGCAGGGAGGAGGTAGCTAGGGGCTGTGTGTGGGCAGAGGGTAGCTCAGGGTGCAGGGACGAGGTAGCTAGGGGCTGTGTGCTCTCAGGGCTCCCCTGCGCTCCCTGTACCCTGAGGGCTCTGCCAGCCACAAAGCAGCCGGGTCCCCCCGCCCAGGCAGCTCTTACCAGCTGCATGAGCAAAGGGGAGCAGCTTCAACCCCCTGCAGCAGCAGGAGACGAGGCAACGCTGCGCCCGCCTGCTCCATGGCACCAGTCAGAGCAGCAGCTGTCCCACGCTGCCGGACTCTGGCTTCCCACCTCCGACCTAGCCAGGGGGTGGAGAGAGGAGGTGGTGGAGGGGGGGTGCGGAGCTACCCCAGGACTGCCCTGCTCTTGCACTGTAGTTTGGGGGGGGGGGTGTAACACCCCTGTGTTCCCCCAACTCTGCCCATGGGCTCAGGGCTTCTGTCCCTTGGGGAGCACCGGGGCTCGGGGCTCCAGAATTCAGCCCTGCTGCTCCCGGCTTCAGCCCTGCGGGAGGTGCTGGGGTTCGGGCTTTGGATTTTAGCCACGGGGCCCTGCGGCCCCCCTGAAAGGGTTCATGGACCCCCAGTAGGCCACGAACCCCCTGTTGAGAACCGCTGGTCTAGAAAACATGATCTACGAGAAAAGGTTGAAAGAACTGGGTTTGTTTAGTCTGGAGAAGAGAAGACTGAGAGGGGACATGAGAACAGTTTTCAAGTACATAAAAGGTTGTTACAAGGAGGAGGGAGAAAAATTGTTCTTGTGAATCTCTGAGGACAGGACAAGAAGGAATGGGCTGAAATTGCAGCGAGGGAGGTTTAGGTTGGACGTTAGGAAAAACTTCCTGCCAGCATAGTTAAGCACTGGAACAAATTACCTAGGGAGGTTGTGGAATCTCTGTCATTGTAGGTTCTTAGCAGGATCGACAGTCACCGCTCAGGGATGGTCTAGATGAGGGGTAGTCAATTATTTTTTGTCAAGGTCCAAATTCTTCATCAATGTACAGTCGGGGCCAGACTGCAGAGAAAATCATTAAAAAAAAAATAATAACGATAACATGTAAATAAAAAGTTTGCGGGGTCCATTCAAAAGCGTCTGGCAACCCGGATTTGGCCCGTGGTTCGCCTGTTGACAGCCCCTGGTCTAGATAATACAGGAGAATTACGGAGACCTGGGGAATGGAGGTTGTTGGTAACTTTGCCCAAGCCGTTATGGGCTGCTCCTCAGGGCGGAGTGCTGGGAACGGGGGCTCACACTCTGCAGCGGCTGCCCGGCAAGTTTCTGATTCTCGCCCCCTGACGGCAAGGGTGATGCGTGAGGCACCCGGGGGTGCTTTGGCACCAGTGGGTGCGCAGTGCAGGCCGGGGCCCTTTCAAACGCAGCTGCTCCTCCAGAGCGCGGCAGGCGGGCAGGAGTTCGGGCTCCAGCAGCTGACGCTCTCGGCCAGGTTCCAGCAGCAGCTCAGGGAGCTTCTTTCCTGGACTGAGACTAAGGTTGCAGGCTTGTCCCCCTCCCAGCCAGAGGCGGGAAACAGCCCCTGTGGCTAGTGCAGACCCCAGCACTCCTTCTCGGGAGCTCACAGCTGTGCCTGTGAACCTCAGCGTCTTCACCTGTACGTGGCTGGCCTTCTGCGTGGCAAGTAGTGGGTGGGGGTGGGGACAGGCAGCCCCGATGTGCCTAACTGGACGATGCCATGCCGGCACAGCTCAGTATTTGTTGGGTTTTTTTGTTTTTCGTCTCCGCTGCTGCCTGACTGCGTACTTCTGGGGCCACGTGGTGTCTGGCTGACGGGTCCGTCTGTAACTCTGGTGTTCGTATTTTTGAGGTTCTACTGTACTTAGTCCTGCCTTGAGTGCAGGGGACGGGACTAGGACGGTCCTTCCAGTTCTGTGATTCCATGGACAGGACTAATGTGAGTTTTTTAATCTGACTTCCTGCATTACACCAACAATATGATTTTACCCAGTAATTCCCGCAGTGGAGGGAATATTCATCCCTACTATTTAAGAGAACACAAAGAATCCACTGATCAAGTTCCAGATCTCCGCTGTATAGTGGTGTGCAGTGAGCCCTGTGCAGCTGAGCTCCTTGGCAGTAGGAAGTATGCATCCCCTGTCAGTGCTCCTGAAATGCTACCCCACACCTTTGCAGTGCAAGACTAGGTCTTTTAAGAAAGAATGCTCTACAGCCACCAAGAAGGGGCCAGGCTTCACCTGAGAGCTAGGTTCATACCGAACCCTGCCTCTGTCAGACATCTTTTACTTCCAAAATCTCCTCCTGGACGATTTAGGCATATAAGCATCACTCCTGACCCCTTCCCAGAACCCCACCCCTGAATGCTACATGCACGTAAAGCAAATGTTGACAGATTATCTGTTTTGGTCATGAGCCAGAAACAGAGCTAATACTCTGACTCTGCAGCTCTCGCCAGAAAACCATGGCAAGAGAGTTTATTTGTAAATGGGAAGAAATAATCTGCATTTTTAAAGGTCTTTGGGACAGTGATAAAAGTCATTTTAGACATGCAAAGTACTAAGAACTTGGCACTCTCACACTTCGATGCTTCTGTAGGCTGTACTCATTGCACACACTGAGGGCTCCTGGCTGCCCTCCATTCCCCTCCGCCCCATGTGCCACCCTCCCATCCTCTCTGTTTCACAGATTCCCTGCATCTGCTCACCCCTCTTTCATGTCACAGGCTCTGTCCCATGTTTCTTCATCTCCCCCAGGCTGGGGCTCTGTGTGCCCTCCGACCTTCCCCTACCACACAGAACTTCTCTATGCCTCCTCTCCCCAGACCAGGGTCCCCTTTTCTCCCCACCATTCTTTCTTTTCTTTCTGTCTGACAGATAAGTCATTGGGGGTGTCACCATTTTAAAATTATTTTGGGAAGATGATTGTTCAGCTTTGTAGTTGAGATTCCTCCAATATGGGAGTGACTGTTGAGTGTAGGACCTCTCTTCGTTCAGCCAGTTATTACTAGACAATGTTGCCTCCCCTAATTATCAAAGCTTTACTACTGAGTCACCTGTCTTTATTGGCAGTAACATTCTAATTAATATTTACTCCATTTAACTGTATGGTGATTGCCCAACCACTGTCTAACTCTTGCTTTGGTATAACTCGATTAAAGGGATGATAAACAATTTATTTCTGAATACTCCCTTGAGCCTGATCATGCAGTCCTTTTGGGAGAGGGATGCAGAGATCCAGCTTTATAAACCAGACTTCTCTGTCTTTTATTCCTGTAACACTAGAAATAATTTTGTTTTTTTAAACAGGAGAATAAACCATCCCTCATTCAGACTGGTCCAGAAGCAACCCTGCAGACCCACCTCCTTGTATTTGAGGCCGAGAAATCCAGAAAAGAAAACCGTGTTGTGTGTTTAGAAATGAGAAAGGAACTCTTTCCGAAGCTACATACAAATGAACTTTTAAATTTGAGGAGACAGAATAAAAACTGGTCCCAGTTACCAGGGAAATCATGTCTTGTTTATACTAATCTGGAATATATATGGGGATGGGCATTACATAAAATCAAATTTTGCATACTACAAATCTGTAAAATGCAAAAGGTGTGTTTAATAGAATTTTCTATATCATTTCATTAATTGTTTTAGATAAAGAAAAAATATTAAAAATCATCAGTATTGTTTTCTGTCTTGGTTTCCTTTAACGGACACGAAGCTTATTCTTACAACAGCACTTCACTTAACCCTTAAGTACACTCTGACCTGAGCAACCAGCAGTTAGGAGGTACAATGGCAAAGGTTTTGAGAGCATGGAAGTGAGTTTAACTCAGCATTTCTCACATGCGGCCACCAGGGGCTTTTTGTGCAGGCCTAACAGCCTCCTGGGCAGTGGTGGAGAGGCCAAAGCATCAGCCTCTCCCCTTCCCTCCCTGGTGCTCCTGCATGAGCCACCATGCACCGCCTCTGGAGACAGGTGGGGCACAATGCTGCAGGAGCCAGGTGAGTTCTTGACTCACCTGTGGGGTGGGCAGGGCACGTTGGGGCTTGGGCTTCAGCCCTGGGTGAGAACCTGGCCGCAGGGCTTCAGCTGCACGGCTCGAGCCCCGGGCTCTGACCCAGGCTCCGGCCACGTGACCTTGGCCCTGGGCGCTAACCCCTGGCTGTGCAGCAGCAAGTGCTGGCTCTGGCCTCTGGCACCGACCCCCAGCCCTCACCCCGCTCCCTAACCCCAGCCCCAGCCCGGTGGGTGTTGATCCACACCTCCAGCTGCTCAGCAGCAGCCGCCACCAACCCTGGGCTCCAGCCGCTCGCTCTGGACCCTGGGGGTGCTGCCTCCCAGCTCCAGCCATATGGCAGCAGGGTCACCATTCTCCCCGACGCCTCCCCGAACCCCCATTTATCGCCCCCAGCCCCCACTGCCTTCCCTGGTTCCACCTCTATCCCCCCCATTGCCCCAGACCCCTGCTGCCTCCCTCTCCAAACCCGGGGCTTGCTGAGAAAAGCGAAACGAAGAAACATGCAAGTATCACTTTTCGCAGCACACTCAGTAGCTAGCTGGGAGTTTGTGAAAAGTGATACTTGTATGTTTGTTAATATCACTTTTCACAAACTCCCAGCTAGCTACTGAGTATGCTGCGAAAAGCAATATTCAACATACAAATATAATTTTTCATATTATTTGTGAGTCTGAAAAAACCCTACATAAATAAATTACAAGGATTTGGACATGCGTATGTGCATATTTATTTGTTTTTCCTACAGTTACGTATTTTAGGGAAAAGTGTCAGTGCGGCCACAAGCAAGAATTGGTGGGTCACAGTCCGAGGCCATCAAAAAATGTGTTCGGAGAACCCCTGGTTTAAATGTACTAATAGGCAAAATCCAAACCAGCCATGTCTGCCTGAACCTTTTCAGGCAGGACTTCAGGTATCACCCAAAAGATCTTATTTTTCTTTGGTTCCATGTATACATTTGCTCAGATTTTACTTCTCCATTAAAAATGTAACCAATTCCCAGCTGCCTGGCAAGTGAGAGCTAGCTGAGTTTCCATGCTTCTCCCCGCACCCTTATGGGTGTGCTGCCAAGGGAGCAACACACAGGCCGGCAATGAATCTCAAGTGCCTCTGACTTGCCTAGCTCTTCTCAGCCATTTCTCTTGCTGTGAGCTGCCCTCCTTTTGAGCCCCACCAACTTCCTCACATGCAGGAACAGCAGCAGATTGCCATCTTGGAGCAACAGCTGAGGAAGGCGACTTTTCTGTCAGCACTAGAGTGGTCTATTGTATTGTGCTCTTCTTAAATAAGCAGGATACTGTGATCGTCCAGTGAGCGTCTCTCAGCTTTGTTTTAGCTGGACGCATGTATAATGTTTGATCAAATACTGTTCAGGGAGAAAGGTATAAAACCATCCAAGTATTTGCTATGTTGAGAGTGGTCATGTTCTGTGGGATACCTTCTGGAAGAACAGTAGTGTGGTTAAGTAATTCGTGTCACATTCTGTGCTGCACCCCTGCACCGAAAAAAGGATTTTCTGCCGCTTACACTATTTGCGGCATCATTGGGTGAAAATAAAGAAGCAACAGTGGCCAGGTCTGAGTGTCCCTCCTCTAACAAAAATCTTGAAATAGTTCACTGTAAAATTAAAAACCAACTGTGGCTTGGCTTAAGTAATGATAAGGTGACGTTTAGAAGGAAGCCTCCAGGTGCATCCTCACCTGTTCCTTGATCCAGCACAACTTCCTATACATTAGACTCTTAAGACAGTCAGTAATGCTCTCTCTACCTCCACAATAGAGCTATTTAGAAAACGGGAGTTTGTATTCAGTTTGTACGAATGCTGTAATCTGGAAGGCCCAGAGCCACAAAGGTATTTTGGTTCTTGACTTCCATTGGATTTCAGTGGAATTTAGGAGCCTAAATTTTACCTTGGTGGATCTGGGCCTAAGTAATTGCAGTTTGACAAACATGAAAGATTAATAATTTGTGCAAAATAAGAAGTAATTAACAAATGAGGACAATCAGAATCCTTGTCTGAGGACTCCTAAAGCTTCAAAATACTTTAATGTTCTTATGAAATAATTCACATCCACTATTATTTCTTTGCCTGTAGTAAATATATTGTCCTTTTTAGTTGGCACACTGTTCTGATCCTTGTCTGTACAGTAATCTTTTGAGTAATTCAGTTCAGTTAGATGTTATCAGTCACCTGGAGTTTCTTCCTCAGAAGCTGTTATGGCTTTCAAGGCTCTTCTCTTCCTTAATCTTTCTGCATTTGTGATTGTCATAGGATGCAATGGGAAAAATCCAGAAAGACCTGAAAGAAAGATGATTTATATTTATAGCTGGAGTTGCAATATGACTCTTCTAGACGCACAGATTCAAAGGCTAAAAGGGAGCGCTGTGATTATCTCGTCTGACATCCTATATAACACATGTTATAGAACTTCCCCAAAATAATTCTTAGCATATATATTTCAGAAAAACATCCAATCTCAAGTTAAATTGTTAGTGATGGAGAATTCACGACAACCCTCGGTCAACTGTTCCAATAGTTAATGAGACTTTTAAGAAGTGAGAGTAATTGTCTGTCTCACTAACCCTCTAGTGGCTTGAAGTGCCTTTTACTGCTGTCTCGGCCAGCTCAGCGTCTCCATAAATGAGACCCGTTCCCATTTCCTCAAAAAGAACAGGAGTACTTGTGACACCTTAGAGACTAACAAATTATAGCTCATCTTAATTAGCCTCTTACAGTTTGTATGGCAACTCCCACCTTTTCATGATTCTCTGTATGTGTATATAGATCTTCTTACTATATGTTCCATTCTATTCATCTGATGAAGTGAGCTGTAGCCCATGAAAGCTTATGCTTAATTGAATTTGTTAGTCTCTAAGGTGCCGCAAGTCCTCCCGTTCTTTTTCCGGATACAAACTAACAAGGCTGCTACTCTGAAACATCCCATTTCCTGTGGCCAAAAGAAGGGTGATTGCATATATACATATTCTCAAGGATTCATGCAAAGAAATGAAGGAAGAGTCTTTGGTACTCCAAGGATGCAGAGGATCACCAAGGAAAACCTATTGTCTTTTAAGAGAAATAAGCAAATAGCTGAGATTGGAAAACACACTGAGTTACCTAGAAGTTTTTCAACCGGTTTTGTGACATGTGCTCAAGAAAACTGCTGTAACCTTCCCTTACGCAGCAACAATAGATTATTCTTCATGATGGAATCGAAGTCTGTACCTTGCCAGGAGATTGAGGTCTTAAAGCAATTTATTTACAATAAAGATGACAGATTTGCTCTACCAACCCTTAAGAGAGTTCAGCGGTGAAGGCTGCACATTCTCCACTAACTGTGATTGATTTAGAGGGATGCAGAAACTGGGGTCTGTCAGTACAACACGCAAGCCTTAACAAGCCCTGTCTGCACTTACCAAGGTGCACCATGATGACCCTTGAAAGCACCTGAAAGAGGAAAAAGACCATGAAGGAATCCCCTGCCACTCCCAAACACAGAACAAGGGGCTAGCCCACTGCAGCTGTGCCGCTGTAAATGCTCTAGGGTAGACATAGCCTGAGTTGACAGAGACGAGAACCTGAAAGTTATACACCGGACCCTCGCTAGAACACGTGTCTATATAACACAAATTCTGATAGAACGTGGTTGCGGATCCCAAATTTAGTAACCGTCATTAACTTTCATTGTAACGTGGTCCCCACTGTAACGCAGTACCCGCTAGAATGCGGGATTTGGCATGGATCCCAAATCCCACATTCTAGTGAGGGTCCAGTGTAGTTTGAAAATCCTGAGGGAAACATGGGAGTTTAGTTGCAAGCCCTGCCCTGGCCCCTGTAGACTCTGTCTCTCATGACCCATTTGCCATGGCGATCCTGGGAATGGAAGTTTCAAAGCACCTGCCCCCACTCCCACTTTTATGCTTTGGGGTTTAGGTAACTTTCAACCTCTTAGGAGCACAGGCAAAATGAAAAGATTTTTTTTTTCCCCCTGGTAGCCCTGCGAGGCATCAGCCTCACTGCCGCACCCTGCCTGCTTTTCTGTTTCAATAGCTTTGTTGCTAGGGCAATGCCAACAAGTGCCACATGAGTACATAAAATCACTTGTCATTTTAAGGTAAGAATTAGTTTCCCCATTATATTGGTGTTCTGAGGATTTGGTATTATTTTATATATGTACGTTAAGGCTGTCAATCACAGTTATCTCACACGATTAACTCAAAAAAATCAATCGCGATTAATCACACTTATAACAATAGAATACCAATTGCAATTTATTATATATTTTTTGATACATTTTCAATACTGATTTCAATTACAACACAGAACACAAAGTGCAGAGTGCTCACTTTATATTATTATTTTTTTATTACAAATATATGCTCTGTAAAAATGATAAAACAAAAAAAATAGGATTTTTCAATTCACCTCATACAAGTACTGAAGTGCAAACTCTTTATTGTGAAAGTGTAACAAATGCAGTTGGGTTTTTTCTGATTGCATAACTGCACTCAAAAACAAAACAGTTGAAAACTTTAGCGCCTACAAGTCCACTCAGTCCTACTTCTTATTCTGCCAATCGCTAAGACAAAAGTTTGTTTACAACTGACGGGAGATACTGTTGCCTGCTTCTTATTTACAATGTCACCTGAAAGTGAGAACAGGCCTTCCCATGGCACTTTTGTAGCCGGCGTTGCAAGATATGCCAGATATGCTAAACATTCGTATGCCCCTTCATGCTTCGGCCACCATTCCAGAGGACATATTTCCATGCTGATGATGCTCGTTAAAAAAATAATACATTAATTAAATTTGTGACTGTACTCCTTGGGGGGAGAATTGTAGGTCTCCTGCTCTATTTTACCTGCATTCTGCATATGTTTCATGTTACTGCAGTCTTGGAAGATGACCCAGCACATATTCGTTTTAAGAACACTTTCACAGCAGATTTGACAAAACGCAAAGAAGGTACCAATGTGAGATTTCTAAAAACAGCAACAGCGCTCGGCCCAAGGTTTAAGAATCTTTACAATTTTTTTGTTTTTTACAGAGCAAATATTTGTAATCAAAAATAAATATAAATTGAGGACTGTACACTTCGTATTGTGTTGTAATTAAAATTAATATATTTGAAAATGTAAGCATGCCAAATATTTAAAGTAAATGGTATTTTATTGTTGAACAACCGCACAGTTAATCGTGATTTTTTTAATCGCTTGACAGCCCCAATATATATGTGTGTGTGTGTGTCTATATGTACACACACTATGAAAATTACTTGATTGGGTTGCAGTAATTGTTATTCTTGGATATTAACTAGTTCAGGGACTCCTCAAATCTTGCTGCTAATTGCCCGCGGTTTAAGAAATAGCCGAGAACTCCCGGTTCAGAGGACGTGTGTGCGGGTCTGTGTGTGTGTGTGTGTGTGGGGGGGTGTCTCTTGTCTCTGGGTCTCTGTGTGTGGGGGGGTCTCTGGGTCTGTGTGGGGGGGGTGTGGGGGGGTCTCTGTGTGTGGGGGGGTCTCGGTCTCTGGGTCTGTGTGTGGGGGGTGTGGGGGGGTCTCTGGGTCTGTGTGTGGGGGGTGTGGGGGGTCTCTGTCTCAGGGTCTCTGTGTGTGGGGGGGTCTCTGGGTCTGTGTGTGGGGGGTGTGGGGGGTCTCTGGGTCTGTGTGTGGGGGGGTGTGGGGGGGTCTCTGTCTCAGGGTCTCTGTGTGTGGGGGGGTCTCGGTCTCTGGGTCTGTGTGTCAGGGGTGTGTGGGGGGTCTCTGGGTCTGTGGGGGGGGGTGGGGGTCTCTCTGTGTGGGGGGTCTGTCTCGCGGGTGTGTGGGGGGGACTCTGTCTCAGGGTCTCTGTGTGTGGGGGGGGTCTCTGGGTCGGGGGGGTGTGGGGGGGTCTCGGTCTCAGGGTCTCTGTGTGTGGGGGGGTCTCTGGGTCTGTGTGGGGGGTGTGGGGGGGTCTCTGTCTCTGGGTCTCTGTGTGGGGGGGGTCTCGGTCTCTGGGTCTGTGTGTCGGGGGTGTGGGGGGGTCTCTGTGTGTGTGTGGGGTGTGTGTGGGGGTTTCTCTGTTTCTGGGTCTGTGTGGGGGGTGTGTGTGGGGGGGTCTCGGTCTCAGGGTCTCTGTGTGTGGGGGGGTCTCTGGGTCTGTGTGGGGGGTGTGGGGGGGTCTCTGTCTCTGGGTCTCTGTGTGTGGGGGGGTCTCTGGGTCTGTGTGGGGGGTGTGGGGGGGTCTCTGTCTCTGGGTCTCTGTGTGTGGGGGGATCTCGGTCTCTGGGTCTGTGTGTCGGGGGGTGTGGGGGGGTCTCTCTGTGGGTCTCTGGGTGTGGGGGGGGGTCGGGAATTCAAAGCCGCTGGTTTTATGCTGCGGCCCCCCCCGTGGCTGGCCCCGCTCCCGCCGCCGGCTCAGGGCGGCCTCGACCCCGGCCCCCTCTCGCGGCCGGCGCGCGGCTACCTGGCGGAGGGGCGGCGCTGCCAGGCCCGGCCGGGCTCCTCCCCCGGCTCCCGCGCACGCCGGCTGAACCCCCCGGATCCGGGCCTCACGGGCCGCCGTAGCGCGTCAGCGGGTCGAGTCCCGCCGGCGCTGTCGGGACCGAGCCGTAGCGCGCCTGCGCCGTGCGCGCCCGTGTCTCGCGGCCGCTTTTCCCATCGGCCCCCGCGGGAAGTCGCTGCGTGGGGACTACTCCCGTCAGCCACCGCGCGGCCCCGGGCACGCTGGGAGACGCAGCGTGCACACGAACGTCACCCCGCAGGCTCCGCCCCGCCCCGTCGCTGTCGCGCCGAGATGATGTCACAGCGCGCGACGCTCCCCCCACCTTCGGAACGGGCCGCGCGGCCGGGGCGGGGGGCGAAGCCGGGCCCCGCGGGTGACCCTCCATTTCCCATCAGGCATCGCGGTGCACACGCCGTGGCCGCGGCCCGACCCGGCCGTCCCGCTCTCCGGGCGAGGCCCGCTCGGTGCTGGGCTCCCGGGGCTCCGCGCCCCCAGCAGCGCTCCCCGCCGAGCGCCCCGGGGCCCAGCTGCCGGCCGCGGAACGGACTCGTCCGGCTGGCCGCAGCGCCACGGGGCGCCGGGGGGACAGCTCCCGTCCCGGTGCCTGGGCCCCTGCGAGCGCCCGGGGGCTGAGTTCCCCCCCTGCGCCCGGGGGCGCTGCGCACGCTCCCCGCCTGGCCCCCGGACCCGGGGCGGCCGCGGCGGGGCGGGGAGCCCGTTACTTCTTATTCCGGTCCAGATGCCTTGGTCGAGGCATCGTCAAGGTCCAGACTTCAGAGAAAACAATAAAAACTAGTAACAATCCTGATCTAATAAAACAATCAAAAGATTTCAGGATCTGCTGGAAAGCAGCGGGTGGCCCAGCTTTGGCCCGTGGTCTGCCTGTTGGCTGCCCCTGTAATAACCCCCCTGCTTTTACAATGCTGGTTGAGAGTCACTCCGGGGGAACGAAGTGGGGTACATGGCTCCCTGGGGGCCTACAAGTCGCCCTTGGGTGTCCAACTCAGGTGGACTTGCTGACGTGAAGCAGGGGTGCTGAAGGCTCTGAGACGCAGAGTCAGGAGGCGGTGAAGCCAGGTGACTTTCCTCATTGGAAAAAGTGTGACCTTAAGGGGTTGCCACACTAAAGAGCTCCTCCCAGGGACTGTTCAAGAGCACCAGACCTATGGCAGGGAAACAGCCTGGAGAATGGGATTTTCAAAAGGGCTGAAGCAGGTTAGGCAAGTCCGTAGGAGTTAGGTGCTTTGGAGGTTCCCACCAGACACCTAAATACCATTGAAAGTGTGGCCCAAGGTGCTTAAACACTAGGGCCCTGAGGCTCAGCTGGTGTCAGTCAGGGAGGCTGAGAATCCGTGATAACGTCTCCTGTTAACCAAGAGCATCAGCCCCTGCGCTCAGATAGCCAGGGAGAGAGCAGGAGACAGCACTGGGCGCACAGATTCATGATTATGAATTATCTGCTCTCCTGAAATCTTCCCCTTTGGGCTCTGCTCTGAGCAGCCAGGGAAGCTGGGACCCCAAGGGCTCTCCCAGGATCTGGGCCCCTCTGGGCTGGGCAGTCACAGTGCTCTGAATGAAGCTCTGATCCACGAGTAATAGGGGCACACAGGAACTGATAATAACCCAGCCTGCTGGGCCAAATCCCTCCCCCTGCCCTGCTCGAATACAATGAGAGAAACCCCCAGCAGCACCCCTTACCCAGGAATCCCGTCACAGCCTCCTGGAGATTGTTCTCTCGAGGGAAATCCCGGATTCTCTTTTCCAGCTTGGGACTCGGGCACCGGATGCGGAGACATGGCCTTCTCATCCCTGCAGAGACATGAGCGTGTTTATTCCTCCCCCTCCTTTGCTTTAAGTTCCTGCCCCCCAGAGCCAGATGGGGAGTGGGTGGGAGCTGGGCCACAGGCAGGGCTAACGGGGTCGTGACCTCTACTGCCCAGGGAATTTACTGCCTGCATGATCTGCCGGGGAGGGGGCCGTCCTGGAGACTGGGGGCCTCTCTCCATCCAGAGAGAAAACCCAGCCCAGGCAGGGCCAGCTCCCCTTACACCTGGCCCAGCCCCACGTTCCCCACAAGGTCCTGGAGGGGCTTCTCCCAGGGATTAGCGAGGGGCCCATTCTCCAGGCCCAGCTTCTCCTCAGCTTCTCCTCTCAGCCTCCAAGGGGCCTGGTCACTCCCCGTGGGGTGGGGGTTCTGGGACCGGGACACTGCCCCACGAGGGCCTGGGCTGGGACACTCAGCTCTTTCCCCACAGGCCCTTGGGCCCCCCTCACACGGGACAGGCTTTGGGCCATGACAGAGCTGGGGCCAGGTCCCAGCTGGGCCCTCGGGGTGACAGGCTCTCAGCCCCATTCATGATCCCCCAAGCCAGCCTGGTCCCAGGGAGGGTTCTCCAGCCCAGAGCTGTGGGGCACTCTCCTTCCCAGGGTGGGTCACACAGACACAGCGGCAGCAGCCCCAGGGCTATGGGGATGGAGGGGGGCTGGATCAGAGGGTGAGACCGTCCCACGGTCGGGATGCTGGGTCTGCTGCCTGGGCTCTGAGCCCTGGTCTACACTAGGACTTTAGGTCGAATTTAGCAGCTTTAAATCGAAGTAAACCTGCACCTGTCCACACGATGAAGCCCTTTATTTCGACTTAAAGGGCTCTTAAAATTGATTTCCTTACTCCACCCCTGACAAGTGGATTAGCGCTTAAATCGGCCTTGCCGGGTTGAATTTGGGGTACTGTGGACACAATTCGACGGTATTGGCCTCCGGGAGCTCCCAGAGTGCTCCATTGTGACTGCTCTGGACAGCACTCTCAACTCAGATGCATGATTGTTTGCCGTTGCTCTGACCCAGGGAGGGGCGACTAACAACACGGCTTACAGGGTTGGCTTCAGGGAGCTAAAATCAACGAAGGGGGTGGCTTTACATGAAGGAGTATTTCAGGCAGCACTTCACGGAGGGTTCCAATAAGAAATGGTGCACCTAAGTTATTGTTCTTATTGGAACAAGGAGGTTAGTCTGGCCTCTGATTGATACATGGCTAGATTTACCTTGCTGCACCTTCTCTCTGAGTGACTGCAGTGTGACCTAGAGGAATGAGTCCCTTAGACGGGGTGGGGGGGGGTGTTTGCAAATGAGTATAAAACAAATCTGGTCTATTTCTTGTTTTGATCCACTCCATCTATCTTTTACATCTTTGGCTGACAGCAGATGGTGCAGAAGGACTGCATGCCATCCACATCTCATGGCTGTTTGGCAGAAGATGGTACAATAGGACTGTAAGCCATCCTCATTGCTTGCCTGCCCGGCAGAAGATGATGCAATAGGACTGCTAGCAATCCGTATCGCCTGCCTGCTCACCATAAGATGGTTCAATAGGACTGACTGCAGGACTGAAGAGAATGACCCGATCAAGTCACTCCAAATTTAGTCCCTGCGCCCATGTCTGCCCAGGCGCTCCTGATCGACCTCACACAGGCGACCAGGAGCACCTCGGACATGACGATGACGGCTACCAGTCCTATTGCACCGTCTGCTGCCACAAGGCAATGGGTTGCTGCTGCTGTGTAGCAATGCCGTACCGCGTCTGCCAGCACCCAGGAGACATACGGTGACGGTGAGCTGAGCGGCTCCAGGCTTGCCGTGGTATGGCGTCTGCACAGGTAACTCAGGAAAAAAGGCGCGAAACCATTGTCCGCCCTTGCTTTCACGGAGGGAGGGAGGGAGGGAACGGAGGCCTGACGATATGTGCCCAGAACCACCCGTGACAATGTTTTAGCCCCATCAGGCATTGGGATCTCAACCCAGAATTCCAGTGGGCAGCGGAGGCTGCGGGAACTGGGGGGTAGCGACCCACAGTGCCACGCTCTGGAAGTCGACGCTGGCCTCGGCCCTGTGGAAGCGCTCCGCCGAGTGAATGCCCTTAATGCACTTAGAGCATTTTCTGTGGGGACGCACACACTCGACTATATAAAACCGATTTCCAAAACACCGACTTCTATAAATTCGACCTTATTCCGTAGTGTAGACATACCCTGAGTCTTTTCCTAGCACAACGAGGCGTGGAGGCAGACGGAGCCCGGATATATCTGCTCACAGCACTTCTGACACCCCAGAGGGGAAGGAGAGACAGAGCAGAGAGTCAGTGCCCATGGCCCAGCCGGCCCCCTGCCCCAGACGGGTCACTCTGCTCCCCCAGCCCGGCCCCACAGGCTGCTCCCCCAGTGGGGTGGAGACTCTGAAGGGCTGTGCTAGAGGGAGCAGAGCCCCGTTCACACCAGATGTTCCGCAGGGACGGGACGGCCGGGTCCTCTGTGCTGAGCCCAGGGCTGGAACAGCCTTTCACCAGCCTCCCCCCACCTCCCCGACAGCCCAAACTCCTGTCTCTCTGCAGCCCTGGGCCCCTGGCCCTGCAGACGCCCCGGGCCGTGCTCCCTGCACTGAGTTACCCTGTCAGCCCGAGTGACTCAGGGGCCGTCCCCTCCCTGCACTGGGCTCTGGGTGCATCTGACACTGTCTCACCTGCAGCAATTCCAGCACCGGCTGCTGACGCTTCCCCTCCAGCTCCGTGATCAGGGCGCTGAGCCGGGAAATCTCCTCACCCAGGTGGGTGGCATTGTCCTCCCTCCTCCTCCCAATCTCCTCGCCCAGCTCTCCCAGCCGGGCCAGGAGGAGGCGCTCCTGTTCGGCCAGAAACTGGTGCAGCCCCTCGCACTTGGACACCACCAGCGGCCGCTCCACTTCCGTCTGCCTCTGGGGTGCACAGAGAGACGCAGGGGCAGGGCAGGGACACGGGGAGAGCGGGTGTCTTGGGAAATGGTACAAAGCCTTGTCCGGGCTCCCCAGAGCGTTTCATTCAATCTCTTTGCCAGAGTAACCGTGGCTACACTAGAGCTTTTGCTAGTATAAAAACGTGACCCAAAATCACCAGCCCCCAGCCCGTCCCCACCACTGTCCCAGCACCAGAGCGAAGTGCAGACCAGGCCGTGGCAAATGGTGCTTCCCAAACTGCTCAATGGCATCACTGGGACGTCTGACACTCGAACCCTGGGATCAGCAAAAGTCTCCCCCTGCTCCGCCCCGACCCCTGCCACATCTGCGCCTGTTCAGTGTTTTACTGGCCTCTCCCTCCGCCCCCCTCCCAGCACTAGAGAGCCAGAGCCAGAGGCTGCTCCCAGCTACCCTGGTGTAAACCCATTGACCCCAGTGGGAACTAACACCAGGGTCCCAGAGGAGTCTGACCTGACCCCACTGACTTCGGTGGGCTCACTCCTGATGTACACCAGGTACCTGAGAGCAGAGTCTGCCCTGCACTGGTTAAAATGGCCCTGACCTGTCTCCCTGTAGCGACCCTGGAAACCCTTTAACCTTCTGAATGACCCAGACCCCAAGCAGCTCAGAGACCCCCTGCTGCTGTTGCTGACACCCCTGTGCAAAGCGGCCGGGCAGGGCAGGGCAGGGCACCTACCAGGAGCCTCTCCCTCTCCTTGTCCCAGTCGGATTTCAGGCCCAGGAGCTCTTCTGTCTCCTCCCACAGATGCTGCAGGCGGCTCGGGATTTGCTCCTGCAAACAGACAATGGCTCTGGGGGCTGGTTTGGGGTCACTGGTTTGGGCCCAGCGATAACATCGTCACTGAGCAGAGTGAGGCTGTGGGAGCAGGTCCCCCTTCTCCAACCCTCTGAAAAAGTGACCTCAGCTCCAAGGTAGCTCCCCCGCAGAGCTGCTGGGCCTGGCCCGCTCCGGCCCAGCACCATCATCTCCAGGCTGTTTCCCTGCCATAGGTCTGGTGCTCTTGAACAGTCCCTGGGAGGAGCTCTTTAGTGTGGCAACCCCCTTAAGGTCACACTTTTTCCAATGAGGAAAGTCACTTGGCTTCACCGCCTCCTGACTCTGAATCTCAGAGCCTTCAACACCCCTGCTTCACGTCAGCAAGTCCACCTGAGTTGGACACCCAAGGGAGACTTGTAAGCCCCCAGGGAGCCATGTACCCCCACTTTCTTACCCTGGAGTGACTCTCAACCAGCATTGTAAAAGCAGGGGAGGTTATTACAGGGGCAGTCAACAGGCAGACCGTGGGCCAAATCTGGACCACCAGATGCTTTTGAGCAGATCCTGAAATCTTTTTATTATTTTATTATGATCATGATTGTTATTATTTTGTATTATTTTCTCTAAAGTCTGGACCTTGACTATGCCTTGACCAAGAAATTTGGACCTTAATAAAAAATAATTGACTCTCCCTGTTTTTTGACATGTCTGGAACACAACGCAGACAGTGCTTAGTGAACACAGAGAACGGAAAGGTCCATCTGGGTCAGTCCCAGAGCCCTCTGTCCCCTCTGTCGTCCGAGCCCACAAGCTGCTCTCCTGCCTCCAGCAGCCCACACCTAGAACCCCAGCCCAGTCCTTTGTCCTCCAGCTGGGCACACTTGGCTGGCTTCCCAGGGAGGGTGGGCCGTCCATGGTCATTTATTGTGTGGTGCCAAATGTCCAGGCAATTGGAATGGCCATTGTCTTCTGGGACACTCCATGGGCATGGGGCCCCAGGCAGCCAGCTGTCCCTCATGCCTGTATCTCTGGGTCTCTACAAATAACACCTTTCCGCCCTCCCCTCACCTACTTAACCATGGGTAAGGCTAAGATTTTGTCAGGGATATTTTTAGTTAAAGTCACGGCAGGTCACGGGCAACAAAGAAAAATTCACAGAAGACCGTGACCTGTCCACGGGGAGTTCAGCTGCGGGGTCCCCACACCGCTCACAGTGGCTGGGCAGCTGTGGGGGCTCGCTTGGAGCGACGAGCTGAAGTCACAGAGGTCTCTGGAAGTCACGGATTCCGTGACTTCTGCAACCTCTGTGAAAAACTCATAGCCTTAGCCATGTGTAACCCATGCCTGCTTGGTGTGACGCTCTGTCCCCCTTCAGCAGCACCTAGACCAACTAAAGATGTGTGAACCTCCTACAGTCTTGGAGAGGAGAACAGGTCTTTTAGCTCACGCAGTAGAGGCTCGTCCATTAAGCTCCACAGGTCCCCCTCTTTGATCCCAGCTGAGGACAATGGGGGTCTGTGGGTGTTAAACATGCACCACATAGGGGACACTGAGGCACACACAATATTCATCCAAACTATTATGAAAAATTCCCACTGCACAACAATCCCGTTATTAGGCAGCTCCCTGGCTCTAACCCAGGACTGGTCAGACACACGGGGGGGGGCTCTGTAGCTGCAGATAACCTGCCCCTGTAACTCCAACCATGCAGATAACTGTTCCCTACCCTGTGCTCCTGGGCAGCCTCCTCCATGGGAACCACCGTGCGAGTGCGGTGCGCCCAGGATCGGTCACACACCAAGCAAAGGGGGGGCTGATCCTCCTCGCAGGAGAGTTTCAGAGCCTCCTGGTGCCTGTCACCCACTCTCTGCCCCTCGGGCTCTGGCCCGGCCTGCAGCCTCAGGCGTTTCACTAGCTCCGCCAGGTTCCCCAGCTGCCCGTAGGGACGCAGGTCTCTCTGCAGGGCGGTTTCTCTGCACTGGGGGCAGGAGAAGTTTGGCTCCGGCTCCCCCCAGCACTGGCTGAGGCAGGCCCGGCAGAAGTTCTGCCCACACTCAATGGTCACCGGGTCTGTGAAATACTCCAGGCACATGGAGCAAGTCACTTCGTCCTGAAAGCTCCCGGCCAGGTCCCCGGCAGCCATGGTCCAGCCGCACTTTCCTGAGCAGAGGAAGTAGCCAGCAGCCCTTGAAATCTTTTTTTTGAGTTGATTGCACAACCAGGAGCCAATCACCCTCACCGGCGGGAAATTTAAACAAAACCAAAACCAAAGCAGAAGCCACGCCCCCAGAAAAGCCCCCAAACAAGCAACGAGCTACTTAAAGAAATGAAGAGGTGATTTAATTACATACACAAAGAAGCCAAGGCTGCTCCCCTGTTTCTACCTCCCAGGATCACATTAGCAATGGGAGTCGGTGTTCAGCTCTTTGTCCTCTGTGACACGTAAATCCTTCTCCTAGTCACTGCTTTCCAGGCGACCGTTCCCGAGGGTCTAGGTGCGGCCACCCGTCTCCATTCCCAGCTCTAGGGCCTTGCTTTTGGCTGCATTTGTTTTACTAATCCCAGTTTACCAAACTATCCAGGCTGCTCCATACAACGGCCCCATCATTAGCATATTTACCACTCCTCCAAGCTGTGTTAGCCACAGTGATTTTATACTTACTTCCAGATCGTTAATTAAAAAGTTGAGACGTGAGGGGGCTACAGCCAATCCCTGTGGGGCCTCATTAACAGCTCCCCCATTCAGTGATGAATCCCCATTGACAGGTACAAGGTCAGACTTGGCGTCACAGAGCAGGGGGATTATTTTACGACTGTTTTATAATGCACCTCATTTATTTATTCACAGGCTCCACCTACAGTGTCTGTCACTGTTTTATCTGGGCCCTTCTGGGACAAGTCTAGTCTCATTTACACTGGATCCACTCCAAAGTGAATCCAGGCCATCCCTCCCAGCCTGCCCACGAATGCTGTCTGTGGAGATCTATCCCAGGAAACAGCCTCACTCAGCCATGCTAGGGCTGGTGCCCTGATTTCTTGGCTTCTGTGGAAACACTCCCAATGGCCTTTCCCCTCCCCCTTCCCGCACATGCTGCCCAAGGCTGGGCAGATCCCATCTGTCTAGGGTTTTCCCCTGCTTCACCTGCAACCTTTCCACTCAGGGGACTCAGGGCACATCAGTAATTCAACAAATGCCCTTGCTTTATTAGCACTGTGTCCAGGCCCTACTCAGGTATCAGGCCCCATTGTGCCAGGTGCTGCATACATACAGAACAAACAGACAGTCTCTGTCCCAAAGAGCTGCAATCTCCCTGCTTCCCTTCTCCCTGCAGGAAACCCTCTTTACAACATCTTGGACCTGCTCCCACTGCTCTCTGGGTGATTGGCACTTTCACTAGCTCAGGGCCTTAGAACATTTTCTATGTGTTTCTGAGCCTCCGAACCATTTAATAAAATCACATCTCTGGGTGAGTTATGGCTTTGCTCCTCCCCCACCAAATGGGAGCGTCCTGAATGCAGCCAAACAGCTGTTTTGTGGTGGGCAGAAGGCCCTGGAAGGGTGGGGGAGGAGTTGGTCAGCGGGAGATGCTCTGGGGGACGGCAGAGCTTGGCTGCCAGTGGGTGCTAAGCACCCACTAATTTTTCCCCATGGGTGCTCCAGCCCCAGGACACCCATGCAGTCAGCGCCGATGATGCTCTCCCCCAAATCAAAAGTCCTCGAGATTTTGGTTGCATCTCTCCATGTTGTAAATGTTACCAGCTTCTGTGTGTGTGTGTCTCTCTGGGTGGGGGGGTCTGTGTGTGTTGATGCTTAAGTTGATTGTGAGGTCACGGATGCCAACAGCAAAGACTGTTCGGCCTCAGCATTCTTGCCCTGCCTTCAGTCTGCCAACTGCCTTGGTTGACAACGGCTGGTGACCCAAGGAGCTGCTGAGAGACGCGGACTATCCCTCTGTCAACAACTTCTTGCATCAGCTTTTTCCACAGGTTTTCGACAAAAGATGAGTTTTTACAGAAGGTAATTCCCACATTCTTTTCCTGCTCCTTCGATCGCACATGACAGGTTGGTGCCTCCTTCCCCACGGGCAGGGGTGGCCGACCTGGGGCTCCGGGGCCGCATGCGGCTCGTCAGAGGTTAATACGCGGCTCCTTGCACAGGCCCGGACTCCGAGGCTGGAGCTACAGATGCCAACTTTCCAATTTGCTGTGGGGTGCTCACTGCTCAACCCCCTGCTCTGCCCCAGGTCCTGCCACCTCTCCACCCCTTCCCCCAAGGCCCCTGCCCCTTCCCCCAAGCCTGCCATGCCCTCGCTCCTGCCCCTTCCCCACCAGAGCCTCCTGCACACTGCAGAACAGCCGATTGCGGCGGGCGGGAGGAGTGGGGAGGGAGGGGGAGGCGCTGACGGGGGGGGGGCTGCCGCTGGGCGGGAGGTGCTGGGGGCTGGAGGGGGTGGTGGATGGGGGGCTGCTGGCATGTTACTGGGGCTCTTTGGCGATGTTCATTAGTCAATTCTGGCTCTTCTCAGGTTCAGCTTGGCCCCCCCGTTGCAGGGACGGGTGGGGGCCAGCGTTGCAACAGTCAGGTCTCAGCGTTCCGTTTTGATTTGAATGTGGGCATCTCTCCCTTCTCCGTCTGCTTCAGCCTGTCATGGTCTTTGGAGGCAGATTTCGAAGCTTTTATCTTTCAGCAGACTAGTATGGGTGAATTTCCATGGCTATAACCTAAAGGGAAGATAAAAAACTGGTGTAGAATTTAGACTGATAACTCCATCAATAGTATTTCCCTCGGAGTTGCCCCTAATGTACTCCTTGCCTTCAAGTAGTGAATAGAAACCGTTTGTCTCATGTCATGATTGTCTAATCTATGTGTAGTGAGACAAGATCGGTCTCAGAATTTACATGATTGAAAGACACAGAAATGAGCTCAGATATGCAGAAGAAATAAATCTGAAGCTATTGAAAGTGACCCAGCTCCACTCCCATCCCCTGGCTGCCATCTTGGATGTTCTCTCAGAAATAATCTCATGGAGATTGACTTCAAAACTCTCTACAAATTCTACTATTCCCCCATTGGGCTACATAAAATAGACGTGTCAAATCCCTCCTGCAATTCCTTTCCAGAAAAGGGGTTTAAATAAACTGCAGCCTAAATTTGTCATGGGTCTCGCTGTGATTTCTTTGTCATTGTTTGGGTGGCCTATTGTTCTGATTGGACGTTATAAATCGTATGGGAAATTCTTCAGTTAAAGTTTACTGGTTATTTTCCCCCTGCTAATACAGTCCAGATTTTGGAATAGTTGAGAATAAGTCAACATATTTGCGGCTGCTAATCCATCCTTCCAGACCCTCAAGCCTTCTAGATGAGAATCTTTGTTCCTTTTCCTGGCTTCTCTGGGAACAGAGGTGTCTTGGTTTTTGGCTTGGCCCTGTCTGTTCCCAGAGTCCCAACATTCTGTGCGCAAAGGAGTGGGGTTAATAATGAAGCATTTTTGCAACTAGGCCCAGGCAATGAGCAAAGAAAACAGAAATTGACCTTGTCTGTTTCCATGTCTGTCCATTGGCAGAGGAGGCGTGAGCTCCATGGGGTGAGAGTCAGACTAGGAACTGGAGCCAGTGACTGGGCTAGGATTGGATTACAGATCTGGTGCGTGGAGGTTTCTTGTTATAGAGCAAAAGGGGAGAAGCTGTGATGTGCTGTGTCCAAGAAAGGCTGTGACAAAGGTGGAACGGGAATCCTGGTGCCTCTCCCCAAGGAAACCTCAAAGCATCTCCTCTTGGAGAGGAGCAGCAATTTTCATCCTAGCCGTTAAAGGCAACTTGAGGTTCATAAATTCACAGTTTCAAAGGCTCTAAGGCCAGCCCTGATCATCTAGTCTGACCTCCTGCATAACACGGGCCCTGGAACTTTCCCAGAAGAATTCCTCTTTCACCATGGTCCCAAGTGTCTTCACCTGGGGCTGGGTCTAGTCATGGGGGTAGAGCTCAGTGATAGAGTGTTTGACTGCACATTAAGTGGTCCTTGGTTCAAATCGAAGTGCCCCCATTGAAGCCTTTGTTAATAAGCAGCAAATTTCAAAGAAACAAAGGATTCAAAAATGAACTAGATAAATTCATGAAGGATCGGTCCATTAATCACTGTTAGCCAAGATGGGAAGGGATGGTGTCCCTAGCCTCTGTTTGCCAGAAGCCAGGAGTGAACAACAGGAATGGATCACTTGATGATTCTCTGTTCATTCCCTCTGGGGCACCTGGCACTGGCCACTGTCGGAAGACAGGATACAGGGCTAGATGAACCTTTCGTTTGACCCAGTGTGGCCAGTCTTTTGTTGTTTATATTCTTTTGTTGTATGAACCAGTCCTGACTATTAGAGGAGCAGATGGCTTCAAAAGACCACTCTCTTGGATCTGGGAATACTGGGCAGACTAATTCCCTTCCTTTAGAGTAGGACAGAAAAACCCATTTCCTCCGTCTTTCTATTCCAGGCTTCGTTCCTTTTTTCAAAGACTCACCTCTCGGGAGCAGAGAGAGAGCCCTGTGCACACGGTGTTCGTCCAACCGGCAGCCATGGAGGCATGCTCTGCCATCAGCCAGCAAGAACAGGCCTTTCCAGAGAAGCCCACAAGAAGCAAATGCTCGTGGAAGATCCTATCAGGCATGAAAAGACTCTGTGTCTGTAGCCAGTCTGACAACTTGATGGCAGATAGCGATGAGGAGAGAACAGTTTCCTCTCCAAGAAGGTGGACGTGCTTTTCCCTGAAGAAGGAGAAGAAGAAGAAGAAAGCAGCCAAGAACCAGGTGGCGTCAGAGGAGGAGAAGCTGCAGGAGAAGCAAGACCAAGTTGAACTGGATCTTACAGGTGAGGATACAAATCACATGGTTAGCAAGGACCATGTGAGGAATACTCTCACCAGTCACTCTACAAGCCTTATGGAAGCAGGGGAACGGTCCCGCTATTGTGGGGAACTTTCCTGGCTTCTGCACTACTCCGGTGAAATGGGCTAGAGGAAGGATCTGAGTCCTCGCTCCCACTTCCTTTCCCCAGAGGCCTCCCTGCCCTGGAGGACTCCCCTTCCACTCTCCTGTCTGGCAGAGTCCTCGTAACCCCAACAAGGCTGGGCCCAGGATTCCTGGGGGGGCTCAACCCCCAACCTTGCTGTGGCCACCTAGGACAGGGGCTAGGGTGTCCCCACTCCGGGGTGCTCTCTCTGCACTGAGCGCTTCCCAGACCCACTGATCATTACATACGATTTAAAGCAAATACAGTTTATTTAATCAGCAATTAATGTAAAAAAGAATAAGGAAAAATGGGAAAGATGAAAGGAAAACACATCACCCCGCTCTGTGGCAGGGAACGTCACAAACCATGTTTCTGGAACGTCAGGGCCGTTCACAGTTGGTTCCTTGTAGGTCCCAGGCCCCTTCTCCGGCCCTGGCTGTGCCGCAGGGATGCAGCGAGTCGGACACTTGCTCTGGTGGTGACCACACCCCTCCGGCCTTTGGGGAGTGGGACCCTCCTTCCCGCCGGGTTCAGATCCCTCTCCCAGACTGGCCTGCAAGGACCCTCGGCTGGGGGTGTCTCTCTGCACTGGGCCCTTTGCCAGGGTCCCCCCTTGGCTGGCCCCAGTTACTCTCCGCACCCAGCTCCAGACTGCTCCAGCCCCAGCCCCAGCCCCAGCCCCACTGTTCGAGCTCCGGCTCCACCCTGCCTCAGCATGGATGCTGCTGCTCTGCCTCCAGCCCCCGGGGCTGCTTCTCCGGCCCCGCTGGCTCTGTGGCTGCAGCCCTGCTCCCAGCCCAGGGTCTGCTCTCCGTGGGCTGTGTCTCTGCCCCGCTGGCTGGCCCACCGCTGCTCCCCAGCTCAGCTCGGGCCCCTGCTCTCTCCTTAGCTCGGCCCCACGCTGCCTGAACCAGGCAATTCCAGCTCACGCGGAGGACGGGGACCTTTCTGACCCCCTGACTCCGTCATTAGCCTGCCCGCCCTGTCAATCAGGCTGACCTGGAGCACTGGCCTCTCCCCATGACCCCTGAGGACTGTCAGTATCAGAATCCTGGTTTCCCATCCACCCTTCCCCTTCCTTTTGGGAGTGGGACCTAGCCAACCAAAAACCCCACTGAGTTTGAGTAAGGGGCCAACAGTCCCCTTACACTTCCACATCAGGGCCGTCTCATGGGACAGTGATGGGTACCTCAGACTCTGGCATCCATTTAGTGCCGGATTCTCTTGGAGAGGGTGGCAGAGGTCCATCGCTGAGGTGGGGAGAGCTGAACAGAGAGGCTGGACGCTATAGGAAATCATTTCTTTTCTCCTGGATCGGGTCCCTTTCATCAGGAAAATGCTCCCGAGGTCTCAGCAGGTCACAGCTGGGAACCGTACCAGAGCTGAGTCATTGCTTCTTGGGGGGTTAAATACAAAATGAGGCCTGTTGCCCGTCACTGACGGGAAAGGTGGGCAAGGGGAGGGGAAGAGTAGAATAGAAAAGAAACTGGCCCCTAGGTAAGAGGAAGCCTTGTTTGGTAAAAGCCCCCAGCTAAGAGTCAGGAGATTGGAGTTCTCTGCTCAGTTCTGCCAACAACCTTCAGTCTGAGCCGGGGCAATTCGCTTCAGGGCTCTGTGCCCAGCTTCCACCCTCTGGAAACCAGGGAGAAGACATGGAAAAGCAAAATGTTAAGGATGTTTCTTTCTGCTGCAGGGATGAAGAAGGAGCCATCGGAGACGAAGGAGAAGTGGGAAAAAAGGAGCCCAGAAGAGCAGGAAGAAGAGCGCGCTCCCGTCTCCTCATTAACGAGCATCTCCCCTAGGACGATGGTAATGACGCTGTGTGGCTGTGCTCATGGAAAGCACCCCTTGCTGTGTGTGTTCATATCTCCCGGAGCTGGGATCTCTGACAGGAGAACGACCTGCCCCTTGCTCAGGGGGCTGAAAAGGAACACTCTTCAAGTGTGATCAACTCCAGCCAGTCTTTACGAGTTTCTCTGGGTTGTCGAAGGAGGCCCAGTTTGACAAGGGGGTTTAGGCACCTCAAGAAGCCCAGGGGTGCTTCGTGGGATTGGCATACGTGTCTGGCTCAGGTGCCTAATTCTGAGGCACTTCCCATGGCCCACAGGCACGGCTGAAAGTCAGACCAGGCCCATCCCTGCCCTTGTCGGGGTGACCCGCATATCTCCTGGCTGTGGGGTTCTGGCCCATCTCGTGGCACCAGGACCACTTCGAGACAGAACCGATGAGTCTGCTCTCCAGCCTGAGCTAACAGCCGCATGGGTTTTAGCTCCTGTGGCAGGGGCTCCTGCATTGAGATCCCAGGTTCGATCCCGCCTGCCGACATCTGGGCTCCGTCCGAGTCACAAAGGCACCTCGACGCCCTTGTGACTCTTGCTGTCAGGGACAGAGCACCCTGCAGCGCATACAAAAGTCTTCAATTCTGGGAGCTCCTGAGGTGCCGGGGGGCTGGAGTGTGGAGGCGAGTCGGTCACTCCGGTGTGCTCTACTGCATCCTCAGCTGCGGGCATCCAGGACAGACGGTGCTAATCCAGCGCCACGCTGGCCAGCCGCAGCAATCCCCAGGGGCTGCCCTGGGACACCAGGGCAAAGGCCTCCAGCACCCCAGGCCCTGGGTTGAGGTGACCCTGGAACCGGGCCCCCAGGAGTAACATTGTGCCCAGTGAGTTCTGACCCACAGGAGCCTGGCCCCGGAGGCCCACGGTTTTGGGTTCTCCTCAGCTAGGCAGACTCGCTCCTTCAGTCTCAGCTACTTTCTCTCCTGCCGGCGATTCCTGCCTGTTTCCTGGCAGCGCCTCACGCTGCGGGGTGGGGAAGGAAGAGGGCGTTTCCCTTTGGGCCCTATTCTCACTCCTTTCCTCGCAGACACTGTGGGCTGCCAGAGTTGCTGAGCCAATGTCCTCAGGCGCTCGGGGTGGGATGGGACATGGGGCAGGTTCTCCAGTGACCCCTCGGCGACACTCAAGGAGCAACTCGAATGGGCTTTGCAGGACATTGAGGCTTTCTCAGCAACAGCTGGGCGTCCTGGGAGGAGGGGCTAGAGAGGGAGGAAATGGGGTGGCCTTTGGGGTCCCCGCACTGCCCGAGAACCTCCCGTCTCTTCTCAGGAGAGGGGGACAGAGCGTGGACGAAAGGCTGAGGAAACCTTGGCATCTGGGGAGGCTTTTTAAGAAGTGGGCTCAGCCGGAGTCTCCAGGCTCCCTCGGCGCTGGCAGCCTCCCCCGGGGACAGACTGTTCCAGGGCAGCTGCCCGAGGGAAAAACTCAGTCCCCACAGGCTTTGTCCCTGTTCATTGCAGACCCTCGGGGAGCACCCTTCCTCAGACCCGCTCCACGCCCTGCTGATGACAGCCGTGCAGGGTCTGACAACACCCACCCTGCAGACATTTAGAGCCTCAGAGGAAGAGCTGAGGGCCATCGTATCTCTCCACGGAGACAAGATGGAGAGAGTAAGAGATGCCCGCAGTGGGGCAGGGGGATGCTGGGCAGAGTGGGGGACGGGATAATCGCCTCTCCTAGGAAACCGTTCCTGGGACACACTGGCATGGTGCTTTGAAGGTTGGCTCAGCCCCTTGCCATTCAGCGCTTGGCCGCGGGGATCCGCGGCGTCAGGTTTTGAAGTGTTCTCTGCCCGAAGGAGCTCTGACACTTCCCTGAGGACGCCCAGCCACACTGAAGGTGTGTGACAGCCCCAGCCCTGGCAAGGCAGCACTCACCTAGTCTGCTGACGAGCCTCCACATTAGGCTCCAGGAGCAGACATGGTTTCCTCAGACATGCTGCAGGGCCTTGTTTTCCAGCTGAAGTATCAGGAAGAATTTGGCTTTGCACGTCTCTCTCTGTCTCTCCCAAGCTCTGATCCCGTTTCCCACCCCGCTAGCAGAACAGGTGACCAGAATCCCCCACCCAGGGCTGTAACTCCTGGTCCTTGTTCGAGAGAGGCAAGAGCCATGAGCAATTCCTCATGGAAGAGCCCTCGGGGGGGCTTGTCCCTCTAGGGTCTGTCTAGCCTGTGCTGCAAACTCTGCAGCAGGAGCCTGAAAGCCTCCTGGCCCTATGGACTTGGGCTCCCAGGGCTGGCACTGTGGGGCCAAAAGAGGAATGCAGACTCTTCTGGGCTTGGGCTGGACTTTGATCTCTGAAGCCCAGGGAGGAGGGGAGCTTCAGAGCCTCGGCTCCAGCCCAAGTCACCACGTCTACACTGCTGTTCTTGGTGCCAGAGCCTGAGCCCGAGGGTAGAGAGCCAGCTTTAAGATTTGTTACGGCAGGTTTTACAATCCCGCAGCACAGAGGTTCTCCTTAGGGCTGGGGCCTGGAGCTGGCTCGCCCCATCCAACCAGCCCGGCCTGCCATCTCTAGGATGGGCTCTGGGGTCTGGAGCAGTGGTTCTCAGCCTGCGGCCCAATCAGCACAGAGCTGCGCCCCATGGGACATCCTCAGGGCCAAACAGGTAGGATTGGATGTGGCCCACAATGGAAACTAGGTTGAGACCCCTGGTCTGGAGGAACTGATTGTGCTAGAAAGAGCAACAGGAAGCTGCAGAGACTGAGGAAAGGCTCCTGCAGGGAAGCCTTTGAGAGCAGGGCTGAGAGCAGTTTGCCATGGCAGGGAAGGCCCTGGGACATCAGGGGAGTTTGGGCTGTGCCCCCTGTTAGGTTTTGGGGAAGGCTTTTGTGTGTGTTTCTGAGCTTTAAGGTGCTAAACCAGACCTCCGGAAGACTGGGGTTCCTGGACTTGTCAAAGCCTCTTTCTTCAGATTAGGGACGAGCCAAGATGGGAAACTGAGGTCAGAGGCGGCTTGCAGGGCTGCCAGGAGGGCTTCCCTGGGAGGAGGCCACTCTTTGATTAATCCATCCCTCAACTTCCTGGCATTCTTTCAGGTTGGAGACGTCGTGGGATGGATCTTAATCTGGCTCGACAACGTCTGTGATCCCAGAGCCAGAAAAGCAGCACTGAGGGCCACGGCCTTGCTGGCTCGCTCCCACCCCCAGGACGTGGTTCTGACCTGTGTGGCTCACACGCTGTCATCGCACAGGTAGGGAGCTGCTCTGTTATCACCTCAGTCTGTTATTTCTCTTCCTGCTCCCACTGACAGGCCACAGGCCGGGAAGGGTCCGTGGGGCTCACACAGTTGGAGGGAGTTTCCTGCTGTGCAGAGAGCTGTCCATGCTTACTAAGAGGAGATGGCCAGGCCCAGCCGCTGAGGAGCCAACCCCTCCTCCTGCACTCCCTGGGATGGAGACGTGCCAGTTTTCTGGAGTATTCCAGCATTGTCCTGATTTCTATGGGTCACCCACTTCCTCTCAGATCCAGTACAGGGCCAATAAATGACTTTGGGGCTCACTCAACATCCCTCGCTCATGAAGTCTGGCTGCTCCTTAGTGCATGAGAGAAGCCAGAGACAGAAATGGCCCATGAGCCCCATCTGTCTATCCTCTGCAGACCAGGGCAGGATTGTTACCTGTCGTCAGATCCCTAGTTATTCCATGGCTGAGGAATAGGTCAAAAAATACACTCATTCTTCTGGAGCTGTGCAGCAGAGGTAAATCTCTGAAGACAGAAATTTCCAGGGCTTATTGTTGCAAAAAAGACAAAAAATCATCCACACATGACCAGAGCGTAAATGCAGTGCAGCCTGCCTGAGTCTGCAGACAGCCGGCAATAATAGCTCTGAGAGGGGTGAGTGCCTCTTTTCATCTCAATATGTTGGAAACTCTGAGTCCTGCTGGTTATTGCTGGTCACTTTGCAGAGTCATCCATCTGAGGTGTTTAGAACACAATCCCCATGTCCCTAGGGGCCGTGAAACCCAACTTGGACCCTAGCCAGAGGTCACAACTCCGGCTTTCCTCGGCATCTTCTGCAATGCTGTTCTGCACTGCCCAGAGACAAATCTGTGTCACATGGGAGAGCAAATTGAAGAGCAGCATGAAAGAAATTGAATTTCTTGCCGAGCCTCAGCCTCAGCGTTGAATAAATACAACATTCTCTGAAGGGACTTGCCCAGCCTCAGCCTCCCCACACCAATCGGTGTTTCCACTGAGAGATGCCTTTCCTGCCTACATTGCAAGCCTCTCCCTGGGGAGGGCGAGAGGTGGCCAGGCAGGGAAGATCTGACTTCTGTTTCGGACTCTGCAGATGTGCCCTTGAGCTGTGGAAGGCCTTGGGTGAAGAACCCCAGCTCACCAGGGAGGTGCTGCGGCAGCTGCTGGACAAGCTCCAGCAGAGACGCCGGGAGGAGAAGAGCGGCTATGTGTCCCTGGCTGTAAGTGAGATTTGAGATGTCACTTTGCGAACGCACCACCGCAGGGAGGATGGTGCATCTTTGTGTGTGTGTGTGTGTCTGTGTGTGAGCTTCGCCCCTTCTGAGCTTCAGGCCACAGCTCCACTACACAGCTCAGCTGACCTAACCTCCCTCGGCTCACAGCCACCACAGCAAGCCCAGCCCTTGGGTGGGGCTGCACTTTGCTGCTTGTGTCAGCCAGGGCCGGCTCCGGGTGCCAGCAAAGGAAGCAGGGACCTGGGGCAGCCAATAGAAAGTTGGGGCGGCACGTCCGGGTCTTTGGCGGTAATTCGGCAGCGGGTCCTTCATTCCCTCTCTTCCTCTTCAGCGCCACTTCGGGGGCAGCTCAATCGGGTTTTTCTTTTCTTTCTCTTCTCCGCTTGGGGCCGCCAAAAAGCTGGAGCCAGCCCTGGTGCCAGCAGCGCACGTCCTCACCAGAAGCGCTTGTCGCGATTCCTCGGTCAGGGTGGGGCATTGCGGGGAGGCTCCTGAGGGTCAGTTGACGTAAACGACGCGGTGTCCACGCTGACACTGCATCGACCGAACTGCATTGACTTGGACTCTCTGCCCCTTGTGGACGTGGAGTTATGAACTTGGCCCCCAGGGGCAGTTCTGCCAATGGGAAGGAAATTCCATAGTTAGGGTGATGCTGGGTAAGTGGCCTTGTGTTGACCTAACTCTGTCGTGTAGATCAGACCTTCGTGTGTCCTGGCCACCTCCAATCAAACCAAAGAGGTGTAAATAAAGTTTCCCCCAGGTAAAAGTTACAGATCTTAAGTGGTTTCTCTGCTGGTACCCTGGCTCCGTCGTCTTCTGCTTTAGATGGCCCTTTAGTGAGCAGGTGCAGTTCGGGCGTCTCTTGGAAGTATCCAGGTTTCTGGCTTTGTAAACTGTGGCTAGAAACCTTCCCAGCATGGGATCTTGAGATGTCCAGTACGTTGGACTGGGCCAGAAACACTGGGCCTATGGGAACGCATCTCCTCAGGATGATTTCAGCCCGTCCAGTCACGGCTGGAAAGCCAAAGCGCAGGGTCTGCACCATTAAGAGAAATAACGGGGAATAACGTCACCCAGACTCTTCTGATCTTTCCATAGGGTTCCATCCTGCTTCCGTTCCAGCAATGGGGGAAGGTTTAGGAGCTTCCAAATGTCTCCTCCCCTCTCAGGAGCCAATCCTCTTTTGTAACACGCTGGAGAGGAAATGAGACATGACAAAAGGACAGTCGCAAATGGCAATGGGGGCAGGGGGCAGATTGGGATAGTTGAGTGAAATTCTTTCCCCCCTCCAGGCCATGAAGACCATTTACGAGGTCCTTTTCCTATGGGGATACCGAGAAGCCATCCTTGAAATGTATCCCCAGCTGCTCATCCTCTGCGTCAGGCAAGTGCAGTATGTGATGGATCTGCGCTTGCCAGGGACCTACATGGCCAGCGAGACATCCAGCCCCGAGGAGGGATCCAGCTGCCTCAGTCTCCTAAGGTAATGACTGAAAGGAAAAGGAAGAACAGATTTGTTCTGCTAAACACCTGGGGTCCGTTCATGGCCATCGGTGGTTCGGGTGCTGTCGTTGGCCCAGGCTCAGTTGGGTGCAGGTCTCTCTTGAGGGAAAAGGGTTGAGAGCCGTGTGTTCTTGTGAGTCACACTCGCTCATCTGACGCCGTCCACAGGCCAGCTGCTTTCCCCACACACTCAGGCAGCAGCCATGTTTGTGCATCCATCCCCCTGTGCCACCCGCCAAAGGGTCAGTGCTTTCATCAGTGTCTGCTGAGCAAATCTGGGGGCCTCCGTCCCCGAACGCAGACAGAGCCACACCGGGAGCACATGGGGCCAGGCCCTGCAGGATCTCAGCCTCACAGGCAGGCAGGAGGAAGAGGGACCCGTTCATCTGGCTCTGTGGGCACAGTGAGGGGCTTCCATCTACACGGGAAAACCAGAGCGCCGGAAGACACCTCAGGTGGTGTAAACTGACATCGCTTTGCTCGCTTACACCAACTAAGGACCCGACCCCACATGCCAGCTTGAGTCCTGTTACCTGTCACAGTAAAGAGTCAAGTATTCAGCCATAGGGAGTGATGACACCAATCATCTTAAGAAGCTACATTGTCACTAATTGGTTAGAAACTCAATGAAACTGCAGTGTAGACAGGGCCCATTGGGCAGGGAAGCACCATGATATCACTCTGGATCTATCCTCGGGGAGGCTAGCTACTGCTGACCACGCTGTGTTTCCCAGGGCTCGTGCAGATTTGCCATGCCTGGGGCTGATCTCGTTGCCTGAGACTGGTATTTTCTCCTCTTTAGCACATCAGTGGAGGCTGTGAAGACTCTTTTCTCCATGCCCGGCTACTGGAAGGAATTTGCCATCATCCAGTTTCAGCAGGGTTGGGACACGATAGCCTCCCGATATTACTACTCACAGGGTGTTGGCCTGATTGCAAGGTAGGAGCCCAAAGTTTCCTCCTCACTGGGTCTCTCTTGGGAATGGGATTTCCGTGTGAAATATTCCTCTGTTCCAGGCTGCCAGCTCAGCCCAGCAACTGGAGAGGAACTCTCTCTCCCCCTTGAAAATCACAAGGGACTTTCTGTTCCATGTTCCAGAGCCATGATCGAGTGTGAGAACCCTCAGCTCCCTGCAGTTTTCAGAGAGGCAATCACCATCATCCAGAGTGAGAGGGAGGAGGAGCAGAGAACAATTGCCATGGCTTTCTGTATTGAGGTGAGATACATTAGTTGATAGGCACAAGGGCGCTTTCTGGAGAGCAGCTCAGGCCAGTAAGCTCTGGGGCACATTGTCAGCAGCTCAGCAGCCTTAGCGCCAGCTAGCTCCTCTCTGCACAAGGATGGTTGTGGGGCATGGCAAAGAGAGGGAGGGAGAGACAGGGTGAGATTGCTCCTGGCTGGATGTGCCTCGATGGGATTATGGGACAAGAGGAGAGGTTTCTCCAGTGCCCCAAGACCATGCTTCTCTCCTCACCTTTTCCTGAGGTTCTGCTTTTCTTCTGTCCCAGGGGTCTCTGCATGGCTCTCAATGAGGCCTGGAGATGCCCCTTTCCCTGGGGGTTGATTTGTGAGCTGTGCATGAGTCCAACTTTTGGGAATGAACCAACTGAAACAGCAGCAACTGGCTCCCTACGCACCAGAGACTTTGGGTGGGAGTAAGTGGCCCTTTGGTAAAGACGACTGTCCAGGGAAGAGACCCCACAGGAAGACCTCTATTCCTCAACCTGATGTTGATTTGACTCTTTGCAGTTTCTCCAGAGTCCTTCCATTGACACAGTGCTGACAAAATCAGAGCTCCGGGCGCAGCTCATGGAATGGACCAAGGACACAAATCCCGTCATATGTAAGCTCAGTCTACGAGGCCTTGGCAGTATTGTGTTCCAGCCAGAAAAGGTAAGAGGCGTGGATTGCCCAGGGGACCAAGGAAGCCGATGTCTCTCAAATAGCTCGGAAACGAGAGCCAGATCCCCACATAAACCTTGTTGTTTAACACACAGCCCTCAAATGGTGGAGGTGCTTTCCTGAGCAAATCAAGGCATGACGTGCTCCCTGCTCCCATGAGCGGAGCCCTGATTGCAGATGGGATGCAATGGGGGAGGTGGGGTGAGCAACGACAACGGTTACAGTGAGCAGCTGGCACAGAGTGACAGGAGACCGACTTTCTGCCCCGTTGGGGGGCTCTGCCATCCGTGGTTTCTCCTAGGCGGGAGTGGTCCAGCATGTGCTCCAGGCTGTCACCCCGGAAAGTAATGAGTTGCCTTCTTCATTCCTGCAGGTGAGATGGTTACAGGCCCAGCTGCCAGGAACTGTTGCCAGGTTTTGTGACCGGGATGGAGGGTGTGTCAAGGAGGCCATGCACAAAGCTCAAGACATCATCTACCTCCTCAGGAGGGAGGGGCTTGGCTCCATCTCCCAGGACATTGCAGTCAGCCTTCGCCCCTTCATTGATGACGTAAGGCTTGGAACCCCAGGAGAAGCCCGTTCCCCCCCCTCCACCTGTCTCTGATGCCCTTGTCTCTCTCTCCCCATCTCCTTGGCTCCCGCCCCTCAGGCCTGCCATGGAGCCTCCAAGGAGCGCCCCCGCCATGGGTGGGGAATGTCCTGCTTAGCCACCTCCCTGTCAGAGCTCTTCTCGCCAAAGCTCAGTCTCAGCGCCATGCTCCCAGCCCCTGCTGCAGCCTGGCCTGGGGGAGAGGAGGCCTGGCCCTGGGCAGATGCCCAGCTGTCTGGAGAACACAGGCCCCCAAAGAGGTGGAGATTCTCAGCAGGAAAGAGGTGGGTCGGGAATGGCCCGGCTCTCGGGGGCACCGAAGAGCAAAAGAAATGCTGTGTTTTGTAGCAGCGAATCCCTGCAAGGCTCCAGCAGCGGCTTCTCCCCTTCCCCAGACCAGTCTCCACCAGACTTCCCTCCCTCTCCCCAAATCTTCTCGGGTTCTGGGATTCTGGGCTCTCCAGACAGAAACTGCCTCTGGGACACCCTGGGGCTGCGCTGTCCTGCCCAGGGTCTCAGGCCTGCACAAGATGTCTATGGCGCTGGCCTGGTGTCCGCCCTGCTCCCCCCCACCCAAGTCAGTTCACACGGGGGAACCGGAGCAGCGGGCGGATTATGACTCTGTCGCGTTCTGCTCTGATGCTGCCTGGCTTTAACCGGGCGTCCCCACCCCCTGTGTGTCATTGCCAGGAGAGGGGCAGTGTGCGCTCAGCTGCCATTTCACTGCTTGGCAACGTGGTGAGCAGGGTGCAGGACCCGGACAAAGCCCTCGTGCAGCAGGAAATCATCCACTGCTTGCTCCCGCTGCTGCTGCATCTTGCAGACCAGGAGGAGAGTGTGACACTGGTAAGTGCCACGATCATTATTTCCTTCAGAGCAAAGAGCCAGAATCCCCAGGGGCCCCCACTCCAGTCATCGCCAGAGCCCCTTGCCCAAGCAGAGTCTTCTCCTCCCGGCTTCACTCCCTGCTGGAGCCTCGTGCCTCATCCATCCTCACAGCACACAGCACAAGGGGTGGAGAAGGTCCAGTGTCCCCCACACTATCCCTCTCTCAGTGAGAACCCTCTTGGTCTCCCTTCTCTTGCAGCGATGTAAACTGACGCTCTTCCGCTGCGCAGTGTTTCTCGGCTGGGCTCATTTGAAGAGGCTGTTCCGCAGCATGGCCTGGGATGGCTCCTCACAGCTCTTGAAGAGTGTCGGGAAGTGCCTGGTAGGTGAATTCCTTGTGCCTTGAGAGGGGTGAATGGGGACTTGAGGGAGACCTTTCTAACCCCACAGCCTGAGGACCCATCCGCTTCGGTCGGGTTGCAAGACGCTATTCCAGGCTCTCTGCTGGTTCATTTCTGCAGGAGTTACAATCCGTTCCCATAGTTGACAGTTTCCTCCACAACTGTCAGACCTCCAAACTTTTGTCTTTTCAAATGAAAGCGGAGGTTCTGGAGAACACAACAGTGACTTCAGAGAGGTGCTGCTCTGGTGTATGGGTTCGTATTGGCGGTTGCCATGGCCTGGCTATATGCTTTGGCTTTCCTGGACTATTCGCTGTGGGGAGAACCTGTCATTTGTATATTGTGCATTTCTTCCTTCTTTCTTTCCAGATGCAGAACAACAAGAGCCACATCCCCAAATTCCTGTTCCAGGCCCTAGACTACCTGGAAAGCTCACAGACAACAATACGACACTCTGCAGCCTTGTTCATTGGTAAGCAGAGCAAATTCACTTCAGCTTTCTTAAATGTTTCCTTCAAAGCCCTTTTCTAGACAGCTGCTCTGTTCCCTCCAACAGCACCAGAATCCTAAAACGGGGTGTGTGTGTGTGTGAGAGAGAGAGAATTAACATGTATTCCAAGATGAAGGGAGCAACTTAGCTGTATCGACTGCACCAACTTCCCCTGCCCACAGCAGCTCTTTGGCTGCACCTAGGGGAGATTGAATTCACATCATGCTGGTTTGATGTGAATTCAGTCTCCTTTAGAAATCAGCTTCTCAGTAACTGCTGGGCATCTGATGCTTTATCTAATGTGCTTTGTGAACAGATGTAAGAAATGTATTTAATTTTCCGAAGGGCTGTCTTGGGGAAATGGCTGCATCTTCAGCAGTTTTCAGCGAAGGATTTGAAAAGTAATGAGATCCATTGTATTCATTGTATGTCTAGGAAATACTATCCACCATTACTGTGATTTGTTGTCTGAAACAGTGAATGAAGATGGCATCATCCGCCTGTATGAAGGTAAGGAAATATCTCTGTGTGTTTGTGCCTCTGTGGGAAGTACAGGGGTGCAGCACAGGGCCCGAACACAGGTTTGAATGTGGACACAGGTCCCTCTCTGTCTAAGGACAGCGTTTAAGGAAGAAGGATGGTCATGCGAGCGTCATCGAGCTACCACAATATGTGTATGGGAGCAGGGGAATTCCATCTCTAGCTCCTAGTATAGACGTTGCCTTAAAGCTGTGTGGGGAAAGTGTCTTCATAAAGGTCTGAAAGTCTGTAATGGAAGGCCTGACAGTATTGAAAAGAGCCGTAGTTATTAAGGATGATGATGATGATGACAATTACCCTTATCACCTGCCCTCCCTGTAATGGAGTGATTGCAGGCCAGGGAGATTCCCTCCGAGATTGGTCATCAGCTCATAGGAAATCCCATGAGGGCACATGGGAAACACTTCTCCCTGTGACCTCTTGAGGAATGAAGGCACAGGGCCACAAAAGATTTCAGTAGACATTAGGAGCCTAAATCCCTTTGTGGATCTCGGCCTAAATGTTGGATGGTTTAATGTCGCTGCGGCTGTCACTTTCCTGTTCCATCGAAAGAACAAGTGCCCCCAACCATCTGTGTGTAGGGGTGTGTGTACGGGTGTAGGCCGGCGGAGGGGGAAGTGACAAGAATGGGGTCTCCTCTCTGTGCAGAGCTATTTTGGGAGGAGCGGAGTTGTTGTTCTTGTGCCCTTAGACTCTTGGGGAGCTAATAGCAGGGGGCGATGGCCATCGGGAGTGGAGATTTCCTAGGCACCAGGCACATCAGCACCAGAGGCTTTTCAACCCGTTTCCTCTTGGTTTCAGCTTTTCAGGAAGTGCCTTTGAAATCTGACAGGACCACGTGGTACATCCTCAACAGACATTATAAATGGTTGCAGAAGCTTGTAAATCTCGTGTCGGGTTCTGCATTTGACTAGGGAACCGGGACCGACACAGAAGAGCTCTTTGTCCTGCTATGGTACGTACAGCAGACGCTTATCAACTTTTTGGTGTCCCTAGCCTCTGTTTGCCAGCAGCTAGGAATGGGTGACAGGGCATAGAGCACTGGATGATTCCTGTCTGTTCACTCCCTCTGGGGCACCTGGCAGTGGCCACTGTCGGAAGACAGGATACTGGGCTAGATGGACCTTTGCTCTGACCCAGTCTGGCCTTTCTCATGTTCTTATGTTTGGAACTGGGGCTGAACAACGAGGTGGATATTGGCAGATGACAAGATTATGCAGATTAATCAGCCTAGAGGAGACTTTGAAGAAGTTCAAAGGGATGTAATCAAGCCATGTCACTGGGCAGCACAATGGCAGATGAAAACCAGCGCTGACCAGGGCAGGGCCATACACATGGAAAGCAGTGCGGTGAACGACTCCTCCATATCGCTGGGGTCAGAAGCCAAAGCACGGCTGGTTGGGCCCAGTGGTTGGAGCAGGGGCGCTGGGGCCCAGTGCTCAGAGTGGTGGAGGTCGAGCCGAGGGGAGCCAAGGGTTGGAGCTGGAGTCAGGAGTCAAGAGCAGGATTGGAACAGGCTGGGGAGTAGGGCCAGGGCCGGATTAACGATTCCCGGCCCATGGGAGCTGCGGGGGGACGCGCGGGGGGAGGGCAGAGCCGACAGGCAAGAGCAGCCCCCGGGACAGAGGTTCCCGGTGCAGTGCTCGTCGCGGCGACGTGGCTGCGGGGGGACAGGAAGAGCAGCGCGCGGAGCCTCCTCGCCCCCACCCCAGCCAGGCAGAGCCGGCCCGGCTGGAACGCAGCACACAGGGGCTTTAGAGGCTGCAGCTCGGGGCCCCCTTAGCCCTGCTCCTTTCCTGAGTGCACCATTGCCCCACTTCTGCCCCATTGCCACCCTCTGTTACAGGGCAGCACCCTGGAGCTGATCTCTGACATCTCTCTCCCTGGAATGAAGTCACTGCAGAGTCAGGACAACCCCACCTTTGGGCACCATGTGGGACATCTCACCCCACCGCACAGAGCCCGACATTCACACAGCTTCTCACATGTGATTCCCTCACTCATCAGTGCCAGGCGGAGAGAGGAGAAATTCTCCCAGACTCCCTTTAACCATTGCCAGCCCCCAGGGTAGTGGCGGTTGCCGGGGGTTGGGTGCTCTCTTTAAGAAATGCCAGCTCTCCGGGAAGTTGCAAATGAACATTAGCAAAGTGGGGTGGTTTTGTGCTGTGGAAAACCACCCTGCTTGAAGGTTTTCTTTTTCTAATTTGTGCTCCTGCCCTTTCTCCCTCTTCCAGACATCTAGAGGCCAACAGGAGCCAACTGAGCCCACCACTGATCCCATCTCTTGTGAGATGGCAAAGCAGCTGTTGCACGGGAAGGAGGAGACAGAAGAGGCCGAGCAGCGTGTGCCGGGGTGTACCAGCCCCACATAACCCCACAGTCTAGGCGGAGGAAGCCAAGCCCCTCCCCAGCCCTGCCGGACACGCTACAACTGGAGCACCAGTGTGAAAGGGAGCAGCTCAGCTCACGCTAGGCAGAGCGCCGAAAATGGAGGATGCACCTTGTAGGATCCAGTCCAGAAGCAGCTGAAGCCCCGAGGCGCCGAGACCCAGCCGCACCCCCGGGTGCCTGCAGACGTGCAAGGGAGATCGGAGTGTCTGGGAGTTTCCCACGCCGGGAGCCCAGAGACCCCCAGCCCGTGGCCGAGAGACTTCTCCTCTGAAGTAACCTGGGTGAACGAGCCATTGTCATGCTGAGTGGCGTCAGCATGTTCTGGTTGGATCCCCACTGACTCAACGGCAAACACATTGGCCACGGACAAGGCCCTGGGCTAGAGCAAGGGGGAGTAAGGAGAGTCTGGGTCCCCCTGCCCTGGCTGCCATCCATCCTCGGGTGGCTGCCCACATCCCCATTGCGCCACTAGACTGTACGGCCCGAAGAGGAGGGGCAACCATCTTGTCTCTGTACACTGAAGGGCAGCCTTTGACTCTGGTCGTTGGGCCTCACAGCCCCGACGGAGAGGACAGCCGCACGGACTCTGGTCGTTGGGCCACACAGCCCTGGATGGAGAGGACAGCCGCACGGACTCTGGTCGTTGGGCCACACAGCCCCGACGGAGAGGGCGGCCGCACGGACTCTGGTCGTTGGGCCACACAGCCCTGGATGGAGAGGACAGCCGCACGGACTCTGGTCGTTGGGCCACACAGCCCTGGACGGAGAGGGCGGCCGCACGGACTCTGGTCGTTGGGCCACACAGCCCTGGACGGAGAGGGCGGCCGCACGGACTCTGGTCGTTGGGCCACACAGCCCTGGACGGAGAGGGCGGCCGCACGGACTCTGGTCGTTGGGCCACACAGCCCCGGTCGGAGAGGGCGGCCGCACGGACTCTGGTCGTTGGGCCACACAGCCCCGGTCGGAGAGGGCAGCCGCACGGACTCTGGTCGTTGGGCCACACAGCCCCGACGGAGAGGGCGGCCGCACGAACTCTGGTCGTTGGGCCACACAGCCCTGGACGGAGAGGGCGGCCGCACGGACTCTGGTCGTTGGGCCACACAGCCCCGACGGAGAGGGCGGCCGCCCGGACTCTGGTCGTTGGGCCACACAGCCCTGGATGGAGCGGGCGGCCGCATGGACTCTGGGCATTGGGCCACACAGCCCTGAGTGGGAGGGCAGCCATTTTGGCTCTGGCCATAAGGCCAAACCACCCTGAGTCTAAGGACAGTTATTTAGTTTCACCCATGGGACCTCGCCCCTTTACCCCTAAGGCATCGCCCGTCTGTCACCATAAGACCCACACCATGATATAAGACTTTCGGGATCAGGATGCAAATATGAGTAGAAGCAAGGAGTAGCATGTGACCCCTCTAAGAGCTCCTGCCACTCCTCTACCAATCTGGGGGTGTTTTATCTCCATCCATCTGCCTCAGGAATGGATTTGACCAATGGGGGAAAGTTCTGGGGCAGAGTGACCCATCCGGAAGTGGGTCACGTGACCCCTCCGAGAACTCCTCCCAGTTGGGGTGAGCCTCAGCCCCTTAGGACCAGCCAGAGAGGGGATTTCACCAAACAGGGTAAGTGCTGTGGTGGGGTGACCTGCCCGTAAGAGGGGCCCATCACCGCTCCATGAAATCCCCCCACCGTCCTCTACTAATCGGTCAGGGTTTCACACACCCCATAGGCCATCCCAGAAGGGAAACCTACCGATCAGAATAGGCAGTGCCCGAAGGTCTAGGCCAGAAGCCGCCGATCTCTGGAGCTCCATGTTTGCGTGGCTGGCAGCATCCTCCTGGAAGTCGCAACACAACACTGCGTGGAAGAGCCCGTCTCGTTCCAAGGATGTCTTTTGCAGAAATCGTGGCCTAGGCCTTCGGGCTAAACCTGTTCTGGATTGGTACACGTTTCCCTTCTGAGATGGCCTAAGGTGGGAGAGAAACCCTCGCCAATTGGTAGAGGGCGGTGTGAGGACTTTTTAGGGACCACAGGATCCTGTTACGGGCAGCTCACTCCACTATGGCACTTCCCCTATTTGGTCAAATCCCCTCTCGGGGTGGTCCTACAGAGCTGACGTCCACTTCAGTTGTAGAGGACAGAGGGAGGAGTTCTCAGAGGGGAGATACAACCCCCTTCTGGATGGGTCACCCTGCCCCGCAACGTCCCCTGATTGGTCAAATGCATTCTCTGGGTGTGTAAAATGGTGTTTGCCCCTGCCAAATTTTCGTAAAAGAAGGGAAGAAAGGCATGTACGTTTTATGTTATCTATAAGGTGGCCATCTTGGACTTGGCAAAAGAATCAGGTGACCTTTTGTCATTGGCTATATTCATTTGGGTTGGGAAGCACACTCCCACGCACGGATTGAATCCGCGTAGATAGGGTCTAACATCCAGGCAGAGACGACGCAAAGAGGGATAGGGAGGGTTTTTAGTTAGGTCTACTCACCCGGTCCTGTGTCCATCATCGAAGTCTGTCCCTGACGTCCAATGTCAAGAGAGCAGAAGCTGTCCATCGCTCTCCCTGCAAGAGAAGGTAGAAAGCACATCAACATTTCCTCGTGGGTGTAATTGTTTGTGAGAGTGGAGCATTTCCAGAGTTAAAGTTTTGTTAATCCACCCCTTCTCTAGCCTATCCTAGTCCTTTCCCCCATCGTAAATAAAGTCTTGTTTGTGTGGTTACCACTCCGTGGCCTTATTTTCGTGTGCTAAGGCAAGCTCTGACAGATGGGATTACAGAGGGGACTATGTGGGAAGACTTTACTGTAAGATTCCCCGCATCTTCTGAATGGGGTTTGTGTTCTGCCCTCTTTAAAGGAAGGAAAAATCCTGACAGGTGATCCTAGGGGGCTGAAACCCACCGTGGTGAGTTAGTAATCTGTCCTATTCACCACTCTAGGATGGAGTCTGGGATGCAGGCTCTGGGATGGAGTTTGGGTGCTGGGTGCAGGCTCCGGGCTGGGGCACAGGGTGGGGGTGCAGGATGGGTGGAGGGGTGCAGGCTCTGGAAGGGAGTTTGGGGATGGGAGGGGCTGCGGAGGGAGGGGCTGCAGGCTGTGGAACGGAGTTTGGTTGTAGGCTTTGGGCTGGGGGAAGGGGTGGGGGTGTAGGAGGAAGTTTGGGTGCAGGAGAGGGTGTGTGGGAAGAGGGTGGGGGTGCAGGCTCTGGGCTGGGGCAGGGAGAACCGCAATTAACTCATGCAATTAACTCAAAAAAATTAATCGCAATTAAAAAAATTAAAACTGCAATTAATCATGATTAATTTTTTAATTGTGATTTTTTTTAGGTATGATTGATCACTCTGTTAAACATTGAATACCAACTGAAATGTATTAAAGATTTTGGTTGTTTTTCTCCTTTTTTCAAATATACTGATGTCCATGACAACACAGAATACAGGGCTCACTTTCTAGGATGATGGTTTACAAATATTTACACTGTCAAAGTAATAAAAGAAAGAGCATTTTTCAGTTCCCCTCATAAAAGTGCAGCAGTGCAAGCTCTTGGCCGTGAAAGTGCAACTTACAAATGTAGATTTTTTGTTTTGTTCCAGAACTGCACCCAAAGGGAAAACAGTGTAAATGTTTCGCGCCTACAAGGCCACGGGACGTTGAGAAGAGGCGTTCGCATGGCACTTTTGTAGCCAGCATTGCATGGTAGTTATGTGCCAGGCATGCTAAACATTCGTATGCCCCTGCATGCTTTTGCCACCAGTCCAGAGGACATGCTTCCATGCTGATGATACTCGTTAAAAAAAAGTAATGTGTGAATTAAATCGGTGACTCAGCTCCTTGGGGGAGAATTGTCTTCTCCTGCTCTCTTTTACCTGCACTCTGCCACAGATTTCATCTCCTAGCCATCTCGGATGATGACCCAACACGTGGTGTTCGTTTTAAGAACACTTTCACTGCAGATCTGACAAAAGGCGAAGAAGGACCAATGTGAGATTTCTAAAGATAGCCACAGGACTTGACCCAAGAGTTAAGAGTCTGAAATTGGACTCCAAAATTTGAGCGGGATGAGGTGTGGCGCATGCTTTCTGAAGTCTGAAAAGAGCAACACGCCAATGTGGAAACGACAAGATCCAAACCATCGAACAAGAAAATGAACCTTCCACTGGTGACATCTCAATCTGTCATCAACATGGACGCATGACCTCTGGAACGGTGGTTGAAACGCGAAGGGACGTATGATTCTTCAGCACATCTGGCCTGTCAATATCCTGCGATGCCAGCTACAACAGTGCCCTGTGAATGCCTGGTCTCCCTTTTAGGTGACACTGTCAACGAGAAGTGGGCAACATTAGCTCCTGCAAATGTCAACAAACCCCTGTTTGTCTGAGCGATTGGCTGAACAAGTAGTAGGACTGAGAGGGCTTGTGGCCTTTCAAGTTTTTCATCATTTTATTTTTGAATGCAGTTATTCCACTTCTGTTAGGTGTGAAAAATGCAGATTTTTCTTCCCCATAATTACAGCACTTACTCCTAGACGACATTTGCTGACTGGCTTTATCAAGAATCATTAAAAATGGGTCTTCACACATTTAGCACTGACTGTCAGCCCCTGCCATGTTGTGATACCGTTCAAAGCACAATACACTGTTTTGATGAAAGTATTTTAGTGCTTGTAGGTCCAGAATGTATTCAGCTGATTTTTAGAGCCTGTTAGACTTTTGGTACGTTTTTCAAAAGCATCTGTTTAAAATAATGTAGGTCTGGGATCGGGCACCTGACAACACAGATGGGGGCCTAGTGGGCTGTCCAAAACAGGTTAAGCACCAGGGGCTAGCTCCACAAAAATACTGAGCTGGGCTTGGCTGCTACTTTCACTTTAGCTCCCTAAATCTGACACTTAGATGCCACCGATCCTCAACCCCCCCAGCTACAGCCTAAATGTAAGGGGACTGTTGCCCCCTTACTAACAGTCAGTGGGGGTGTTTTGGTTGGCTCGCTCCCAGTACTAAAAGGGGAAGGGTCGATGGGAAACCAGGACCCTGAGACTGATAGTCCCCAGGAACAATGGGGAGAGGCCAACGCTCCAGGTCAGCCTGAATGACAGGGCGAGAAGGCTAATGAGGGAGTCAGGAGGCCAGGGGGGTCCCATCCTCCGTGTGAGCTGGAATTGCCTGGCTCAGACAGACAGAGTGGGGCCGAGCTAAGGAGAAAGCAGGGGCCCGAGCTGAGCTGGGGAGCGGAGCTGTGCCAATCCAGAGGGACCAGTAAAGCAGCCCAGAGAGAGCAGACCTGTCGTGGGAGCAACCAGAGCCAGAGGGGCCAGAGAAGCAGCCCAGGGAGCTGGGGGCAGAGCAGCAGCCGTGCAGAGACCGAGTGGTGGGGCTGGGGCTGGAGCAGTCCGGAGCTGGGTACGGTGAGCAGCTGGGGAGAGAGAGGGGGACCCTGGGCAGCGGGCCCCGCACAGGGAGACGCCACAGCCAAGGGGCTCTGCAGGCCAGGCTTGGATCGTAACCCCGACAGGGCGGGGGCCACACTGGGAAGAAGGGTCCTGCCACTTCGAGCCTGAGAGCGTGTGGCCACCACCAGAGCGAGTGTCCGACCCGCAGCATCCCCGCAGCACGGCCAGGGCCGGAGAAGGGGCCTGGGACTCACAAGGAGCAGACTGTGAACTGCCCTGACGTTCCAGAGACGCTGTTTGTGATGTTCCCTGCCACAGAGTGGGGTGATGTTTCCTTTCACCTTTCCCATTTTCCCTTATTCTTTTTTAAATTAATTGTTGATTAAATAACTTGCATTTCCTTTAAATTATATGTAATGATTAGTGGGTCAGAGAAGTGCCCAGTACAGAGAGTACCCCGGAGTAGGGACACCCGAGCCCCTGTCCTAGGTGACCACCGCAGGGTTGGGGGTCGAGACCCCCAGGAATCCTGGGTCCAGCCTTGTCGGGGTTACGAGGACTCTGCCAGACAGGAGACTGGAAGGGGAGTCCTCCAGGGTAGGGAGGCCTCTGGGGAAAGGGAGTGGGAGCGAGGACTGAGATCCTTTCGCTAGCCCACTTCACCGGGGTCGTGCAGAAGCCAGGACAGTTCCCCACAAGAGCGGGACTATTCCCCCGCTTACAGGAAGAAGGAGGTGCCTGAAAGTAGGACCCACAAAACCCAGCGTGTGAGGCATCTCCACACCGACACTAACCAACGGGAAAGGCCGATGGGAGGGGTCTGTCCTGAGCCCCCCCTGACTCTCTGGATCTCAGGTTACGAGGTCTGGCTTGGAGAGAGGTACCTCCCCGGGCTCCCGCCCGCCCAGCTTTCCCCCACCCCCTGCCCTGCCCTGCCCTGCCCCGGCCGTACCTGGTTCCAGCCTGGCCCTGCCGCGGGGTGGGACCAATACTGCTGCCAAGGCCGTCCCGAGGGGGGTGCGGGCTTGGGGCAACCCCCACTCCTCCCCAGACCCCGCCCCGCTCCACCCCTTCCCCCAAGACCCTGCCTCCTTCCGCCCCTGAAGCAGCAAGATTAATCCCATACATTGCATTGATTGTGACTTATTTGCCTGATTTGAAACGAGACCAAAAGGACCTGAGTCTCCTCGCTGTCGATAGCCCCCGCTCGGCCAACCAGCCCTGAGACTCTGAGGGGCGGGTGGCTGAGAGGTCTCACCAGAGGTCCCACAGGACGGCCAGGTCACCATCAGAGCGGATCGCTCTCAGATCCAGACCCACCTCTTTGTGAGGACCTCCCGCGATGAGAGCAACCCCCCTTGCCCACCCTCCACACACACCCCTCCTTGGGAGAGAGAGGGAAACAGGGGAAAAAGAAGCAAGAGAAGAGGAGAAAGGAGGGAGGAAAGAGGAAAAGGGAAACCAAAAAGGATAAACCCCAAGGTCCCCAGTGATTCCAAGCGTCAAAGCGCTCGGTAGGAAATCACATTCTGCCCCCTTAAGCCAGTGTTTTCTGTGCCGAGAATTCTGCCTGCAGCAGGTGCATCAGACCCAACAGGTTCCAAACCTCTCGCAGCCTCCGACCTTGTCCAAGGGACGTTCGTTTTCTGGCACAATCAGTGGTCGGAAAGGAGAAAACTCCACAGAGGCTCCTCCTCATGCTACGACGTGAATCCTAATTCTCTCCCCGTCCTCGAGGGGAGACCGGGAGAAGGAGACGTGCGGCAGCAAAGCCGGGGAGGTCTCAGCGACTGCCCTGGACCTGCACCTCGGCCCTGCCCCGCTGATGTTGGGGTCTGTCTGTGAGGTCACCCCCTCCCCACCACCTTTCCCCAATGGGCTGAGGTCCTGCAAAAGGCCTTGGTGATGTCACTGCCCCCCCACCCCTCCCCTCCCAGCTGATGTCCTGCCCCTGCCCAGCCTCTTGGAGCTTGGAGTTGTTGCCCCCGGATCTCCGCACTCAATGACTGGTGAGTCGGGGGATGGAGCCGGCTATACAATAAACCACCAGTTTTTCATAAATTAGTCGACTTAAGGCCAGAAGGGACCATTGGAGCATCTAATATGATGCCCTGCATCTCCCAGCCCTCCCGTGTATCACAAGAGCTGCTTTTGCACTAAAGCACCTTCCCGAAGGGCATCTAGTCTTCACTGGAAGACATCAAGAGATGGAGAATCCATCACTTCTCTTGCCAGTTTGTTCCAGTGATGAGTCGCCCTCCCTCTTACAAATCTCTGCCTTGTTCTAAGGAGAATTTTTCTGATTTCTGCTTCCAGCCATTGGTTCTTGTTCTGCCTTTCTTTGCAAGACTAAAGAGCCCTTTAAATACTTGGTGTTTTCTCTCAGCGAAGGCACTGCAGGCTGCCATCAGCTCACCTCTCCATCTTTTTAAAAACTAAACAGACTGAGTTTTTCAATCCCTCCTTATAAGTCTTCTCCATCCCTCAAATATGGCTCTTTTCTGCACCCTCTCCAGTTTTTTTAACGTTATTTTTGAAATGTGGACACCAGAACGGGATGCAGTATTCCAGTGTCAGTCTCCCCGCTGCTGAATCACCTCCCTTTCCATCCTCTCTTTATCTATCCATGGATGGCGTCACGGACTCACAGGACTTGTGCTCTCTCTCAGCCTCGTACAGTCCTTGGGAGGAACCCCCTTCAGTGTGACAGCCCTTCTCGGAGATCCACTCTCTCGAGGGTTAAGCCGTAGGCCCTTCCGCCTCCTGCAACCCCTCTTCTCTGAGCCTTGAGCATGCCTGTCTGCCGTGGGCCCCCTCAGGCAGTCCCCTCACTCTGGACCCCTGGGGCCTCTACTCCCAGAGGGAAGAACGCAACCCCGATCCCGAGACTGCCGTGACTCTCAGACAGCGTAAAAGAGAGGGGTTTATTGAGCATCTGAACACAGCACAGGAAACTTTCAGGGCCTCAGGCCTAACCTCCCTCTGCACAGTCCATCTAGGTCTCTCCTGCACCCGTGTGGGCTCTGGCTGTTTTCTCTCCCCAGTCCAGAAGCCTGCTCCTTCCAGGTAAGCGTCGGATATCACCTTCCCACAAGCCTGTGTCCTTTGTCTTCTGTCCCAGGTGAACAGGCTGCCTGGGTCTCCTCTATCTCAGCCCCTCCTCTCCTCCCTCTTTTCTTTCCCCCTGGCTGGAAGCAGTCACCGGGTCTTCTCTCCTCAGCCCATTGTCCTACTACTGGCCCGACCTGGCTGTGACTTCCAAGCTGGGCCTCCCGCTCACCAGTCGCTGGGGTATCCGTTCTCCAGGCCTTTGCCTGAGGGCCCAACTGACAGGAGAGATCACCGCTGGTCCTCTGTAACAACAAACTACCTCTCCCACCAGTGCCACCTCGTTAAACAAACAGCACCCAGGGAAACTGAGGCATGCAAACCATTGAAAAACCAAGAAAATCCCCCCATCATCACCGATGGCTTTGGCCCTGTTCCCCACAACATCGCACCAGGAGCGGATGTTGAGCGGCCTGCCCGGTATGACACCTAAATCCTTGACAGAGTCACGGCTTCCCCGAGTACAGTTCCCCCTCGGTGGCCCGCCTGCTCTGTCCTGCTGCCCCCTCCCACTGCGCCAAGAGGGGACCTGGTGACTGGAGCTGCTGTGGTTGTGTGAGAGCGCCGGGCTGAGAGACCAAAGGGCACCTCCGTTCTGGAAGAGAGGGGTCTGGCCGGTAGGCGCAGTCGCCCCCGGTTTGGGGCACAGAAGGGGCTGTGGCTGGCAGCAGCTTGAAGCCCGTCCCCCAGCTGCGTTAGGCACTGTTTGAATGAGTGCAACGTCCGTGTTACATACGGGCTCCTGGGGCTCGGTCGGAAGCACTGAACTGCCTCAGAGTTCTCTGTTTGCAAGGTCGGTGCCAGGAGATTAGAGAGACAAGGCGGGGAGGGGATCTCTTTCATTCTCCAACTTCTGCTGGGGAGAGTCAAGCCTTCGAGCTCCACAGAGCTCGTCCTCAGGCTCTGGTCTCTCTCCCCAACAAAAGCGGGTCCAATAAACCATATGACCTCCCCGGCCTGGTCTCTCGGTGTTTTCTGCTCCCACGGGCGTGGCTGGGAAGGGCCACAGGGCTCAGCAGGCTCAGGGAGAAACCTCAGCCCCACTGGAGACAGGAGGGGAGCAAACCTCACAATCCGTGTGGTCACTGCAGGTCTGTGCAACTGCCCCCTCCTCCCTCAGTGGCAGTCTGTGGGGGAGGTCTAGAGTGGCCAGGTGTCCCGATTTTAGAGAGACAGTCCCGATTTTTGGGTCTTTTTCTTATATAGGCTCCGATTACCTCCCACCCCGTCCCGATTTTTCACACTTGCTGTCTGGTCACCCGAGGGAGGTCTGGCAGCCCCCTCCCCAGCCACAGTCCGTGCGTGCCCAGCAGTCTGTGTGTGTCTCAGCAGCCCCCTGCTCACTCCCACGTGGAGCCCAGATCGGGGTGGGCTGGGCCTTGGTTGGTTTGATCCCTGAAGGGTTTTCTGGGAAGAAAGGTAAGCAGCAGGATACGGACCCTGGACTTCAGGAAAGCAGACTTCGACTCCCTCAGGGAACGGATGGCCAGGATCCCCTGGGGGACTAAATTGAAGGGGAAAGGAGTCCAGGAGAGCTGGCTGTATTTCAAGGAATCCCTGTTGAGGTTACAGGGACAAACCATCCCGATGAGTCGAAAGAATAGTAAATATGGCAGGCGTCCGGCTTGGCTTAACGGTGAAATCCTAGCGGATCTTAAACATAAAAAAGAAGCTTACAAGAAGTGGAAGGTTGGACATATGACCAGGGAAGAGTATAAAAATATTGCTCGGGCATGTAGGAATGAAATCAGGAGGGCCAAATCGCACCTGGAGCTGCAGCTAGCGAGAGATGTCAAGAGTAACAAGAAGGGTTTCTTCAGGTATGTTGGCAACAAGAAGAAAGCCAAGGAAAGTGTGGGACCCTTACTGAATGAGGGAGGCAACCTAGTGACAGAGGATGTGGAAAAAGCTAATGTACTCAATGCTTTTTTTGCCTCTGTTTTCACTAACAAGGACAGCTCCCAGACTGCTACGCTGGGCATCACAAAATGGGGAAGAGATGGCCAGCCCTCTGTGGAGATAGAGGTGGTTAGGGACTATTTAGAAAAGCTGGACGTGCACAAGTCCATGGGGCCGGACGAGTTGCATCCGAGAGTGCTGAAGGAATTGGCGGCTGTGATTGCAGAGCCATTGGCCATTATCTTTGAAAACTCGTGGCGAACCGGGGAAGTCCCGGATGACTGGAAAAAGGCTAATGTAGTGCCAATCTTTAAAAAAGGGAAGAAGGAGGATCCTGGGAACTACAGGCCAGTCAGCCTCACCTCAGTCCCTGGAAAAATCATGGAGCAGGTCCTCAAAGAATCAATCTTGAAGTACTTGCATGAAAGGAAAGTGATCAGGAACAGCCAGCATGGATTCACCAAGGGAAGGTCATGCCTGACTAATCTAATCGCCTTTTATCATGAGATTACTGGTTCTGTGGATGAAGGGAAAGCAGTGGATGTATTGTTTCTTGACTTTAGCAAAGCTTTTGACACGGTCTCCCACAGTATTCTTGTCAGCAAGTTAAGGAAGTATGGGCTGGATGAATGCACTATAGGGTGGGTAGAAAGCTGGCTAGATTGTCGGGCTCAACGGGTAGTGATCAATGGCTCCATGTCTAGTTGGCAGCCGGTGTCAAGTGGAGTGCCCCAGGGGTCGGTCCTGGGGCCGGTTTTGTTCAATATCTTCATAAATGATCTGGAGGATGGTGTGGATTGCACTCTCAGCAAATTTGCGGACGATACTAAACTGGGAGGAGTGGTAGATACGCTGGAGGGGAGGGATAGGATACAGAAGGACCTAGACAAATTGGAGGATTGGGCCAAAAGAATCTGATGAGGTTCAATAAGGATAAGTGCAGGGTCCTGCACTTAGGACGGAAGAATCCAATGCACCGCTACAGACTAGGGACCGAATGGCTAGGCAGCAGTTCTGCGGAAAAGGACCTAGGGGTGACAGTGGACGAGAAGCTGGATATGAGTCAGCAGTGTGCCCTTGTTGCCAAGAAGGCCAATGGCATTTTGGGATGTATACGTAGGGGCATAGCGAGCAGATCGAGGGACGTGATCGTCCCCCTCTATTCGACATTGGTGAGGCCTCATCTGGAGTACTGTGTCCAGTTTTGGGCCCCACACTACAAGAAGGATGTGGATAAATTGGAGAGAGTCCAGCGAAGGGCAACAAAAATGATTAGGGGTCTAGAACACATGACTTATGAGGAGAGGCTGAGGGAGCTGGGATTGTTTAGCCTGCAGAAGAGAAGAATGAGGGGGGATTTGATAGCTGCTTTCAACTACCTGAAAGAGGGTTCCAAAGAGGATGGCTCTAGACTGTTCTCAATGGTAGCAGATGACAGAACGAGGAGTAATGGCTTCAAGTTGCAGTGGGGGAGGTTTAGATTGGATATTAGGAAAAACTTTTTCACTAAGAGGGTGGTGAAACACTGGAATGCGTTGCCTAGGGAGGTGGTGGAATCTCCTTCCTTGGAAGTTTTTAAGGTCAGGCTTGACAAAGCCCTGGCTGGGATGATTTAACTGGGAATTGGTCCTGCTTCGAGCAGGGGGTTGGACTAGATGACCTTCAGGGGTCCCTTCCAACCCTGATATTCTATGATTCTATGATTCTATGATTCTATGATTCTATGATTCTAACTGGGACCCCAAGTTTCTCCTACTTTGAGGAAATCCCTATGAAAACTCACCTTTTCCGGGTGTCTGTTTCACACCCTCTGCCAGAGACGTTCCCCATTCTTTCTCCAGTTCAGCTGGCAGCAGGTCTCGTGCGAGGGGCAGGGGAGAGCTGAGATTTCAGGCTGCCGTCTTATGGCGGGATTGCTGCGATTAACTGGCTGAACGTGCTAATTCTGAGGACGAAATGGGGAAAGGGGCAGAGACCGAGAGTCAGGGAGTGAAATGGAGAAAATACAGGAAGCATTTCGAGCAAGGGCGAAGTGCAATGACCAGAATCCAGAATATTTTCTGCACCCCTTGTCTAACTCTGGGCCTGATTCTCTTCCGCATTGACGGCCCTGTCCCTGTCTCCGGCCGTGTCTGGAGGGCTTTATGCCCCTGTCCAGCCCCTTCACACTGCCAGGAAGGGAGAGCTGTTATGGAATCTTAGCCCAAAGAGGAACCAGGCCCTGTGTCACCTTCATCCTGGGTTTCAGATGACCCCGAGAAGTTGGGGGGCCACCAGGGCCTAGAGCATGGCCCTGCCACAGAGGCCCCACCCCCGGTCATCCTCTTCCCCCGAGGCCCCGCCCACCCACTGTTCACTCCTCTGGCCCCCGAGGTCCCCCTACCTGCCCCTCGCTCCTCTCCGCCTCTTCCCCCAGGACTCCACTCACCCCCTGCTTGCTCCTCTCTGCCCCTTTCCCCGAAGGGGGGCTACCGGGGGGCCATGGGGCCAGGCACCCATCCCTTTTCTCTGTCTCTGGTGAGCGGGGGGCAGTGGGGTCCTTGGGGAAGGTGGTGGAGCAGGACAGGAAGAGGCACGAGAAGACGGGGCCGCGGGGGAAAAGGCCGAGGGGGGTGGGGTGCAGGTTTTGGGGGAAGAGGCGGAGGGGGGATGGGAAGAGGCAGAGAAAGAGCAGGGCATCGGGCTAAGAGGCAGAGGGGAGTGGGGTGCAGGCGGGGCCCCCACTTCTCTGGAGCTTCGCTTCCAGCTCTCGAAAGATGACCACGGGCCCACGGGCCTCCGGAGGGGAGACCCGCCCCACATCCCCAGCGTTTCCCCCCCGCATGGGGGAGGCTCAGGCTCCCCTGGCCTCTGATACGGGCTGCCCGTGCTCAGCTCCTTCCACGCTCTGGAGAGGAGCAGCACCCAGGGGTGGGGCTGAGCCGGGGGGCGCTGGGTGAGGGGCAGAGCCCTCGGGAGCTGAGACCGCAGGGACACAGCGTGAGGCACCATCCCAGGCATCCCCATGAAAGGAGCAGAACAGGGTTTACCTGGGGTGGGGAGTGTATGGAGAGCGTCTCAGGGTCGGTGGAGATGTATTGCCCTGGTGAGCAAGTGTGGCTAAAACACAGGCCTCGCTGTGAGCAGGATTTGAACCTGCGCAGGGAAACCCGATTGGATTTCGAGTCCAAAGCCTTAACCGCTCGGCCCTCACAGCTGTGAGTGACGTGACCCCCTAAGGCCTGAGAAACTGGTAAATAATCACAGTGCCCAGGCCTGAAGTCCTCTGAAACACAGAATTCAAACAGGAAACCTGGCTCCCAAAGCGCAGGGGGATTTGGGGTTCTCATTGCTTAGCCATGTGGTTAAACATCAAACCAACCCCCTCCTGTGGGGCCTGTAATTGTTGCTATCCCCACTGTAAAGGGAGACAGGGAGAGGTTCACTGACCTGGCCAAGGCCACGCAGGGAGTTAGAGCCCAGCTCTGCCCCTCCCTGCTTTATCCTCCCCTGTCCTGACTGTCTCGCTTGATTCACCTGTTTTTATTGTCTCTTGTCTCTCTTTATAAACAGGACTAAGCCATGACTGGACTGTCAGCCGGGAGGATGGGACACGGCTCCCTTCACCTGGACCCTGGATTTCTCATTACTTCAGAGAAACTTCTCAGTGGAAAAATGAATCACATTCAAATGACTACAGATTATGAATCGTTTGCTATTTTTGTTGCCTTGGAACACTGCTCCCCCCGCCCCGCCCCCCAGTCCTCCGCCCCAGCCTCTTCCCCTGAGTCAGGAATTATGTTTTATTGGTTCACTCTGATTTGTTTCATTTTTATGTTCGCATCTCTTGCAACTAATTGGTCAGAACCTGTCACTTCCGAAAGTCCCAGACGCGTGTCTCAGTTTCCCCTCCTAGCTCCCTTCTCGGTACCTTTGATTTTCCTCAGAGTCTCCTTCAGATCACTGGTTTGTTGGCACCAATAACCAGGTCTGATTTCCAGGTCAGGAGACGTGTCTTCCAGCTGCTGGAACTTTCCTTTTTCACATCAAGAAAGAAACAGGTTTTTTCCCAATAATCATGTTTTATTTTATTTTTTTATTTTACTGTGAATTTCTTGCCACTGAAAAATGCTGAATTGAGGGGCCTGGAGAATGACTCTCTGTGTAGCCAGCCACAGAATAGCTACAGCCCCAGCAATGGCTGGGCAAGCTTCCCCGAGGTGTCCCATCAATGTGCTTCAGCCCTGATTGACTGAGACCAGCTCTGGGGACAGGACGGGAGTTCAGTCCCCGTGGGCAATTCACTCCTCAGCCTCCATCCTTCAGTGACCAATAGATTCCAATGTTCCTGCTGGTCTTTGTTCTGTGGACGTCTGCCCACCTGCAACTGGACCGAGATGAACTCCCCTCAAACCAGCTCATTCCTCACCGGTTTCTGAATGGTCATCACGTCCTACAGACGTTTGCTCACTCCTGCCCTGGGCAGAAGAGAACCCCAGTGCCCTGGAGGTGACAGGCCCGGACTGTGTCCCCGGAGTCCCGGGGCATCGTCCCTGCCCTACGGCTGTGGCTGCACTGGGGAGTTTACGGTGGCAGTCTCGAGTGGAGCGGCTGGAAGCCGACGGGAGGGAGCTCTCCACCCTCAACGAGCAGCCGTAGCCATGTTGGCAGGAGAAGCTCTCCCAGCACCATAGCACTGTCCACACCGGCGCTTAGGTCAGTGTAACTTGTGTCACTCAGGGGGTGGCTTATTCACACCCCTGAGCCACATACGTTCTTCCGACACAAGGGGGAGTGTAGACGCAGCCTTAGCAGAGACGCGATTAAGAAAACCGCTTTAGTTATGTAGGAAATGCAGGAACCCCAGGTTTGTAATAAACCAAAGGAGATTCTGACCAAACGAGTCACTTTCTCCACTTTGCTGTTGTGCCCTGGGATAGTTGTTTTGTCTCAGCCTGTGGCCAGAATAATGAGGTGTGAAGGGGAAGGAGCCAGGCGCCTGCCTATGGTGCTTCTGACATCCTAGAGGGGAGAAAGGAGAAAAGACGCTCAGTCCCCCATGCCACTCACACAGGGGGTGGGAACTTTGGTGGTAATTTAAAGAGAATCAAGGGGCTCAAAGAGAGACAAAGGTGTTAACGTGACCCTGTCACTGTCCAACATTACACAGGTGAAACAAGGCTTGCAGTTTGGGCTGCTGTACAGAACAAGCGTTCAGGCTGAAAAGTGACATCGTTTCTTGCAATTTCAGGAAAACCCCAAATCAAACAAACCCCCACAACAACAGGCACCTGAAAAAGTACTGCCCCTGACTTCACCTTTCCAAGGTCTTCTCAGCACTCTCTCCCGCCCCAAGGGAGAATCCTACACCTTGACAAACAAACCAAATTCAGGCCCTAATGCAGCTCTCCCTCTGCAGGATGTTGGAGAAAACACAGGTGAAAAAAACTTCCAAGGTAAGCTGCAAACACACTTGCATGGTAAAGGAGACTCATGCCCGAGTCCAACAAATCCTTTGGGAACTCGAAGGAAGCCACATTCCAGAGGAGTTTCCAAAGACAAACCACCAGCCACACACCCAGGCAGAAGAAGCTTGGACACGGGAAGGGGCAGCAGCAAACACACCCTGGGGGAGGACTTGTCCGGGAGCTGCAGCCAGGCCTCTTGGCACCCAAAGTGAGAATCAGACCCTTACAACAACAAGCCACATTTGGCCATTGCTGAAATTGTCAGGCCTCAAAATTTTGGGCCAGAAACCAAAAGCCAAATCTAGCTTTAAAACTCAACCACTTGGAAATGGCACTTCTAGCGTGGCACCAGACCGTAGGCGACCGTCTGTGCGTGTGGTTGGCTGCCAATAGGTAGAATCCAGGGCCTGCATCTTCGCTTCCCACAGCAGGAGATTTTGAGACCCTGACAATTAGGGGAAGAACAGGCAGGCCGTGGCTACACTTGCAGATGTACGGTGCTGTGAGTCAAACCTGCCTTCCTACAGCCGAGCAGGGGAAGCGCTGCAGCCTGTCCACACTGGCAGCTGCCAGCCATCCCAGCATTCACGTGGCTGCAACGTGCTTTTCCAACGGGGGGTGGGGGTGGAGTGTGACAGGGAGTGTGGGGGAGAGAGAGTGGGTTTTGGGGGGCTGACAGCGTGCTATCTTGTAAGTACAGACCTCCCTCCCTCCCTCCCCCGCCTGTCTCTCACTCACTGAAAGCAAACGGCCGTTCTTTCTTTTTTTCTCATAGACGAGATAAGCAGCCGCTCGCTGAAATGGACCCCAACCCCGCCTCGCTCTGCAAGCAAACAGGAGCGGCTGGCGCTCCAAACGGAGCCCCCCGCCTGCCTCTCACTCATTCAAAGCCAACAGGAGCGGTGTGTGTTTGTTTGATAAGCAGCCCTGAAACGGAGCTTTGAAATGGCACGGCCACGTCCGGAGTTCACAACCAAACAAGAGAGGACGTGTCAGTTAAAAGGATTATGGAGAGTTTCCGGAGGTCAATCAGTGCCTAATAACCTTACTCCCCGTTTACACTGGAGCTGGAGCGTCTCAGCCGATGTGCAACAGCTGTTAATCCTCTCGGGGAGGTGGAGTACCAGGAGCGCTCCAGCCAGGGAGTCAGAGCGCTCTGCATGCCTTGCCAGCGTGGACGGGGAGTAAGGCGGAGCGCTCTGGGAGGCTTTATTGCGGTGTAACATGCAAGTGTAGCCAAAGCCGTAGATAAAAACCCAAAGAAAGTATCAAGAGTTCTCCTTCCTGGCTGAGCTGGGTGCGCTGTCCAGGTCACCGATGGTCATTCTGGGGAGGGATGTGGGGCTGATTCAGTTTGGGGGGGTTGTTCTGGGGAAGGATGTGGGTCTCAGATATCTGGAGGATTGGCCCAGAGCCCAGTCTTTTGGGGGCACAGCTGGTGGTCCTGATCCTAGTCTGTCTGCCTCTCTTCTGGCAGAGAAGGCCAAGCCAGGCGAGTACGAATAATGATGCTGTAAATAAAATGGAATAAAGTTGTGGATGTTTTTATTTTTAAAATATTTTTCACACTTTTCAATCTGCCCCAATTTCATCAGGCCCTGGTAGTTCCTATGAGAAATGTGAAAGATGAGATATTTGTAACTGTTCCCTCTTAGTGGGAGCAACAGCTGGCTGGGGTTTTGGCGGCTCAGGCTTTTGTTCCCTGGTTTTACCCACTGTGGTTTCTTTTGCATGTTTTCTTTCATAACGTATCAGATGTACCTGTGTGTAACTTTTTGCCCTAGGGCTGCCATTGCTGGGAGCCCCCTCCATTTAAACTTGTAAATATTGTAAATAAAACCGGTACAGCTGTGTGCTGTGTCAAACACAACTCCTGTGTCAATCTGCTGGCCCAAGGGGGCCCACAAATGTGTTGGGAACCAGGTCCACAAAAGGTTAATCTGGCCCTGTGTGGGGGAGCCTGTGTGTGTCAGCACACTGTCTCTTTAAGCCAAGCACTCCTGAGCCTGAAGACTTGCAGCTCCCACTCCTGAGTCAAAGGCCTCAGCGCAGACAGGCTCCTGCCCCGTGCTCCCCAGCTCAGCGGAGACCCACCTGGGCACGGCCACCTCTCGTAGCGGGCGGAATCCCCCAGTGCCCGGCCAGCCGTGCATCAGCTTCCCAGCGAAAGGGAGACTTACGTGTAAACACGGGGCTTGCAGCCTCTGCAGTGCCGGCTGCCGCGGAGCCGGTGTAGAGCTTGGCCCAGGCTAGCATCAGCAGGGGAGCTGACTGTGCAGATCTCTGGGGCCGCAGGCACTGACTTATTTTTCCTGGGGATGCCACCTCCGCCACTTCCCCCAGGTCCCACCCTGGCTCCTTCCCCTCCCCATAGGTCCCTGCCTGCCCGCCCACCACTCCCCCCTCCCCGAAGCCCCTTCCCCAGCTGCCAGACAGCTCAAACAGCTGATCAGCAGGGGCCAGCCCAAGAGCTGTGGCTGGTGGGTGCCGAGCACCCGCTATGTTTTCCTGTGGGGGCTCTGGGTCTGGAGCACCCTCTGCGTCGGCACCTGGGGCTACAAATCTGTCAGGCCCCACCTGAGTGCAAAGGGACTGAATGGAAGAAGGAGGCAATTTCCTCCAGTCTAGGCAGGTGTCTAAAGCCTCCTCTCGGCAGATCAGGTGTGTGTGTGTGGGGGGGAGCTTGTGTGGGACACTGTCCCAGCCACGTGCCAGTCCGCTTCCCCTAGCTGCTGCTGTTTGTGGCAGGAGTGTGCAGAAGGGGAAGTGAGAGCCCGTGAACCTGGGGAAGGAGAAGTGAGTGTTTCTGCTGTGGGGAGCCTGGCCCGCAGCCGCCGCTCTCTGCTCTGCCTTCAGAAAGGGGCAGCCAGAGAGCAGTGGCTCTCAGCCGAGTGCCCGGATCTGAAGGCAGTGCTACCAGCAGTTGGGAGGGATGGCTACGGGGGAGGGGCTAAGGCAAATTTTGGGATTGCTGTGGACCCTGCAAGCTCCCCCTAGAGCCGCCCCTACCCCTGCCCCACAGGGCCCCTCTGCTCCTCCTGCAGCTGCAGGTCTCCTTCGTCCCTCTCATCCCTGATGCTGCTGAGAAGGGTGCAGAGGAGCTTCCAGGGGCTATACAGGTGATGAGCCATGGTGCTGGATAGATGGGAGTCCTCCAGGATCAGAGAGACTGGGCTAACTGCAGCGAGAGAAGCCTGTATTTTTCATGCTCACCGGACTCCCTGTTGTCTCAGCGACACAATCCGAGCCTGGGCGATCAGAGTCATCCTGGACTAGAGAGGACTGTGACCAAAAAACTGCAAAATTCCTGAAGCAAGGAGATGGGCTTCTCCGCCTTGATCGCTCCCTTGCTTTAACAGAAGAACGGCCAGACGGGGTCAGGCCAAAGGTCCATCTAGCCCAGTGTCCGACAGGGGCCAGTGCCAAGTGCCCCGGCTTTCGATGGTTTTGCAGACCCAACAGAGTAAGGAGCACAAGTCCCATTGACTGGGAGCAAGACCTGTGCACCGAACTCTGTTTGCAGTTTTGAAAATACAACCCTAAGTATTTAACCACAGACCAAACAATGGATAATTTGGCGTGAGGACTGTGGCTATGCTTCTGATTTGCTTATGTTTATTTTATATAGGTGAAGGAAGAAGTGAGAAAGCCAGAACATTCCAATTGACTTGGGTGTCCAAATAGGGTGACCAGATGTCCCGATTTTATAGGGACAGTCCAGATATTCGGGGCTTTTTCTTATATAGGCGCCAGTTACCCCTCACCCCATCCCGATTTTTCACACTTTCTATCTGGTCACCTTGTGTCCAAATATCTTAGGACAGGAGGCTTTGCAAATTTCAGTTTGCCACATAGACCAGAGAAGAGTGACAAACCGTCGGTGGATCACCATTAGAACATGATGGCCCCTTGTGAATTATGAAAGGAGCTGAAAGTGCTTGGCAGGACTAGCTAATCTATGGAAGAGCTCATGGGATGTTCCTATGATTAAGGCTGCTTGAAAATTTTGTTGGTTTTGATGAAAAACTGCGGTTTTGATTTAAAAAAGTTTTCACAAAAAACGTCTGCCATCCGTTAATGGTTTTGATATTTTTCATGCAAAAAAACCAATAAAAATAAAAGCTCCAAAGCTGAACTATTTCACCAAGAAACCAAACAGATCGATTTGGGCATGCCACTACTATGTCCCATGGGAGATGTCGTGGGGTTGCTTGATGTCTCCTTTTTATTGTGCAGGCTAGGTTCCCCAGATGGACTTCATCTCCCATGATGCATCATGGTTATTGGACTCCCCTAATTCAATGACTCATGCAAAGGAGAGACCGTGGTGCATTGTGGGAGAGTCCTATCAGGGAGCCCCGTCGATGGTGGATGGATGCAGGAGGAACGCAAATTACAACTCCCATGCAGTGACATTTCCAAATTGAAATACTTTGGGGTTTGGACAAAATAGTTCGGTATTCAGTTTTTCATTGAAAAGTTGAAACTTTCAGGAGGGAAGGGAAGGAGTGGGTACAGGTTCTTGAAGGAATGTATAGTGAGCTATGTAGTTACTGGCTGTCTCACTGAAGGAAGTGCAAAGGAGTGAGTGATATGGGTGAGAAAGTTCCATCACAGGCCTTTTGATGTTGCTGTCTATGTGGTTAGTGTGCTGGATATGATGTCTGGTAACATAGAATATCAGGGTTGGAAGGGACCTCAGGAGGTCATCTAGTCCAACCCCCTGCTCAAAGCAGGACCAATCCCCAAGTAAATCATCCCAGCCAGGGCTTTGTCAAGCCTGACCTTAAAAACTTCTAAGGAAGGAGATTCTACCACCTCCCTAGAGAACGCATTCCAGTGTTTCACCACCCTCCTAGTGAAAAAGTTTTTCTTAATATCCAACCTAAACCTCCCCCACTGCAACTTGAGACCATTACTCCTTGTCCTGTCCTCTTCTACCACTGAGAATAGTCTAGAACCATCCTCTCTGGAACCACCTCTCAGGTAGTTGAAAGCAGCTATCAAATCCCCCTTCATTCTTCTCTTCTGCAGGCTAAACATTCCCAGCTCCCTCAGCCTCTCCTCATAAGTCATGTGTTCCAGACCCCTAATCATTTTTGTTGCCCTTCGCTGGACTCTCTCCAATTTATCCACATCCTTCTTGTAGTGTGGGGCCCAAAACTGGACACAGTACTCCAGATGAGGCCTCACCAATGTCGAATAGAGGGGGATGATCACGTCCCTCGATCTACTGGCTATGCCCCTACTTATACATCCCAAAATGCCATTGGCCTTCTTGGCAACAAGGGCACACTGCTGACTCTATCCAGCTTCTCGTCCACTGTCACCCCTAGGTCCTTTTCCGCAGAACTGCTGCCGAGCCATTCGGTCCCTAGTCTGTAGCAGTGCATGGGATTCTTCCGTCCTAAGTGCAGGACTCTGTACTTGTCCTTGTTGAACCTCATCAGATTTCTTTTGGCCCAGTCCTCCAATTTGTCTAGGTCCCTCTGTATCCTATCCCTGCCCTCCAGCGTATCTACCACTCCTCCCAGTTTAGTATCATCCGCAAATTTGCAGAGAGTGCAATCTACACCATCCTCCAGATCATTTATGAAGATGTAGAAGGAGTTGGTGCTTTTCATTAGAGCTTTGCAGGAACCAGAAATTCCCTTTGGGAGAAATTCCATTTTTATTTTGAATCCAAAAGAAAAAAGAAGAAGAAGAAAAGAGAAACTTCCTGCAAAACCAAACAAAGGTTAATAATTTGGGATCAATTTAAATATTTATTTTCGATACATTGTAATGTTATATTCTGATTTTGACTATTTCATTTTATAATTGATAATGCAATATACAACAAGCATTTTTATTAAACAAAGTTGCTTCAAACTGAAAAACAAAAAGGGAACAATTTAACTTCATTGAAATGCTTCACATAAAAAGAAAATCAAAGTTGGCACATTCCCATGCAAAGTTTTGATTTAATCAAAATAACATTTTCCAACAGAAAAATTGTTCCATTAGAATTTTTTTTTTTTGACCAGCTCTAATTTGCATACATGAGTGAGTAAAGGACAAGGGAAATCGCAGGGCAATGGGGTATCTACGCTATGGATTTCTGGGTTAACAAAGGGAGGAGTTAGTCTCAGTTTGGACTCATCACACTTAGTTCAAAGCTACTCTGCAATCCGCTAAAACCAAAGAATACGAGACTGTGCCCAGAAAGGAAATGCCCAATGACTAAGCCAAGTTCAGTCTGCCCATTTCTGAGAACACGGGAAGTGAAACTCAACTCCTCTCATGTCTCTTTCCTGCACTAGAAGTCATGGCTGCTGCAAATCCAGCAAAAACTCTCCAGGATGAACTGACCTGTCCCATCTGTCTGGAGTATTTTCAAGATCCAGTATCTCTAGACTGTGATCACAATTTCTGCAGAGCCTGCATCACCCAGTGCTGGGAGAGCTTGGATACAGATGTCTCCTGCCCTCAGTGCAGAGAGGCCTTTCCCCAGAGGAACCTCAGACTTAACAAGAAGCTCAGGAATGTTGCAGAAGCAGTCAGAGAATTGAGGTTGCAGTCAGTGAAGGAACCAGAAGCAGAGACATTGTGTGAGAAACACAAGGAGCCTCTGAAACTGTTCTACAAGAAGGATAAAATCCTCATCTGTGTCGTGTGTGACAAATCCAAGGAGCACAGAGATCACTCTGTGATTCCTGCAGAGGAGGTTGCTGCTGAAGAATTCAAGGTAGGAATTTACTGACTAACCACCATTTTTATAGCTAGAGCCTTGGGAAACTCACCTGCTCTGCCCCTCCCACCACATCCCAGAGACACAAACTCCATTTCATTGCTTCTCCCCTCTTGGGGCCAAGGAAGCAGTAGGATGCTGCTGAGGCTGTCCTCTGGGCACACATCCCCATCACGCTTTCCCTGCAGAACTGCTCACGCAGGCAGGAAGGGAGCCCCACCCTCATGAGACTCAGCGGGGGCACTGAAGTGGTGCTCCCATCCTACAGACCCTAGCAAGTCTGTTTGATAAAATCAGGGGTGGGATTGCAGGAAGCAGGGACTGGGTGGGAGGGAGCAGCACAGCAATAGGGCACTGTAGCAGGGTCACCGCCTCCAGCGTGCCCCCTCATGGCCCAGGGTGGCTCTGCAGAGGCCCTGCCTCAGTTTCCCTCTGAGGTTCCCAGAAACAATCCACAAAGAGTTGTGGTCAATAACACCCCTGCTCTCCCAGCAGGGACTCCCAGGACTTTTTGTCTGGAGTTTGGCCTTATCACCCTGAAGAAGGTCCAAGGCCTCCTCTGCCTTTTACACAGACCTCCTCCCTCTGGCCCTCCATAGGCCTCTGTTTTGGCTACCCCAGGCCTGATTGGAGCACATGACCCACCTGTGATGGGTTCAGTCACAGAGACCCCCTCGTGACGATCACTCGATGTGCTGGGGATACCACTGAGAACAACCCCCCTGCCAGAAAAGGTACCCCTTCTCTCCTGTCTTGCTGAGTTAAGACACTCCAGTCAGCTCCAGCACAGACCAAGGGGTTGGGCCACACCCCCCTGCAGTTTACTGAGAGGGAGATTCCCTCAGCCCAGGGGCTTCTCAGTTAACAGGGACTTTCCCAGCACACAATATTTAGTCTTTCTGGGAGACTAAACCCAAAATAAATCTGTTTTACTCTGTATAATGCTTATACAGGGTAAAATCATAAATTGTTCGACCCCTATAACACTGATAGAGAGAGATGCACAGCTGTTTGCTCCCCCCAGGTATTAATCACTTACTCTGAGTTTATTAATAAACAAAAGTGATTTTATTAAGTATAAAAAGTAGGATTTAAATGGTTTCAAGTAATAACAGACAGAGCAAGGAAGGTCACAAAAGTAAAATAAAACAAATTCACAAGTCTAAGCCTAATACATTAAGAAACTGATTACAGGTAATATCTCACCCTCAAAGATGTTCCAATAAGCATACTTCACAGACCGGATTCTTTCCTAGCCTGGGCCCAATCCTTTTCAGACCAAAGCTGTAGTTTATGGCCTGGGTCCAGCAACCTTGAGCCAGCTGAAGACAAAAGGGAGGGGCTGCAGGGCCTTTTATATTCTCTTTCTTGTGGGCGGAAACTCCTTTGTTCCTTTGCAAAATCACAGCAACAGTATGGAGTTTGTAGCCACATGGGCAAGTCACATGTCCATGAAAGAGTCAGCTTTTTGCAGGCGGACACCATTGTTTACATGTTAATTTGAATGTTCCCAGGAAAGCTCAGGTGTGGACTGGCGTCTCCCAACGCCCATTGTTAATTAAATGTTTGCTGATGGGCCACTCATATCTTATTTCCCTAAATTCAGACATAGAAAGGATACGTGCAAACAAATAGGATGAATCTATTCAGTAGATCATAACCTTTGCAAAGATATGTTACATGGCATATTTAGCATAAAGCAAATTCCAGTTATGTCATATTTATAGTCATCAGCATATTTTCATAAAAATATGGAGCGCAATGTCACACCACCCACTCCTGGTCACTGGTCCTTCTTCATTGTCCCCACCTGCGTAGGAGAGCTGTCTATGTCACAGGTAGTGCTGAGACCCATCTCCCTTTCAAGGGCCAGCCACCCTGTGACCAGCATTGTCAACTGTCCACATCTCCTAGGGCCACAGGGAGAGAGTCCCCGTCCTGCGGATATCAGTTTGGGAATTTTGGCCATAGATTTCGGTGTGCAAGCCTTGTGCCCATACAATTTTCTGTGTTGACATTCATAACAATATTTAATAGAATGCACTGGTTTCCCGTTGCAGTAGCATCTACGAGTCCCAGTGAGGGATTAGGGGCTTCTTGTGCCAGGCACTGTACAGACAAGTTAACCAAAGGGAGCTCACAGTCTAAAACCAGGACCATGTGCAGCAGGTGGATAAAGAAACAGCCTGGAGTGGGAGTGGGGAACTCGTAGGGATGGCTGAGTATATAAGTGATCTCGATAGTCTGTTTGCTGCCCGTTTCCTCGGTGCAGCGTGTAAGTGCCCATACTTTTCAATCTAGACTGTTTTAGGTGCTGGAATGGCAGCAGGCAGGAGGAGGAGTCCATGGCCCAGTCTCCCCTCCCTGCTGGGGGCTTGGCAGGGAGGTCAGAATTGGGCTGAGGGCGCTGATACCCCCTTGGCACTGGATCTCAAATGGTGGGTTGTGAAACTGCCAGAGGGTCATGGGAAGGTGGTAGATGAGTGGTGGGCTTAGTGCACAGGTGAGACCCTGGGGGGAGAGGGATTGCAGAGCTGAGCCCACCCTACACTCAGCCGCAGTGGTGACTCCTGTCCCACGGGGCTGGGTCCAGCTCTCCACAGAGGGAGTTATGGCCAGAAAGAACCCCGTGGGCAGACTCCAGCATGAAGCTTCTTGTCCCGTCTGTCTGGAGTATTTCAGAGAACCTGTCACTCTGGAGCGGGGGCATAATTTCTGCTGAGCCTGCATCATCCAGTGCTGAGAGAAATCAGGTATAGCCATCACCTACCCTCAGTGTAGACAAACTGTGAGCAGAGAAATCCCAGGCCGAAGAGGCAGCTGGCAGCTGTCATAGAAATAACCAAACAACTGAGTTTACAGGTAATAAAGGATGCAGGAGGGGAGAGGGTGTGTGGGGAACACCAGGAGCCTCTCAAGCTGTTCTGCGAAGAGGATCAAACCCTCCCATTTGCCTAGCATGTGACAGATCCCGGGCTCACCGAGATCACACAGTCGTTCCCATAGAGGAGGCTGCAGAGGAGTACAAGGTAAGGAATTGCTGTCAAGTTTAATGAGTTATAGCTTTGGGTTTAATTACCAGTTAATTTAATCACATGTTGACAGTCACAGGTATAACGGCATCATTCTGCTTTGTAAAGCCTTCATTGTATGAGAGATGCTGTAAAGGGTAAATGATGGGGCAGTGTGGCAAGCCGGGCAAGAGATGAAGACTTTACATACAGATGTTTGATGTGGGATCTTTCATCTGAAATCCCGAATCCTTTTCGAAACTGCCTCCCACTGGTGAAATAAGGCAATTTTCTGCAGAACTGAAGCTGCTAAATGAGGAGTGAGGTTTAAATCACAAGAGCTGCAGGCCAGTCTGTGTGAGAGTGCTGCCTTCAGACTGGAGAAGGGGGAGTTACAAGCTGTGGTTATTGCTATTTGTATCATAGTATTTATTATTATTTACTTACATACAGACCTCAGACAAGATCCGACCTCTACTGTGCTGGGCCCTGCACAAAACCCAGTGAGGGACAATCCCTGGCCTGTTTATAGTCTAAGTAGATAAGACAGACAGAGGGTGGGAGAGGAATCTGAGGCACAACAAGGGGATGGGACTTGTCCAAGGTTACCGAGCAGCTCAGTGGCAGAACTGGGAATAGACCCCAGGTCTCCCAGCGCCCAGTCCAGTACCCTAATCTCTAGGTCATGCTGCCTCCACAGCAGTGATGAAGTGTGGCCATTAGGAGGGAACAACACCTTGATAAAGGTCCTAGGCCCAGCAAGGAGATGAAGTTTCTCCTTGGGATTCTGAATTCCCACGTTGCTGGTCTGCACTAGAGGAGCTCGCTGGGCTGAACACGGGGTGGCCCCTGAGCACCTTGAGCTCCTGCACAAGAGGGCTCCAGGCAGTGCCGGTCCCTGGCAGATCTCTTTGGGATTGAACGTGATTGCAGCAAAGCTAACCCTTGGGTGGGGCTGCCCCGCGTCAGTCTGAGGGACCAACCACAGTGGCTCCATTGGTCCTCACGCTGCTCTCCCCCGGTGAGAGCCAGAACCCGCTGCTGCTGGCAGCTTTGCTGGGAGCTGTGGAATAGCTGCCCAGGCAGCATTGCCACGGGAAGGGCTCAGGACAGCTCGGACCAAGCCCAACCGTTCTCAACAAAAGCCAGAACGTCTAATGGGGTTTGCCCTAGTGCTACGACCAGTCCCGTCCAGCCAGTCCCATCCACGAGGCTTGAGAGCTTACAGTCAGTGGGAGTTGGGCTCCGCTGAGAATCCCAGCCCAGATTTCTCACCCGGCAGGCTTCTGGGATTGCTGTCACTTTGTCAGTTAAACCTTCTCCAAAACAGGTTGTTTCACACCGTGAAAGAAAATCCAAGGGTGTGACCCCAGTTTCATGTTGGTGTAAATCAGGGGAGACACGAGGTCAAATATAAAACATTCCCAGGCTCCATGAATATTAATATGACTTAAAGTCCTTGGTCTCGCTGATGTCATAACCCTGCTCGGTTGTCCTGTCATCAATACGGTCAGTTGTTTGTTTATTTGTTTGTTTTTGATAAGGGTTGAAAAGGTTCCCCCCCCCACACACACTCTGATCTATCAAAATAAAAATCAAACCACCCAAAACATTTCCATTTGTTCAGGAAAAGATCCAGGCCCATTTGCAGACTGAGGGAGGAGAGAGAAAAGTTTCTGGGATTTAAAGTGACTGGAGAGAAGAGGAGCCAGGAGTATCTGGTAGGTGCCCGTCATTTTTCACCTGCATTTGTAATGAGCTGGATGGAGGCCGTTCAGTCCTGGGTAAAGCAGAATTCAGTTAAGTGGGGAATAATCACAAGTAAATCAAAATGAGTTGTTTTAGCAGGAACTATTACTTAGGCTTACACCTTAAACTATTGTTCTTATCTACTGTGTATTAACGACTGTTAGTTTAATTAAACTCACTTTATAGGGAACAATTTACATTGATGAACTAACAGAATTTAATCGCCTTTTATCATGAGATTACTGGTTCTGTGGATGAAGGGAAAGCAGTGGATGTATTGTTTCTTGACTTTAGCAAAGCTTTTGACACGGTCTCCCACAGTATTCTTGTCAGCAAGTTAAGGAAGTATGGGCTGGATGAATGCACTATAGGGTGGGTAGAAAGCTGGCTAGATTGTCGGGCTCAACGGGTAGTGATCAATGGCTCCATGTCTAGTTGGCAGCCGGTGTCAAGTGGAGTGCCCCAGGGGTCGGTCCTGGGGCCGGTTTTGTTCAATATCTTCATAAATGATCTGGAGGATGGTGTGGATTGCACTCTCAGCAAATTTGCGGACGATACTAAACTGGGAGGAGTGGTAGATACGCTGGAGGGGAGGGATAGGATACAGAAGGACCTAGACAAATTGCAATCTGATGAGGTTCAATAAGGATAAGTGCAGGGTCCTGCACTTAGGACGGAAGAATCCAATGCACCGCTACAGACTAGGGACCGAATGGCTAGGCAGCAGTTCTGCGGAAAAGGACCTAGGGGTGACAGTGGACGAGAAGCTGGATATGAGTCAGCAGTGTGCCCTTGTTGCCAAGAAGGCCAATGGCATTTTGGGATGTATACGTAGGGGCATAGCGAGCAGATCGAGGGACGTGATCGTCCCCCTCTATTCGACATTGGTGAGGCCTCATCTGGAGTACTGTGTCCAGTTTTGGGCCTCACACTACAAGAAGGATGTGGATAAATTGGAGAGAGTCCAGCGAAGGGCAACAAAAATGATTAGGGGTCTAGAACACATGACTTATGAGGAGAGGCTGAGGGAGCTGGGATTGTTTAGCCTGCAGAAGAGAAGAATGAGGGGGGATTTGATAGCTGCTTTCAACTACCTGAAAGGGGGTTCCAAAGAGGATGGCTCTAGACTGTTCTCAATGGTAGCAGATGACAGAACGAGGAGTAATGGCCTCAAGTTGCAGTGGGGGAGGTTTAGATTGGATATTAGGAAAAACTTTTTCACTAAGAGGGTGGTGAAACACTGGAATGCGTTGCCTAGGGAGGTGGTGGAATCTCCTTCCTTGGAAGTTTTTAAGGTCAGGCTTGACAAAGCCCTGGCTGGGATGATTTAACTGGGAATTGGTCCTGCTTCGAGCAGGGGGTTGGACTAGATGACCTTCAGGGGTCCCTTCCAACCCTGATATTCTATGATTCCATGATTCTATGATTCTAATTTTGAATTAGAAAATCCAATGCACTAGAACATAAGCCCCAGGGACACGTGTTCACTTCTCAGTTTTCAGCCTCTCTAAGCCCAGAGTTTGGAGGAAAAGTTCTTTGTTTACTGTTTTGTGTTGCAGCCTAAATAGAAACAGGTATTCCTTGGTGCCGTGTGTTGGTTTCTTAATTGAACAATTATCCCTCTGGTTTACAGACCCTTTGTGCTCATTTCCCTATTCCTGTCATTCGCCTTGTACACCTTAGGCCACGGTAAGGATTTCTTGTTTTACAGTCCTAGCTATTTTCTTATTTTCACTACAGCTCACTTCCTCCTTATTTCTTAAGTCTGTTTCTCTTTAATTACACTTTATCCTTTATTACACCATATTTCCTTCATATTTCCTTGTTACGTTACTTTTCTCATAGTTTTTTGAACAATGCTTTTTGAATAATTTCTTATATTGCAAAGGCCTTGTCCACACTACATAGCTTTCAGTGACATGGCCACGTCAACACAGCTGTGTCACTAAAAGTCGGGGAGCGTAGCCGCTGTTTGTTGGCTCTTTTGCCGACAAAATACTCCCACCCCCAATGAGCGGCGTTCGCGTTTTTGACAGGAGAGCGCTCCTGCCGACAACGTGCTGTTCACACTGGCACTTGCTGCAACAAAACGGTTGTCTTTCGGGGGGAGAGGGTTTAGCACCTCTGAAAGACAAAAGATTTAGTCATTCAATTGCCAGTGTAGACATAGCCTTAGAAACTCCAGCTATTTTTCCTCTTGTTTAACTGTACTGTTCTTCCTTTTACTTTCCCTCTTTTCCCCACCTGCCATTCTTTCCTCTTACTGTCCCTTTGGTGGCTCCCCTACTGTTCCTATTACCCTCGTCTTTCCTGTTCCTCCTGAACTGGGCTTCAGCTCTGTTCCTGGCACCCCCGCGACGATGCATCTCAGCCACTGTGGTCCCTATCCACGGGCTCCCCACTTACTGCGTCCCTTCTTTTCTGGTGCCAGTCGCTGCCTGGCTCACTGCTGGCCTCTCTCTCTCTCCCAGCACTGGGAAGCCTCCCTCCAGACTCCACCAGCTGTTTCTGCTGCTCACAGCAGCACTCCAGGGGGAGTGGCCACCTCCCCCCACCCCCGCTGTTTTTTTCCCTTTTATTTCCCCCCAAAAAACATAGGTGCTGGAACTAGGGGTTCTGGGGGTGCTGCCCCTGGGCTTGAAGGAGTGGTAACAACACAAATACATGGCTTCCGCCTTCAGCACCCCCCTATAAAGAGCATTTCAGCACCACTGCCCAAAAACTGTCCCCAGGCTTGAGCTCACCCCACCTCAGTGGTCCTGGAATACTTGGCGTTCTCGAGACTTCTCCCGGAGCAGCTGGTTTGGGCTCCCCTTAAAAAAAAAAATTCTAAATCCCATGAGGCTGCCTCTGAGCCACAACCTGGCAGTGCTGCGTCCATTGCCCAGCAGCCTCCGGTACTGGTGGGGCCTTTACACACTGACGTGAGGCGTGAGGTGTGTCTGTAGGTAGAGTCCTTTGTGGCCTTGGGGAAAGTGAGCGTTTGTCAGTTGATACCTGATCCTGGGACACTGTGTGGGTGTGTGTACGTGTAGATGCCTATGGGGGGGGGCCTGTAAAACCCTCTCCCTAGAGAAGGGTAACGTCTTCCTCTTCACAGTCTATCATTTCATTTCAATCAATGAATCGATTTCCAGCTTTTGTGGCTTCGATGAAAATCTTCCCAAGGTGAACTGAACGTATCCAGTGCAGCGCTCGATGCCTGAGTCTGTACGTTTTTATTGAATTGTTTCTTTCTTTTCTTCTCTGTCAAGGTAATTCTGTGGAGATCTGGGAACCTAACAGAACTTTCCATTGTCTGGATTTTTTTAAACGGGGGGCGGGGAATTGGGTAGAACCAAAAATAAACCTTTAAAAAATTTTGAGCAGATAAAAAAAATAATATTTTTTCTTGGACAAATGACATCTTTCACTTTGATAAACTCAAAATGTTTTGTTTCGATCTGGACCATTTTTTAAAATGATATAATTATGTTAAATATAAGGAAATTTTCAAATAAATTTATTTCAAATAAAAAAAATCAAGCTATTTTCTTAAGAAATAGTTTAAATAAATGTCTTGATTTTTTCAAGATTTTTATTTATTTTTTACCAAACAGCAAATTTACATGAACTCATGAAACATTTCAGAGGTGACAAAACTGCATTTTCCCTGAAGAAAAGTTTAGTGCAAAAAAATTTCACCTAGATCTAGTGCTGAGTCCTGAATCCCGCTGCCTTGGGGTCTCCATCTCTGAGGTCCCTGATAACACACTATCCTGACCAGGTCGCACATGGAAATATCTCCGTAAGAGAGATAGAGGCCAAATGGGAAGGTGTGAGAAAATCCTCTCCCTCGTGGGATACAGGGCATAGTCTCCCACAAGGTATAGTCAAGGGTTTGATGTCTTAGAGTTTGAAAAGAAAGTCTCCCTCCTGCACACTCAGCACTCCATGCAAGGACCCCAGGCTCCGTCCATGTCCCTGACCAGCCCTTTCCCTACTGCTTTACAGAAACAGACCCAGGCCGAGAGGCAGAAGATTGCATGTCAATTTCAGCAACTGTGGCAGTTCCTGGAGGAACAAGAGCGACTCCTGCTGGCCCAGCTGGACCAGTTGGACAAGGAGATTGTGAACATACAGAATGAATATTTCACTAAACTTTCTAAGAAGATTTCCCATCTCAGTGAGCTGATCAGTGAGATGGAGGAGAAGGGTCAGGAGTCAGCGAGTGAATTCCTGCAGGTGAGACCAAGTCAGAGAAACATCCCAGATCCCAAACAAAAGGACAGCTCCTGAATCCTGGACACTGGGGTCAAGCGGTCAGAGAGGACAGCATAACTCAGTGTGTGCATTGCACAAATGTGAGTTACAATTGTTCTTTCAAGAGATAGAGACACTTTTATATTAGAAATGGAAAAGCCTCATTAGCTCAGGGTATCCATGACTCTTGTCCTTTTTACCCTATATCTGCAAAATCCCTTCCCTGAGATCCCAAGTGTGTGACTCAGGTAGGCCTGAGATTCTCTCTCTCTCTCTCTGTCTGTCTTTTCTAGGACATTGGAAGCACCTTGAGCAGGTACGTGGCTCTTTCTCACTCCCACACATACTTCTTATGCTGGAAAAAAGCTTGGAAACCATGTTAACACCACATCTCCCCAGGGTCACACAGGAAAATGGGTGGGGCAGGGTCACATTTTGGATACCAATCTCCGATTAACTTAATCCTGAGAGTCTCACCTTTTTATAGAAGAGTCTGGGATTATCTATTGAATTGGATGCTACATCCCTGGGGGACTTGCTGGCTCAGGATTCTGGGGACGGAATAGGAGTGCTGAGGTACTGGTTACCATAGGCACCCATGGGAAAAAATTAGCAGGTTCTCTGCACCCACTGACAACCAAGGTCCCCATGCCCCCCGTGAGTGTGCCACGTTCATGCTCCTCCCCCTCCCTCTCAGCGCTTCCCTGCCACCGGCCCGCCACCAAACAGCTGTTTGGCGGCACTTAGGATGCTCCAGGAGGGAGGGGGAGGAGCAGGGACACGGTATGCTTGGGGGAGGAGGCGGAGAAGAGGTGGGGCAGGGGCGGGGACTTGGGGGAAGGGGGTGGAATGGGGGCGGGGTGGGAAAAGGCACGGCAGGGACATGGCCAGGGTGGGGTGGGGGTCCAGCACCACCAGGCAGAGGGAAAGTCAGCACCTATGCTGGTTACAATTTAACCCAGGTCTGCTGCGATAAAGAGAGATCCCACCTGAGGACTGTTTGGAGACCAGTGTGGAATGAGCTGGGTAGGGGGGAGTTGGTGTATCAGTCTAGTTCCTAATGGACAGATTTCTACAGCACTTAGCACTGGAATCTCCTATCCATCAGAAGCATAGAGGCCAGGGAGTGAATTGGCCATGGAGACTCAATTCCCCTTTTAACAAGAAATTATAACGTATCACTAAATGAAATATAAGAATGTGAATTTTTTTCTTTCCAGGTGTGAGAAGGGGAAGCTCCAGAAGTCAGTGGAGATTTCTCCTGAACTGGAAAAGGGGCTCAGCAATTTCTCCCAGAAATATATTGCTCTTAGGGAGACTCTGAGGATGTTCAAAGGTACTAAGACAGGACCTAGGAAGGGAAAGAGGAATATGCCTCTGAGACTGGGAGGAGATGGGCTCTGGCCAATTAGATGACATATCTATTTAATAAAATGTGGAAAGTAGAGAAATTGAGCAGATGTAGCAGGGGCCCAGGCATCAGGATGTTTCAAATTAATTCATGATTTACCAAAGGTCACAACATTAAGGTCCAAATTTAGCCAAATGGCCTAAATTGTGCCCCTTGAGTTTATCTCTCCCAGTTACAGAGCTGGCAAAGCCTGTCGGGCCCAATGAATTAGGGGTGATTCTCTAGCTGGATCTCAGGACTTCCCTAGCCTGTGCCTGCACTGCCCTCTGAAGCCACTAAATAGGGGAGTCACAGATTGGCCTTCTCTATCCCTTTGCCAGTTCAGGATGAATTTGGCCCATTGAGTTGACCCTCTTCCATCTCAGATTTCCCCACTTATAAAATAATTTTATCATTATTCATATTTCAGTCTATGGAGGGGAAAGGGCCCCATTGCGCTGAGCTCTGCAGAGTGCTGAGTAAATAGACCCAAAAAGTTTACAATTCAGAGCCCTGACTGCAAATTCTTAACATCCCATGAATGTCAAAGAGACCAAAGTGTGCAAAGCTACTTTCGCCCTAAACTTTTTGCAGGATCTGGGTCTAAGTTATGCCACAATGCAACTGGTGAATGAGACAAACCAGCTGGGGTTGGGGGGTGGATGATGAGGAGAAAGGATATCTCTCCTAGAGATTGCATCTCACAGGTGGTTGTGTGGCTTAATGACAGTTGACTCCATTGCTGTGAGACGTCTGAATAAAAGAGGAAAAAGGAGGTTTCAGACTAGTTTATATTGATATTAAAGCCCTAAGTGTGTGTCTGTGCCTCGGTTTGTTTTTTGGTTGTAATTAAAACACAGTTATATTGGTTTAGAATAAGAATGTGGTTACACATACGACAGCATGAAAGCTCATCTTTCTTATCCTTTGCCCCTCCAGCCACTCTGCCATCTGAACTGGAGACAAAAAGAGAGAAATCCCTAGGGTCACGCAGATTGGGTGAGATTTCAGCTGGAGACTATCTTTAAATTATGAGAAAATTCCCACAAAAATATGTTGATAAAATCAACCAAACTGACAGCGGTCATGCCATACACAGCCCTAAAAATAAAAGCATGTAATGCTAAGGAGATCCCAAGCTGAAGTCAGACAAACAATCCTGAAGCCAATTGCCAACCTTAGTGCTGAGTTCGTGCCCATGCCAATGATCAGAAACACTCGCACTGACCAACATCCAAACACCTGAACACTGATCCTGGCATTTTCATAGGCATTTGTTGACCTTTTTAATGTTATATTCAGAGTGATGAACAGAAAAACCTCTCCCCTGAGGGCTGACACATCCCTCTCCTTTGCCCCTTCTCCAATATCCTCCCTTTCCTGTGGGCAGGGCTGGGCTCTCCCATTGGAGCTGCTCACTGCTTCCTGGATTGGGGAGGTGCTCTCCCTCTGAAGCTGCCCGCTCTCGCCTCCCCCCACACCTCCCGCCTTCTCTCTGGGCTGGAAATGGGATTACCCCACCATCTCCTACTCTCTGGTCTGGAGCGGCTCTTCCCCAATGCTGCACCTTTCTCTCTGTTCCTCGGCCTGGGAGTGGAGGCTACATTAGGGGAAGGAGCTTCCCTCTGAGGTTTAAAGCTGGTACCTGCCTCCCTTGCTCCCTCCTCCGAGACCTTCCTTGCTGTGTCTGCCAGTGGGAATGGAGCAGCCCCAGCAGGGGGAGCCGGGAGCTGAAGTCTCTGCAAACAGACGAGAAACTAAAGAAGCAGGTCCCATTAAACACAGTGAGGAACTGCAGTGAGAGATCTGCTCAGTCCCAGGTGCCCAAGACAGAGGCAGCTCCCTGGGATCCAGGCCTGTCCCAGCCAGACCAGAGCTGCTGGGGAGTGTGAAACATGGCACCACCAGCCCCCAGGACTGAGCTCTGCCCCTCACGCTCTGATTCTCTCTCTCCAGCAAATGTGACTCTGGATCCAGACACAGCTCATCCCCGACTGATCGTGTCTGAGGATCAGAAAAGTGTGAGCTATAGTTACACCCGGCAGGATCTGCCCAACAATCCTGAGAGATTTGATACTAGAGTCTGTGTGCTGGGCTGCGAGGGATTCACCTCGGGGAGACATTACTGGGAGGTGGAGGTGAAGGATGAGGGAACCTGGGCTGTGGGGGTGGCCAGAGAGTCTGTGTGGAGGAAGGGAGGGAGAACCCGTAACCCTGAGGACAGGATCTGGGCTGTGGATTGGTATATGAATACGTTCTGCGCTGTCTCCTCCTCTGAGACGCCTCTGTCCCTGAGTCGTGATCTCAGGTTTATCCGGGTTTCTGTGGACTATGAACAGGGGCAAGTGATATTTGCCAATGCTGATAATGATGACCCAATCTTCACTTTCTCAACAACCTCTTTCGATGGGGAGAGAATCTATCCCTGGTTCTGGGTGGGGCAGAGATCCCAGTTCAGCCTGTGTCACTGAGATATGGTGGGAGCATATTGCACTGGGGATCCTGAAATCAGCCTCTCCAGCATCAGACACACCAGTCTCTAGTACTCTTGTATTTCTGCAGACTTTCTATCATGTCGTCTCCATGACCCCAGTAGTTCCATGGGGTCTGGACTGTCAAACCATAGAGAGCAGGGAGTGATTGAGATGGAGAAGCCAATCTCATTGCCCCAGGATTGTGCAGCTTTTTTGTCACTGTCCTCTATGGTCAAGAGGACTGTGGGGATCCTGGGTCAGACATGGGGGAAATAGCCCACTAGGAATGAAAAATTGGCTCCTCTAGATGCCGTCATCCTAATCTCTGCGACCCTGGAAGGCTTGCATCTATCTAGTCGTCTGCCTCATGTCATCTCCCATCTCGTAGCTCCTTATCTCTGCCCCCTGGAAGGGAATCTGCTCCCTCCCCACTTCGGCACCAGGGATGGGAAGGAGGAGGGGTTGAAGAGGAGCAAACTGGACTGAGGGGCAGATGTGGGGACTGCAGGGTCACAGAATTAATTAATTGGGATTTGGGGGTTGGAGAGAAGCTGGAAGCCCCGCACCAGCATGAAATGTTTTATACATATCTGTGTCATTAGATCTATGGTTCCCCCAGCAACAGCTCCTGCAACAGGGGCTAAAGTCACTTTCCTCTATAGATATGGATGAGTTGGGAACACTGTAATTGTCACTGTGATGCTGGCAAACCAAATGCCAGCTCTTACCAAAACTTCAGGCATTAGCTAAGAACTGGCAAACTCATAGCTGGAGATCAGACCAGTTCACCTGTATGTTAGTTTTACTTAAAATAGGTATTAGTCTTGCAACAATGTGTTGAGTGTTTAGACTCCACGAAATACTTGTAAATTGCTGCATGCATTGATTTCACGTGTAATGCTGGAATTCCATGCTATAAGAAAATAGCCCGGGTCTACTCTAGGAGTTGAGATCAATTTAGCAGCGTTAAATCGATTTAACCGTGCACCCATCCACACGACGAAGCCCTTTTTTTTTACTTAAAGGGCTCTTAAAATCAATTTCCTTACTCCACCTCTGACAAGGGGATTAGCGCTGAAATCGGCCTTGTAGGGTCGAATTTGAGATACTGTGGATGCAATTAGATGGTATTGGCCTCCGGGAGCTATCCCACAGTGCTCCATTGTGACCGCTCTGGACAGCACTCTCAACTCAGATGCACTGGCCAGGTAGACAGGAAAAGGCCCGCGAACTTTTGCATTTCAATTTCCTGTTTGGCCAGCGTGGCGAGCTGCAGGTGAGTGCAGAGCTCATCAGCAGAGGTGACCATGCAGAACTCATCAGCAGAGGTGACCATGATGGAGTCCCAGAATCGCAAAAGAGCTCCAGCATGGACTGAACGGGAGGTACGGGATGTGATCGCTGTGTGGGGAGAGGAATCCATGCTATCAGAACTCCGTTCCAGTTTTCGAAATGCCAAAACATTTGTCAAAATCTCCCAGGGCATAAAGGACAGAGGCCTTAACAGGGACCTGAAGCAGTGCCGCATAAAACTTATGGAGCTGAGGCAAGCCTACCAGAAAACCAGAGAGGCAAATGGCCGCTCCAGGTCAGAGCCCCAAACATGCCGCTTCTATGATGAGCTGCATGCCATTTTAGGGGGTTCAGCCACCACTACCCCAGCCATGTTGTTTGACTCCTTCAATGGAGATAGAAGCAACACAGAAGCAGATTCTGGGGACGAGGAAGATGATGATGTTGACGTTGTAGATAGCTCACAGCAAGCAAGCAGAGAAACCGGTTTTCCTGACAGCCAGGAACTGTTTCTCACCCTGGACCTGGAGCCAGTACACCCCGAACCCACCCAAGGACCCGCCAGGTGGAGAAGGGACCTCTGGTGAGTGTACCTTTTTAAATAGTATATGTGGTTTAAAAGCAAGCGTGTTTAATGATTGATTTGCCCTGGCATTTGCGGCTCTCCTGGATGTACTCCCAAAGCCTTTGCAAAAGGTTTCTGGGGAAGGCAGCCTTATTCTGTCCACTATGGTAGGACACTTTACCACACCAGGACAGTAGCACGTACTCGGGAATCATTGCAGAACAAAGCATTGCAGTATATGTTTGCTGGCGTTCAAACAATATCCGTTCTTTATCGCTCTGTGTTTTCCTCAGGAGAGTGATATCATTCATGGTCATCTGGTTGAAATAGGGTGCTTTTCTTAAGGGGACATTCAGAGGTGCCCGTTCCTGCTGGGCTGTTTGCCTGTGGCTGAACAGAAATGTTACCCGCTGTTAGCCATGGGGAGGGGGGCGGGGGGAAGGGCTAGTCACGCAATGGGGGGAGGGAAAATGCGACGTTGGAACGAAAGCACACGTGCTATGTATGTAATGTTAACAGCAAGGTTTACCGTGAAAGAGTGTACCCATTGTTCTATAAAATGTGTCTTTTTAAATACCACTGTCCCTTTTTTTTCCTCCACCAGCTGCATGTGTTTCAAGGATCACAGGATCTTCTCCTTCCCAGAGGCTAGTGAAGATTAGAAGGCGAAAAAAACCGCACTCGCGATTAAATGTTTTCTGAGCTCATGCTGTCCTCCCACACTGACAGAGCACAGACGAATGTGTGGAGGCAGACAATGTCAGAGTGCAGGAAAGCACAAAATGACCGGGAGGAGAGGTGGCGGGCTGAGGAGAGTAAGTGGCGGGCTGAAGATGGCTGAAGCTGAAAGGTGGTGGCAGCGTGATGAGAGGAGGCAGGATTCAATGCTGAGGCTGCTGGAGGATCAAACTTATATGCTCCAGCATATGGTTGAGCTGCAGGAAAGGCAGCTGGAGCACAGACTGCTGCTACAGTCCCTGTGTAACCAACCGCCCTCCTCCCCAAGTTCCATAGCCTCCTCACCCAGACACCCAAGAACGCGGTGGGGGGGCCTCCGGCCACCCAGCCACTCCACTCCAGAGGATTGCCCAAGCAACAGAAGGCTGGCATTCAATAAATTTTAAAGTTTTAAACTTTTAAAGTGCTGTGTGGCCTTGTCCTTCCCTCCTCCTCCAGCACCCCTCCCAGTGCTTCCCTCCTCCACCACCTCTCCCGGGCTACCTTGGCAGTTCTCACCCTATTTATGTGATGAATGAATAAAGAATGCATGAATGTGAAGCAACAATGACTTTATTGCATCTGCAAGCGGTGATTGAAGGGAGGAGGGGAGGGTGGCTGGCTTACAGGGAAGTAGAGTGAACCAAGGGGGGTGGGGTTCATCAAGGAGAAACAAACAGAACTGTCACACCAAAGCCTGGCCAGTCATGAAACTGGTTTTCAAAGCTTCTCTGATGCACACCGTGCCCTCCTGTGCTCTTCTAACTGCCCTGGTGTCTGGCTGCGCGTAACCAGCAGCCAGACGATTTGCCTCAACCTCCCACCCTGCCATAAACGTCTCCCCCTTACTCTCACAGGTATTGTGGAGCGCACAGCAAGCAGTAATAACAGTGGGAATATTGGTTTCGCTGAGGTCTAACTGAGTCAGTAAACTGCGCCAGCGCGCTTTTAAACATCCAAATGCACATTCTACCACCATGCTGCACTTGCTCAGCCTGTAGTTGAACAGCTCCTGACTACTGTCCAGGGTGACTGTGTATGGCTTCATGAGCCGGGGCATTAAGGGGTAGGCTGGGTCCCCAAGGATAACTATAGGCATTTCAACATCCGCAACGGTTATTTTCTGGTCTGGGAATAAAGTCCCTTCCTGCAACTTTTGAAACAGACCAGAGTTCCTGAAGGTGCGAGCGTCATGTACCTTTCCCGGCCATCCCACGTTGATGTTGGTGAAACGTCCCTTGTGATCCACTTGCAGCACTATTGAAAAGTACCCCTTGCGGTTTATGTACTCTCCGGCTTGGTGCTCCGGTGCCAAGATAGGGATATGGGTTCCGTCTATGGCCCCACCACAGTTAGGGAATCCCATTGCAGCAAAGCCATCCACTATGACCTGCACATTTCCCAGAGTCACTACCCTTGATATCAGCAGATCTTTGATTGCGTTGGCTACTTGCATCACAGCTGCCCCCACAGTAGATTTGTCCACTCCAAATTGATTCCTGACTGACCAGTAGCTCTCTGGCATTGCAAGCTTTCACAGTGCGATTGCCACTTGCTTCTCAACTCTGAGGACTGCTCTCATCTTGGTATTCTTGCACCTCAGGGCAGGGGAAAGCAAATCACAAAGTTCCATGAAAGTGCCCTTACGCATGCGAAAGTTTCGCAGCCACTGGGAATTGTCCCAGACCTGCGACACTATGCGGTCCCACCAGTCTGTGCTTGTTTCCCGAGCCCAGAATCGGCGTTCCACAGCATGAACCTGCCCCATTAGCACCATGATGACTGCATTGCCAGGGCCCATGCTTTCAGAGAGGTCTGTGTCCATGTCCTCATCACTCTTGTCACTGCGCTGACGTCGCCTACTCGCCCAGTTTTGCTTTGCCAGGTTCTGGTGCTGCATATACTGCTGGGTAATGCGCGTGGTGTTTAATGTGCTCCTAATTGCCAAAGTGATCTGAGCGGGCTTCCTGCTTGCCGTGGTATGGCGTCTGCACAGAAAAAAGGCGCGGAACGATTGTCTGTCATTGCTCTGACGGAGGGAGGGGTGACTGATGACATGGCTTACAGAGTTGGCTTACAGGGAATTAAAATCAACGAAGGGGGTGGCTTTACATCAAGGAGAAACAAAAACAACTGTCACACAGAATGGCCCCCTCAAGGATTGAGCTCAAAGCCCTGGGTTTAGCAGGCCAATGCTCAACCCACTGAGCTATCCCTCCACCTGGTATTTCAGGCAGGACTGAATCTCCATTAAACTTTTCAAGGTGTCCCTGACAGACCTCACCAAAACGATTGTCGGCCGTTGATTTCACAGAGCGAGGGTGGGGGGAGCAAATGAATACAAAACAAATCTGGTCTGTTTCTTGTTTTGATCCTCTCTATCTATCTTTTACATCTTTGGCTTGCGGCAGACGGTGCAGTAGGACTGCTAGCCATCCTCATCTCCTGCCTTCTCGCCAGAAGACGGTGCAATAGGACTGCCTGCAGGACTAAAGAGAATGACCTGGCTGAGTCACTCCTCTTTCAGTCCCTATGCCCATGTCTGCCTGGGTGCTCCTGACCGACCTTACCGAAGCGGCCAGGAGCACCTCGGACACGATGACGATGGTTTTCAGGCCTATTGCACCGTCTGCTGCCACAAGGCAATGGGTTGCTGCTGCTGTGTAGCAATGCCGTACCGCGTCTGCCAGCACCCAGGAGACATACGGTGACGGTGAGCTGAGCGGCTCCAGGCTTGCCGTGGTATGGCGTCTGCACAGGTAACTCACGAAAAAAGGCGTGAAACGATTGTCTGCCCTTGCTTTCACAGAGGGAGGGAGGGAGGGAACGGAGGCCTGTCGATATGTGCCCAGAACCACCCGCGACAATGTTTTAGCCCCATCAGGCACTGGGATCTCAGCCCAGAATTCCAGTGGGCAGCGGAGGCTGCGGGAACTGTGGGGTAGCGACCCACAGCGCAACGCTCCGGAAGTCGACGCTGGCCTCGGCCCTATGGAAGCGCTCCGCCGAGTGAATGCCCTTAATGCACTTAGAGCATTTTCTGTGGGGACGCACACACTCGACTATATAAAACCGATTTCCAAAACACCGACTTCTGTAAATTCGACCTAATTTCGTAGTGTAGACGTACCCCTAGGTAGGTTTGGCTTTAAAATGTTTGCTCTGAACTTATGAGCCCAAACATAGGAATCACACACACACCCCACCCATCCAGAAGGACTATCAAAATCAGATGGGCCATCAAGGAATATCACAACACAAAGGGTAGGGTAATGGCCCTATTGTACTTTGAAAATGCTACCTGCCAGGCAGCTAATCCTTGGGGACTTGGAAGCTGAATGAAGGGAATAAAATAAGGTCACAGGAAATTTTTCCATCTCTTCACTGTTTGATCTCTCACAGGGCCAGAGAAACCAAGGTGAAGCCAGAGGTCCCCAGGGGCTGCCTCCTGGGTGTGCCCTGAAAGACACTTAAACTTGACAGATCCTACAGCTCTGTCACTCTTAGGATTTATATGGTGACTCATTTGTGTGTGTATGTTTGCTTGCTTTAACCTGTAAATAACTTTTTTATTTCTTTTTCATAGTTAATAAATCCTCAGATAGTTTATTACAGGATTGGCTACAGGCATTGTCTTTGGTGTAAGATCTAGGGTACCAAATAATCTGGGGTAAGTGACTGGTTTCTTGGGACTGGAAGCAACCTGAACTTGGTGTGAGTTTTGGTGTAAGTGACCATGTATCACTAAGTCCAGTTTGTCTGGGTGGCAAGATAGACTGGAGAGTCTATGGGGACTGTCTGTGGTAAACCAGGAATTCACATTTCTTACCGGCTTGGAGCAATCTAATTATAGAACACACTGCCAGTCTGGGGTATCTGCCCTGTTTCTGACAGTCTGCCCTGAGGTCGGTTGTGAACCACGCCAGACAGTGACAGTCACACACACATGGGTGATGGGTAGGGGGAGTTGTAAAATCTAAAAAATAGACCGAAAACTTTATATAATCTTTAAAAGTAAGATCATGATTTGGGGTCAACCTCTTCATTTTTCAGCATCTGACTCATGATTTTTAACTTTCGGGGTTGGCAAAACTGGAAGAGACAGGGACAGGGCTGCCTCAACCAGAGGAAATAGAAGACACAAGAATAAAAGGTGCATGAAAGTAAAACAGGAACATACAGAGTCCTGGAGTGTGGCTTGTGACTGGGATTTGAAGAGAGCGGGAGAGAGACAGAGAAATAAACAGGGAGGGGAAACTAGTGCCAGAAAAAATGAGTAAAAATGAACAGTATGAAAAAAAAGGGAGAAGAAAAGGGCACATGAGAGGCTGGATATTGGTGCTATTTTAGCCCTCTTCTTTCCATACCCTGTAAAGGCGTCTCTGAATGGTCCACAGTCCACAAGAAAGGGAGGAGATGAAGGCAGGGAGGGCAAGGGGAGGAGTGGGCAGTTTGAGGATGAGGCAGAACCATCTAATCCTCCCTATGAGCCCCCAGAACTGACCCCGGAAAGTCCATGTAGCCACAGGCTCTAGTCACTTGTTGCCAGAGCCCTCACCCAAAGGCATGGGAACAAGGGCAGTCATGGCCATGGTGAGTCCTTGCTGCCAGGGAATGGAGGCCCAGAATCAAAGTGGGATCAAATGGTCTGGGTGTGGAAGTCCCTGAACTTTTGCAGATCCTAGGGGATGCCCCCAGTCTGGGGCATGTCTCACACAGCCTTTACTGCAGGGAACCAATCCCCACCTGACCCAGTGGCAGGGAAACTCAGGAAGTGAATACTTATAAAAAGAACAGGAGGACTTGTGGCACCTTAGAGACTAACAAATTCATTTGAGCATAAGCTTTCGTGCTGGAAATGGCCCACCTTGATTATCACTACAAAAGGTTTTCTCCCCCCCACCCCGCTCTCCTGCTGGTAATAGCTCATCTTAAGTGATCACTCTCCTTACCGTCTGTATGGTAACACCCATTGTTTCATGTTCTCTGTGTATATAAATCTCCCCACTGTATTTTCCACTGAATGCGTCCGATGAAGTGAGCTGTAGCTCACGAAAGCTTATGCTCAAATAAATTGGTTAGTCTCTAAGCTGCCACCAGCCCTCCTGTTCTTTTTGCGAATACAGAGGAACACGGCTGCTACTCTGAAACCCGAATACTTATAGATTCCCTCCTAAAATCTTTGCTTGGGGACTTTCCACTCAGTATTTCAAGGAATGCAGAACAACCAGAACTCTTGGTAGGGACTGGTTCAGAGAAATACTTTGATGAATTGATTTGTTCAGAATATTAGAAATGACCGGAGTCAGTCCCATAGGCGGAGCTGAAACATTACAATGGCAACAAAGAAGGAGCAGTCCCATGCTGAGAAATTTGGATCAATCTATTGTTGTAAACTGAATTAAAAGAAGCAGATAATTACAGATTTCCCTTTGAGGTCATTCAGTCCTGTCTTCATGAATAATGTGTGAAACAATTATTTCCTTACTAATGTTCTGTGGTCTGAAAGTCTGGGGCAAAGATCTCATAGGCTCATGGACTTTGAAGTCAGAGGGGACCATCGTGATCATCTAGTCTGACCTCCTGCACGTTGCAGGCCATGGAACCTCGCCGACAAGTTACAAGGGAAGTGAACTGAAATACAGTTTATATTGCTTTGAATTTCTATTTCTAATGAGATATATGTATATGTCAGACAAATTTAACATGGGAGATTTGATATCAGCGTTTCCCCCATGGAATAGATAAAGGCTCACTTAGGTGATATTCAAGCAGCCAGTACTCACCAAGTAGATGCAGAGGCGACAAGGGGAGGGGCAAGGGCCACATGCCCCTCCCCAGACGCCGTGGGGGGCACAGGAGTAGCCCCATGCCAGCAGCTCTCCAGCGCGGCTGTTCTGGTACCGCCCCAGCCCCGCCCCAAGCCCTGTCTTCCGGCGGGGCTGGACAGATGCCGAGAGATGGAGCCGCGTCAGGGCTAGGGATGGTACCGGAACGGCTGTGCCGGAGGAGCTGTCAGTGTGAGGCCGCCAGGCAGCCCCACTTTCTGCTGCTTTCACCACTGCTGTTCCTGGGAGAGCCCTGCAGCTCAACCGCAAACCGCAGCGGCGAGAGGAGCAGAACATGGGGCCGCTGATCCCAAGAGCACCCCCAGCTCTGTCCTCTGACAGGGCTGTACAGACCCCTGGGCCAGGAGTCCGCTGCGGCGAGAGCCTTGTGGCTCAGGACAGAGGCCCCCGCAGGTAACATGGGATGGATGGGAGGGACAGGGAGAGCGTGGGGGGCAGGGTGGGGAGGAGTCACATGGGGCTTCATGTGGCAGGCTGACCTTCCCCCCCACCCGCCTTTAGCTGGTGCCACCTTTGTGTCCCTCCTGGATCCTGGAATGAAGCTTCTGAGAAGTTTTAAGATCACTTGGCTTTTTTAATTCCATCAGCTCTCCTGAGCTGGTTTGCGAAAGCAGCTGATTAATTGGATAGTTACAGTAATTCCAGTTAATTAATGTGAGAGGAGAGGTATCCTTAAAGAACCACCCACCGTTAGTTCTACTGAGCTGCAAGGGTTGGCAGCAGGAGACTCGCATTTTCAAGTGCCTCCCTTTGGCTGAAGACAACGGCAGTGTTGAGGAGATTGCTCTTTTTGGTTCCGTGGCAGTTCAGAATAAAAATCATTTCAGGTCCAACTAGTCGGTCTTTTCTGGAATTTCCAGTGAATCAAAAAAGTCAATTTTGGGGCTATTCTGGAGATTCAAGCCTGGGTGCCTCACACACCTGGTGAGTGCCATAACCACCGGGTGAAATGGGGATGGGGTGGGGGGTGGGGGGGGATAGTATGAATTCCTCTGGCCTTTTTGTGACCGACCAAAACTATTTGTGTGAAATCTGCAAATAGTTTCCTGCAGCACATCGAAAACAAATTCATGATACTTACACACTTGTATGCACCACAAGCTGACAGTGCTGCCTGGGAAACAACTTTTCCTAGACTTTGTCGGACTATTGACACCTGTGTTTTCTTTCCCCGGTGGCGTGAAGGTCATGGAGCACATGACGTGGTTTTCTTTTTTTCCTTTTGTTTTGAAATTAACATAACGCGATGACAGACATGAAAGTTGCGATATTACAACAGAAAAACTTCAAAACCAGACTCCAGCGAGAGACTGCTGAATTGGAATTCATTTGCAAATTGGATACAATTAACTTAGGCTTGAATAGAGACTGGGAGTGGCTAAGTCATTCTGCAAGGTAACCTATTTCCCCTTGTTTTTTCCTACCTGTCCCCCCCCCCCCCCACTGTTCCTCAGACTTTCTTGTTAAACCCTGGATTTGTGCTGGAAGTGGCCCACCTTGATTATCATACACATTGTAAGGAGAGTGATCACTTTAGATAAGCTATTACCAGCAGGAGAGTGGGGTGGGGGGAGAGAAAACCTTTTGTAGTGTTAAACACCCATTTTTTCATGGTCTGTGTGTATAAAAATATCCTTACTGCATTTTCCACTTTATGCATCCGACGAAGTGAGCTGTAACTCACGAAAGCTTATGCTCAAATAAATTGGTTAGTCTCTAAGGTGCCACAAGTACTCCTTTTCTTTTTATTTTAAAAAGTGTTTTTAATTTATAAGGGGGGGGTCGCCCTCCAAGGCTTGCTGTGTGAAAGGGGTCACTACCACTACAAAAGTTTGAGAACCACTGGTTTACCTGACATCTGGTGGTGAGCTGTGGAAAAGGACTTCAGGGGCTGATCTCATTTGCATGGACCCACCCACCCTGCCTAGGTGCACAGCATGATGGGATTTCTGGCCTAACGGTCACTTTTGGCTGGTGTGGGATCCCCAGTCTCTTTGTTATTGAGGCAAGGGTAACAATACTGGTTGTGTGAATGAAGGACAACAGAACTGCATTTGGCATTTTCCAATTGAGGGACTCACCCTCAACTGAACAGCACTCACTAGGCATGGGACATGGGTTCCACAGCCTAGTGAGTTGAGAGAGTGTGGGGGATATTTTTTCTAGCATTGTGAGTACAGGAAAATGGGGCCCTGGGGTGGTTACTAGCCATGTTGGAATGTGTGGCCAATTTGTACCAGCAACAGGGCCCAGCTGGGTCACAGGAAGGGATGGGAATAACTGCATATATAGAATCATAGAATATCAGGGTTGGAAGGGACCCCTGAAGGTCATCTAGTCCAACCCCCTGCTCGAAGCAGGACCAATTCCCAGTTAAATCATCCCAGCCAGGGCTTTGTCAAGCCTGACCTTAAAAACTTCCAAGGAAGGAGATTTATCTCCCACTGAGGGTGCCCAGCCCTGGTTTGTCTGGTCCTAGCTAATCCTCTTCAGATGCTAATCACCAGCCTTTTCCCCAGGGCTGCTCCCTCCAGCTGCCTCTCTACCCCTGTTAACGCAAAGCTGCCCAGGGCTCCCTGCTGCCAATGTCAATGGCAGGGCTAGGGGGACTAGTTATGTATTCAAACTCCCCATACTTGTTTCTGGGCTATGGTGACCTCTCTGCCGCTGACCTCCCACTGGGGCTATGAGAGCTGGCAGGGGAGGGCCCAACACACACACAACTGAATCCATCCCTTTTTCAACCCAATTCTGCTCTTTGGTGGATAAATGGGCCAGAAATTACAGCCAGAAAAACAGGAAGCACAAAATAATGTGGGTGTCAACGACACCTTTATTGGGTCTATGAAATGACAGGGGTTAAGGCCATGCTCAGCAGGTGCATCTTAGCACATAGGCATGGACAGTGAGTTGTATGGGCCGGTGGTGCCCATGCTTCACCAATATTTAGAGCATGGGGCCCAGCTCCACCAAAGTTCAAGGCCGGGTCTCTCCCGCAGCCATGCCTGCTGCCACCTCTGCACGCCCCCCCGGTGTGATTTTTGCTGCCACCTGGCAGTGCAATGGGGCTAAAATGGCTTCCTATCCACCCGCTCCGTGCCTGGCGTCTGCGGCCCCTAATGGGAATGTGTGTGTTTCCGCATGAAATTTAATGTGGATAAACGTAAAGTAATGCACACTGGAAAAAATAACCCCAACTATACATACAGTATGATGGGGGCTAATTTAGCTACAACAAATGAGGAAAAAGACCTTGAAGTCATCATGGACAGTTCTCCGAATACGTCCACGCAGTGTGCAGTGGCAGTTAAAAAAGCAAACGGGATGTTAGGAATCATTAAAAAAGGGATAGAGAATAAGACGGAGAATATCTTATTGCTCTTATATAAATCCATGGTACCCCCACATCTTGAATACTGTGTACAGATATGGGTCCCCTCATCTCGAAAAAGATAGACTGGCATTAGAAAAGGTTCAGAAAAGGGCAACTAAAATGGTTAGGGGTTTGGAACGGGTCCCATATGAGGACAGATTAAGGAGGCTAGGACTTTTCTGCTTGGAAAAGAGGAGACTAAGGGGGGATATGGTGGAGGTCTATAAAATCTTGAGTGGTGTGGAGAAAGTGAATAAGGAAACGTTATTTACTTGTTCCCATAATAGAAGAACTAGGGGCCACAAATGAAATTAATGGGCAGCAGTTTTAAAACAAATAAAAGGAAGTTCTTCTTCACTCAGCGCACAGTCAACCTGTGGAACTCCTTGCCTGAGGAGGTTGTGACGGCAAGGACTATAACAGGGTTTAAAAGAGAACTGGATACATTCATGGAGGTTAAGTCCATGAATGGCTATTAGCCAGGATGGGTAAGGAAGGGTGTCCCTAGCCTCTCTTTGTCAGGGGAGGGAGCTGGATGGCAGGAGACAGATCCCTGGATCATTCCCTGTTAGGTCCCCTCACTCCGGGGCACCCGGCACTGGCCGCTGTCGGCAGACAGGACACTGGGCTGGATGGACCTTGGGTCTGACCCCGTCTGGCCGCTCTTATGTTTTTATGCTGCCCCTGCCCTGAGCCCCTCTGCTGGCAATGGGCGCTGCGAGGCCAGGGCCTGCAGTCAGCAGCATTCAGAGACCCCTCCCCACCAAGGAGCTGCTGCCAGAGAGGGGGTGCAGGTCACTTATGGGAGTTGCCCCAGGTAAGAGCCACACCCCCCACCCCATCTTGCACCCCGCACCCTTTCCCACACCCAAACTCCCTCCCAGAGCCCAACCCCTCACCCCCTCCTACACCCCAATCTCCTGCCCCAGCCTAGATCCTGCACCCTGCACCTTACTCCCTCCCAGAGCCCAACCTCTCAACCCTCCTGCACCCCAATCCTCTGCCCCAGCCCAGAGCCTGCACCCCACACCCAAACTCCCTCCCAGAGCCTGCACCCCAAACCGCCTCCCACACCCAAACTCCCTCCCAGAGCCCACACCCCTCCCGCAACCAAACTCCCTCCCAGAGCCTTAGGGGGCAGGGAATGACTTGGACCCGTTCTGGGCACCACCAAAAATTCTACAAACCTGCCACCCCTGCACACAAGGGAGCTATACTGGTATTCTCGTTGTGTTACAGCAGGGCAGTACAGAGACAGGAACACAAAGGAAAAGTGAATATCTTTGATAATGTCGTGTCTCCCATAGTGTGTGTGTGGCTGCTAAATCATTTGCACCCTCTGCTAAAGGCAGGGACAGTATCTTAAATCAGTTGCATCACCAGGGGTGTAGAATGAAGCCCTTTTAACAGCAAAATGCAAACCTGCTTCCAGTCTCCCCTGCCTGACCGCAGCATGACAGTCAGGCAGCTCTGATTCATCAGCTCCCTCCCCACAGACAGCACCAAGGATGGACTTGACTGGGTGCATAGTAGGGCTGGGAAGGTTAGTTGTATGGTCGTATGGGAAAGTGCTGAGATGAGAAACGTGGGAGGAGGCAGGGGGGAGCCGTGTAGCCTGGGTGGAATGAACATATGGGGAGAGAGGGAGAAAAGCCATCTTGGTTCCTTCCCCTGAGTGAGTCCGATTCATCCAGCCCGGGCCCCTCGCTCACGCCGCCCTGGGGCCGCGCTCTCACTCCCCTTCCCCTGGCCCAGCTTCCGAATCCTCTTCCCCAGCTCTCCCCACCCCTCCCTCCATCGCGCTGGGACCAGCTCCCTGCACATGGCTGAAGTCTCACTCCTCCCCTGTGCTGCCCCCCTGTGGCTATTTCCTCCAGGGCTGGGGTATTTCCCTGGCCTACTGGCCCCCTTACACTTACTGGGGGCCTGGGCTTGCCATTCCTTTGGAAGTTGTATAATGCAGTTAATGGCCCCGAGGGGACCTGAGAATCCTCCAAGTCCCTTCCCACTCCTTCACCGTCACAGTCATCCCCATCAGGTAGGTGAAGTGCAAAACTCACATTCCTCACTTTTCACCACCTTAAACACTGTGGGGACGTAACAGAGCACAGGGTGAGCCTGAAATAGGGGGGCCTCCTTGGAGCAAGAGGGAGGGAGGAGGGATCACTTGGGTGGGGGGGCCTGTCTCCAGCAATAAACAGGTCTCCCTGAGCCCCCACCTACAGAAGCACCTCCCTCCCCATCTCCTGAGAGAAAAATCAAACCTATGTGGGAGGGGTGTAAAGTTCTGTTCCGGACACCCAGAACTGTAAACCAAAGTGTTATCCCTCTGTTTTAGAAAGAGTGAGCTTTACTGGAGATTAGACGGTGTCCGCTCCCTGCCACATCTTTCTGTTCAATTCACCAGCAAACTCCTCGAGACTCTGCCAGTCTCTACCATAGCTTGCAGGTAACAAATCAATGATCTCCACTTCCCGAGTTCCCCAGAGACATTTCTCTGCAGCGTCCAGTCGCTCTCACAGGACACTGGCAAAACGTTACTAAGTTTTCTGTCTCCAAAGAGACACACAGCACACCCCAGCCTGTGAGCTGAGCTGAGGACTCAGTCTACACTCCAGTATAACAGCATTGATAGGTAGGAAAAATAAGACTCAGTTTATTAACAAAGAACAGCCATTTAAGTGATACTAAGCAAGAGAAGAAGAGACCAGATTGGTTCCAAACAAAACTAAACAAAGCAGACTTTCCAGTGACTACAACTCAGTTTTAGCACGTTACAATTGTTACCTAAGAAGTGGTTTCAGCGACGTCACCAGCCATCCAGGCCAGGGGACCCAGCTTCCACGGGCTCGGAGGGGGCCGTTCTCTTTCTTCCTTAACTAACAGTATGTCCTGGAAGTCGACTGCATTTTTTTCAGGAGCCAGGAAGACTTCCTGGGGGTGCGGACTCTGTCCCTGGCGTGCTCACTAAGCCCTTCCCTGCCGGCCGCATTGCTTCATTTACCTTATCTGTAAATGTACTTTCGTTGTTCTCTGCCTGTACCCAAGCCAGTCGGACGTTCCTCTGGCTAGGGCTGGCTGGCTTTATGCACTGCCTCCCAAACACATTAAGAACATATTTCCAGCACTCACGTATAACTCTTCTGTACACAGCCCACACAGACATCACACAATGATTTTGGGGACCAGCATGTCACCAGTTTATATATGACACCGTCTGGATACCTATGAGGACAACCGTGTGTGGGGGGGTAATGAGTATGTCAGACCTGATTTGAGTTACTGTACAGTGGGTACTCTGCCAGTTGGCATTGAAGGGCTCATGGAGCACCTCAGGAATATTTTGGCCCTGACGTTGCTATACAGCACCGTCCACTGTAACTCCCTGTTCTCTGTCCCATTTTCTCTCTCTGCCAGATGTCTCCCTGCTCCCCTGGCAGCTGCCTTTTCACCATCAGTCCCAGAAACTGTTTTCCATCCAATGCCCCACTTATCCCCCCCTCCCCCTCTATGCAGCTATCTCCTCTCCATCAAACCCCGTCTTGGAATCTAGTCACGGCACAGATCTGCACCGTCCTGGCTAACGCTGGGTGGGGTTTGCAATGGAACATGGTTCTGATCTATGTTCATCTTCCCCTGAGTCATACAGGGCCCTGCAGGTGCCTCCCGGGGCAGCGCAGCTCAGGCACAGATGAGACCGAGGTTAGTCCTGTCTACACTGCAGCGCCCGGCCGTGCTCTGAGGGTGTTGGCAGCCACCGTGCCCTCAATGGCTCCTGCAGGAACAAGAAACGGAGAGTGCAGACAGGGCCAATCCCTCCTCTCTCATCCCTCCCTCCTCTGACTCCAGCCTTCCCTGCTCCTGGATCCCTCCCTTCTGCCAACTCTTACCCTGCCCAAGATCCTCCTGCTCCTCACACTGGGGTCTTCTCCCCTTTGTCATTTCTGACATGGTTCTCTTCCTCCTTGTGGTCTCTCTCCCCTCCCCTCGCCCCTCCCCTCTCATTACATCCCCCAACCCCCTCCCCAGCGTCTCTCTCATGATCTGGGCTCTTCTCTTCCTGCTGCTGCAGCCCCCTCCCCACTCCACCCCACCCTTGGCCACAGCATCCACCGCTGACATTGCATCCACACATCCCCATCTGTCCCTGCACCCCCACAGCCCAGCAGCCTGCTCCCCGCACCCCCTTCTCTGCCCCCTCCTCTCCCCCAGCTCACAGGCCTGGGACTGGGAACTGAGGGAGGGGGCAGGCAGGTGATACCCTTTGTACCATCCCCATGGGAACAGGGCTGGGCGCTGGTCAGCGCTGGGAGGGGATAGTCTCTGCCACGGGTGTCACTCTCAGGGACAAAGATTCCCTTTGGCCTGAGCTGGGACAGGACAGATTATTAGGGGAGCCGTGTTTTTACCCTCCTCTTTGTAACCAACATAAAAATAAGGACGGAGCGTCCCGGAGAAGGTGTCAGTGAAAGTGAAGAGATGGGACCTGTCAGTCACACTGTAAAATGAGACCTCGCCTGCTTCATAGTCCAGGAAAACCCCCACCTGGCTGGGCCTGATGCCTGTGGGGAGGGGGATCTTGGGGGGGGAGGTGCAGGCCTCGTATTTCCCATCCCTCAGCCACACAGCCCAGTATCCATTCCCAGGAGTGAGTCTGACCTTCCCTGTCCTGATCACAGATTCCCTACAAACCCCCACAGTCCAATTTATTTTGTCTCCCACCTCCACCTCCCAGTAAAACCTCCCGCCTGTGAATCCATTTGTGCCCAGGACAATCGGATAAGTATTGAATCTCTCAGGATTGTCAGGTCGATCCTGTCGTCTATCATCGTATGTCACAGTTTTCTGATCCTCAGACAGGATGAGGTTGGGATGAGCCGTGTTTGGATCCAGAGTCACGTCCACTGGGGAGAGAATCAGAGTCAGTGCTGGGGGCAGGGGCTGGTCACTGGGATCAAAGGGCAATTCACCCACATGCCCATTAATCACTGTGATATGGGGTTCCTCACCCTTAAGGGGAGTCAGGAGCTCAGCTAATGCTGGGGGGACAGGGCAGGGGGAGGGGGGTGGGGAGCAGGAGTGGAAGGGAAGGAAGGGGGAGATCTCTAGGCAGACAGCAGGGAATCAGAGGGGGACGAAAGGGTGGGGGCCAGGGATGGAGCAGGCACCAGGGAGGGCACGTACCAGGGTGCAGAGGGTGAAGGGAGGAGTGGGCGCCAGGGTGATGGGGAAGGGGAGGGCTGGGCACCAAAGGGGGAGGGGAGGGGCAGGTGCCAGGGGGTCGGGTAGAGGGGAAGGACATGGGGGGAGGGGAGACAGGAACGGAGGGGAGACGGGGGGGAGGGTGTGTTGAGGGGGCTGAGGGTGGGTTGCACGAGGGGAGCAGAGAGGAGGGGCAGGTGCCATGGGGCTGGGAGGAGGGAAGTAATGGGGGCAGAGGAGTGGCGGGGGGCGGAGGGGGAAGGGTGAGGGGAGGGGGAAGGGCAGGCTGGGCGGTGGAGAACACCCCTGGCACAGCCGTTGCCACCAGGTGAGGGAGCCCCCCCCCTTCCCCTCCTTTCCGCTCCCGAGGTCCCTGCCGCCCACCACCTCCCTCCTCTCCCCCCCCATGAGCCCCCCCGCCTGCCCCTCACTGCGTCCCTCCTCACCCCCCAGCCCACCGCTCGCCATCCCGAGGACGAGGTGCGGTGAGCGGTGGGCGGGGGTCTCACGGGGGCAGGGGGTGAGGTGGGATGCATCGAGTGACGGCCAAGTGGGGGAGGGAGGTGGGGGGAGAGGCCTGGGGCCCAGTGGGGGTGGAGTGTGGGCAGGGCAGCGGGTGGAAGAGGTGAGACGGGGGGCTAGCCTCCCCCAAGGGAAGCTTCGCCCACTGCTCATGACGGCAGGCGCCAGGGGGCAGAGGAAGGTGCTCAGGGCTGGGGCAGGAGGCAGACATTGGGGGGCAGCAAAGGAACGGGAGGGGCAGGTACTGTGGGAGCTGCTGTGGGGCTCTGAGGCCACTCAAGCCGGTTCCCCGATGTGCTGGTTGCTACACGGGCAGAGGGGGATCTTCACCTGGATCTGAATGACTGAGGGCACAGATCCCAGGGACTGTCAACAGGACAGTCCACGGGATCCGGAGTCACCTAGGGCAGCACAAAAGGAGCTCGGGGCCTAAGTCCCTGGTTTCAGCTCCACGGTGAGGCACAAACCTCCTGCTGACCCCGTAGCTGCCAAAACTCACTCACAGTCGAAGTTTGTGCAGTAAAAGTTCCCTCGGTGCCCGTGTTTCTCCCTCCAGCCATGACCATGGCTGCCTCCCTCCAGGCGCGTGGACGCCTATTCCCCTGCCTGAGCCCCAGCGTGATCCACAGACTGGGGGAAGATCGGGGTCCAGCCATCCCAGCCTAGTTTGGTAGGCGGGCTCAGGGGCACTCTCTCAGACCGGGTCCCTCAGGCGAGGCCACGCAGCAGCTGGTTGGGGAGGGCTTCCCTCATACATTTTAACCCAGTGGCTAGAGCATTCCCCTAGGATGGGGGGGACTCCCAGTCCCTGCTCCCCTCGGGCAGAGGGGGAGCTTAAACTGAAACAGGGCTCTGCCAGTCTCAGGAGAGCGCTTTGACCACTAGGCAAGGCTGAGGTGGGGGGCTCCCGCACTCTCCCCTGCTGAGGATTTTCCATGGTGGATAAATAAAGGTCCATTGGTGCAGGGATGGGACCCTGGCTTCCCCCCTCGCTGGGGGGGTGCTCTAACCCCCCAGCTGTAGAGTCAGCCGCATACTTACTCTCTCTGACCCAATCACAGGTGCCGACTCCGTGGGTGCTCCGGGGCTAGAGCACCCTCAGAAACAAAACAGTGGGTGCCCATCAGCCACCCTCCAATCAGCTGTTTGGTGGGCCCAGCTGTTTGGCAGTGGGCGGGAGGTGCTGGTGTGGGGCAGAGCGGGGGCAGGAAGAGATGGAGCAAGGGCAGGGCCTTGGGGGAAGGGGCAGAGTGTGGGCAGGGCCTTGGGGTGGGGGTGGAGCACCCACCCAGAAAGAAGAAAGACGGCACCTGTGCCCAATGATCTTTAATTATTCAGTCCGTTGTGGAACAGCTTCCAGAGAGAGGAGGTCTCAGAACAGACTAACTTATACCCCAGGGGTTAGGGCCCTCCCCGGAGAGCTAGAAGGCCCCTGTTCAAATCCTTCCCTGCCTTGGGCAGAAGGGGGAATTGAAGCAGGGTCTCCCAGGTGATGGCTTTAACCACGGGGCTACAAGTCATTGCCAGCTCCTCCACCCCTGGCCGGTTTGTGTGGCGTGAGGAAGGCGTCCAATTCATTCCCACAAGATCTGCCGTACGTGCTAAGCAGCCTGACTCCAAGAAAGGGGATCCCTTTGTGGACCACTGAGCAGAGATAGGTGCCCGTCTCCACGAGAGAGGCAGGGCTTAGCACACACCACTTTCATCCGCATCTCCTATTGTCTAGCGTAGGCATCTCCTCACCTCATGTCTTGGCTTTTGTGACTCACAGTCTAAGGGCAGGTCCTGCACCGATGCAGCTGCGCCGCCGTAGCGCTTTCACGAAGATGCTCGAAACTGAGAGGAAGGAGCTTTTCCCATCAGTTTAGTTCATCCAGCCCTGCCCCGCCCCCGGCTCAGTGCATTAGGATACCCTGGCGTGCGAGGAGCCCGGGGCTCCCGGGGCTACAACGTGCGTGCACATCCCCTGGACTCTCATCCCTGCTGGAGCTGCCAGACTCTCCCAGCCTGCTCGAGTACACACACGGTCAGGCTGCGAGCCAGCTGAAAACACGCACACACAGCCACAGGTGTGAGGCAGAAAAGCTGCCGTATGGGCACAATTTGTGGCAACTGGGTCAGGGAGTGTCACAAGCTGGTTGTAAAAACCTGTCTGACCTTGCAGTGGGGACAGGGCCTGCCTCACCCCAGAGCCAGGGGGACACTGAACAGCTCTTGTCTGCTCCTGTTACATGAGAAGAACACTGTGGGTAGAGCTCGGTCTGAGCATGGAAATCCTGCCGTTGGGAAGAGAGCTGAGCCGTTCAGTGCCAGTGATGGGCAGATAAGAATGCCCATCCTGCAGAACCCAGGTACGGCCCTGGGAAGGGGACACTAAGGGACATATTTCATCACTAATCAGCCCTTTCCCAAAGGGAGTGTGTCCCTGTGCTCAGCAATAAATCTGCGTTTCGTCTGCCCCCAGTGACATTGCTATTTCCAGCCAACTGAATGTCACAGGGAAATGCTCTGTGCAGGGAAAGGAGCAGAGAGCTCCCAGGGGAAGGTGGGTCTCACCATGGATACAATGCCAGCGGTACGTACAGTACCTGTGTAGAGCCGGGCGCTTCTCCACTCTGCAACCAAACACAGACAGAGGGGTAAGAACGCCCCTGGACACAGACACACTGAGCAGGAGACAATGTCACACAAGGGTCGTACTGGGGGGAATGGAACTTACTGAGCTCAGCCTGGAGTTTGTCTGAAAATAAAACAGAGAGAAATGAGTCAGTGTCACATTACCTTGCAGAAGGGAAGTGAGTGAAAAAGACCTTAAAGCAAGGAAGCCTCCCGGGCAGCAAAGGAAAAGGAAAGGAAGAAATACAGTACAGTAACCTCATCTGGCCACCTGGTCAGGAGCAAGAGGTTGTTAGAGCTAAAGAGGGATCCTTCAGCAAATGAAAAGTATTAACCCTGTGAAGCCAGTAGAAAGCCACATTAAGTACATTGGGTGAAGCGAATGATAGGAATTAGGGGTTTAAAATGGAACTAGAAGAGGGAATAGCAAAAAATATAAAACAAATAAAGGGAACAATTGAGGAGGGTAATGACAATGCCGAGAGACTGATTTCTTTGCAACAGTTTTTACCATACTGAGTGTGGTGGGAAGAGACCAGCCCTGGAGCTGCTCTGTTCAAGAAATAAACATCAGGGATTGAGGTGTGAAGCAGAGATAATAGAACAGACTGATTATGAAAGAGCTTGACGTCACCAAGACCAGAGGAGATCCTTGCCAGGTTGCAAATGCCCAAGAGTTGTGAAATGACCTAAGAACGATATGGCTGAGCTGTTAACAATAATATGCATCTCATTAAAATCAGCTACTCTTCTGGAGAATCGGAATGTTGTAACCAGCTTTTCAAATTTTGGTAGGACTTGTCCTGAGAATGACAGCTCAGTGAGCCTTGGGGAAGCGGTTGGAATAGGGGAGGGAGGAGGCAGAGTTGGGGTGGGGCCTTGGGGTAAGGGGTTGGAATGGGGGTGGGGCTAGGGTGGGAAGAGATGGGGTGGGGCAGGGTCATATGGAAGGGGTGGAGTGGAGTCAGGGCCGGGAGTAGAGGGGGCTCGAGCACACAGGGGAAACGGGGAAGTCAGCGCCTATGGTGGTATTAGTTAAGTTTTTCCTCGGTGATGCCCTCATCAGGGACAAACATTGTCGTTCTTGTTCCCAGCAGTGATCCTCACACATGGTGCTTGCCGTGCCTGTGTGAGGCCCACGTTAAAGAAGCGTTGCTCAGTCATGAAATGGACTCAAGTGGCTCGAGACCTTTGCCTAAAGCAGCACCTGCTTGAACAGGCTATGTGACCTGCTTTCGTTTTGAGGTCCTTGTCTGATTGGAAGTGGCCCTCGGGCTCTGAGAGCACTGTTGCTTCGCAGTCCAGAGCAGGTGCCTCTCTCACGAAACGGGGGAGCTGTTCCCCATTGCATGCACCAAGGAAAGGATCTCATAAGACCAACTGAGACTCCAGGAGACTCTTTCACTTTGCTCAGGGCTGGTGCTCGTGTGCGATATGGCATGGGTGCCTCTAACCTTTCCCTGGTACCATGCGGAGAGATGAGAGACCTGGTATTATGGGCTCTGGTTCCGGCCCCAGGGCATCTGTGGAGTCTGGTACCAAAGAGGATGACGGTGGCACTGACTGTCTCCATGTCCGTGGCATTCCAGGCAGCTACCGACCTCCTTTGCCTTTCACCCCAACCTCTCCTTTGGTCCAGGGCTATGCCATCTATAGCCCCATTGGCTGAACAGGCTGTTGAATCAGGGACAGTATCGAGGTTGGTGTGGGAGATCTCAACAGCGTTCACCGTCCTTGACTTCGGCACTGTCAACCAGTCCAGTACAACTGATGACTTTGGGACTGATACTGCCTCCAGCCTTGGCATACGCAGTGCAGGCGGAGCTGCTTCCACTATCAGCACTGGTCCCTGCCTTGTTATGGGTAACAGATGAGTCAGGCCAGTTACTTGCGCCCTCTGGTCTGGCTCTGACTTTATTCCTGGAATCCCAAGGCTTCTCAGTTTCAAGGTTGGGATCTTCCTTCTCCTGGTCTCCACCGCCAAACCAGCATCGGGGACTGTTTACGGAGCATTATAGGCATCAGGGCTGGTGCTTCTCTCATGGTCGAGATGGGGGTCTCTGGCCACAATGCCTTATCCTTACCAGAGGCCTCCACGGAATCTGTGGGACCTTCCTGGGTGATGGAGGCCATACTGCTTAGCTCAAGCAAAGGTGACATTGCTGGTCAGATCAGCAGTAGGAAATATAGGCCCACCACAGGTTCCAGCACTGGTGAGCTTTACCCATGGAGTATTTCGAGGCCTATCAGGACCTCTTGTCCCCTGCTTCACCAGGGATTCAGGCAGAGTTCCTTCGATGAATGTTCATCAGTTAGCGGATGCCCTGCAGCCATCTGCTCCTGGTAGCGTAGCCCTCCCGATCAATGATGCACTACTGTAGTCTGCAAAGGTTTCTGGAGCCTGCTGACTTCCATGCTGCCCACCACACTGCATTGATTCGGCCTTAACTGGAGTATTGTGCCCAGCTCTGGGCGCCACATTTCAGGAAAGATGTGAACAAATTGGAGAGAGTTCAGAGAAGAGCAACAAGGATGATTAGGGGTCTGGAAAACATGACCTATGAGGGAAGATTGAAAGAACTGAGTTTGTTTAGTCTGGAAAAGAGAAGACTGAGAGGGGACATGATAACAGTTTTCAAATGCCTAAAAGGTTGTTACAAGCAGGAGAGAGAAAAATTGGTCTCCTTAACCTCTGATGATAGGACAAGAATCAATGGACTTAAATAGCAGCCAGGGAGGTCTAGGTTGGACATTAGGAAGAACTTCCTACCTGCCAGGGTGGTTGAGCACGGGAATAAATTGCCTCGGGAGGTTGTGGAGTCTCCATCACTGGAGATTTTTAAGAGCAGGTTAGACAAACACCTGTCAGGGATGTTCTAGATGGTGCTGGTCCTGCCATGAGTGCAGGGACTGGACTTGATGACCTCTCGAGGTCCCCTCCAGTTCTATGATTCTATGAAAGTGCACAGAAAGGGCTTCTTCTCTCACTTGGCATAAACTCCCTCGTCATGACTGCTGTGAATGATAGAGCCCAGCAGGGCAGGTTTAGGTCCATTCTGAAGGACAAATTCTCCAAAAGGATGGATTAAATGGGCAGGAAGATTGACACTTGCTCCTCCCTGCACATGGGAATTGTATGCCAGCAGGCATTGCTGTCCAGTTATGACTTCATAAATTGGACAGTGATGCCTAAGTTTGCAAACCAGCTGCAAGTAGCCACTAGAGAGGAATTTCAGGAATCTGATTTTCGGCAAAATCTACAGGGTTCTGACCAGAGTGCGGAGTGAGGGGCTCAGCCTACGTAAGCAATGAAGTATGCAACCTTCTAGTTGAAAAAAAGCCACATAATTTTGCTCCATGATCTAAATTTTCACCGTGAGATTCTGTGCTCAGAACCTGCAGCATCGGTGCGCGGAAGAGCTAAGGTGACCGTGACGGGTTGTATCACAGAAACCCCCTGGGGCTGCCAACTGATGTGCCAAGAATATGTCTGCCCCTGCTTACCCTGCCAGCTTGGGACTCCAGCACCCTGTCCTGTGGAGCCAGACACGCCAGTCTGCTCCAACACAGACCCAGGGTCTGAGCCACATGCCCCAAAGCTGCAGGCTTATCTGAAAGCAACTTAGGAAGTGTTCCTGTCTTTAACACTCAGATGCCCAACTCCCAATGGGGTCCAAACCCCAAATAAATCCGGTTTACCCTGTATAAAGCTTACACAGGGTAAACTCATAAATTGTTCGCCCTCTATAGCACGGATAGAGAGATATGCACAGCTGTTTGCCCCCCCCCCAGGTATTAATAAATACTCTGGGTTAATTAATAAGTAAAAAGTGATTTTATTAAATATAGAAAGTAGGATTTAAGTGGTTCCAAGTAATAACAGACAGAAAAAAGTGAATTACCAAGCAAAATAAAATAAAACATGCAAATCTAAGCCTAGTACAGTAATAAAACTGAATACAGATAAAATCTCACCCTCCGAGATGTTTCAATAAGTTTATTTCACAGACTGGCCGCCTTCCCAGTCTGGGCACAATCCTTTCCCCTGGTTCAGCCCTTGTTCCAGCTCAGGTGGTAGCTAGGGGATTTCTCATGATGGCCGCCCCCTGTGTTCTGTTCTACCCCCTTATATGGCGTTGGCATAAGGTGGGAATCTTTTGTCTCTCTGGGTCCCCACCCCCACTTCTAAATGGAAAAGCACCAAGTTTAAGATGGAGTCCAGTACCAGGTGACATGGTCACATGTCACTGTGAGACCCCCCCAAGCCTTCATTGCTCCCAGCCTGGCTCACAGGAAGGCCTGCCTGCAAACAGCCATCCACCGTCAATTGTCCTGGTTGATGGGAGCCATCAAGATTCCAAACCACCATTAATGGCCCACACTTTGCATAATTACAATCGGCCCTCAGAGTTATATTTCATATTTCTAGTTTCAGATACAAGAGTGATACATTTATACAAATAGGATGACCACACTCAGTAGATTATAAGCTTTGGAATGATACCTTACAAGAGACCTTTTGCATGAGGCATATTTCAGTTACGTTATATTCATACTCATTAGCATATTTTCATAAAATCATACAGCCTGCAACGTCACTGTGACTTTTAACATTCCTGGCATCCGCCGGATCCTGGGCTGCTCTGGTGCCAAAGCAGCCCCTGAGGTAAGTCAGGGCTAGTCCACAGGGGTGTTGCAGTGATGTCATCTCCAGAGCACCGTCTTCTAGCACACGGTGACTTGCATGCACAACACCCTCATTTCTATCCTGGGGCTCCCTATGGTTTTTCATAGGCCAAAGCACATAAAATCAATTTCCCCTTCTGCGGGGTTCTGATATACTATAAATAAATTCATTTATTTATTTTCTCCCCTCTTGTCACTTTACCTTTCTCTCTGTGTTGCCTCTACAAGCAGTACCCGGCCAGGGCAATGAGAACCACCAGGAGAGCCAGGATCACCCCAGAGCCACAGTCCAGGCATCGACTCTCGGGAAAAACAGCTCTGCAAGAGAAAGTGTTATTGACTTGGGAACAAATATGTACACAAGAATATTAGAACAGCCAGACTGGGTCAAACAAATGTTCCATGTAGCCCAGTATCCTGTCTTCTGACAGTGGCCAAAGCCAGATGCTGCAGAGGGTATGAACAGAACAGGGCAATAATCACGTGATCCATCCCCTGTCACCCACACCCAGCTTCTGGCAGTCAGAGGTTTAAGGACACCCAGAGCATGGGGCCACATCCCTGCCCATCTTGGCTAATAGCCATTGGTGGACCCGTCCTCCATGAACACACCTGCTTCTTTTCTGAACCCAGTTATACTTTTGGCCTTCACTAGATGGCAATGAGCTCCACAGGTTGACTGTGCGTTGTGTGAAGAAATATTTCTTTTTGTTTGCTTTAAACCTGCTGCCTATTTGTTTCATTCCTTGGTTCTTGTATTATGTGAAGGGGTACGTAACACTTCCTTGTTCACTTTCTCCACACCCGTCACAATTTTATAGACCTCTGCCCTATCCTCCCTTAGCTGTCTCTTTCCCAAGCTGAAAAGTCCCAATCATTTTAATTTCTCCTCAGAGTGAAGCTGTTCCAGGCCCTTAAACATTTTTGTTGCCATTCTCTGCACCTTTCCATTTCTAATATAGCTTTTTTGAGATGGGGCAACCAGAACTGCCTACAGTATTCAAGATGTGGGCGTACCATGGGTTTATATATATTTATTATGATATTTACTGTTTTATGATCTACCCCCTTTCTAATAGTTCCTAACATTCTGTTAGCTTTTGTTAATACCACTGCACATTGAGTGGATGTTTTCAGAGAACTATCCGCAATGACTCCAAGATCTCTTTCTTGAGTAGAAACAGGTAAGTAAGACCTGATCATTGTATATGTCTAGTTGGGATTATGTTTATCAATGTGCATCACTTTGCATTTATCCACATTGAATTTCATCTGCCACTTTGTTCCCCAGTTTTTTGAGATCCCTTCATAATTCTTCATAGTCTGTTTTGGACTTAACTATCTTGAGTAATTTTGTATCATCTGCAAGTTTTACCATCTCATTGTTTACCTCTTTTTCAGACCTTTTATAAGTATGTTGAACAACACTGGTCCCAGTACAGATTCCTGAAGGACATCACGATTTACCTCTCTTCTTTCTGAAAACTGACCATCTATTCCTACACTTTGTGTCCTGTCTTTTAAGCAGGTACTGATCCATGAAAGCACCTTCCCTCTTATTCCATAACAGCTTACTCTGCTTAAGAGCCTTTGGTGAGGGGCCTTGCCAAAGGCTTTCTGAAAGTCAAGGTACCCTGCATGTACTGGATCACCCTTCTCCACATGTTTGTTAACCCCCTTCAAAAAATTCTAATAGATTAATGAAGCATGATTTCCTTCTACAAATGCCACGTTGACTTTTCCCCCGACAAATCATGTTCACCTATGTGTCTGGTAATTCTGTTCTTTACTATAGTATCAACCAATTTGTCTGGTACTGAAGTTAGGCTGTAACTGCCAAGCTCGGTTCTGGAGACTTTTTGTTTTTAAATAAGAATTCTCTTCATCACCCCCTTGAGAACTGTGATGTTCCAGCACAGAGAGAGAAGTCACATACAAACCTAAATACTCTTGCTTGAAGCTTGCAGCGTAACACAATGTTTTGGTTTTTAGAATCCAGAATCTTAACACCCAAGAACCCAAAACAGAGAGGGGCTGCTCCCTAAGGCAGCAGGCACCACTTCCACCTTGCAGGGCCCTAGAGCTCAGTCTCTAGCCCAAGCCCAAATGTCTACACTGCAATTTAACAGCCCCTTAGCCCAAGCTCCACAAGCCTGAGTCAGCTGGCATGGGCCAGCCATGGGTTTTGAATTGCCGTGTAGACATATCCAAAGAGAACTAAGCTTATTCAAAAGTTTCCAAGAAGTGCTCAACATGTTGAAGATCCAGGCCAATAAATAGAAGACACAATGATAAATACTTTCTGCCCATGTCTGTGGCATCTCAGTCCATCCATGTGCGGCACGGACGGGCACTGACCTGCTATGGAAATCGCTGACTCTCTCTCCTGGTCGAGTCGGGGGTTCCTGACACAGCAGGACACTTTATGGTTGGACTCTTCTGTTAGAACAATGGCAATCTCTGTCTGAAACAGGCCACCGGCCTGTTGGGATATTTTTTCAGAGGCTGATGGAAAGAGCTTCCCCTGGAGATCTCTCCACTGAGCCTCAGGCTCTGGGTACCATCCAGATGATCGACACACCACCTGGATCCCTCCATCCTGATGTCCCTCTACAGAGATGTCAGGATCGGAGCCCAAACCTACAGAAGAAATAAATAAATTTGTGATAACCCAGTAATGAGCCAAAAGCTTTATTACACTGTTATCAAAAGCCATTTCCTATCAAACTAATAATTGAATGTGAGTCCACGAGTGCAGCTGGTCACCTAATTTGGCCAGATTCCTATTTGATATAGAGTAGAATTAATGTTAATGTCAGTGCTGTTCTATGCACAAACTTTCTCCAGTTTAGTTAACCTGGTTTAGTTAATCAAGTGCAAATCCCTTAAATCAAGACTAAAACGAAATCAATATAAGCCATTTCCAAACTCGTTTCAGAGGTTCCACCTGGATGTTTCCACTAGTTCAGCAGTTCTCAAATTTTAGCAACCTAAGGACCCCCATTTTGATTTCAAATTTTCAGCAAACCCCCTCGCCCAACCCACTCAGCACCAGGCCCTGCTCTCACTCCACCCCTTCCCCCAAGACCCCATCCTCGCCCCACCTCTTCCTGCCCCTGCTCCACCCCTGCCCCTCCTCTTCCCCACCTCTTTCTATCCCCTCCCCTGAGCACACCCCATCTCTGCTCCTTCCCCTCCCTCCCAGCCCCTGCTGCACACCGCTGAACAGCTGTTCCCCAGCACACAGGAAGCACTGGGAGGGAGGAGGCGGTGTTGAGGGAGGAAGGGGAAGGAGTTGATCAGCGGGGTCAGTGCACTCCCTGGAGTACCTGGGGGTCCACGGACCCCGTTTGAAAAACTCTTCACTAGTTCATTGAAACCAGTGTATGTGTATGTGTAAACAAGCCTTAAATAATTCACTAATAAAAAACTTTATTATAGGGGAATTCAGGTTGTCTTGGCAGGGCCTTGTATCCTTCCAGAATGCTGAAATGGGTAGCAGAAAACTGATACCTCTCAGAGCCAGGAAATACACTCACCAAAACAGAAACACAAACCATGGGCGGCAGGGAAAGCTGAGCCTTCCCAAACAGCCAGGATGTGGCCCATCCACACTCCGCCCCTTCTCTCCGTCCTGCTTCTCACTCTGCAGGTGTCTGGCTCTTCCGGGGCTGCCAGCCTCCTGATGCTCTGGGGCCAGGGGGGCTGGGGCTGCTCTGCCCGGCTTCGGAGTCCTGGCACACCGGGGCCGGGAAGGCAGGGGCCTTGCTGCCCAACAGCCCAGTGCTTTGGGGCCAGGAGGGCTGCGGCCACGCTGTCTGGCCTCCCCACACTCCAGGGCCGCGTGGTGCTCCGTGGCCGGGAGGGCTGGTCCCTTCGTCCCTCCCAATGTACTGGTCGACAGCCTGGTGCTTTGGGGCCAGGAGGGCTGTGGCCACACTGCCCAGTGTAATGGCAAAAACAACAGCCAGAAAATTTTCCTACTCCAGCCCTCCCAGCCCCGGAGCACCAGGGGTAGGAAAATTTGCTGGCTGCTGTTTTTGCCATTACATTGGCACTCCAGCTTGGAAAGGCTGGAGCTGCACTGCCTGGCCTCCTGGTTCTCGGGGCCGGGGGGGAGGACGGGCGCAAACCTGGGGCAGGGACCAGTGGCTACAATGGAAGGGGGCTGGGGGCACAGGGCAGGGGCCATGCCCACAATGTGAGCTGGGCTCCATTGGACACTGAGGGGATGAGGCCTCGGGTGGAAGGGGCAGGGCTGGGTCGGGGGAGAGATGGGGGCTGTCGCAAACACTAGATAAGGTCACACTGGGGATTTTTTATTACTGATGAGCTAAACTGAAATAAAATGATCTTAATTTGAAGCACGTGTCTTGTGAATTCAAATGGATTTCTTTATTGCGGGGTCAGTCTGTGGGCAGAGAGGCCCTTAGGTTGCTTGGAAATTGCATACAGACCATCCTAGAGAGGGAAAACACCCGCCCAGGAGAGACAAAGGAGGGATGGGTGTCTGGTACCATTTCCGCTCGGGAGTCTTCACCAGAAAAGCACGGGCTAGCAGGGGTTCTCACAATAATGTTTTTGGTGGCCTAAGTGTGTGCAGCCACTCCGGTGGCCACTCCGAAAAACCCCTCTCCGACCTGCAGCCCTTAAGCAATAGCCCACCCTGAGGAAGGTGAGTCAGGAACTCACCGGCCAGCTGCAAAGTCCCAGCCTCCCCATGCCTTGGCCGGGTGGGAGCCGGGCAACTGCCCAGGGGAGTGCCTCAGTGACCGAACCCTGCTGACAAGAGCCACCTCCAGTGCCATTCACACTGGTCCCACATGTCTTGTTTGTCTTACAGAAGCAATTAGAGGTCCCAGCTGAGACTGGGTCCCCAGCGGGCTGGGCATGGTGCACACATCGTAGGAGACAGTCTGCGCTGAAGAGTTTACAGTCTCAACAGGCATGATGGAGAAAGGGCGAGCGAGGAAACAGAGGCACAGAGACGTGCCCAAATTCTTGCACAGCTCAGTAGCAAAGGCAAGACTGGAACCCTGTCCCTTGACGCTCAGTTGACGGCTCTATCCACCAGGTAACCCTGCCTCTCACTTATTGCTGGTCTAGCATATGTGCACCTGCTTCACATTCTCCAGTGATGCTGGGTGAGCGGCCCCATAATCCTGCCAGCTCCTGAGCAGGGGCAAGGGACTGGCTTTCCCGTTGATGAACACAGACCGTGCCTCTCGCCACAGACACTTCGCGGCAGGTGTGAAGGGTTGAATAAGAACCACTGGAAGCAGCTGTGCACAGTTTAACTGATGGGCAGGGAGGCTAAACTCTTCCACTACTTTCACTTGCAAAGGTAATTTTAGAAACATATTTGTAATCCCCTTGGGCTTAGAGAAGCCCCTTTAACACCTGCCTCAGGCAGAGGAAGGGCTGGGTGTTCCAGAGGGAGCAGGGTGGAGAGAGGGAGAGGACAGGGGTGGAGGCGCCGACTCCGTGGGTGCTGCGGGGCTGGAGCCCCCCTGGAGAAAAATTAGTGGGTGCACCCAGGGGCAGCCAAGCCCCAGTGGCAGGCGGTGGGCTACAGGACCCTGAATATCAACCACGGTTACTCTGTGGGTGCCAGACAGGAGGCCAGACATTAGCGTGAGGAGGATCAGCTATTGTTTGGCCCCAGGGGTGCACAAGAGAGTTGTAATAAACACAACATATTCATATCACCCAACTTTTTAGGCGTGTTTGTGTATTTGATTAACCCTGTAAATGTAACCCATTAATGCTACCCCAGACTCCCAAGAGCCACAACACTCTTCGAGACAATCTGAGTACTTGTGTGGATTTTAGAGCCCTTAGAAAAAACAGTCAACTAGAATAAACCTTCACCAGAGCAGAGCTGCTGCCCCACTGTAATGAGATCAATCAGGTGTCATCTCACAATGAATCTTTGATCCACTCATTACCCTACTGAAGACATCCAAGTATCACAACAAGTTACTGACCTGCCACCTGTAGTTCCAACAAAGCTTCTTCATAAGCCACTCTAGACTGAAAAAAACACTTGTACTGTCCATCGTCGGAGGGTTGGATATCGCGTATTCTCAGGGAAACACTCCCATCGGTGATGTGGTCTTTTAAGAGCTCAGTCCTTCCTTGATATTCTGGCATCTGCTCACCATACTGATCCTGCCCATCGTGGTACAGATGCACAACTGCAGAGTACTGGGACCTGAACCATCTCACCTCCATGCTCTGAGCATCCATCCTGGGGGAAAGGTGGCAGGGCAGGAAGGCCTCCCCACCTAAGGAAGCGGTGATTGGATGGGCAGGTCCAGTTACTGTGAACTGTGCTGAGAAAAATGCAATGAAAATAGAAATTAAATTGACAGGGGGCTGAGGGTGGCATTAATTCAGCAGTAAGACAAAATAAAAGAGCGTCCTGCATTAGAAGTGAACACCCCGTCTCCATGCAGTGCCCTAGGCATGTCTATAAGTGCAGAGAGTCACATGCTTGGGGTAGCTGCATCTTTGACTCCCTCTGGGGTCTGCTTAAGGATTGTCCCTTAGGTCTCAGGCCTCCAGCTGTCACCTCTCTCTGGGCAGGGACCCATGGCCCTCTCTCTCCACTGGGGTTTAAGGCTTGCAGCTTCATAGAATCATAGAATCATAGAATATCAGGATTGGAAGGGACCTCAGGAGGTCATCTAGTCCAACCCCCTGCTCAAAGCTTCCTTGCAATTCACTGTGGTTTTCCCACCAGGTCTGACCAAAGTCCAGCACCTGTGCTTTGCTTTCCATCCCAGGGCTATGAACAGTGTGTGCCAGAGGTTACCAGTAACCAAACAGGTTTTCCAAAGCAGGGAACATTTATGGACAAAAGCCCAAGAGAGAAAAATTACCACAAACCAATCAAACATCTTACACTTATCGCAAAGGATTCTCATCTGGCACATGGGGACAGACTCTCTGTCAAACCTTTCTCTGAGGGTTTCTCTCAGTTTGTAGCCCAAGATCCCAGGCTTCTGGTTAGTTTACATCAGCTTTTCATACCAAAAATCTTCATTCTCTTTGGTTTCTGGAACCTGCTGTGAACTAGTTTAACTGCCTGGGGTGGTACTTCTCTGGAGCTGTTATCTGTCCCACAAGAAATTACGCCCCATCATTTGTATATCCTGCAGGAGATGGGGTGACCCTCCCCCACGGACTAGATTACAATCCGGAGCCCACAAAGATACATATAGAACAGATCGATACTGTGAAGTTCCACTCCGTATGCTTTATGAAAATAGGCTTATGAATCTGAAAATGACATAGCTGGAATGTGCTTTATGCAAAAGGTCTCTTGTAACACATCATTGACAAAGTTATAATGTGCTGAATTTGATTTCCCTATTTGTATGCATGTATCGTTCTCATAGAAATATGAGGTATGAACCTGTATTGCTGGTGTAGTCATACCAGCTGAGGGCCGTCAATGGGGCATCAGGACTTGGTGACTCCCATTGACAGGACAATTGGCTGTAAATGGCCTTGTTTACCTTAAAGCCTTCCTGTGTATGGGTCAGGCAACCTAGGAAGAATGGAGACTGGGGTCTTACACAGACATGTGACCATGTCACCTGATACTGAAATCCATCTTGAAGCGGGTACTTTTCCAGAGTGGGGGTGGGATTCCAAACAAGGGTTTCCCCGCCTTAGGGAAATTCTATATAAGGCGGGGGAAGTAAACAATGAGGGTCTTCATCTGGCTTAAGAGATGGCCTCCCCACCCCAAGGAGATACCTGAAAGCATCTGGAAACAAAAGAACTGTAACTACAGGGGTGGGAGAGAACAGGCTGGACCCAGGTCAGAAAAGGCAACTGACCTGGGAAGCATTTTACTTGAAATAACATCGAGGGTGAGAAGTTATCATCTGTAACTGATTTCTTAGTGTATTAAGCTGAGCCGTGCGTGTTTTGGTTTATCTTGCTTTATGATTTACTTTGTTCTGTCTGTTATTACTTAAAACCACTTAAATCCTACTTTTTATACTTAATAAAATCGCTTTTGTTTATTAATAAACCCAGTGTAAGTAATTGTTACCTGGGGGAAAAACAGTTGTGCACGTCTCTCTTTCAGTGATATAGAGGGCGAACATTTTATGAGTTTACCCTGTATAAGCTTTATACAGAGTAAAACAGATTTATTTGGGGTTCAGGCTCCCAGAAAGGCTGAACACTGGGCGCTGGGAAAGTCCCTGTTAACTGAAAAGCCCCACGGCTGAGTGAATCTCAGTTTCTGTGAACTGCAAAGGGGCGTGGCCCAACCTCTGAGTCTGGGCTGGAGCTGAATTGGAGTGTCTGGCTCAGCAAGACAAGAGCGGAGGGGCACCCGTTCTGGCAGGAGGGTTGTTCTCTGTGGTACCCCAGAGCATCAAGTGACAGTCTCAAGGGGGTCTCTGTGACCGAACCCATCACAGATACTATCTATGGAGAGGGTGCAAAATAGACAGAATATTCATGATGTTAATTTGATAGTCCCCAAATATGGCATGTGGTTGCCATATCTGTCACCCAGAGTTCACAGGTGAATGTTATACACTGTCCCTATCATCGCTGAATAGGGCTGAACACTTCTCACAAGCACCTTGGGTATAATGGGTAATGGGGAGGGGGGGGCTGGTTCTCTGACACACCAAGGACTTTTCATGCTGCTCCAGTGCAGTGCCCTCCCTGACTGCTGTAAGGATGGTGTAAGGGCCAGCAGGATGTGAAAAGAGATCATTGCCACTGTGCAGGTAAAGTCAGAAGTCAGATAATGAAGAGGGAGAAGGAGGCAGATAGAAAAGTGCAGGGGGCAGAGAACCAGCCATTGTGGAACTGAACAGAAAGGGGGGGTCTCTGGGCAGAGACTCAGCATCCAGAGCAACAAAGAGAGCTGGTTAAATTAGCAGAATGGAAATCACAGCAGGAGGGAATCAAAATGTCTGTGTAGCTGTGGGGACAACCCTGGGGGTGCCATGGGATACGATAAGACTTTCACTGAGGGCACAGAATGAAGAAGGTCTCACTTCTCACCCCTAGACGGCTGTGCCTAGTGCAGTGTGAATGACTTGTGGGTTTTAATTTCATAACTGGAGAGTTGGGAAGTCATGATTTGTTTGTGGCTGAAGAGTCTGATCTGTGACTTACATGGTCCAGTGGTGTAGTGTAGCGGAATTGTGTAGTGTCCCTTTAAATAGTTTGTGAGCCCAGTAACGGCGCTCACCATGTTCTATGTCTTAGAAGCCTCCAGTCAGAGCAGCAGCGTGTGTATAGATAAACACCATCACTAGGACCCAGCTGTGCTCTGCGGTTTATGGTCGTTGTGTAAAGAGCAAAAGACCAGGGCTGGATTTAGGGGCAGGCGACCCTGCCAACCACCTGGAGTGCCAGGATTGGTGGGCGCCAGGCTTGGGGGGTGCCAGGCTTGGGGTCCTGTGTCTGTTAGTGACAAAAGGGAAAACAGAATGTTTGAAGTGAAATGTTTCAAGTATAGATGTTAGTACATTCCAGTTATTCCTACAATTAAAAATTTTCTTTGAGGAAACTTTTTTTTTTTTGCTTATATAGGCATGAATAGATACAGATGTACAGATCCTAGCATGCACATTTATTGTCTTATATGACAGGGATAAATCATGCATGCAAATCGTGCATCAAAGCCATGAAATGGGCTACAAATACAATAAAAGAAAAGTATTCAAAAATTTAACAAATGGAAGGGGGGGGCACCAAAGAAACGCTCCTCGCCGAGGGCACCATTTGGTCTAGGGCTGGCCCTGCAAAAAGCAGACGTGGTTTACGAGACAAGGCAGTGAAGCGAGGTGGATGGTGATGACCAGCAACAGAACATCAGCAAACCCAGCGAGGAGCCGAGAGCTCCTACCTGACACCAGACTGTGAACCTGTAGAGCGAGGCAGAGAGCGATGTAGCTGGGCAGAGCGGAGCTCACTGTGGAGCCGGGAGAGAACAAGGGAACCTTCCCCATCATCGTAGCTGGGTCTGGGGAACAGGAGAAATAACAAACCAGATGGTGAGTGAGCGGGACGCGGTGACAGCGACACAGGGCAGTGGGGAGGAGGTAACAAGCACTAGAAGGGAAGGGATTTCCCCCACAGGTCTCGCCTGCCTGGCTCTGAGCAGGGTCAGATGTCACTGGGCCAGCAGCCGGTCCATACCACACTCACACCATGGCTGCACCTGTGGAGATGTCTGGTGTAATTTAGATTGCCATAGGACATCTACACTGAACACATCACCGGCCACCGACAGTGCCAGGAGGCATGAGCTGGAGCGACATGGTGCATCAACGATGAGAGAGGGACCGAGAGACTTTGTCCGTTGGACCATATGAACTGGAGCCATAAACTCACTGAACGTTAAATCTCTCCAAATGAGGGTCAATCCATCCTCATCATCGCATTCACTCACTGTACTCCACACCTGAACATAGCCATTATATGAACAACATACCCTCATACCTCAATGTCTGTCCTTTGACCCGTTAACCTTTTACCCCAATCGGGGATATTGCAGATTATGTATTCCTTAGCCACCCGATCTTAAACCGAACTTCGCACCACTTGATAATCTGTACGTTATTCCCTGATAACCTGAAACATCTGTGCTTAAATTCTGTACCGTTCACTTTTTTAAAAAACATCATCTTAATAAAAATTTTAAATCTGTAAACTCTCCAGGGCAAGGATGGTTCCTCACTAGTGGTGTGTCCAGGGCACAGCACAATGGGGCCCGCATCTTGGTTGGGCCATTTAGGTGTTACTGTAATATAAATAAATAAATAAATAAGAAAGGAGGTATTAAGGAGAGCAAGTGAGTGCAAGCTATGCCTCTGAGCATGGTAGGAATGGCCCCTTATTGCTGTAGGAGAAAGCAGCGCCATCTCCCAGCCACACCTGTCTTGGGTGAGGGCATGGGCAGTAGGTATCACAGGCCAGGGAGGCTCAGCCTCCCCAAACAGCCCAGCCTGCCCAGCCCAGCCCATGCTCTGCCCCCAGCCCCCACCTGCCTGTTTCCAGTTCCCTCTTTTCCGCTGGGACTTGGGCAGGGGCAGCCAGCATGTGGCTGGGACTTGGGGCAGCTGGGGCTGGTACAAGCACCGGCCTATGGCCAGGACTCAGGGTGGTGCTCCGGGGCTGGGAGTGGCTGGGGTGGCCTGGGACTGGGGGGCCAGTGGCTATGGTGGGGGTGCACCGGCAGGGAGGGGGGCGGGGACTTGGGCAGAATGGGAGAGGCCCAGGGCTAGGGTCCTGCAACGGGCAGGTCATGTGCTGCCCATAGGTGAGGGCTCTCTGAGGAGCTCCCTAAGAGCAAATCAGCCCCCGGCCCCAGTGATTTTACATGTCAGTGACCCACCCAACATCTCCAGGGTTGGTGCAATGTCAGGGTTGAATTATGATCAAGGTCACCACATCTCTGTGGCCCCTCAGTGCCGCAACATTTAAACAATTCTAAAGTGAGATTCCCAGAGGCGGTATGGTCTGTGGTCCTGTCTCTGACAGCCGGGAACACGTAGCCTGTAGGGTCCTTAGGCTTCCTAGGTGTGTCTGCAATCTGCGGGTACCGGGTGTAGGAGTGCCCAAGTGACTGCATACGCCGGGCATCACCTCTGGCTGGCTGGGGGCTCACTGGAGGGCTCGTGGGTCTCTTTTTGCAGTCTTTTTCCTACATTCACCCTCTGGAGGGAGAAGGCTGCGGCGCTGGCATGCATGGCCAAGGAGACTTGGGACCAGGTCAGTCGCCTCTTGGATGGCTTCCTCCGTACGGAGAAGTTTTGATTTTAGTTCATGGTATTTTTCAGGATCTGTGTGAAGGGGTGTACCGGCCCCTCGTTAGGCCACCAGGGACAGACCAGTCGCTGCAGGCCTCAGAAGGCCACGTCCCCTCAGCCTTGCTGCACCCGCTCCCAGTGGAAGCGACAGATAAAAGGAGGCGGCCCAGCCCAGTCTGGGCCGGCTGAGGAGGAGGAAGGACGTGTGTTGCAAGCTCCTGCAGAGAGGCCGGAGGCTCCCCAAGCAGTGGGAACCTGAGACCCGGACTACACTGTGAGCAGCCAGGCAAGCGCAGAGGTTGACAGGGATGCTGAGCTGCGGCGAGCCGGGAGGTGTATGAGAAGCGCCCTGGGGTAGGAAGTGACCCAGGGAACGTAGTAGGAGCTGATGGTTCATCCCTTAACGTGGAATTCCCTGGCTTCATCGGGCCCTGGGTCGGAACCCGGTGGAGCTGGATGGGCCCGGGTGACCCTGCCGCTCCCCCACTTCCCGCTAGGTTTGGCTACTGTTTGTTCTGCCCGGCCCAGAAGGTCAGGAACCCGAACTGTTACTGTCAGCCACAGGCAAGAGGCTCGGAGGCTACAGACTGCTTGTTCTACCCTGCCTGTGGGTTGATATTTGCTCAGCCCTGCCAGGGATCCTGAGACCCCACTGTTGCAATTATTTGATCCCACAGGGAGTCCAGACACGTGTGTGACGGCATGGGCGGCGGGTGAAACCTGGGCTTGGGGAAGCTAGCCCCTGGCCTGGCCCATCCCTTCTGCCTGAAGCTCTTCCCCTCCCACCAGAGCCCAGAGCCCCACCCTGCACGGCCACCACCGCCTCCCCCCACCCCCGGGCTGCCTGAGTGCCCCCAGCCCCAGAGTGCCAGGCAGGTGGCGCAGCCCTGCTCCCGCAGCCCCGGAGCACCAGGCAGTTGGGGTGGGTGGCGTGGCCCCCCTACCCCAGTCCCAGAGCACGGGCAGTTGGGCAGGCAACATGGTCCCCCTCCTCCAGCCCTGGAGCACCAGGTGGGCACCTCCCCTTAGCCCCAGAGCACCCCCTCAGCCCCGGAGTGCCGGGTGGGAGGGCAGGCAGCATGCCCCCCCAACCAGCACCAGAGCACAGGCCGGCCCCCACTGGCCCCAGCCTGGGGCCCTGGCCATGGGGGGGGAAGAGCCCCCCACAGCACAGCACCAGGAAGCAGGAAGAGGCCTGGGGGTGGCGCGTCAGTGGGGCCATGCAAGGCTGCTTGGGGAGGCTCAGCCTTTCCCGGCCTTCGATCCCCACTACCTCTGTGTGAGGAAGTGTACGACCTCCACACTGGATCTATGAGCGTGGCCCCCTTTGACAAACAGCCCCCCACCCCCCATCACAATCTGACGTTCAGTTGGTGAGAGAAACCATTAAAACGTGAGTCTACAATTCCCTGGTCCTCTTTGCTCCTAGACTTAGGGCTAGATTCAGAAAGATTTAGGCGCTTTTCATCAGTAAAACTTTCATTGGCCCAGGGTGTGTTTTTTTCAAACTCTTGGCCGACCCAGAAGTTGTACTGATAAAAGTGAAGCGTAAACACAACCCTGGAATGTGACTCACAAAAGCCAGCACACTACGCATGGAACTGCCTACGCTAGACACTGGGAGGTGCCAGCCACAGCCAGGAACCCTCTTTGGAGATACCCGCCTCTGCTGGTTTTGCAAGAAGCCAGGGGAAGCGACACTTCCCTCGCACCTTTTTAGCCCCCTGGTTAGAGCACATACCTGGGATGTGAGCGACCCAGGCGACAGCCCCCCTCTGCCTGAGGGTGAGAAGGGATTTGGACAGGGATCCGCTCTTTTTAGGAGCGTGCTCTGAGCACTAAGCTATGGGATACTGTGTTGCGAGGCCCCGTCAGTCTGTCCTATTGAAGCTGTTGCCCTCTGGATAAATAATTAAAGCTGAATTGGAGCAGGGGGACTGGACTCTGGTCTCCCACCTTGTGGGTGGGTACGCTAACCACCCTCCGATAGCATCAGTCTCATGCGTGTGTTTTCTTGTGCTCTCTCCCTCTCCTTCAAAGAGTGATCTGGGCCAGAGCCTGAGAGAGGGAACATAAACTTGAGTAGGACCCGCTTGCCGGGGGGTTACAGCACTGACCAGCGTCCAGGCCTGTGTCCCCAGTGCAGCTTTAACTGGAGAGACAGGGAACGCCTCACATCAGCATAGCCCCATGGTTCGAGCACCCTCCTGAGTCACCAGCTGCCCGGGGGGCTCTTACCATAACCCAGTTGTGGCTCTGAGGCCCCGTCCCCGTCTGGAACCAGGTCGGGGGAAGAGCCGTGCAGACAGCTGTGGGGAGCTGCAGACCCCCCACCTGCCCTGGCCCGGGGGATGGAGGGTGGGGATATGGGCTGGGGGCTGTTCTCAGGCCCGCCCAGCCTGGGCACACGGGGGGTCTGTGGCTTCCCAGCCCTGCTCCGGCTTCCAGCTTGGCTGGGGGGGGGGGCCTTCAGGGAAAGAGGCAGGGCAGGGGTGGGGCCATGGAGGGAGCAGGAGCTCCTGGCCCCCCATTTTTGGGAAGGCTCCGCTCCCCTGTGCTGAAGGCCTTTTCTTCCCCTGGTTTGTGACTTGCTCCGGGGCTCATGCGGGAGATAGGCACCGGGCGCCTACAATATGGCAGCAGGGCACGTGCCCAGAGACAGAAACATAGTCAAAAGCTTAGGTGCTGAGTGAGTTTAGACCCCTGCATTTTCAGCTGGAATTTTGTGCGCCACTGGGGAGCCTAAAACGGGAACTTGGCCTGGTGCCTAAACCCCAGACTTAGCTGCCTGGCTCCTTTTGTGCCTCGGGACCTTAGTAAGGAAGGGAAGGGAAGAGAAACACACACACGCACACGCCATCATAACCTCACCTAAGGAAAATGACATAGGGTCATTACCTGCCCATCGTATCTAACATTAAAGAAAGCAGATGAGAGGAAGGGAGGCCAGCACTGTGGATCTCTGAATTTGCATGGCCACTTCCACAGCCTTGCTTATTTTCAGAGTCAGGAGGTGCCTGTTGACCCCTATGGCCTTTTGGCAGTAACAGCTCATCTAGATTAAGTACTCTAAGGAAATCTCAGCCAGAGCCATTTACCTGGAGCTCCCCTACCTGCTGAATCCCAGAGAGACCTTTTCCAGCTGTTTCTGCCTCTGCAGGGCGCTCATACCCACAGCCATTTGAGGAAGAGTTGGTCTCACAATTGTCCATTTCCCTTGCTGAGGCTGTCTCATCCATTCCATTCAGGGAGTCCTGGAGCCCAGGGGCTTGAGGCCGGATTCTTCATGCTTTATTGATTCATTTAAGGTATTTTAAACTGTCCTGCTTCCTGATGCTTCCACCTGCTGCAAAAATGAAAGTAAGAAACCGGCTGGAAAATTAGTCATAGACTGCCTGGCACACGTTGATTGCTGCACAGAGATCAAAGTTCTCTTAAAGAGGCATACACCTGCAGTAAGTACCAAGATGGCAGGTCAGGTGCCAGCAATCTCAGTGATCCATGTGAGCCAACCTGGGGTGTGTCAGCCCTGAAACCTGCTTTTCCTCCTCTCCACTGATCACTATAACAACAATAAATTCTGTTTATACCACACCTTCTGCCTCAGCTTTCTGCTCCCGATCTGAGCAGCTACTCAAAGTTTGGGGCCCTGTGGGTTTTTCCAGGTGGGAGAAGAAATTGAAGGTGGAACATGATATCTTTGGGGCAATCTTGTTTATTTACAAGGAATGGACAAAATTGGGTTTCCCTGAACGTGGAATGAACCAGCAACAGGTTTCTTGCTCACAACACCCAAAGCATTCTTCAGCGAGCACCCCAAAACCGCTCTGCAGGCTTTTCCCATGGCTGTGCTGCCAGCTGTTTGGACACGCTGTGGCCTTGTCTACACGGCCACTTACAGCCCTGAGACTTTCCTCGCTCAAGGGTGTGAAAAAACACCCCCTGAGCGATGCAGGTTTCAGCGCTGGAAAGGGGCCGTGTAGACAGTGCACCAGTCCTGGGAGCTACGCCCTTCGTGGCGATGGCTCTTTACAGCGCTGGGAGAGCTCTTGCTCCATGGCAGCACTTTAACGTCAGCTGTGTAGACATACCCTCTGTCTGTCTGTCTGGCTGGCTTCTCCCTCACCCACCCTTACTCTAAGACAATACTTCACTCTGGAGCCCTCTGCTGACAGACTCAGAATGGCTGGTTGGCTCACACACACCTTTGTCGCAGGTGGGGCTGTTCAGCTGGAGCGTCCAGCTAGCTCAGACGAAGGGTGGAGGTTACAGCAGTTTAAATGAGCTCTAATCTGACGCTCAGCGGAAAACTAGCCTGTGACCATGTTATTAAAGACTCTGTTGTAATCCGTACACACAAGGGGCTGGATGAAGGTTTCACAGTCACCAGCAGTACTGGCATTTCCTCAGTTATGACCGAGCGCTTGACTTCGCAACCTGAACATTCTTTTAACGTTGTTGTTTTGCATGTAATTTCCCAGGTTTTAAAAAATAATAAATGGGGGGAAAAATAGAAATATTTTCATCGGCACCAGACACCAGAGCAGTGTGAGCACGGGAGAGAAAGTGTCGCTGCTCTCAGGGCAAGTGCCTGGCACCCCAGGAATCTGGCATCCAGAAGGTGCAATTGTAGGTTACCTCCTGCTCAGCTCCTTCAGTCTTGGGCTGGGCCATGCTCAGGGTTGCTCTGTGTGGATGGGGCATGTGCAGCCCCATCTCTCATAGGAGTGGTGAGAGGCTGGAACATGTTCCGTGCAGATGGGAGCTTTGGAGAATTTAGGTGCATGTGTGAAATGCAATTTTTCAGAGGCTCATAACTGGGCCAGATTGCAAAAGACACAGCCCTGACTCCAGTCTGATTCCCCTGTCAAATTTTAAATCCCAGCTTGAAAGCCTGGAGGCGCAAGGCCTTCTCAGAGAAACAGGTGCAATATTTTTTCCATCAGAGCAAGAGAAGAGAGAATCATAGAAATGCAGGGATGGAAGGGACGACAGGACGTCACCAAGTCTAGCTCCCTGCGCTAAGGCAGGGCCAAGTAACCCGAGCCCATCTCACACAGGTGGTTGCTCAACCTGCTCTTAAAAACGCCCAGCGACGGAGATTCCACAGCATCTCTTGGAACCCTGTTCCCGTGCGTCACTGCGGCTGTCATGAGACACTTTATCCTAGGGCCTGGCTCCACGGACAAGTTTCTGCGCTGAAAAATCACCCCCGCGCGCAGCAAGTTTCAGCACAGGAACTTGCCGTTAGTTTTGTTCAGCTGCTGGGCGAGCTCCCTCCCCGCGCTGGCGTCGCGACCGGCTGCAGGTGCACGCAAAGCCTTAATAGCGAACCCAAGTCTCCCTTGCTGCACAGTAAGCCCCCACTTCTTGTCTCACCCTCAGCGGACACGGAGAACAACTGAGCACCGTCCTCTTCAGATCAGCCCTTAACATCTTTGAAGACTGTGATCGGGTCCCTCCTCTGTCCTTTTTCTTGAGACTAAACACACCCAGTTATTTTAACCTTTGCTCCTAGGCCAGGTTTTCTAACCCTTTTATCATGTCCCCTGTTCTCATTCTCAGACATGTCGGAGCCATTTTTGCTGAAATTTTCCAAAACTGCTCAGCCTGAGGCAGGCACCCAACATGGAAAATTTGTAGCCCTAACTGTTTAAATTGATTTAGTTGGGGCTTGGTCCCGCTCTGGGCAGGGGTGGGACTAGGTGATCTCCTGGGGTCCCTTCCAACCCGGATCTTCTATGATTGGGGATTGGTCCTGCTTTGAGCAGGGGTGGGACTAGGTGACCTCCTGGGGTCCCTTCCAACCCAGATCTTCTAGGATTGGGGATTGGTCCTGCTCTGGGCAGGGGTGGGACTAGGTGATCTCCTGGGGTCCCTTCCAACCCAGATCTTCTAGGATTGGGGTTCGGTCCTGCTTTGAGCAGGGGTGGGACTAGGTGACCTCCTGGGGTCCCTTCCAACCCGGATCTTCTATGATTGGGGATTGGTCCTGCTTTGAGCAGGGGTGGGACTAGGTGACCTCCTGGGGTCCCTTCCAACCCGGATCTTCTATGATTGGGGATTGGTCCTGCTCTGGGCAGGGGTGGGACTAGGTGATCTCCTGGGGTCCCTTCCAACCCGGATCTTCTATGATTGGGGATCGGTCCTGCTTTGAGCAGGGGTGGGACTAGGTGACCTCCTGGGGTCCCTTCCAACCCAGATCTTCTATGATTGGGGATTGGTCCTGCTTTGAGCAGGGGTGGGACTAGGTGACCTCCTGGGGTCCCTTCCAACCCGGATCTTCTATGATTGGGGATTGGTCCTGCTCTGGGCAGGGGTGGGACTAGGTGATCTCCTGGGGTCCCTTCCAACCCGGATCTTCTATGATTGGGGATCGGTCCTGCTTTGAGCAGGGGTGGGACTAGGTGACCTCCTGGGGTCCCTTCCAACCCAGATCTTCTATGATTGGGGATTGGTCCTGCTCTGGGCAGGGGTGGGACTAGGTGACCTCCTGGGGTCCCTTCCAACTCGGATCTTCTATGATTGGGGATTGGTCCTGCTCTGGGCAGGGGTGGGACTAGGTGACCTCCTGGGGTCCCTGCCAACCCTGATCTTCTAGGATTCTACGATAAATTTGTCAAAGTTATCAGAAATTGAAAATAGGGTCTTATGGGAACTGCCAGGCCACCTTAATTACAGGTTTCAGAGCAGCAGCCGTGGTAGTCTGTATTCACAAAAAGAACAGGAGGACTTGTGGCACCTTAGAGACGAACCAATTTATTTGAGCACGAGCTTGCGTGAGCTACAGCTCGCTTCATCGGATGCATCACTAGCAGCTGGGCCTGCAATACTCGTTCGTTAGCGTTGGTATTCAGGCTTTTCAGGTGAAAATTCTAAAGTGCTTTCACAGATGGAGGAACATTATAATCCCCACTTTTCAGATGGGGAAACCGAGGCACAGAGACAGTAATGACCTGCCCAAGCTCTTCAGTGCTCCCTGTCCTGGATTTTAGAGAAGAAAACCTAGCCTGAATCCATGGCTGTTGCAAGAATCTCCACCCCTTTTCAAGGCTCCAAGCCTGACAGGGCTGCAGGCCGGATGCTGTGTGTTTTATAGTAAATGTGAGAGCTGCCTACCTAAATAAGTGCTATGATCTCCAGGGTACTGAGCAAATACAGAGGTTCTCAAACGGGGAGGATGCACCCCTCGGGGGGGCACAGAGTGTATTCAAGATGGGCCATAAGAAACTTTAGGAGGGCCATACCAACCTACCTTCTGGGCTGCTCCTGGCGGGGGCACTGCTTTCAGACCTGGGTGCCCAGCCAGCAGCTGCCGCTCCTTGCTCTGTCTTCAGCGTTGGATGGTGGCAGATGTACGTGTGTGGTGGGAGTGGTGTGAGGGGAGGGGCGTAAACGACTAAAGACACCAAGGAGAGGGAGCATGATGACATCCGTTTGAGAACCACTCGTATATGTTAAGCGTGAGACCTGCCTACCTAAATACGTGCCCGATTTTCAGGGTACTGAGCAACTACTGATCCAGCTAACTAAAATGGTAGGTACACGCGCTCAGCACCATTGAAAGCCAGACCACTTATTTAGGTACCTAAATAAGAATGTTGGTAACTCAGTTCAGACCCCAGCTTTGAAAACATGGTTTCAAATAATCCTTTGTAAATTATTGTTCCTCAAATCCTGGAACCACAAGTTTGTGTTGAAAGTCTCTGTCCCTCCCATCTCTGGAAGCAGGAGTTGTTCTAAACTTCAGACTTGGCAGCAATACATTAAAACCCCCTCTCCTTAACTAATGTTTTCCCCGCACACGGTCCCTGCAGGTCAGAACAGATGTTGAGAGTCGTGCGGAATTAACATCAACCTCTGTGTAAGGTGGCAGTAAAGAGAAACTTCCCTGCGGTCCATCTCTAAGCACGAAAACATGCTGCGCAGGTGTCTAAATCTGGCACTGATGCTGCAATCCAGGCAGTCAGAAACCCATTGACCTCAGTGGAAATACACAGGTGAGCGGTAGACAACACTGATCTGATCCATGTAACGTAATCTCTGTACACTCACGCACATCACACATCATTTGAAGGCCTGTTAGGTCTACTTCAAGATGAGCTATGAGATGGAGCTGTCCAACGTCACTGTTACCGTACAAATGGAGATAAACAATGACACCATCAACACTTTAAAATGACCACTTCGAAATATTTGCATTTTTTCTGTTAGTGTAATGACTTCATGTATTAGTTCAAGACATAAGATTGGAGTTCTTTGTGACCTTAAAGCCCCAACAACTAAAGGGTAAAACAAAATTGAATAATAAATTTGCATGGATATCACGGAAATGTAATAGCGCGGGTGACATTTCTATTCACCGTCAACATCATCTTATTCACCATTACAGGCTCTGTGGAGAGTGCGTGGGTAACCCCAGTCTTCACTGCCTTGACACATACGCAGTTCCATGCAGGAAAGAGTTTTCTGACAACAATGCCACTTCTGCCCTTTGAGTCTGTGATGACAGTTTTCTCTGTTCCCATATCGCTCCGAGTTCCATTGACAGAACCAGGAGTCTGACACACAGCAAATTCCCCAGAGTCAAATGTACTGTGTACTTCTTCAGGGAGATTTAACATACCAAGGATGGTAGCCATCTGGCCTAGTTTGGCCTGTCTGCTGTAAAGAAGTATGGAAACATGGCACACTGTCCATGTAAGTGGAGTTTCCAATCGCCCTCTCACTCTGCACAGACATTTAACAGTAGTAGCCCCATAACTTGGAGAAAATGATCCCAAACTTGAAACTAGGAGACGGGGCATTCACCCATGTCTGAAATTCCTCCCATAGTGGTAGCCTGTGCTGAGTTACAGCGTCATCAAACTCTTTAACGACATGTAATAAGGACTCAGTGTCTTCAAACTCCAACACCTTTTGAGTGACAAGGTGGGGGAGGTAATATCTTTTATTGGAGCAACTTCTGTTCCTGAGAGAGTCAAGCTTTTGAGCTTACAGTGTCAGCCACCACTCGGGAGACAAAAGCTGGAACGAGATGAGGTGTACCTCCTCCCTGCTCACACCATTTAACAAATGAAGAGAGTTTCAGAGCACTTGGCCTCAAATGCTGGAGTCAAGCCATGCCCAGCATGGTTGAATTGCATACCAGCAGGCATTTGATCTGTGGTACAAGGTGCATACACATCAGAATCAACAAGAAGTCTCACAATCCTTTGCCTCCCTCACATTTCCTAATACATGCAACACAGGAGCACAGGGTGCGAAAACCACCCAGGTGAATCACACTGGTACCCTATTCATTTGGGAACGTTTATTTCACTTGCTGAGCAACAGCATATCGCTGCTGATCCATGGGCTGAACGGCAGGCTGCTGTCCTAGAGCTGCTGCCCTTTCCTTTCATTTCAGGATTGTAGCATAGACTGTGGCCAGGTCAGCTCGTTTGGCATCCACAGGAGGTGCTTATGCAAGTTTTGTGTAGGTGCTCTTCTATGTTGCAAACTTGTGGTTGAAACCAATCCATAAATGGAGTCATTTGAGTGTGAACAACATCTTCCTTTGGTAGTGGTAAGACATCCGGAGATAGTCGTCTTAATAGACATCAGGAGAAATCTTGGACAGCGTTCATTTGTAGGAGACAGTTTCCTTTTCAGTCCAACCCCGACAAATTTCTTAACAAATATTTAGAATTGCCAGAGGACCAAAACCTCCATTCTCCTCCCAGCTCCAACGCTATGGGGACCCAGCATGTGCAGCTTTCCCTGGGGTGGCAGCATGTTTTCTTGCAGTTCCCACTCCAGCCTCCTTTGCTATTTATTTAGTAGTATTTTATGTGGCTAGGGTGGGTTAATCCCCATTGCTGATTTGGCCCCTTGGGCAGATATTGTTTCTGACTCAGGGACTCAGAACTGTCGGGCCAGAAGCAGGTGTATGTGGCTCAGCAGATGTGCCAAGGGGTTGCAGGTATTTTCCAGGATGTACTGGATCCAATCACATATTCTTTGGGATTGTCCAGCATTCCCAGATACCAAAGCCATCAGCTCTTGCCAGACATGTTCTAAAGGCAGAATCAGAAAGTCCCAGCCCTTGAGCTGAGGATCAGGAGTTCCCTCCCCTGGTCCAGACCCCATTTCCAATGCACAAGTAAAGTGACATGAATCCCTGTTCCTGAGGTGTGTGTTGGGAATGTTGGCCAGTGACGGATCTCTGAGTGGAATTCCAGAGCAGATTTCTGGGTGTAATTTCTGGTGTCGTGTTTGGTTTGGTGTGTATAATCCCTTCTCTAGACAAGCAGGGTGGGTTGTAAGGCCAGATTTTCAGAGGCATTTAGGAGCCTAAAGAGGCAGATAGGTACCTTATGGGAGTTTCAAAAGGGCTTACACTGTTAGGTACCTAACTCCCACTGGTTTCAGTAGCCCTTAGGCAGATAACTTGCCCAGGTGCATTTGTGAACCCCACTAGGCGTCTGTCTGCCTCTGTAGGCACTGACATATCTTTGTCACTCTGGACCATAGTGAAATTCCATGGGCCGTACTGGTCGGGACATCTGCCTCTGTTAGACCTGGACTCCTCAGTGCTTCCTGTGCTCAGATTTGTGAGAGCACAGGCCCTTCCTTCTGGGCAGCCAGGGGCAACCAGGGACCTCACCCCTCTATGAGCACTCTATCTGTGAGCACATCCTGTTGTCAGCTACCCCGGGACCTCCTGTGCCTATGCCCATTCTCTGCTGGCATCACAGATGTAGCCCTAGGAAAAGCCAGACTGGGAAGAAAGCTGGGGCTGGAGTTCATGTTGCATTAGTTTGAGTTACTTTGTGAATAAAGCAAAGTCCCAGGCAGGGGTGAGTTTGACCCCACACAACACGTGCAGACTCTGTTTGGAGCAGGGTGTGAATGTCGCTTGTTTACTGCATCACGTCAGCAGGAGTTTATAGCTCCTTGGCCAGTTTCTAGCCCCCTGTCCAGTGAGAGAAGGAGATTGTCCATCAGTGCCCCTAAAGCAGTTGCAGTTCCATGGCCTGGCCTCAGTTCCAAGCGAGCCGTGTCTAGAGTGTGAGCTTCAGCCAGATGAGCTTGTGGTGGGCCGTTTGCTAGCTCCCCTCCTCTCAGCTCGCTCACGGATAGGAGGTCTGACAGCGGGTGATAGTTGGTTAGACCTGAAGCCTCCAGGGTGGGTTTGCTCAGTGTTGGTCAGACTATTGCATGTTGGGAAGATTCCTTCTCAGACTGAGGCCAGGGCTGTTTAGGTGAGGGGTGGCTCGCCCCATTCCTGTCTCCTGTTAACAGAAGATAAAGCACGGCCGCCTGCCCCAGCAACGCTGTGAATTCTGTGACAGACATGCTGAATTCCGTGGCATCGCGATCCCGCCCAGCTGTGAGGAATGGTGATGTCCCCAGGTCTTAGTGGAATCGTCTCAGGCTGTCACATTCAGGCAGGTGTCACTGTATCAATTACACTCAGTTCATTTTTAAGGTTATCTCTGCAACCACAAGGGCTAGAAACAGGGTGTGAGACTGTGCTGGGCCTCTGGGACTTACTTGCAGCCCAGAACTCACAGCTCTGGGGGACAGATGGCAAAGGTCACTTGACACCACTTCTGCACCCTTGGAATTCCAGGCCGCTCTGGGGGAGGAGGGTAGCAGAACATCCCCCCGTGTAATTTAAAGTAGCCCGGGGAGCTACCCTAAGTCACAGGAGCCCAGTGTGGGCCACCTAGGGGAGACTGGACTGTGACAATTGCCCCAGTGCTAACAATATGGACCCAAACCCTCTGCCCGCAGCACATTCCCTCCCAGCCCCATTAGCACCCAGCTGCACTCCCAGCACATCCCTTATGGTGGGGTTTCCAAGGGGCCCTGTGATGCAGAGCCTGTGGTTGTGTTGCACAGCGTCTGTATGGGCGAAATTCTTCCCCAGCCAGATACAGATTTTAACGGCCCCTGTACAGTGCCACAGTGGGCCAGACCAAGAGCTTAGATTCTGGATGCCGGTGGCATTGCCAGGGTGCCTTTCTGCAGAACGCCACTGCGAGTTTGGAATGTGAAACTATTTGATGGGTTACCAAAGAATTGTGGTGTCAGAGGCAGGACACAGAGATGGCGAGTGACCTTTGGAATGGCTTCCCTGAGTGTCGCAAAGAGGACGCACCTGTTTCTCTGTTTGTGTTTCGGTCTGTTTATTTTCTGTGCACTTGCAGTCTACAGGGGGGCGTCCATGGGTAGAAAAAGTTTCTAAAAACAGAATTTCCGTGTTGTTAATTAATTGACTGCTCCAGGTATGGTAATAATGCTAAATACTTATGAGTGACGCATTTTGGAGCTGTGGAGTCTTAAAGGAAATATTTATTTTTATGAACTTTTCCTCACCTCTTTATAATTCTTCCGCAAACCACTCAGACCGGTTCTCTGGGCTGTGAGTCAGACATTGACAGTGCCTTGTTGGTTACAGTCAGGAACCTTTAAGTAGATATCTGAAGAGAGCTGCAGCTTTCTGATTTATGGCCTATAGTGTAAATAGCTCCAAGTGACCTGAAATGCTCAGATTTCCCTGCTCTCCTGCACCCCCACTCACTGTAGTCTGGAGTTGGTGGAGTCTAGAGTTCTGGCAGGTTCCTCTCCAGCCCCTAAGGGAAGTGTTGCCTGGTCTGCTCTGGAGGGCTCTACCACCTATCCCAGCACAGTGATTACAGCTTTTATTGATTGCTGGGTTCCATGGAGTTCCCAGAAATTATGCAGCTTCTTTAAAAGTCACCACTGTGTCATTACCCTCCTCTGCACCATCTGCTGCCTCTTGTTTGCAAAAACTGCCCATTCATCACCCTTTTTCAAAGCTCATCAAAAAAAGACTAGTGGCAGATAAAACCCTGAACATTGCATTGCATTGCATTGCATTGCATTGCATTGCATTGCATTGCATTGCATTGCATTGCATTGCACACCAAGAATACACTCCCCCAACACTTAAAACCTCTTCCTGCTCTTCAGATTTGTCCAGGCTGCAATACCCAACCATGCCAGTTTAATGTATTGGTCAGGGTGTCCCCTTGCCGTATGAACTGTTGGTGGAGGTCTCTTGTCCTTTCTTTACCCAACAGGGATAACAACATATTATTACCCCCAAAACTAAAACTTTACTGAATGTTTACAGAAATGTCCAAAACTGTCACAGAACTGAAATGCAAATGAGGCCTGACCCAGTCAGTCGTTTTCCAGCTCACCAGCAGATGCCAGCAGAGTGCTCCTTCTCCCATGGAGCCCATCTACCCCTGGAGCTCTGAAGCAGCTCCTGATTGTAGTGGTTCCTTGGTTAAAGAGCCCTTTAGGACCTGCAGTTTTCTCCCTGTAAAGGGACTTGTATACTGATTAAGTCACCTCTCAATCTTCTTTTTAGTAAACTAAATAGGTTGAGCTCTTTAAGTCTCTCACTGTCAGTCATTTTCTCCAGGTATTGAAACATTTCTGTGGCTCTCTTTTGCATTTTCTCCAGTTTTTAAACATCCTTTTTAAAATGGAGACCCCAGGACTACATACAGGACTCCAATACTGGTCCCACCAACACCATATTCAGAGATAAAATCACCTGCCTGCCCTGCTCACTTCTACCCTGTTTGTACAGATGAGGATCACATGAGCCCTTTTATCCACAGCATCACTCTGGGAGCTGAGTTGTTTTCACACTGTGAGCCCTAAATCCCTTTTAGAATCCAGTCACTGCTTTCCAGGATACAGCCTCTCTCTATTTTGTTGGTATGGCCCACACCCCTTGTTCCTAGGTGTGGCACTTTCCAATTGTTTGTATTAAAACACCTTTTTCGTTGGTTGGTGGCAGAGTGCCCTTCTGAGGGAGTGTGAGCCCCCTCTCCTCTATGCATGTGTCAGGATCTGGAGGCCCTTAACCCTCTGGTGCCTATGAGCTTTTCCCTCTGCCTCCCATAAGTTTACTGGGATGTGGGGGGGCCTGCACCTCTAGGTGGGGTTTGAACCCCTCTCCCTGCCACACCCCATGTAAGACAAGAAGTGAGGGGGGTAAGTCCCTCCTGTGGATGTCTGCAGCCAGGTCTATACTAGGAAGTCAAATCAGTATAACTATGTTGCTCAGGGGTATGAAAAATCCACATTCTTGAGCAATGCAGTTATACCGACCTAACTCCGTGTGTGCACAGCGTTGCAGTGATGGGAGAGCTTCTCCCACTGATATAGCTACCACCTCTCAGGGAGGCAGATTAACTATGCCAATAGGAGAAGCCTTCCCATCAGTGTAGGTAGCATCTTCAATAAGCACTCTAGCTGCACAGCTGCATCTCTGCAGCGTTTCAAGTGTAGACCTGCCGTAAGCCTCTCTCCATGTTCCCTTTCATGTGAGCTATGATCTGGGGGTAAGGGTTGGGGTAGTGCCCCTCTGCAGGGATCAGAGCCCCTCACTCTGCCCACCATATGAGCCGGGTCTGGGGAATCCCTACATCTTTTGGTGTGGTGCTCAGAGGCATATTAGGAGTATGCACCAAGAACACACTGCTGAAGAGTGGGATGAGGAGTTGAGAGCAGGAATACATACCATGGATTTTCCAGCACCAGTGAGGAGCAAGATGACACCCATTGAGATGAATGGAGTAATTTACTCCTCTCAGAGCTATTGTTTCATGCTGTGTCATCTATACTGCCTATTCTTTCCATTCTCCCTTTGTCCTTCCTAAAAAGTTCCCCTTGTAGCATTAGCCTGTGCTGAGGATCTGGGTATAGCACAGAAATTGCTGATGACTGATTTAATAAATATTATAGGGCATGCCAGCTCTGCTACAGATCTTTCCGTGTAAAGGATAATTATTTTATGTGCTTTAATATATGCATGCTTGTCCAGATTGTTTTGAAATTTTCAGTGCATTATGGGAGTGTGGAATACCATTGGTAAGTCCAATGTGGGGTTATTGAGCACAGGATTCACAAAATACAGCTTCCCCCAAGAAACAGCATTTCATAAAGTTCACAGATTCTTCAAATATTTTTATGCACACCTGGCTTCTCAAATGGTAATAGGCTTAATGGGATGGGAAGGGGAGGGTAAGCTGGAAATAGCGGTGGGGGGGCTACATGTTGCAAGGGATTGTGGGGGATAGAGAAGGAGAGAGACACAACAGTCTCCTTTCACATGATTAAAGTTACTGTAACCACCTTGTCCTAAAAGTATCAGGTAGGTTATTGGGACACAGACCATGTCTGAGATTTCTCTCACCAGCCCTGTTAAAAACTGTGTACTACAAATATGTCCAAGCATGGCCATTATCCCTATTCAATTACAACAAAGTGTATTGGGGAAGACAGGGCAGTTAGGCATCAGAAGGCAACATTGTGGCCTTGTGGAGAAAACAGTAGACTGGGACTGAGAAGTTCTAGGCTTTATTCCTGGTTTTGCCACTGGCTTTCTGCAGGTGACTTTGGCCAAATCATTTTTATCTCTCTGGCCTTCACTTTCCCATTTGCACAATTGGAAGGATGATGTTTCTCTCTCAGACGTACCAATGAAAAAAGCTAAGTATAATCATCATTTCCTGGCCTTTGCACTGTACTGACGACAAGTTATCTACCTGCCCTATACTCAGACGCTTCACCTGCTTCACAGAATGAACACCACTTCTACTGCATTTTATAGCCTCTTCAGCTCTTTATACAGCTCTTCACTCTCATGCACATACTATCCAACACTGCATTTTCACTTTCCCTCATTAAACTCATAGGCCACTCCCACCTCACTGCTGACAATCCCCATGGCAAGAAGAACCCTCTACCCCCAGTGACACTACCAACAGAACACAGCCCTGAAATGAGGTACATTGGATCTCCCAAAGTATACAGGCACCTCTTTTGTTTGATCATACACAAGTGGGGGTCAGGGAGAAGGGCCCATGTGAACCCCAGAAGGCCATGGCCCCTCGTACCTCTTTATAGCACAATCACAGCTCTTCCACACAGCTCCATCTAATGCTCCATACACTGTTTTGATGAAGGTATTTTAGTGCTTGTAGGCCCAGAATGTATTCAGCTGATTTTTAGAGCTTGTTAGACTTTCGGAACGTTTTTCAAAAGCATCTGTTTAAAATAATGTAGGTCTGGGATCAGGCACCTGACGATGCAGATGGGGGCCTAGTGGGTTGTTCAAAACAGGTTAGGCACCAGGGGCTAGCTCCACAAAAATACAGAGGTGGGCTTGGCTGCTACTTTCACTTTAGATACCTAAATCTGACACTTAGATGCTGCCGATCCTCAAACCCCCACACAGCTACGGCCTAAAGCCCCTCCACACCTAAATTTCTGAGGTTGAAATCTTCCAGGGGCCTAAAAATCTGCTCCTGGGCACGCTCACACCTGCCTCAGACAAGGCACCCAGCTCCCTAGTTCCGACCGAAGCCCCAGCACGCTCCTCACACGACGTGTTCCCTGGCCTGTCTCGCAGGTGGGCCCAGTTCGACAGACCATTGAGCTTTGGTTGCTGCGGGCTCAGCAGAAATTGTCTGCAGTCTGCGCTCAGCAGGATTTAAATAACTCCATAGAGACGGGACAATGAGCTTCGTCCTGCAGACTCTCCGTTGGCTTGGCAGCAGCCATGACTCCTTCTGGGGAGAGGAGCTGCCTCTAGATTTCCTCCTCAGCCTCAGCCTGGAGCAAGAGTTGAACGGTCCCCTCCCGGGCACAGACTGGAGCTTGCTGACCTGGAGCGAGACCCTAGGCAGTGCTGCAGCTCCTGGAGGCTGGGGTGAAACTCACCCACTCCAGCTACAGCGTAAAAGAACTACGACCTGGATCCACAAAGGACCCTCACAGCACCAAACTTTTAGGCAGCTAAAAGTCACTAGAATCCAGAAAGCCCAAGTTAGACGCCCAGGCTCCCTGTACAATCAATGGGAAGAAGGAGGTGCCTGAAAGTAGGACCCACAAAACCCAGCGTGCGAGGCACCTCCACACCAACGCTAACCAACGGGAAAGACCGATGGGAGGGGTGTGTCCTAAGCCCCACCCCTCCTTGGATCTCAGGTTACGAGGTCTGGCTTGGAGAGAGGTACCTTTGTCTGCTTGGGAGCCCCTCAGCTGGAGTTAGGTGCTCAGGTCATTCTGTGCAAAATAATCCAGCAGAGGAGGAAGAGGTCATGGTGCTGCTGGCTCCCTTGCGGCATTTAAAGTACTCGACCAGGATGTGGGAATTCAGGGTTAAAATCCCCTCCACAAAGATCCCTGTAAGCTGTGCGGACGTGCAGTTCCATCTTTAGCCACCCTGGTCCTGCGCTGGGACCTGGAGCCGGCAGCAGCATTGCCATACCCTGTCCATGTGCAGATTGAATTTTGTGATGTGTCCCACCTCCCCTCCATCCTGGTGCACACAACAAAATTCACTCCACACACGGACATCAAACATGAGAGGAAACACTGTTCCTGACTCTCAACCTCTCTGTCACATCTTGAATTTCATACACTGATGGATCAGAATAACGTGCTCTCAGGTGAGCTACAGACCAACAGTTGTTCATAGGAATTATTCAGCAGGTATTTTACAAGACCGAGAACATGAGAGGAAATCATGACCTGCTAAGAGACAATTAACGGAGAGAAGCAGGAAAATTAATCCCATACATTGGATTGGTTGTGACTTATTTGCTTGATTTGAAAAGAGACCAAAAGGACCTGAGTCTCCTTGCTGTCGATAGCCCCCTGCTTGGCCAATCAGCATGGAGATGCTGAGGGGTGGGAGGCTGAGAGGTCTCACCAGATGTCCCACAGGATGGCCCAGGTCACCATCAGAGGGGATCACTCTCAGATCGAGACCCCCCTTTTTTGAGGACCCCCACAATGAGAGCAACCCGCCCTCCCTCGCCCACACTTCACACACACCCCTCCTTGGTAGAGGGAAGGAAGCAGGGAAAAAAGAAGCAAGAGAAGAGGAGAAATGAAGGAGGAAAGAGGAAAAGGGAAACCAAAAAGGATAAAACCCAGTGCCCCCAGTGATTCCAAGCGTCAAAGCGCTCGGTAGGAAATCACATTCTACCCCCTTAAGCCAGTGTTTTCTGTGCCGAGAATTCTGCCTGCAGCAGGTGCATCAGACCCAACAGGTTCCAAACCTCTCGCAGCCTCCGACCTTGTCCAAGGGAAGTTCGTTTTCTGGCACAATCAGTGGTGGAAAAGGAGAAAACTCCACAGAGGCTCCTCCTCATGCTACGACGTGAATCCTAATTCTCTCCCCGTCCTCGAGGGGAGACCGGGAGAAGGAGACGTGCGGCAGCAAAGGCGGGGGGGTCTCAGCGACTGCCCTGGCCCTGCACCTCGGCCCTGCCCCGCTGATGTCGGGGTCTCTCTGTGAGGTCACCCCCTCCCCACCACCTTTGCCCAATGGGCTGAGGTCCTGCAAAAGGCCTTTGTGATGTCACCGCCCCCCCACCCCTCCCCTCCCAGCTGATGTCCTGCCCCTGCCCAGCCTCTTGGAGCTTGGAGTTGTTGCCCCCGGATCTCCGCACTCAATGACTGGTGAGTCGGGGGATGGAGCCGGCTATACAATAAACCACCAGTTTTTCATAAATTAGTCGACTTAAGGCCAGAAGGGACCATTGGAGCATCTAAGATGACGCCCTGCATCTCCCAGCCCTCCTGTGTATCACAAGAGCTGCTTTTGCACTAAAGCACCTTCCTGAAAGGCATCTAGTCTTCACTGGAAGACATCAAGAGATGGAGAATCCATCACTTCTCTTGGCAGTTTGTTCCAGTGATGAGTCGCCCTCCCTCTTACAAATCTCTGCCTTGTTCTACGGAGAATTTTTCTGATTTCTGCTTCCAGCCATTGGTTCTTGTTCTGCCTTTCTTTGCAAGACTAAAGAGCCCTTTAAATACTTGGTGTTTTCTCTCAGCGAAGGCACTGCAGGCTGCCATCAGCTCACCTCTCCATCTTTTTAAAAACTAAACAGACTGAGTTTTTCAATCCCTCCTTATAAGTCTTCTCCAGCCCTCAAATATGGCTCTTTTCTGCACCCTCTCCAGTTTTTTTTAACGTTATTTTTGAAATGTGGACACCAGAATGGGATGCAGTATTCCAGTGTCAGTCTCCCCATTGCTGAATCAGCTCCCTTTCCATCCTCTCTTTATCTATCCATGGATGGCGTCACGGACTCACAGGACTTGTGCTCTCTCTCAGCCTCGTACAATCCTTGGGAGGAACCCCTTCCGTGTGACAGCCCTTCTCGGAGATCCACTCTCTCGAGGGTTAAGCCGTAGGCCCTTCCGCCTCCTGCAACCACTCTTCTCTGAGCCTTGAGCATGCCTGTCTGCCGTGGGCCCCCTCAGGGAGTCCCCTCACTCTGGACCCCTGGGGCCTCTACTCCCAGAGGGAAGAAAGCAACCCCGATCTCGAGACTGCCGTGACTCTCAGACAGCGTAAAAGAGAGGGGTTTATTGAGTGTCTGAACACAGCACAGGAAACTCTCAGGGCCTCAGGCCTAATCTCCCTCTGCACAGTCCATCTAGGTCTCTCCTGCACCCGTGTGGGCTCTGGCTGTTTTCTCTCCCCAGTCCAGAAGCCCCCTCCTTCCAGCTAAGCGTCCGATATCACCTTCCCACAAGCCTGTGTCCTTTGTCTTCTGTCCCAGGTGAACAGGCTGCCAGGATCTCCTCTATCTCAGCCTCTTCTCTCCTCCCTCTTTTCTTTCCCCCTGGCTGGAAGCAGTCACTGGGTCTTCTCTCCTCAGCCCATTGTCCTACTACTGGCCCGACCTGGCTGTGACTTCCAAGTTGGGCCTCCCGCTCACCAGTCGCTGGGGTATCCGTTCTCCAGGCCTTTCCCTGAGGGCCCAACTGACAGGAGAGATCACCGCTGGTCCTCTGTAACAACAAACTACCTCTCCCACCAGTCCCACCTCGTTAAACAAACAGCACCCAGGGAAACTGAGGCATGCAAACCATTGAAAAACCAAGAAAATCCCCCCGTCATCACTGATGGCTTTGGCCCTGTTCCCCACAGCATCGCACCAGGAGCGGATGTTGAGTGGCTTGCCCGGTATGACACCTAAATCCTTGACAGAGTCACGGCTTCCCGGAGTACAGTTCCCCCTCGGTGGCCTGCCTGCTCTGTCCTGCTGCCCCCTCCCACTACGCCAAGAGGGGACCTGGTGACTGGAGCTGCTGTGGTTGTGTGAGAGCGCCGGGCTGAGAGACCGAAGGGCACCTCTGTTCTGGAACAGAGGGGTCTGGCCGGTAGGCGCAGTCACCCCCGGTTTGGGGCACAGAAGGGGCTGTGGCTGGCAGCAGCTTGAAGCCCGACCCCCAGCTGCGCTAGGCACTGTTTGAATGAGTGCAACGTCCCTGGTCTCTCTCCCCAACAGAAGCGGGTCCAATAAACCATATGACCTCCCCGGCCTGGTCTCTCGGTGTTTTCTGCTCCCACGGGCGTGGCTGGGAAGGGCCACAGGGCTCAGCAGGCTCAGGGAGAAACCTCAGCCCCACTGGAGACAGGAGGGGAGCAAACCTCACAATCTGTGTGGTCACTGCAGGTCTGTGCAACTGCCCCCCACTGACTCAGTGGCAGTCTGTGGGGGAGGTCTAGAGTGGCCAGGTGTCCTGATTTTAGAGGGACAGTCCCGATTTTTGGGTCTTTTTCTTATATAGGCTCCGATTACCTCCCACCCCCGTCCCGATTTTTCACACTTGCTGTCTGGTCACCCGAGGGAGGTCTGGCAGCCCCCTCCCCAGCCACAGTCCGTGCGTGCCCAGCAGTCTGTGTGTGTCTCAGCAGCCCCCTGCTCACTCCCACGTGGAGCCCAGATCGGGCTGAGCTGGGCCTCTGGTTTGTTTGATCCCTGAAGGGTTTTCTGGGCACTAACTGGGACCCCAAGTTTCTCCTACTTTGAGGAAATCCCTGTGAAAACTCACCTTTTCCGGGTGTCTGTTTCACACCCTCTGCCAGAGACGTACCCCATTCTTTCTCCAGTTCAGCTGGCAGCAGGTCTCGTGCGAGGGGCGGGGGAGAGCTGAGATTTCAGGCTGCCGTCTTATGGCGGGATTGCTGCGATTAACTGGCTGAACGTGCTAATTCTGAGGACGAAACGGGGAAAGGGGCAGAGACCGAGAGTCAGGGAGTGAAATGGAGAAAATACAGGAAGCATTTCGAGCAAGGGGGAAGTACAATGACCAGAATCCAGAATATTCTCTGCACCCCTTGCCTAACTCTGGGCCTGATTCTCTTCCGCATTGACGGCCCTGTCCCTGTCTCCGGCCGTGTCTAGAGGGCTTTATGCCCCTGTCCAGCCCCTTCACACTGCCAGGAAGGGAGAGCTGTTATGGAATCTTAGCCCAAAGAGGAACCAGGCCCTGTGTCACCTTCATCCTGGGTTTCAGATGACCCCAAGAAGTTGGGGGGCCACCGGCGCCTAGAGCATGGCCCTGCCACAGAGGCCCCGCCCCCGGTCATCCTCTTCCCCCGAGGCCCCGCCCACCCACTGTTCACTCCTCTGGCCCCCGAGGTCCCCCTACCTGCCCCTCGCTCCTCTCCGCCTCTTCCCCCAAGACTCCACTCACCCCCTGCTTGCTCCTCTCCGCCCCTTTCCCCAAAGGGGGGCTACCGGGGGGCCATGGGGCCAGGCACTCGTCCCTTTTCTCTGTCTTCGGTGAGCGGGGGGCAGGGGGGTCCTTGGGGAAGGAGGTGGAGCAGGACAGGAAGAGGCACGAGAAGACGGGGCCGTGGGGGAAAAGGCCGAGGGGGGGTGGGGAGCAGGTTTTGGGGGAAGAGGCGGAGGGGGGATGGGAAGAGGCAGAGCAAGAGCAGGGCATCGGGTTAAGAGGCAGAGGGGAGCGGGGTGTAGGTGGGGCCCCCACTTCTCTGGAGCTTCGCTTCCAGCGCTCGAAAGATGACCACGGGCCCAATGGCCTCCGGAGGGGAGACCCGCCCCACATCCCCAGCGTTTCCCCCCCTCATGGACGGCCTTTTGGGGGAGGCTCAGCCTCCCCTGGCCTCTTGTACGGGCTGCCCGTGCTCAGCTCCTGCCACGCTCTGGAGAGGAGCAGCACCCAGGGGTGGGGCTGAGCCGGGGGGTGCTGGGTGAGGGGCAGAGGCCTCGGGAGCTGAGACCGCAGGGACACAGCATGAGGCACCATCCCAGGCATCCCCATGAAAGGAGCAGAAGAGGGTTTACCTGGGGTGGGGAGTGTATGGAGAGCGTCTCAGGGTCGGTGGAGATGTATTGCCCTGGTGAGCAAGTGTGGCTAAAACACAGGCCTCGCTGTGAGCAGGATTTGAACCTGCGCAGGGAAACCCGAATGGATTTCGAGTCCAACGCCTTAACCGCTCGGCCCTCACAGCTGTGAGTGACGTGGCCCCCAGCGGCAGTCTCTACTGGAGCGGCTGGAAGCCGACGGGAGGGAGCTCTCCACCCTCAACGAGCAGCCGTAGCCATGTTGGCAGGAGAAGCTCTCCCAGCACCATAGCACTGTCCACACCGGCGCTTAGGTCCGTGTAACTTGTGTCACTCGGGGGGTGGCTTATTCACTCCCCGAGCCACATACGTTCTACCGACACAAGGGGGAGTGTAGACGCAGCCTTAGCAGAGACGCTATTAAGATCCACTTCCTGGACACTACAGTGCTAATAAGCAATGGTCACATAAACACCACCCTATACCGGAAACCTACTGACCGCTATTCCTACCTAAATGCTTCCAGCTTTCACCCTGACCACACCACACGATCCATCGTCTACAGCCAAGCTCTGCGATACAACCGCATTTCCTCCAACCCCTCTGACAAACACCTACAAGATCTCTATCAAGCCTTCTTACAACAACAATACCCACCTGCGGAAGTGAAGAAACAGATTGACAGAGCCAGAAGAGTACCCAAAAGTCTCCTACTACAGGACAGGCCCAACAAAGAAAATAACAGAACGCCACTAGCCGTCACCTTCAGCCCCCAACTAAAACCCCTCCAATGCATTATTAAGGATCTACAACCTATCCTGAAGGATGACCCAACACTCTCACAAATCTTGGGAGACAGGCCAGTCCTTGCCTACAGACAGCCCCCCAACCTGAAGCAAATACTCACCAACAACCACACACCACACAACAGAACCACTAACCCAGGAACCTATCCTTGCAACAAAGCCCGTTGCCACTGTGCCCACATATCTATTCAGGGGACACCATCACAGGGCCTAATCACATCAGCCACACTATCAGAGGCTGGTTCACCTGCACATCTACCAATGTGATATATGCCATCATGTGCCAGCAATGCCCCTCTGCCATGTACATTGGCCAAACTGGACAGTCTCTACGTAAAAGAATATATGGACACAAATCAGATGTCAAGAATTATAACATTCATAAACCAGTCAGAGAACACTTCAATCTCTCTGGTCACGCGATTACAGACATGAAAGTTGCGATATTACAACAAAAAAACTTCAAATCCAGACTCCAGCGAGAGACTGTTGAACTGGAATTCATTTGCAAATTGGATACAATTAACTTAGGCTTGAATAGAGACTGGGAGTGGCTAAGTCATTCTGCAAGGTAACCTATTTCCCCTTCTTTTTTCCTACCCCTCCCCCCCTTCCTCAGACTTTGTTGTTAAACCCTGGATTTGTGCTGGAAATGGCCCACCTTGATTATCATACACATTGTAAGGAGAGTGATCACTTTAGATAAGCTATTACCAGCAGGAGAGTGGGGTGGGGGGAGAGAAAACCTTTTGTAGTGGTAAACACCCATTTTTTCATGCTTTGTGTGTATGAAAAGATCTTGTGTACTTTCCACAGTATGCATCCAATGAAGTGAGCTGTAGCTCACGAAAGCTTCTGCTCAAATAAATTGGTTAGTCTCTACGGTGCCACAAGTCCTCCTTTTCTTTTTACTGATAAAGTTTGTGGATGATACCAAGATGGGAGTTGTTGCAAGTGCTCTGGAGGATAGGATTAAAATTCAAAATGATCTGGACAAACTGGAGAAATGGTCTGAAGTTCACAGGCTGAAATTCAATAAGGACAAATGCAAAGTACTCCCCTTAGGACAGAACAATCAGCTGCACACATACAGAGCAGGACGTGACAGCCTAGGAAGGAGTACTGCGGAAGGGGATCTGGGGGTCATAGTGGACCACAAGCTAAATATGAGTCAACAGTGTAACACTTGCAAAAAAAACAAACCTCATCCTGGGCAGGATTAGCAGGAGTGTTGTAAGCAAGATACAAGACGTAATTCTTCTGCTCTACTCCATGCTGATGTGGCCTCAGCTAAAGTATTGTGTCTAAGTCGGGGCACCACATTTCGGGAAGGATGTGGACAAATTGGAGAAGGTCCAGAGGAGAGTAACAAAAATGATTAAAGGTCTAGAACAGGGGTTCTCAACCTTTTTCTTTCTGAGGCCACCCACAACATGCCATTAAAATCTCCAGGGCCCAGTGTGGGAGGGGGAGGCTCTGGGCCGGGGAAAGGGGGGAAAACAAGGGCATAGGTATAGTTTGACTTCTGTTTTGGGTGGGCAGGGGCCAGTGAGGCTCAAGCCAGCTCCGATGGCGGGGTCAGGGGGGGGTATGCTACATCCACCCCCTGACTCACCTCAGCAGGCCACCTGCCTGTCTGGACTTGGGGGGCCTACAACCAAAAATTATAACTCAAAGGTGGGGGGGCTGAGCTCAAAAAGTTTGAGGTGCAGGGAGAGGGATAGCTAGGGGCTGTGTGCAGGGGGGTAGCTCAGGGAGCAGGGAGGGAGGTAGCTAGGGCTGTGTGTGGGCAGAGGGTAGCTCAGGGTGCAGGGAGGAGGTAGCTAGGGGCTGTGTGTGGGCAGAGGGTAGCTCAGGGTGCAGGGAGGAGGTAGCTAGGGGCTGTGTGCTCTCAGGGCTCCCCTGCGCTCCCTGTACCCTGAGGGCTCTGCCAGCCACAAAGCAGCCGGGTTCCCCCGCCCAGGCAGCTCTTACCAGCTGCATGAGCAAAGGGGAGCAGCTTCAACCCCCTGCAGCAGCAGGAGACGAGGCAACGCTGCGGCTGCCTGCTCCATGGCACCAGTCAGAGCAGCAGCTGTCCCACGCTGCCGGACTCTGGCTTCCCACCTCCGACCTAGCCAGGGGTGGAGAGAGGAGGTGGTGGAGGGGGGGTGCGGAGCTACCCCAGGACTGCCCTGCTCTTGCACTGTAGTTTGGGGGGGGGTGTAACACCCCTGTGTTCCCCCAACTCTGCCCATGGGCTCAGGGCTTCTGTCCCTTGGGGAGCACCGGGGCTCGGGGCTCCAGAATTCAGCCCTGCTGCTCCCGGCTTCAGCCCTGCGGGAGGTGCTGGGGTTCGGGCTTTGGATTTTAGCCACGGGGCCCTGCGGCCCCCCTGAAACGGTTCATGGACCCCCAGTAGGCCACGAACCCCCTGTTGAGAACCGCTGGTCTAGAAAACATGATCTACGAGAAAAGGTTGAAAGAACTGGGTTTGTTTAGTCTGGAGAAGAGAAGACTGAGAGGGGACATGAGAACAGTTTTCAAGTACATAAAAGGTTGTTACAAGGAGGAGGGAGAAAAATTGTTCTTGTGAATCTCTGAGGACAGGACAAGAAGGAATGGGCTGAAATTGCAGCGAGGGAGGTTTAGGTTGGACGTTAGGAAAAACTTCCTGCCAGCATAGTTAAGCACTGGAACAAATTACCTAGGGAGGTTGTGGAATCTCTGTCATTGTAGGTTCTTAGCAGGATCGACAGTCACCGCTCAGGGATGGTCTAGATGAGGGGTAGTCAATTATTTTTTGTCAAGGTCCAAATTCTTCATCAATGTACAGTCGGGGCCAGACTGCAGAGAAAATCATTAAAAAAAAAATAATAACGATAACATGTAAATAAAAAGTTTGCGGGGTCCGTTCAAAAGCGTCTGGCAACCCGGATTTGGCCCGTGGTTCGCCTGTTGACAGCCCCTGGTCTAGATAATACAGGAGAATTACGGAGACCTGGGGAATGGAGGTTGTTGGTAACTTTGCCCAAGCCGTTATGGGCTGCTCCTCAGGGCGGAGTGCTGGGAACGGGGGCTCACACTCTGCAGCGGCTGCCCGGCAAGTTTCTGATTCTCGCCCCCTGACTGCAAGGGTGATGCGTGAGGCACCCGGGGGCGCTTTGGCACCAGTGGGTGCGCAGTGCAGGCCGGGGCCCTTTCAAACGCAGCCGCTCCTCCAGAGCGCGGCAGGCGGGCAGGAGTTCGGGCTCCAGCACCTGACGCTCTCGGCCAGGTTCCAGCAGCAGCTCAGGGAGCTTCTTTCCTGGACTGAGACTAAGGTTGCAGGCTTGTCCCCCTCCCAGCCAGAGGCGGGAAACAGCCCCTGTGGCTAGTGCAGACCCCAGCACTCCTTCTCGGGAGCTCACAGCTGTGCCTGTGAACCTCAGCGTCTTCACCTGTACGTGGCTGGCCTTCCGCGTGGCAAGTAGTGGGTGGGGGTGGGGACAGGCAGCCCCGATGTGCCTAACTGGACGATGCCATGCCGGCACAGCTCAGTATTTGTTGCGTTTTTTTGTTTTTCGTCTCCGCTGCTGCCTGACTGCGTACTTCTGGGGCCACGTGGTGTCTGGCTGATGGGTCCGTCTGTAACTCTGGTGTTCGTATTTTTGAGGTTCTACTGTACTTAGTCCTGCCTTGAGTGCAGGGGACGGGACTAGGCCGGTCCTTCCAGTTCTGTGATTCCATGGACAGGACTAATGTGAGTTTTTTAATCTGACTTCCTGCATTACACCAACAATATGATTTTACCCAGTAATTCCCGCAGTGGATGGAATATTCATCCCTACTATTTAAGAGAACACAAAGGATCCACTGATCAAGTTCCAGATCTCCGCTGTATAGTGGTGTGCAGTGAGCCCCGTGCAGCTGAGCTCCTTGGCAGTAGGAAGTATGCATCCCCTGTCAGTGCTCCTGAAATGCTGCCCCACACCTTTGCAGTCCAAGACTAGGTCTTTTAAGGAAGAATGCTCTACAGCCACCAAGAAGGGGCCAGGCTTTACCTGAGAGCTAGGTTCATACCGAACCCTGCCTCTGTCAGACATCTTTTACTTCCAAAATCTCCTCTTGGACGATTTAGGCATATAAGCATCACTCCTGACCCCTTCCCAGAACCCCACCCCTGAATGCTACATGCACGTAAAGCAAATGTTGACAGATTATCTGTTTTGGTCATGAGCCAGAAACAGAGCTAATACTCTGACTCTGCAGCTCTCGCCAGAAAACCATGGCAAGAGAGTTTATTTGTAAATGGGAAGAAATAATCTGCATTTTTAAAGGTCTTTGGGACAGTGATAAAAGTCATTTTAGACATGCAAAGTACTATGAACTTGGCACTCTCACACTTCGATGCTTCTGTAGGCTGTACTCATTGCACACACTGAGGGCTCCTGGCTGCCCTCCATTCCCCTCCGCCCCATGTGCCACCCTCCCATCCTCTCTGTTTCACAGATTCCCTGCATCTGCTCACCCCTCTTTCATGTCACAGGCTCTGTCCCATGTTTCTTCATCTCCCCCAGGCTGGGGCTCTGTGTGCCCTCCGACCTTCCCCTACCACACAGAACTTCTGTATGCCTCCTCTCCCCAGACCAGGGTCCCCTTTTCTCCCCACCATTCTTTCTTTTCTTTCTGTCTGACAGATAAGTCATTGGGGGTGTCACCATTTTAAAATTATTTTGGGAAGATGATTGTTCAGCTTTGTAGTTGAGATTCCTCCAATATGGGAGTGACTGTTGAGTGTAGGACCTCTCTTCGTTCAGCCAGTTATTACTAGACAATGTTGCCTCCCCTAATTATCAAAGCTTTACTACTGAGTCACCTGTCTTTATTGGCAGTAACATTCTAATTAATATTTACTCCATTTAACTGTATGGTGATTGCCCAACCACTGTCTAACTCTTGCTTTGGTATAACTCGATTAAAGGGATGATAAACAATTTATTTCTGAATACTCCCTTGAGCCTGATCATGCAGTCCTTTTGGGAGAGGGATGCAGAGATCCAGCTTTATAAACCTGACTTCTCTATCTTTTATTCCTGTAACACTAGAAATAATTTTGTTTTTTTAAACAGGAGAATAAACCATCCCTCATTCAGACTGGTCCAGAAGCAACCCTGCAGACCCACCTCCTTGTATTTGAGGCCGAGAAATCCAGAAAAGAAAACCGTGTTGTGTGTTTAGAAATGAGAAAGGAACTCTTTCCGAAGCTACATACAAATGAACTTTTAAATTTGAGGAGACAGAATAAAAACTGGTCCCAGTTACCAGGGAAATCATGTCTTGTTTATACTAATCTGGAATATATATGGGGATGGGCATTACATAAAATCAAATTTTGCATACTACAAATCTGTAAAATGCAAAAGGTGTGTTTAATAGAATTTTCTATATCATTTCATTAATTGTTTTAGATAAAGAAAAAATATTAAAAATCATCAGTATTGTTTTCTGTCTTGGTTTCCTTTAAAGGACACGAAGCTTATTCTTACAGCAGCGCTTCACTTAACCCTTAAGTACACTCTGACCTGAGCAACCAGCAGTTAGGAGGTACAATGGCAAAGGTTTTGAGAGCATGGAAGTGAGTTTAACTCAGCATTTCTCGCATGTGGCCACCAGGGGCTTTTTGTGCAGGCCTAACAGCCTCCTGGGCAGTGGTGGAGAGGCCAAAGCATCAGCCTCTCCCCTTCCCTCTCTGGTGCTCCTGCATGAGCCACCGTGCACCGCCTCTGGAGACAGGTGGGGCACAATGCTGCAGGAGCCAGGTGAGTTCTTGACTCACCTGTGGGGTGGGCAGGGCACGTTGGGGCTTGGGCTTCAGCCCTGGGTGAGAACCTGGCCGCAGGGCTTCAGCTGCACGGCTCGAGCCCCAGGCTCTGACCCAGGCTCCGGCCACGTGACCTTGGCCCTGGGCGCTAACCCCTAGCTGTGCAGCAGCAAGTGCTGGCTCTGGCCTCTGGCACTGACCCCCAGCCCTCACCCCGCTCCCTAACCCCAGCCCCAGGCCCAGGGTCGTGGGTGTTGATCCACACCTCCAGCTGCTCAGCAGCAGCCGCCACCAACCCTGGGCTCCAGCCGCTCGCTCTGGACCCTGGGGGTGCTGCCTCCCAGCTCCAGCCATATGGCAGCAGGGCTCACCATTCTCCCCGACGCCTCCCCGAACCCCCATTTATCGCCCCCAGCCCCCACTGCCTTCCCTGGTTTCACCTCTATCCCCCCCATTGCCCCAGACCCCTGCTGCCTCCCTCTCCAAACCCGGGGCTTGCTGAGAAAAGCGAAACGAAGAAACATGCAAGTATCACTTTTCGCAGCACTCTCAGTAGCTAGCTGGGAGTTTGTGAAAAGTGATACTTGTATGTTTGTTAATATCACTTTTCACAAACTCCCAGCTAGCTACTGAGTATGCTGCAAAAAGCAATATTCAACATACAAATATAATTTTTCATATTATTTGTGAGTCTGAAAAAACCCTACATAAATAAATTACAAGGATTTGGACATGCGTATGTGCATATTTATTTGTTTTTCCTACAGTTACGTATTTTAGGGAAAAGTGTCAGTGCGGCCACAAGCAAGAATTGGTGGGTCACAGTCCGAGGCCATCAAAAAATGTGTTCGGAGAACCCCTGCTTTAAATGTACTAATAGGCAAAATCCAAACCAGCCATGTCTGCCTGAACCTTTTCAGGCAGGACTTCAGGTATCACCCAAAAGATCTTATTTTTCTTTGGTTCCATGTATACATTTGCTCAGATTTTACTTCTCCATTAAAAATGTAACCAATTCCCAGCTGCCTGGCAAGTGAGAGCTAGCTGAGTTTCCATGTTTCTCCCCGCACCCTTATGGGTGTGCTGCCAAGGGAGCAACACACAGGCCTGCAATGAATCTCAAGTGCCTCTGACTTGCCTAGCTCTTCTCAGCCATTTCTCTTGCTGTGAGCTGCCCTCCTTTTGAGCCCCACCAACTTCCTCACATGCAGGAACAGCAGCAGATTGCCATCTTGGAGCAACAGCTGAGGAAGGCGACTTTTCTGTCAGCACTAGAGTGGTCTATTGTATTGTGCTCTTCTTAAATAAGCAGGATACTGTGATCGTCCAGTGAGCGTCTCTCAGCTTTGTTTTAGCTGGACGCATGTATAATGTTTGATCAAATACTGTTCAGGGAGAAAGGTATAAAACCATCCAAGTATTTGCTATGTTGAGAGTGGTCATGTTCTGTGGGATACCTTCTGGAAGAACAGTAGTGTGGTTAAGTAATTCGTGTCACATTCTGTGCTGCACCCCTGCACCGAAAAAAGGATTTTCTGCCGCTTACACTATTTGCGGCATCATTGGGTGAAAATAAAGAAGCAACAGTGGCCAGGTCTGAGTGTCCCTCCTCTAACAAAAATCTTGAAATAGTTCACTGTAAAATTAAAAACCAACTGTTGCTTGTCTTAAGTAATGATAAGGTGACGTTTAGAAGGAAGCCTCCAGGTGCATCCTCACCTGTTCCTTGATCCAGCACAACTTCCTATACATTAGACTCTTAAGACAGTCAGTAACGCTCTCTCTACCTCCACAATAGAGCTATTTAGAAAACGGGAGTTTGTATTCAGTTTGTATGAATGCTGTAATCTGGAAGGCCCAGAGCCACAAAGGTATTTTGGTTCTTGACTTCCATTGGATTTCAGTGGAATTTAGGAGCCTAAATTTTACCTTGGTGGATCTGGGCCTAAGTAATTGCAGTTTGACAAACATGAAAGATTAATAATTTGTGCAAAATAAGAAGTAATTAACAAATGAGGACAATCAGAATCCTTGTCTGAGGACTCCTAAAGCTTCAAAATACTTTAATGTTCTTATGAAATAATTCACATCCACTATTATTTCTTTGCCTGTAGTAAATATATTGTCCTTTTTAGTTGGCACACTATTCTGATCGTTGTCTGTACAGTAATCTTTTGAGTAATTCAGTTCAGTTAGATGTTATCAGTCACCTGGAGTTTCTTCCTCAGAAGCTGTTATGGCTTTCAAGGCTCTTCTCTTCCTTAATCTTTCTGCATTTGTGATTGTCATAGGATGCAATGGGAAAAATCCAGAAAGACCTGAAAGAAAGATGATTTATATTTATAGCTGGAGTTGCAATATGACTGTTCTAGACGCACAGATTCAAAGGCTAAAAGGGAGCGCTGTGATTATCTCGTCTGACATCCTATATAACACATGTTATAGAACTTCCCCAAAATAATTCTTAGCATATATATTTCAGAAAAACATGCAATCTCAAGTTAAATTGTCAGTGATGGAGAATTCACGACAACCCTCGGTCAACTGTTCCAATAGTTAATGAGACTTTTAAGAAGTGAGAGTAATTGTCTGTCTCACTAACCCTCTAGTGGCTTGAAGTGCCTTTTACTGCTGTCTCGGCCAGCTCAGCGTCTCCATAAATGAGACCCGTTCCCATTTCCCCAAAAAGAACAGGAGTACTTGTGACACCTTAGAGACTAACAAATTATAGCTCATCTTAATTAGCCTCTTACAGTTTGTATGGCAACTCCCACCTTTTCATGATTCTCTGTATGTGTATATAGATCTTCTTACTATATGTTCCATTCTATTCATCTGATGAAGTGAGCTGTAGCCCATGAAAGCTTATGCTTAATTGAATTTGTTAGTCTCTAAGGTGCCGCAAGTCCTCCCGTTCTTTTTCCGGATACAAACTAACAAGGCTGCTACTCTGAAACATCCCATTTCCTGTGGCCAAAAGAAGGGTGATTGCATATATACATATTCTCAAGGATTCATGCAAAGAAATGAAGGAAGAGTCTTTGGTACTCCAAGGATGCAGAGGATCACCAAGGAAAACCTATTGTCTTTTAAGAGAAATAAGCAAATAGCTGAGATTGGAAAACACACTGAGTTACCTAGAAGTTTTTCAACCGGTTTTGTGACATGTGCTCAAGAAAACTGCTGTAACCTGCCCTTACGCAGCAACAATAGATTATTCTTCATGATGGAATCGAAGTCTGTACCTTGCCAGGAGATTGAGGTCTTAAAGCTATTTATTTACAAAAAAGATGACAGATTTGCTCTACCAACCCTTAAGAGAGTTCAGCAGTGAAGGCTGCACATTCTCCTCTAACTGTGATTGATTTAGAGGGATGCAGAAACTGGGGTCTGTCAGTACAACATGGTGTGCACGCAACCCTTAACAAGCCCTGTCTGCACTTACCAAGGTGCACCATGATGACCCTTGAAAGCACCTGAAAGAGGAAAAAGACCATGAAGGAATCCCCGCCACTCCCAAACACAGAACAAGGGGCTAGCCCACTGCAGCTGTGCCGCTGTAAATGCTCTAGGGTAGACATAGCCTGAGTTGACAGAGACGAGAACCTGAAAGTTATACACCGGACCCTCGCTAGAACACGCGTCTATATAACACAAATTCTGATAGAACGTGGTTGCGTATCCCAAATTTAGTAACGGTCATTAACTTTCATTGTAACGTGGTCCCCACTGTAATGCAGTACGCGCTAGAATGCGGGATTTGGCATGGATCCCAAATCCCACATTCTAGTGAGGGTCCAGTGTAGTTTGAAAATCCTGAGGGAAACATGGGAGTTTAGTTGCAAGCCCTGCCCTGTAGACTCTGTCTCTCATGACCCATGTGCCATGGCGATCCTGGGAATGGAAGTTTCAAAGCACCTGCCCCCACTCCCACTTTTATGCTTTGGGGTTTAGGTAACTTTCAACCTCTTAGGAGCACAGGCAAAATGAAAAGATTTTTTTTTCCCCCTGGTAGCCCTGCTAGGCATCAGCCTCACTGCCGCACCCTGCCTGCTTTTCTGTTTCAATAGCTTTGTTGCTAGGGCAATGCCAACAAGTGCCACATGACTACATAAAATCACTTGTCATTTTAAGGTAAGAATTAGTTTCCCCATTATATTGGTGTTCTGAGGATTTGGTATTATTTTATATATGTACGTTAAGGCTGTCAATCACAGTTATCTCACAGGATTAACTCAAAAAAATCAGGCGCGATTAATCACACTTATAACAATAGAATAACAATTGCAATTTATTATATATTTTTTGATACATTTTCAATACTGATTTCAATTACAACACAGAACACAAAGTGCAGAGTGCTGACTTTATATTATTATTTTTTTATTACAAATATATGCTCTGTAAAAATGATAAAACAAAAAAAATAGTATTTTTCAATTCACCTCATACAAGTACTGAAGTGCAAACTCTTTATTGTGAAAGTGTAACAAATGCAGTTGGGTTTTTTCTGATTGCATCACTGCACTCAAAAACAAAACAGTTTAAAACTTTAGCGCCTACAAGTCCACTCAGTCCTACTTCTTATTCTGCCAATCGCTAAGACAAAAGTTTGTTTACAACTGACAGGAGATACTGTTGCCTGCTTCTTATTTACAATGTCACCTGAAAGTGAGAACAGGTGTTCCCATGGCACTTTTGTAGCCGGCGTTGCAAGATATGCCAGTTATGCTAAACATTCGTATGCCCCTTCATGCTTCGGCCACCATTCCAGAGGACATATTTCCATGCTGATGATGCTCGTTAAAAAAATAATACATCAATTAAATTTGTGACTGTACTCCTTGGGGGGAGAATTGTAGGTCTCCTGCTCTATTTTACCTGCATTCTGCATGTTACTGCAGTCTTGGAAGATGACCCAGCACATATTTGTTTTAAGAACACTTTCACAGCAGATTTGACAAAACGCAAAGAAGGTACCAATGTGAGATTTCTAAAAACAGCAAAGCGCTGGGCCCAAGGTTTAAGAATCTTTACAATTTTTTTGTTTTTTACAGAGCAAATATTTGTAATCAAAAATAAATATAAATTGAGGACTGTACACTTCGTATTGTGTTGTAATTAAAATTAATATATTTGAAAATGTAAGCATGCCAAATATTTAAAGTAAATGGTATTCTATTGTTGTACAACCGCACAGTTAATCGTGATTTTTTTTAATCGCTTGACAGCCCCAATATATGTGTGTGTGTGTGTCTATATGTACACACACTATGAAAATTACTTGATTGGGTTGCAGTAATTGTTATTCTTGGATATTAACTAGTTCAGGGACTCCTCAAATCTTGCTGCTAATTGCCCGCGGTTTAAGAAATAGCCGAGAACTCCCGGTTCACAGAACGTGTGTGAGGGTCTCTGTGTGTGGGGGGGGTCTCTGTCTCTGGGTCTCTGTGTGTGTGGGGGTCTCTGGGTCTGTGTGGGGGGTGTGGGGGGGTCTCTGTCTCTGGGTCTCTGTGTGTGTGGGGGGGTGTCTCTGTCTCTGGGTCTGTGTGGGGTGTGTGTGTGGGGGGGTCTCTGTCTCAGGGTCTCTGTGTGTGGGGGGGTCTCTGTCTCTGGCTCTCTGTGTGTGGGGGTCTCTGGGTCTCTGTGTGTGTGGGGGGGTCTCTGTCTCTGGGTCTCTGTGTGTGGGGGGGTCTCTGGGTCTGTGTGGGGGTGTGTGTGGGGGTGTCTCTGTCTCTGGGTCTGTGTGGGGGGTGTGTGTGGGGGGTCTCTGTCTCTGGGTCTCTGTGTGTGTGGGGGTCTCTGGGTCTGTGTGGGGGGTGTGTGTGTGGGGGTCTCGGTCTCTGGGTCTGTGTGTCGGGGGTGTGGGGGGGTCTCTCTGTGGTTCCCTAGGTGTGTGGCGGGGGTCGGCAATTCAAAGCCGCTGGTTTTATGCTGCGGCCCCCCCCCGTGGCTGGCCCCGCTCCCGCCGCCGGATCAGGGCGGCCTCGACCCCGGCCCCCTCTCGCGGCCGGCGCGTGACTACCTGGCGGAGGGGCGGCGCTGCCAGGCCCGGCCGGGCTCCTCCCCCCGCTCCCGCGCACGCCGGCTGAACCCCCCCGGATACGGGGCGGCCGCTGGGGGGCGGGGAGCCAGTTACTTCTTATTCCGGTCCAGATGCCTTGGTCGAGGCATCGTCAAGGTCCAGACTTCGGAGAAAACAATAAAAACTAGTAACAATCCTGCTCGTAATAAAACAATCAAAAGATTTCAGGATCTGCTGGAAAGCAGCGGGTGGCCCAGCTTTGGCCCGCGGTCTGCCTGTTGGCTGCCCCTGTAATAACCCTCCCCTGCTTTTACAATGCTGGTTGAGAGTCACTCCGGGGAAGGAAGTGGGGGTACATGGCTCCCTGGGGGCCTACAAGTCGCCTTTGGGTGTCCAACTCAGGTGGACTTGCTGACGTGAAGCAGGGGTGCTGAAGGCTCTGAGACTCAGAGTCAGGAGGCAGTGAAGCCAGGTGACTTTCCTCATTGGAAAAAGTGTGACCTTAAGGGGTTGCCACACTAAAGAGCTCCTCCCAGAGACTGTTCAAGAGCACCAGACCTATGGCAGGGAAACAGCCTGGAGAATGGGATTTTCAAAAGGGCTGAAGCAGGTTAGGCAAGTCCGTAGGAGTTAGGTGCTTTGGAGGTTCCCACCAGACACCTAAATACCATTGGAAGTGTGGCCCAAGGTGCTTAAACACTAGGGCCCTGAGGCTCAGCTGGTGTCAGTCAGGGAGGCTGAGAATCCGTGATAACGTCTCCTGTTAACCAAGAGCACCAGCCCCTGCGCTCAGATAGCCAGGGAGAGAGCAGGAGACAGCACTGGGCGCACAGATTCATGATTATGAATTATCTGCTCTCCTGAAATCTTCCCCTTTGGGCTCTGCTCTGAGCAGCCAGGGAAGCTGGGACCCCAAGGGCTCTCCCAGGATCTGGGCCCCTCTGGGCTGGGCAGTCACAGTGCTCTGAATGAAGCTCTGATCCACGAGTAATAGGGGCACACAGGAACTGATAATAACCCAACCTGCTGGGCCAAATCCCTCCCCCTGCCCTGCTCGAATACAATGAGAGAAACCCCCAGCAGCGCCCCTTACCCAGAAATCCCGTCACAGCCTCCTGGAGATGGTTCTCTCGAGGGAAATCCCGGATTCTCTTTTCCAGCTCAGGGGACTCGGGCACCGGATGCGGAGACATGGCCTTCTCATCCTTGCAGAGACACGAGCCATTCCTTTGCTCTAAGTTCCTGCCCCGCAGAGCCAGATGGGGAGTGGGTGGGAGCTGGGCCACAGGCAGGGCTAACGGGGTCGTGACCTCTGCTGCCCAGGGAATTTACTGCCTGCACGATCTGCTGGGGCCGGCCTGGAAACTGGGGGCCTCTCTCCATCCAGAGAGAAAACTCAGCCCAGGCAGGGCCAGCTCCCCTTACACCTGGCCCAGCCCCACGTTCCCCACAAGGGCCTGGAGGGGCTTCTCCCAGGGATGAGCGAGGGGCTCATTCTCCAGGCCCAGCTTCTCCTCAGCTTCTCCTCTCAGCCTCCAAGGGGCCTGGTCACTCCCCGTGGGGTGGGGGTTCTGGGACCGAGACACTGCCCCACGAGGGCCTGGGCTGGGACACTCAGCTCTTTCCCCACAGGCCACTGGGTCCCCCTCACACGGAACAGGCTTTGGGCCATGACAGAGCTGGGGCCAGGTCCCAGCTGGGCCCTCGGGGTGACAGGCCCCCAGCCCCATTAATGATCCCCCAAGCCAGCCTGGTCCCAGGGAGGGTTCTCCAGCCCAGAACTGTGGGGCACTCCCCTTCCCAGGGTGGGTCACACAGACACAGCGGCAGCAGCCCCAGGGCTATGGGGATGGAGGGGGGCTGGATCCAGAGGGTGAGACCATCCCACGGTCGAGATGCTGTGTCTGCTGCCTGGGCTCTGAGTCTCTTCCCAGCACAACGAGGCCTGGGGGCAGACGGAGCCCGGGTGTATCTGCTCACAGCACTTCTGACACCCCAGAGGGGAAGGAGAGACAGAGCAGAGAGTCAGTGGCCATGGCCCAGCCGGCCCCCTGCCCCAGACGGGTCACTCTGCTCCCCCAGCCCGGCCCCACAGGCTGCTCCCCCAGTGGGGTGGAGACTCTGAAGGGCTGTGCTAGAGGGAGCAGAGCCCCGTTCACACCAGATGTTCCGCAGGGACGGGACGGCCGGGTCCTCTGTGCTGAGCCCAGGGCTGGAACAGCCTTTCACCAGCCTCCCCCACCTCCCCGACAGCCCAAACTCCTGTCTCTCTGCAGCCCTGGGCCCCTGGCCCTGCAGACGCCCCGGGCCGTGCTCCCTGCACTGAGTTACCCTGTCAGCCCGAGTGACTCAGGGGCCGTCCCCTCCCTGCACTGGGCTCTGGGTGCATCTGACACTGTCTCACCTGCAGCAATTCCAGCACCGGCTGCTGACGCTTCCCCTCCAGCTCCGTGATCAGGGCGCTGAGCCGGGAAATCTCCTCACCCAGGTGGGTGGCATTGTCCTCCCTCCTCCTCCCAATCTCCTCGCCCAGCTCTCCCAGCCGGGCCAGGAGGAGGCGCTCCTGTTCAGCCAGAAACTGGTGCAGCCCCTCGCACTTGGACACCACCAGCGGCCGCTCCACTTCCGTCTGCCTCTGGGGTGCACAGAGAGACGCAGGGGCAGGGCAGGGACACGGGGAGAGCGGGTGTCTTGGGAAATGGTACAAAGCCTTGTCCGGGCTCCCCAGAGCGTTTCATTCAATCTCTTTGCCAGAGTAACTGTGGCTACACTAGAGCTTTTGCTAGTATAAAAACGTGACCCAAAATCACCAGCCCCCAGCCCGTCCCCACCACTGTCCCAGCACCAGAGTGAAGTGCAGACCAGGCCGTGGCAAATGGTGCTTCCCAAACTGCCCAATGGCATCACTGGGACGTCTGACACTCGAACCCTGGGATCAGCAAGTCTCCCCCTGCTCCGCCCCGACCCCTGCCACATCTGCGCCTGTTCAGTGTTTTACTGGCCTCTCCCTCCGCCCCCCTCCCAGCGCTAGAGAGCCAGAGCCAGAGGCTGCTCCCAGCTACCCTGGTGTAAACCCATTGACCCCAGTGGGAACTAACACCAGGGTCCCAGAGGAGTCTGACCTGACCCCACTGACTTCGGTGGGCTCACTCCTGATGTACACCAGGTACCTGAGAGCAGAGTCTGCCCTGCACTGGTTAAAATGGCCCTGACCTGTCTCCCTGTAGCGACCCTGGAAACCCTTTAACCTTCTGAATGACCCAGACCCCAAGCAGCGCAGAGCCCCCCTGCTGCTGTCGCTGACACCCCTGTGCAAAGCGGCCGGGCAGGGCAGGGCACCTACCAGGAGCCTCTCCCTCTCCTTGTCCCAGTCAGATTTCAGGCCCAGGAGCTCTTCTGTCTCCTCCCACAGATGCTGCAGGCGGGTCGGGATTTGCTCCTGCAAACAGACAATGGCTCTGGGGGCTGGTTTGGGGTCACTGGTTTGGGCCCAGCGATAACATCATCACTGAGCAGAGTGAGGCTGTGGGAGCAGGTCCCCCTTCTCCAACCCTCTGAAAAAGTGACCTTAGCTCAAGGTAGCTCCCCCGTATTGCTGGGCCCGGCCTGCTCCGGCCCAGCACCATCATCTCCAGTCTCTTTCCCTGCCATAGGTCTGGTGCTCTTGAACAGTCCCTGGGAGGAGCTCTTTAGTGTGGCAACCCCCTTAAGGTCACACTTTTTCCAATGAGGAAAGTCACTTGGCTTCACCGCCTCCTGACTCTGAATCTCAGAGCCTTCAACACCCCTGCTTCACGTCAGCAAGTCCACCTGAGTTGGACACCCAAGGGCGACTTGTAGGCCCCAGGGAGCCATGTACCCCCACTTTCTTACCCTGGAGTGACTCTCAACCAGCACTGTAAAAGCAGGGGGGGTTATTACAGGGGCAGTCAACAGGCAGACCGTGGGCCAAGTCTGAACCACCAGCTGCTTTCCAGCAGATCCTGAAATCTTTTTATTAATTTATTATGATCAAGATTGTTATTATTTTTTATTATTTTCTCTGAAGTCTGGACCTTGACTATGCCTTGACCAAGAAATTTGGACCTTTATAAAAAATAATTGACTCTCCCTGTTTTTTGACATGTCTGGAACACAGCGCAGACAGTGCTTAGTGAAGACAGAGAACGGAAAGGTCCATCTGGGTCAGTACCAGAGCCCTCTGTCCCCTCTGTCGTCCGAGCCCACAAGCTCCTCTCCTGCTTCCAGCAGCCCACACCTAGAACCCCAGCCCAGTCCTTTGTCCTCCAGCTGGGCACACTTGGCTGGCTTCCCATGGAGGGTGGGCCGTCCATGGTCATTTATTGTGTGGTGCCAAATGTCCAGGCAATTGGAATGGCCATTGTCTTCTGGGACACTCCATGGGCATGGGGCCCCAGACAGCCAGCTGTCCCTCATGCCTGTATCTCTGGGTCTCTACAAGTAACACCTTTCCGCCCTCCCCTCACCTACTTAACCATGGGTAAGGCTAAGATTTTGTCAGGGATATTTTTAGTAAAAGTCACGGCAGGTCACGGGCAATAAAGAAAAATTCACAGAAGCCCACGGGGAGTTCAGCTGCGGGGTCCCCACACCGCTCACAGTGGCTGGGCAGTTGCGGGGGCTCGCTTGGAGCTACGAGCTGAAGTCACAGAGGTCTCTGGAAGTCACGGATTCCATGACTTCTGCAACCTCTGTGAAAAACTCATAGCCTTAACCATGTGTAACCCATGCCTGCTTGGTGTGACGCTCTGTCCCCCTTCAGCAGCACCTAGACCAACTAAAGATGTGTGAACCTCCTACAGTCTTGGAGAGGAGAACAGGTCTTTTAGCTCACGCAGTAGAGGCTCGTCCATTAAGCTCCACAGGTCCCCCTCTTTGATCCCAGCTGAGGACAATGGGGGTCTGTGGGTGTTAAACATGCACCACGTAGGGGACACTGAGGCACACACAATATTCATCCAAACTATTATGAAAAATTCCCACTGCACAACAATCCCGTTATTAGGCAGCTCCCTGGCTCTAACCCAGGGCTGGTCAGACACACGGGCGGGCTCTGTAGCTGCAGAGAAGCTGCCCCTGTAACTCCAACCATGCAGATAACTGTTCCCTACCCTGTGCTCCTGGGCAGCCTCCTCCATGGGAACCACCGTGTGAGTGCAGTGCGCCCAGGATCGGTCACACACCAAGCAAAGGGGGGGCTGATGCTCCTCGCAGGAGAGTTTCAGAGCCTCCTGGTGCCTGTCACCCACTCTCTGCCCCTCGGGCTCTGGCCCCGCCTGCAGCCTCAGGCGTTTCACTAGCTCCGCCAGGTTCCCCAGCTGCCCGTGGGCATGCAGGTCTCTCTGCAGGGCGGTTTCTCTGCACTGGAGGCAGGAGAAGTTTGGCTCCGGCTCCCCCCAGCACTGGCTGAGGCAGGCCCGGCAGAAGTTCTGCCCACACTCAATGGTCACCGGGTCTGTGAAATACTCCAGGCAGATGGAGCAAGTCACTTTGTCCTGGAAGCTCTCGGCCAGGTCCCCGGCAGCCATGGCGCCCCCGCACTTTCCTGAGCAGAGGAAGTAGCCAGCAGCCCTTGAAATCTTTTTTTTGAGTCGATTGCACAACCAGGAGCCAATCACCCTCACCGGCGGGAAATTTAAACAAAACCAAAACCAAAGCAGAAGCCGAGCCCCCTGAAAAGCCCCCAAACAAGCAACGAGCTACTTAAAGAAATGAAGAGGTGATTTAATTACATACACAAAGAAGCCAAGGCTGCTCCCCTGTTTCTATGTCCGAGGATCACATTAGCAATGGGAGTCGGTGTTCAGCTCTTTGTCCTCTGTGACACATAAATCCTTCTCCTAGTCACTGCTTTCCAGGCGACCGTTCCCGAGGCTCTAGGTGCGGCCACCCGTCTCCATTCCCAGCTATAGGTCCTTGCTTTTGGCTGCATTTGTTTTACTAATCCCAGTTTACCAAACTATCCAGGCTGCTCCATACAACGGCCCCATCATTAGCATTATTTACCACTCCTCCAAGCTGTGTTAGCCACAGTGATTTTATACTTACTTCCAGATCGTTAATTAAAAAGTTGAGACGTGAGGGGGCTACAGCCAATCCCTGTGGGGCCTCATTAACAGCTCCCCCATTCAGTGATGATGCCCCATTGACAGGTACAAGGTCAGACTTGGGGTCCCAGAGCAGGGGGATTATTTTACGACTGTTTTATAATGCACCTCATTTATTTATTCACAGGCTCCACCTACAGTGTCTGTCACTGTTGTATCTGGGCCCTTCTGGGACAAGTCTAGTCTCATTTACACTGGATCCACTCCAAAGTGAATCCAGGCCATCCCTCCCAGCCTGCCCACGAATGCTGTCTGTGGAGATCTATCCCAGGAAAGAGCCTCACTCAGCCATGCTAGGGCTGGTGCCCTGATTTCTTGCCTTCTGTGGAAACACTCCCAATGGCCTTTCCCCTCCCGCTTCCCGCACATGCTACCCCAGGCTGGGCAGATCCCATCTGTCTAGGGTTTGCCCCTGCTTCACCTGCAACTTTTCCACTCAGGGGACTCAGGGCACTTCAGTAATTCAACAAATGCCCTTGCTTTATTAGCACTGTGTCCAGGCCCTACTCAGGTATCAGGCCCCATTGTGCCAGGTGCTGCATACATACAGAACAAACAGACAGTCTCTGTCCCAAAGAGCTGCAATCTCCCTGCTTCCCTTCTCCCTGCAGGAAACTCTCTTTGCTACATCTTGGACCTGCTCCCACTGCTCTCTGGGTGATTGGCACTTTCACTAGCTCAGGGCCTTAGAACATTTTCTATGTGTTTCTGAGCCTCCGAACCATTTAATAAAATCACATCTCTGGGTGAGTTATGGTTTTGCTCCTCCCCCACCAAATGGGAGCATCCTGAATGCAGCCAAACAGCTGTTTTGTGGTGGGCAGAAGGCCCTGGAAGAGTGGTGGAGGAGTTGGTCAGCGGGAGATGCTCTGTGGGGAGGGCAGAGCTTGGCTGCCGGTGGGTGCTAAGCACCCACTAATTTTTCCCCATGGCTGCTCCAGCCCCGGGGCACCCATGCAGTCAGCGCCGATGATGCCCTCCCCCAAATCAAAAGTCCTCGAGATTTTGGGTGCATCTCTCCATGTTGTAAATGTTACCAGCTTCTGTGTGTGCGTGTCTCTCTGGGTGGGGGGGTCTGTGTGTGTTGATGCTTAAGTTGATTGTGAGGTCACGGATGCCAACAGCAAAGACTGTTCGGCCTCAGCATTCTTGCCCTGCCTTCAGTCTGCCAACTGGCTTGGTTGACAACGGTTGGTGACCCAAGGAGCTGCTGAGAGACGCGGACTATCCCTCTGTCAACAACTTCTTGCATCAGCTTTTTCCACAGGTTTTCGACAAAAGATGAGTTTTTACAGAAGGTAATTCCCAGATTCTTTTCCTGCTCCTTCGATCGCACATGACAGGTTGGTGCCTCCTTCCCCACGGGCAGGGGTGGCCGACCTGGGGCTCCGGGGCCGCATGCGGCTCGTCAGAGGTTAAGACGCGGCTCCTTGCACAGGCCCGGACTCCGAGGCTGGAGCTACAGATGCCAACTTTCCAATTTGCTGTGGGGTGCTCACTGCTCAAACCCCTGCTCTGCCCCAGGTCCTGCCACCTCTCCACCCCTTCCCCCAAGGCCCCTGCCCCTTACCCCAGGCCTGCCATGCCCTCGCTCCTGCCCCTTCCCCACCAGAGCCTCCTGCGCACTGCAGAACAGCCGATTGCGGCGGGCGGGAGGAGTGGGGAGGGAGGGGGAGGCGCTGACGGGGGGGGGCTGCCGCTGGGCGGGAGGTGCTGGGGGCTGGAGGGGGTGGTGGATGGGGGGCTGCTGGCGTGTTACTGGGGCTCTTTGGCGATGTTCATTTGTCAATTCTGGCTCTTCTCAGGTTCAGCTTGCCCCCCCCCCGTTGCAGGGACGGGTGGGGGCCAGCGTTGCAACAGTCAGGTCTCAGCGTTCCGTTTTGATTTGAATGTGGGCATCTCTCCCTTCTCCGTCTGCTTCAGCCTCTCACGGTCTTTGGAGGCAGTTTTCGAAGCTTTTATCTTTCAGCAGACTAGTATGGGTGAATTTCCATGGCTATAACCTAAAGGGAAGATAAAAAACTGGTGTAGAATTTAGACTGATAGCTTCATCAATAGTATTTCCCTCGGAGTTGCCCCTAATGTACTCCTTGCCTTCAAGTAGTGAATAGAAACCGTCTGTCTCATGTCATGATTGTCTAATGTATGTGTATTGAGACAAGATCGGTCTCAGAATTTACATGATTGAAAGACACATAAATGAGCTCAGATATGCAGAAGAAAGAAATCTGAAGCTATTGAAAGTGACCCAGCTCCACTCCCATCCCCTGGCTGCCATCTTGGTAGTTCTCTCAGAAATAATCTCATGGAGAGAGACTTCAAAACTCTCTACAAATTCTACTATTCCCTCATTGGGCTACATAAAATAGACGTGTTAAATCCACCCTGCAATTCCTTTCCAGAAAAGGGGTTTAAATAAACTGCAGCCTAAATTTGTCATGGGTCTCGCTGTGATTTCTTTGTCATTGTTTGGGTGGCCTATTGTTCTGATTGGACGTTATAAATAGTATGGTAAATTCTTCAGTTAAAGTTTACTGGTTATTTTCCCCCTGCTAATACAGTCCAGATTTTGGAATAGTTGAGAGTAAGTCAACATATTTGCAGCTCCTAATCCATCCTTCCAGACCCTCAAGCCTTCTAGATGAGAATCTTTGTTCCTTTTCCTGGCTTCTCTGGGAACAGAGGTGTCTTGGTTTTCAGCTTGGCCCTGTCTGTTCCGAGAGGCCCAACATTCTGTGCGCAAAGGAGTGGGGTTAATAATGAAGCATTTTTGCAACTAGGCCCAGGCAATGAGCAAAGAAAACAGAAATTGACCTTGGCTGTTTCCATGTCTGTCCATTGGCAGAGAAGGCGTGAGCTCCATGGGGTGAGAGTCAGGCTAGCAACTGGAGCCAGTGACTGTGCTAGGACGGGATTACAGATCTGGTGCGTGGAGGTTTCTTGTTATAGAGCAAAAGGGGAGAAGCTATGATGTGCTGTGTCCAAGAAAGGCTGTGACAAAGGTGGAACGGGGATCCTGGTGCCTTTCCCCAAGGAAACCTCAGCGCATCTCCTCTTCGAGAGGAGCGGCAACTTTCATATTAGCCGTTAAAGGCAACTTGAGGTTCATAAATTCAGTTTCAAAGGCTCTAAGGACAGCCCTGATCATCTAGTCTGACCTCCTGCATAACACGGGCCCTGGAACTTTCCCAGAAGAATTCCTCTTTCACCATGGTCCCAAGTGTCTTCACCTGGGGCTGGGTCTAGTCATGGGGGTAGAGCTCAGTGATAGAGTGTTTGACTGCACATTAAGTGGTCCTTGGTTCAAATCGAAGTGCCCCCATTGAAGCCTTTGTTAATAAGCAGCAAATTTCAAAGAAACAAAGGATTCAAAAATGAACTAGATAAATTCATGAAGGATAGGTCCATTAATGACTGTTAGCCAAGATGGGAAGGGATGGTGTCCCTAGCCTCTGTTTGCCAGAAGTCAGGAGTGAGCAACAGGAATGGATCACTTGATGATTCTCTGTTCATTCCCTCTGGGGCACCTGGCACTGGCCACTGTCGAAAGACAGGATACAGGGCTAGATGAACCTTTCGTTTGAGCCAGTGTGGCCAGTCTTTTGTTGTTTATATTCTTTTGTTGTATGAACCAGTCCTGACTATTAGAGGAGCAGATGGCTTCAAAAGACCACTCTCTTGGATCTGGGAATCCTGGGCAGACTAATTCCCTTCCTTTAGAGTAGGACAGAAAAACCCATTTCCTCCGTCTTTCTATTCCAGGCTTCGTTCCTTTTTCCAAAGACTCACCTCTCGGGAGCACAGAGAGAGCCATGTGCACACGGTGGTCGTCCAACCAGCAGCCATGGAGGCATGCTCTGCCATCAGCCAGCAAGAACAGGCCTTGCCAGAGAAGCCCACGAGAAGCAAATGCTCGTGGAAGATCCTATCAGGCATGAAAAGACTCTGTGTCTGTAGCCAGTCTGACAACTCGATGGCAGATAGCGATGAGGAGAGAACAGTTTCCTCTCCAAGAAGGTGGACGTGCTTTTCCCTGAAGAAGGAGAAGAAGAAGAAGAAGAAGAAAGCAGCCAAGAACCAGGTGGCGTCAGAGGAGGAGAAGCTGCAGGAGAAGCAAGACCAAGTTGAACTGGATCTTACAGGTGAGGATACAAATCACATGGTTAGCAAGGAGCATGTGAGGAATACTCATACCAGTCACTCTACAAGCCTTATGGAAGCGGGGGAACGGTCCCGCTATTGTGGGGAACTTTCCTGGCTTCTGCACTACTCCGGTGAAATGGGCTAGAGGAAGGATCTGAGTCCTCGCTCCCACTTCCTTTCCCCAGAGGCCTCCCTGCCCTGGAGGACTCCCCTTCCACTCTCCTGTCTGGCAGAGTCCTCGTAACCCCGACAAGGCTGGGCCCAGGATTCCTGGGGGGCTCGACCCCCAACCTTGCTGTGGCCACCTAGGACAGGGGCTAGGGTGTCCCCACTCTGGGGTGCTCTCTCTGCACTGAGCGCTTCCCAGACCCACTGATCATTACATACGATTTAAAGCAAATACAGTTTATTTAATCAGCAATTAATGTAAAAAAGAATAAGGAAAAATGGGAAAGATGAAAGGAAAACACATCACCCCGCTCTGTGGCAGGGAACGTCACAAACCATGTCTCTGGAATGTCAGGCCGTTCACAGTTGGTTCCTTGTAGGTCCCAGGCCCCTTCTCCGGCCCTGGCTGTGCTGCAGGGATGCTGCTGGTCGGACACTTGCTCTGGTGGTGACCACACCCCTCCAGCCTTTGGGGAGTGGGACCCTCCTTCCCGCCGGCTTCAGATCCCCCTCCCAGACTGGCCTGCAAGGACCCTCGGCTGGGGGTGTCTCTCTGCGCTGGGCCCTTTGCCAGGGTCCCCCCTTGGCTGGCCCCCGTTGCTCTCCGCACTCAGCTCCAGACTGCTCCAGCCCCAGCCCCACTGTTCGAGCTCCGGCTCCACCCTGCCTCAGCACGGATGCTGCTGCTCTGCCTCCAGCCCCCGGGGCTGCTTCTCCGGCCCCGCTGGCTCTGTGGCTGCAGCCCTGCTCCCAGCCCAGGGTCTGCTCTCCCTGGGCTGTCTCTCTGCCCCGCTGGCTGGCCCACCGCTGCTCCCCAGCTCAGCTCGGGCCCCTGCTCTCTCCTTAGCTCGGCCCCACGCTGCCTGAGCCAGGCAGTTCCAGCTCACATGGAGGACGGGGACCTTTCTGACCCCGACTCCGTCATTAGCCTGCCCGCCCTGTCAATCAGGCTGACCTGGAGCGTTGGCCTCTCCCCATGGCCCCTGAGGACTGTCAGTATCATAGTCCTGGTTTCCCATCCACCCTTCCCCTTCCTTTTGGGACTGGGACCTAGCCAACCAAAAACCCCACTGAGTTTGAGTAAGGGGCCAACAGTCCCCTTACACTTCCACATCAGGGCCGTCTCATGGGACAGTGATGGGTACCTCAGACTCTGGCATCCATTTAGTGCCGGATCCTCTTGGAGAGGGTGGCAGAGGTCCATCGCTGAGGTGGGGAGAGCTGAACAGAGAGGCTGGACGCTATAGGAAATCATTTCTTTTCTCCTGGATTGGGTCCCTTTCATCAGGAAAATGCTCCCGAGGTCTCAGCAGGTCACAGCTGGGAACCGTAGCAGAGCTGAGTCATTGCTTCTTGGGGGGTTAAATACAAAATGAGGCCTGTTGCCCGTCACTGACGGGAAAGGTGGGCAAGGGGAGGGGAAGAGTAGAATAGAAAAGAAACTGGCCCCTAGGTAAGAGGAAGCCTTGTTTGGTAAAAGCCCCCAGCTAAGAGTCAGGAGATTGGAGTTCTCTGCTCAGCTCTGCCAACAACCTTCAGTCTGAGCCGGGGCAATTCGCTTCAGGGCTCTGTGCCCAGCTTCCACTCTCTGGAAACCAGGGAGAAGACATGGAAAAGCAAAATGTTAAGGATGTTTCTTTCTGCTGCAGGGATGAAGAAGGAGCCGTCGGAGACGAAGGAGAAGTGGGAAAAAGGGAGCCCAGAAGAGCAGGAAGAAGAGCGCGCTCCCGTCTCCTCATTAACGAGCATCTCCCCTAGGACGATGGTAATGACGCTGTGTGGCTGTGCTCATAGAAAGCACCCCTTGCTGTGTGTGTTCATATCTCCCGGAGCTGGGATCTCTGACAGGAGAACGACCTGCCCCTTGCTCAGGGGGCTGAAAAGGAACACTCTTGAAGTGTGATCAACTCCAGCCAGTCTTTACGAGTTTCTCTGGGTTGTTGAAGGAGGCCCAGTTTGACAAGGGGGTTTAGGCACCTCAAGAAGCCCAGGGGTGCTTCGTGGGATTGGCAGACGTGCCTGACTCAGGTGCCTGATTCTGAGGCACTTCCCATGGCCCACAGGCACGGCTGAAAGTCAGACCAGGCCCATCCCTGCCCTTGTCGGGGTGACCCGCATATCTCCTGGCAGTGGGGTTCTGGCCCATCTCGTGGCACCAGGACCACTTCGAGACAGAACCGATGAGTCTGCTCTCCAGCCTGAGCTAACAGCCGCATGGGTTTTAGCTCCTGTGGCAGGGGCTCCTGCATTGAGATCCCAGGTTCGATCACGCCTGCCAACATCTGGGCTCCGTCCGAGTCACAAAGGCACCTCGACGCCCTTGTGACTCTTGCTGTCAGGGACATAGCACACTGCAGCGCATACAAAAGTCTGCAATTCTGGGAGCTCCTGAGGTGCCGGGGGGCTGGAGTGTGGAGGCGAGTCGGCCACTCCGGTGTGCTGTGCTGCGTCCTCAGCTGCGGGCATCCAGGACAGACGGTGCTAATCCAGCGCCACGCAGGCCAGCCGCAGCAATCCCCAGGGGCTGCCCTGGGACACCAGGGCAAAGCCTCCAGTACCCCAGGCCCTGGGTTGAGGTGACCCTGGAACCGGGCCCCCAGGAGTAACATTGTGCCCAGTGAGTTCTGACCCACAGGAGCCTGGCCCCGGAGGCCCACGGTTTGGGGTTCTCCTCTGCTAGGCATACTCGCTCCTTCAGTCTCAGCTACTTTCTCTCCTGCCGGCGATTCCTGCCTGTTTTCTGGCAGCGCCTCACGCTGCGGGGTGGGGAAGGAAGAGGGCGTTTCCCTTTGGGCCCTATTCTCACTCCTTTCCTCGCAGACACTGTGGGCTGCCAGAGTTGCTGAGCCAATCTCCTCAGGCGCTCGGGGTGGGATGGGACATGGGGCAGGTTCTCCAGTGACCCCTCGGCGACACTCAAGGAGCAACTCGAATGGGCTTTGCAGGACATTGAGGCTTTCTCAGCAACAGCTGGGCGTCCTGGGAGGAGGGGCTAGAGAGGGAGGAAATGGGGTGGCCTTTGGGGTCCCCGCACTGCCCGAGAACCTCCCGTCTCTTCTCAGGAGAGGGGGACAGAGTGTGGACGAAAGGCTGAGGAAACCTTGGCATCTGGGGAGGCTTTTTAAGAAACGGGCTCAGCCGGAGTCTCCAGGCTCCCTCGGCGCTGGCAGCCTCCCCCGGGGACAGACTGTTCCCGGGCAGCTGCCCGAGGGAAAAACTCAGTCCCCACAGGCTTTGTCCCTGTTCATTGCAGACCCTCGGGGAGCACCCTTCCTCAGACCCGCTCCACGCCCTGCTGATGACAGCCGTGCAGGGTCTGACAACACCCACCCTGCAGACATTTAGAGCCGCAGAGGAAGAGCTGAGGGCCATCGTATCTCTCCACGGAGACAAGATGGAGAGAGTAAGAGACGCCCGCAGTGGGGCAGGGGGATGCTGGGCAGAGTGGGGGACGGGAGAATCGCCTCTCCTAGGAAACCGTTCCTGGGACACACTGGCATGGTGCTTTGAAGGTTGGCTCAGCCCCTTGCCATTCAGCGCTTGGCCGCGGGGATCCGCGGCGTCAGGTTTTGAAGTGTTTTCTGCCCGAAGGAGCTCTGACACTTCCCTGAGGACACCCAGCCACACTGAAGGAGTGTGACAGCCCCAGCCCTGGCAAGGCAGCACTCACCTAGTCTGCTGACGAGCCTCCACATTAGGCTCCAGGAGCAGACATGGTTTCCTCAGACATGCTGCAGGGCCTTGTTTTCCAGCTGAAGTATCAGGAAGAATTTGGCTTTGCACGTCTCTCTCTGTCTCTCCCAAGCTCTGATCCCGTTTCCCACCCCGCTAGCAGAACAGGTCACCAGAATCCCCCACTCAGGGCTGTAACTCCTGCTCCTTGTTCGAGAGAGGCAAGAGCCATGACCAATTCCTCATGGAAGAGCCCTCGGGGGGGCTTGTCCCTCTAGGGTCTGTCTAGCCTGTGCTGCAAACTCTGCAGCAGGAGCCTGAAAGCCTCCTGGCCCTATGGACTTGGGCTCCCACGGCTGGCACTGTGGGGCCAAAAGAGGAATGCAGACTCTTCTGGGCTTGGGCTGGACTTTGATCTCTGAAGCCCAGGGAGGAGGGGAGCTTCAGAGCCTGGGCTCCAGCCCAAGTCACCACGTCTACACTGCTGTTCTTGGTGCCAGAGCCTGAGCCCGAGGGTAGAGAGCCGGCTTTAAGATTTGTTACGGCAGGTTTTACAATCCCGCAGCACAGAGGTTCTCCTTAGGGCTGGGGCCTGGAGCTGGCTCGCCCCATCCAACCAGCCCGGCCTGCCATCTCTAGGATGGGCTCTGGGGTCTGGAGCAGTGGTTCTCAGCCTGCGGCCCAATCAGCACAGAGCTGCGCCCCATGGGACATCCTCAGGGCCAAACAGGTAGGATTGGATGTGGCCCACAATGGAAACTAGGTTGAGACCCCTGGTCTGGAGGAACTGATTGTGCTAGAAAGAGCAACAGGAAGCTGCAGAGACTGAGGAAAGGCTCCTGCAGGGAAGCCTTTGAGAGCAGGGCTGAGAGCAGTTTGCCATGGCAGGGAAGGCCCTGGGACATCAGGGGAGTTTGGGCTGTGCCCCCTGTTAGGTTTTGGGGAAGGCTTTTGTGTGTGTTTCTGAGCTTTAAGGTGCTAAACCAGACCTGCGGAAGACTGGGGTTCCTGGACTTGTCAAAGCCTCTTTCTTCAGATTAGGGAGGAGCCAAGATGGGAAACTGAGGTCAGAGGCGGCTTGCAGGGCTGCCAGGAGGGGTTCTCTGGGAGGAGGCCACTCTTTGATTAATCCATCCCTCAACTTCCTGGCATTCTTTCAGGTTGGAGACGTCGTGGGAGGGATCTTAATCTGGCTCGACAACGTCTGTGATCCCAGAGCCAGAAAAGCAGCGCTGAGGGCCACGGCCTTGCTGGCTCGCTCCCACCCCCAGGACGTGGTTCTGACCTGTGTGGCTCACACGCTGTCATCGCACAGGTAGGGAGCTGCTCTGTTATCACCTCAGTCTGTTATTTCTCTTCCTGCTCCCACTGACAGGCCACAGGCCGGGAAGGGTCCGTGGGGCTCACACAGTTGGAGGGAGTTTCCTGCTGTGCAGAGAGCTGTCCATGCTTACTAAGAGGAGATGGCCAGGCCCAGCCGCTGAGGAGCCAACCCCTCCTCCTGCACTCCCCGGGATGGAGACGTGCCAGTTTTCTGGAGAATTCCAGCATTGTCCTGATTTCTATGGGTCACCCACTTCCTCTCAGATCCAGTACAGGGCCAATAAATGACTTTGGGGCTCACTCAACATCCCTCGCTCATGAAGTCTGGCTGCTCCTTAGTGCATGAGAGAAGGCAGAGACGGAAATGGCCCATGAGCCCCATCTGTCTATCCTCTGCAGACCAGGGCAGGATTGTTACCTGTCGTCAGATCCCTAGTTATTCCATGGCTGAGGAATAGGTCAAAAAATACACTCATTCTTCTGGAGCTGTGCAGCAGAGGTAAATCTCTGAAGACAGAAATTTCCAGGGCTTATTGTTGCAAAAAAGACAAAAAATCATCCACACATGACCAGAGCGTAAATGCAGTGCAGCCTGCCTGAGTCTGCAGACAGCCGGCAATAATAGCTCTGAGAGGGATGAGTGCCTCTTTTCATCTCAATATGTTGGAAACTCTGAGTCCTGCTGGTTATTGCTGGTCACTTTGCAGAGTCATCCATCTGAGGTGTTTAGAACACAATCCCCATGTCCCTAGGGGCCGTGAAACCCAACTTGGACCCTAGCCAGAGGTCACAACACCGGCTTTCCTCGGCATCTTCTGCAATGCTGTTCTGCACTGCCCAGAGACAAATCTGTGTCACATGGGAGAGCAAATTGAAGAGCAGCATGAAAGAAATTGAATTTCTTGCCGAGCCTCAGCCTCAGCGTTGAATAAATACAACATTCTCTGAAGGGACTTGCCCAGCCTCAGCCTCCCCACACCAATCGGTGTTTCCACTGAGAGACGCCTTTCCTGCCTACATTGCAAGCCTCTCCCTGGGGAGGGTGAGAGGTGGCCAGGGAGGGAAGGTCTGACTTCTGTTTCGGACTCTGCAGATGTGCCCTTGAGCTGTGGAAGGCCTTGGGTGAAGAACCCCAGCTCACCAGGGAGGTGCTGCGGCAGCTGCTAGACAAGCTCCAGCAGAGACGCCGGGAGGAGAAGAGCGGCTATGTGTCCCTGGCTGTAAGTGAGATTTGAGATGTCACTTTGCGAACGCACCACCGCAGGGAGGATGGTGCATCTTTGTGTGTGTGTGTGTGTCTGTGTGTGAGCTTCACCCCTTCTGAGCTTCAGGCCACAGCTCCACTACACAGCTCAGCTGACCTAACCTCCCTCGGCTCACAGCCGCCACAGCAAGCCCATCCCTTGGGTGGGGCTGCACTTTGCTGCTTGTGTCAGCCAGGGCCGGCTCCGGGTGCCAGCAAAGGAAGCAGGGACCTGGGGCAGCCAATAGAAAGTTGGGGCGGCACGTCCGGGTCTTTGGCGGTAATTCGTCAGCGGGTCCTTCATTCCCTCTCTTCCTCTTCAGCGCCACTTCGGGGGCAGCTCAATCGGGTTTTTCTTTTCTTTCTCTTCTCCGCTTGGGGCCACCAAAAAGCTGGAGCCAGCCCTGGTGCCAGCAGCCACGTCCTCACCAGAAGCGCTTGTCGCGATTCCTCGGTCAGGGTGTGGCATTGCGGGAAGGCTCCTGAGGGTCAGT